>NC_141696.1:189087663-189687663 GCF_964263255.1 Lissotriton vulgaris
GTTGTTGAGCAGGGATATGGGTCGATATGACCCACATTCCCGAGGCGATTTGCCTGGTTTCGGAATAAGCACAATTGTAGCTTCCCCCCATGATTTAGGTGTTGGATTCCCTTCTATTAAAATGTCATTAAATAAAACCTTCAACACCGGAGTGATAACATCTTCCAGGGCTCTATATATCTCTCCTGGGAGGCCATCTGGGCCGGCCGCCTTCCCTTTTTTGGATTGACGTAGAGCTTTCCTCACTTCATCCTCTGTTATCTCACTCTCCAGAGCTTTATTCTGTGCTGTTGAAAGAGCAGGGAGCAGAATGTCTTTGAGCCAGTTATCCCTAGTCTGTTGGTCGTTGGGAAGTTCTTCTCTATATATTTCCTCAAAGAAATCATGGAAGGCCTTACCTATCTCTAAGTTTAATGATCTTACTGTAGCCTCCCCCTCTACCTGGATCTCTCTAATATATTTGAGAGCTTGATCTGACTTGATTTTCCAGGCCAGAACTTTCCCAGCAGCTTCTCCAAATTCAAATTGGGAGATCTTACTTGCTTCCCATCTTTTGTTGACTCTTTCTTGTAGGATATTTTCCAATTCTGCCTTTTTTTCTGCTAGCTTTGTCTGCTCTAGTGAGTTTACCTGTAGTGTATCAATTTGTTGTTCTAATAATCTCATTTCCTGCTCCAGGTTGGCTATTCTTTCTCTATATATTTTATGCCTGTAAGAGGCCCTGTTAGTAATCTGGCCTCTCAAAAAGGTTTTAAAAGCTTCCCAGACAACCTCCAATCTTGAGGAGCCTAAATTTAAGTCAAAAAATGTTGAGGACTCTACTGCCAGAAACTTGACCTCTTCGTCTTCAAGCAATAGTGTCCGGTCAAATGACCACGTTGAAAATGTAGTCTTGCTATCTAATTTCATTGTGAATATTAATGCGGAGTGATCTGAAAGATGTGATGGGAGGTAATCTATTGTTATCAGAAATTCTTTCAACGAGTAGCTGAAGAAAGCATAGTCAATTCTTGACTTGTGCTTAAACCGGCTATTTCGAAAAGACACCCCCATTTTGTTACCCACTTTCTCTCTCCACAGGTCTGCAAGACCTAGATGATTCATTATTGTCAAGAGGGTTTGCCTAGATTTAAAGGAGCTACAGCTTTTAGATTTTGTAGATTTGTCCAGCTTGGGATCAAGTACGATGTTAAAGTCACCCATCCAGATCACTGGGTCCTGAACTGATATCAAATGACTCCTGACAGCATCTAAATGTGAAGGATCATCCGAATTGGGGCCGTAATAGCCCACCAGGGTGCAAATATGCCCGTCCAGTGATACTCTCAGTATTAGCCATCTCCCTGTGTGATCCTCTTTATAATCTAGGATTTGAGCTTATACTGATTTCTTAAAGATAAAGATTATCCCCCTGATGTTTGCATTATGATCTGTAGAACAAAATTCGTCTATCCATTTGTATTTCTTAAGTATCAGGTCAGCCTCTGATTTAAGTAGATGTGACTCTTGGAGGACAATAATCTGTGCCTGAGAATCTCTCAAGTATTGTAAGATACGCTCTCTTCTGTCCCTCACCCGGAGTCCATTGACATTCCAAGATATATATTGGATTGATGTCATTTTATTTTATCTTCCTCTCCCTCCCCCTCCTTCATGTCACTTTTCATCCACTGGTAACATCTATATTTTAATTTGTTACACCTAAGGCACACTAGACTACAGTTTTGGTTAGGCATTTGAGGACTTTTTATTTTATCTCCACTTCCCCCCCACCCTCCCTCCCCCCTGGGAGAACCCCCCCTACTTACTGTGGCCTGATGTCTGGCCATCTTCACGCCCGCTGCAGCTATGCTCATTTATCCTCACTGCAGTTAATTTTTAGATTTTGAGCTATTGTCAGCCCATTAAAAAGGTATAGGTGTGCAAAGGGCCTTTAGCTCATTGTCTCTGATAAAACTTTTATACCCGTTTTTTTTTCTTTTCTATGTGTGTGTATATTTTTTTTTTCCCCCTTCCTGTTTAGGTCTTTTTCTTTCTTTCTTTTTTCCCGTTTTTCCCCCCCTTTTTTTTTTGATTTTTTTCCCTCTTCCCTTTGTTTAATTGTTTTATTATTTTGTTTCTCTTTTTCCTATCCACCTTTTTCCGGTTAATTTTTTTTTTTTTTGTATGTTTTTTTGTATGTTTCCCTTTGGGTTTTTTTTTTGGTTTTTTTTTTTGTAGTTTTAGGTTTTTTTTTTTCCTTCCCTCTCACCCTCTAAGTATTTTTTCCTTTTAAAGCACACTTATATACTTTTTTAAAATTTTTTTTTTTTTTTAAATATTTTATTCACCTTATTTCCTAAAGCTAGCTTACATAGCTTTCTGGGCCTGGGCCTGAGCATGGTCACTTATACTTTCTAGTAGTTCATCTGCATCTTGTGTAGAGCGGATATTATACATCTTATTATTATACATAACCCGGAGGAATGCAGGAAATCTCATCTGAACACTAGCTCCTAATGATCTGAATTTCTCCATACGCTGTCCTAGTTCCCATTGTCTGTCAAGTGTTGTTTTTGATAAGTCTGACCGAATCTCAAAGGGAAAATCGGGGCCCTGTAATGTTTTTGCCTTCAGTGCAAGATTCAGAACCTTTTCCTTTAAGGCATAAGTCAGAAAATTAACTAAGACTTTTCTGGGCTTATTTCTTGCAGGGTTCAGACGAAATGGGTCACGGTGAATTCGCTGTATATCGTTCTCAAGGATTTCTGCAGGCTCATCCAGATTGAGGGATTCCTTTAATAGCTTTACTATGAAGGTCTTAAGGTCGCCCCCCTCTTTTCCCTCCGGAATTTTCAAAAGCCGGATATTATTACGTCTGGAAAAGTTTTCCAACCCTTCAATTCGCTCCCGCATGCTCTCTCCATCTTTTTGGAGAGTATTAATTTTGGATCTTGCAGCCTCCAAGTTTGACGTCAGGACTCCCACTGAACTCTCTAATGTTTCGGTTCTTTCACAAAGACTGTCGACTTTCTTCTCCAGTATGTCGCAGGACGCCCTTATCTCGATCTGGTTAGCTTTAGAAACTGCAAAATCGTGTCTTATTTCATCTCTCATCGCAGTAATTGATCCTACAAGAGCCTCGAGGGTGCTCCCCACACCAAATTCACCAAGCTCTCTCTGTTGCTGATTTACGCCCTCCTGTCTGCCTTCTTTTCCTGGTATTATCTCTTTATGTCCTGCTTCATCTTCCCTTCGCCTCTGCGTACTAGGTATCTCGCTGACAGAACTAGCTCCTGGGAGTGTTAGAAGAGGCGCTGGGATAGCCTCTGAGCGTGATTTAGGATCCACAACCTGCGCGGAATCTCCTAACATAGCAGATGCTTGTTTCACGGGTAGTATCACGGGTGAATTTTGGGTGGAAGCACCCCCTTCCCCCGTAGTAGCTTCTAGTAAGTCTTCGCTACCATTCTGGCTGTTAGATGTTGCCATGTCTTGGGGAATTTCCAGAACCTGTGGTATAGGCTTAAAGTATGCTCGCAATGATGGAGTGACACCCTTGGGGTTTTTTGAATCTTTCTTTTTATTTTGCTTTTTCTGTTTAAGGTTATTGGCCCCTTTAACGGAGATACCTCTCCTTGAATCTATTCCTTCAGCTAGGCAGTCCAGATCTTTTAATAAAGCTTTTCCAGCACTGCACTCTGGGACACGTAGTTTCTTTATCGAGTTGACCCCTTTGTGTTCACCCCTGGTTTTACTCCTTGTTATTCTAGGCTGGAGGTCTCCCCTAACTGCCTCCCCTGGTTTTGCCACTACTGTTGTTAAGTCAGTAAGTTTGCTTTGGGCAGAACGGATTTCTCTTACCTCATCCGTGTAAATTACCTCCTTGTTTAGCAGCTGCGAAGGTGAGTCTCCAGCTGAGTGAGATCGCCGAGGTTCCCTTTCCTCTCCTCTGCCTTTACCGCTGTTATCAGCAACTCCGAGCAGGAAACCCCGAGCTGCGGCCGCCCGGCCGCGCCGAAGCTCCACGGCTGCCCGCCTCCAACTCGGATGAGGGACGGGTGCCGAGGAGAGATCTACTTCGAACAGGCACATCCGCCGAAGACCCAGGTACGGGGAAAGCGGAGCAGGCGTTTCTACACCTATAGGGCGAAATCCGATGACTCTGCCGTGTGAACTCAGCTCTGCACACGTAGTTGTCAGCTCCGTAAAAGCATGTCTTGTGTCACTGCATAGGAGGATTAGAGCACTGCGCGGTACGTGCGGCTCGCTCTAGCCGGCGGCCGCCATGTTCTCCTTCATCCCCTGCCCCACCCATCAGTAAATCTATTTTACCTACATCTAGCCCTAGATGTATATTCAAACTCTATTTCTGACACCTATGTTATGCACACCACAGTACAGTGTATCAACAGGGGTATCCGAGTCGTGAATTATACTGAAATGGTGCGTCGACGCGTTGCGGTGGTTTTCCACAATTTTATCCACCTTTATCAAGACTACATTTGGTATCTGTCTTAGTACAGGGGTCAATATAATCTCCCTAAAAAGTGGAGACACAATAGGTTAGAGTGGGTACATCATAGTTCACGATTGTCAGCGAGAATTTTTTTTGTCTTAATCTCCTATAATAGAGAGGTAACAGTGCCAAAGAGAATAACTTGAATAAAAGCCTCCCTAATACATGACAATTGATCGTACATTTGTATTTGTGTTCCAGGTGACAATCAGAAGATAAAAATTGATTAGAGACTGAATACAAGGTTCCTATGTAACCGATACAGTTCATTTTCTAATGTCCTAAAGCATACATTTCAGATACATACATTTCTATGTTTATAGGGGCTGGTGAAACCGCTAATTTCCCTTTATTTCTTAGGGACAACAAAGGCCTAGATTTTCATATTAATTGGAAAATCAAATTTATATATACCTCTCAATTGGGGGGGAGCTATTATATTTTACTCTTGATAACTCATGCTCTAATAAGAGACTTTCAGTAGAGGACATCTAATTGTAATTTGCCGGAGATAATGTGCTTATTCCTCTGTTTTTAATTCCCAGGTTGATGTTCTTTGTAGCGAGCTGGGGATTACTTGCTTAATCCTGTGTTTTTAAATACCCATTTGATATTCTTAATAGCAGGCTTATAAGTTGATGTTTGATTACCTTGAAATCCGCTTTTGGATGCAGTCAGATTTCCATTGTTATCCACAATAAAGTGCGATGTAAGTAAAGATGCTGACTTTATATGTCCATTTTAAAATCGTGTGTCTAAATCGGGCTGCTAGCAAGAAACTCCTACAAATCAAAATAATAGTGGATGAGGGTGAGCAAGGAATCTTCCTTTACAGAGGGAGAATACTAATCTTAATAGTTGTGGGTTATCGTGCTGCCTTGTCTGACATTGTTAGTAAAAAGCTAACGTACCTGGTGCTAGAGCATATAGATATTAGCCGTAGTTATTCCCAGATAATTGAGCCTCGTAGTACGCTTTCCTTTACTTGTTAAAAAACCAGGGGCACCTCTGTCATGTCCTTGCGGTGTGAATTCGTGTTTCACTAAGGATCGAGAGATAAATATATTCCGGGCCGTCAGAGGTAAAGTGTTATAATTTTAAAGCCAGATTTACACATAACCAATATTTCCATGTCCGCTTACCTATTAGAGCGCAAAGGACTGCTTGCTTCTCTGGTTACGCGGAATTTACTTGTTAAAAAACCAGTGGCGCTTACGTCATGTCCTTGCAGCGTGAAAGCGTGTTTCACTAGAAATCGAGATAAAAAGTACGAACGCGTCTGTTAGAGGTAAACTGTTTTAGTCTCGAATCTCGCCTTCTACAGTCCCCGTATTTCCATGTCCGCTTACCTGATAGATCGCAAAGGACTGCCGGCTTCTCTGGTTACGTGGAGTGTGCCAGAGAGGAGAGGGCGCCGTGAAAATAGGGCTGGCTCCAATTATGAACGGGAGCCTTTTTTAGACAGGCGCCCAAATCGCGGATACAGGATCCCCAGGGGATACAAACGCTCAGAATATCCGAGGAAGCTACAACCTCAAAACAGTTCCAGGGAGTACATAGCCACCAGGAGAACTCAATATTGGAGGTAGACGAATTCCCCATAGTCACCCTCTCAAAAAGGACCTTAAATAGTATAGAACAAACAGTACTACAGAAAGGTTTTAGCTTCGCCCCGACCAATGCACCCTCTATGTTTCACATTGAAAGTGGCCTCAAAGCATTCTATAGGAAGATCCGGCTTAACCGTTTCTTTGAAAATCGCGAGTATAACCCACCCCCTAGTGTTACAGGGCTTAAATCCAAATCTACTTTCTTTCCCAGCATTCACCAAGTAGACAAAAACGTTGAGGTGTTCGAAAGAGTTGTGGAGGTAGAAGTTAAGAACTTACTCTCCAAAAAAGTCATCTGTAATATTAACTTCTCAAAAGCACAGAGAGACGTCCTCAATAGCTTACAAAATAGTGAGGAACTAACGATCAAACCCGCCGATAAGGGCGGGGGAGTAGTTGTGTTCGATACTGAGAGATACAATAGTAAAATGAAAGAGCTCCTGAGTGTCAAGGAACATTATGAGAAATCTAGATTCCAAGAACTCAGTAAGCTAAAAAGTGAAGTAGCCGACCTTCTGAGTGAAGGGAGAGACAGGGGTGCCATCAGTGAAAGTGAATATAAGTTTTTACTTAATCAACACCCGGTCACCCCTGCTATGTATGGACTCCCAAAGATCCACAAGAACCTTACTGATCCACCTATGAGACCTATAATTAGTGGAATAGGGTCGATATAAGAGCCCTTGAGCTGGTATGTAGATTTTTTCCTGCAGCCAATTGTGAAAAAACAAAGGTCCTACCTCAAAGACACCTCCCATGCTATTTCGGTATTTGAGGGTAGAGGGTTCAATAGGGTGACCCAGTTTCTGGTCACCCTAGATATTGAAGCCCTCTATACGAATATCCCCCAAAACAATACCTTGGAGGTTATATCTTCCATACTAGAAACAGAGGACCTCAATGGAGTTCAGGATACTTTTATCATGTCATGTATCCACCTGATTCTGAAGAGGAATTTTTTCCTCCTTAAAGATGAGTTATATCTTCAAATCAAGGGGACCTGCATGGGGGCCACTTGTGCCCCCAGTCTGGCCTGTCTATATGTGGGAAATGTTTAACTGAAACACATATTCAACAAGGCCGCACCTTTTTTTGAAAATATTTCTTGCTGGCATCGCTACATTGATGATATCATTTTCATCTGGAGCGGTGCCAGCGAGGATTTACATAGTTTCTTGGAATGGCTCAACCTTGGTGACCCTAACCTCAGGTTCACAGGACACCACAGCAATTCCAGGGTGGAATTCCTGGATATTGTTATTAAAGATGAGGAAGGCATCCTGAAAGTTGAGCTTTTTACTAAACCAACGGACAAAAACTCACTCTTACATTATTCCAGCAACCATCCTAAGGCACAAAGGGACAATGTACCCTTTGGTGAATTTCTGAGACTGAGGCGAAATTGTTCCAATTTGGAAGACTTCTACCGACACTCAGAAAACCGACAAGAAAACTCAAGGAGAGAGGCTATCCCCATAAACTAATTAAACACTCCCTCAAGCGAGCAAGGTTTTACGACCGTGACAGCTTACTTGACCAAAATAAAACCCGCAATAAAAATGATTTAGACCGAATAGTATTTGGGACTCAGTTCTCGCACTTGAGCAACCAGATTAAAAATATAGTGAACAGAAATTGGCGCATACTCAACTTTAACACTGAAAACCAACTCAACAAACCTCTGTTCTCATTTCGGAGAAGCAAAACCCTCCGCAATTGTCTGGTACATACCTACAAGCCACCCATGGAAACCCAACTAACCCTGACTAACCTTAGGGCATCAGGTAACCACAAATGTGGAACCTGCTCTGTCTGCCCTCACTGCATCATAGGCACTAGCCTTGAATTTAACGGAAAAACCCTGACTCCCAAAACATTCAACAATTGCAGGAGTCGGAATGTGGTTTACCTACTGATCTACCCCTGCAATTTGGGATATGTGGGGGAGACCAGTAGGGAACTCAGACTCAGAGTCTTGGAGCACAAATCGGCCTTACGAACAAATAAATGCAATGCGCCTTTGACAGAGCATTTTAGACAGCATAACCACTCTTGTGATGACTTGCGGTGGTACATTTTGGAGAAGATCAGAACCACCAGACAAGGCGGTGACATCGATAAACTAAGAAAAACCAGGGAACAATGGTACTTTTGTTTCTTAAACACCATTCTCAAAGGCTTAAATACCAGGGAGGACTGGACAAAATGCATTTAGACCTACTCATAATAGTCTTAACATGGAGGATTTCTATCCTCCGTGAGGTCTCCTGTTCACTATTCCTAATGCGTTATATTTCGCTTATAGTGTAGGCATATATTTCCACACTCGCCCTTTTTTTTACTTCACCACATCAGCATCATTGTAAATTTTTCCCCCTTCGACAGCTTCTTCCCAATAGACACATTTTCATATTTCCACGACTCTTTTAAAAAAAATTGTCCTATCTCCTAGCACTGAGGAGCGTGTTATCACACCATCTCGGCGTTCTATAGGCAATTAGGAAATCTGTGGTTTTATTTCAGGCAATATATCTTCTATAAACTGCATTATTGCAGCTTTACAATCTCTACTACCACCGCTAGTTCAATTTGCCGGCACAAATACGTCTGGCAACACTCAAAACACGAGTCCGGTACCTCGGCCAATGGGATTACTGCACCACAAGCCTGCGCATGCAAATATCCTGGTTTCAAATATACCTTTCTGATTGGCCTTCATTTGGACCTATCACGCGCCAGATTCGGTACTTAAACACGGCGCCCTCTCCTCTCTGGCACACTCCACGTAACCAGAGAAGCAGGCAGTCCTTTGCGATCTATCAGGTAAGCGGACATGGAAATACGGGGACTGTAGAAGGCGAGATTCGAGACTAAAACAGTTTACCTCTAACAGATGCGTTCGTACTTTTTGTCTCGATTTCTAGTGAAACACGCTTTCACGCCGCAAGGACATGACGTAAGCGCCCCTGTTTTTTTAACAAGTAAATTCTGCGAAACCAGAGAAGCAAGTAGTCCTTTACGCTCTAATAGGTAAGCGGACATGGAAATATTGGTTATGTGTAAAGCTGGCTTTAAAATTATAACACTTTACCTCTGACGTCCCCGAATATATTTATGTCTCGATCCTTAGTGAAACTCGAATTCATGCCGCAAGGACTTGGCAGAGGCGCCCCTGGTTTTTTAACAAGTAAAGGAAAATGTACTACGAGGCTCAATTATCTGGGAATAACTACAGCTAATATCTATATGCTCTAGCACCAGGTACGTTAGCTTTTTACTAACAATGTCAGACAAGGCAGCACGATAACCCACAACTATTAAGATTAGTATTCTCCCTCTGTAAAGGAAGATTCCTTGCTCACCCTCATCCACTACTATTTTGATTTGTAGGAGTTTCTTGCTAGCAGCCCGATTTAGACACGCGGTTTTAAAATGGACATATAAAGCCAGCATCTTTACTTACATCGCACTTTATTGTGGATAACAATGAAAATCTGATTGCATCCAAAAGCAGATTTCAAGGTAATCAAACATAAACTTATAAGCCTGCTATTAAGAATATCAAATGGGTATTTAAAAACACAGGATTAAGCAAGTAATCCCCAGCTCGCTACAAAGAATATCAAATTGGGAATTAAAAACGGAGGAATAAGCACATTATCTCCGGCTTCTTAATCTGGTACACGATACTAGGGCAAAGCCAATTACAATTAGATGTCCTCTACTGAAATTCTCTTATTAGAGCATGAGTTATGAAGAGTAAAATATAATAGCTCCCCCCCAATTGAGAAGTATATATAAATTTGATTTTCCAATTAATATGAAAATCCAGGCCTTTGTTGTCCCTAAGAAATAAAGGGAAATTAGCGGTTTCACCAGCCCCTATAAACATAGAAATGTATGTATCTGAAATGCATGCTTTAGGACATTAGAAAATGAACTGTATCGGTTACATAGGAACCTTGTATTCAGTCTCTAATCAATTTTTATCTTCTGATTGTCACCTTGAACACAAATACAAATGTACGATCAATTGTCATGTATTAGGGAAGCTTTTATTCAAGTTAATCTCTTTGGCACTGTTACCTCTCTATTAAAGGAGATTAAGACAAAAAATATTCTCGCTGACAATCGTGAACTATGATGTACCCACTCTAACCTATTGTGTCTCCACTTTTTAGGGAGATTATATTGACCCCTGTACTAAGACAGATACCAAATGTAATCTTGATAAAGGTGGATAAAATTGTGGAAAACCACTGAAACGCGTCGACGCACCATTTCAGTATAATTCACGACTCGGATACCCCTGTTGATACACTGTACTGTGGTGTGCATAACATAGGTGTTAGAAATAGAGTTTGAATATACATCTAGTATTGTACGAGTTCAATGTCTTACTGTTTTCTGTCTCCATGTTTCAATCTTGCTGGTCAATATTGAATGTCAATCATTTTTATTGTTCCCTTTTTTATAATATGTGTTAAGTGGTTCTTTTATTGTCCACTTTTTTAACATTTGTATTATCAATAAATTGTAAACAAGTCCTTTTACATACGTGAATCTTGTTATTGTTTTTGACCTTTTAGCTCTGTTAATTTAGTCCTGTTCAAGGGAATCTTTCCTTTACTCATCGGTTGGTTAACCCTACTTCCCTTGGTTTTTCGTTAAGGGATACCTCTCACACTTTCCTCCTGAAAATAAGAGAGCCACTTACAGGTAGCTGGATTACTACCAGTAGCTCATGCCTGCTTTAATGCTTACTACTTCCGCCTACCCTAACTTTATTCTCAATCCTGACCCTAACCCTTACTCTGACCCAGGCTTTAAGCATAACTATAACCTTAAACCTAACCCTAGCCCTAACCCTACTCTTAACTGTCAGCGTCTCACTGATACCTTGCCTCTAAACCTAATTTAAATGTAAGCCTTTCCTAACTCTTTCTCTAACCATGCCCCTAACCCACCCCTCACTCATACTAAACTTCTAGATCTAAACCGTATCTAACCCCATCACTTATCCTATCTCTTTTACAAGGTGCTACATTTTTTACTTGATGTTCTAGTATATTTTGACTCTGGGACTGGAATCCTGCTAAACAGTTTAGAGTGCATGTCCTCTGACCTATAAAACATGGCAAGTTATTGGCTAAGGGTTATCCTCTAACTACTGCTGAGTTACTTCTATATCTCTATATTCACATGGATTTGGAACTTAGGCCACCACGTAGAGAAGACAAGAAGTTGCTGTCTTCCTGAGAGAGGTTTGAGATCTTGAATCCTGCTCTCCTTTGTCTCTAGAAGCAATTAAAGATTCGCAAAAGGGCCACAAAAAAGCCCCCCATAGACTGCAGTGAAATCAAGGATAGGATAGGAAGAAATTAAGCATGAAGAAGAAATCAGCAATCTTAGAGGGGCAGAAATTGGGCTATGACCCGAAGTCAAAAGGAGGGCTGTCTTCTGCTTTTTGATCTTTGGCTTTAACCCCAGAAGAAGTTCCTGGAGGTTTGGGAGCTTCCTAAGGGATCTTATCAAGCTTTTGAAAAAGTTGAAACTAAGGGATCTTATCAAGCTTTTGAAAAAGTGGAAACTCAGAAAATCTTTTAACCTTCTGAGGACCGAGAAGTGTGAAAGGTGTGACTCAGGTGGGCAACATTTTCTCGTTGGTCCCACTTAAACTATTTTGCCCCACAAAACAAATCTTCAACCAGACCTCATACCAAAGGTGTGTGAACTCACAGAGCCATCCCCAGCTGCAGCTCTCAACCTTGCCCCACAGGAGGACTTTGAGCTCCAAAAAGTGCCCTTTTCTAAATATATATATGGAGAAGTGTGGCTCACTGGTTAGAGCAGGCAGACCCGGAAGCAGAGGTCAGACCCGGGACCAGGGTTCGATTCCCGACGCGGCAGGGTTTTGAGCTCAAATGTCCACGGACTCGATAATTCTCGCTTCGGTGCCTGACCTAATCATGGGTTCACACTATGCAACTCTGGGCATTAAGCTTGCTTAATCTCCACAACGGCCCCCCCGCGGCGGGATGCCTGGCTTTCACCTTGGGGATGCCCTGTAGGGGCTATCTCACAGGGAAAAACCAGGACGGGTTCCCAAGGCAAGCGCGGAGATACCCCTTCGGGGGTCGATTCTGGCGCTATATAAGAAATGCAATAACAATAATAATAATAATATAGAGCAGGAAAAGAGACTCAGTTGTCAAAGGACTTAGGTGGCTACAATTTTCATATTTGTCCTGCTCAGATGTTTTCTATCAAAGCTCAAGGCATCAGTGGCTCTTCAACATATTCAAACTTTTGGAGCCTTCGGAAGCCACAACGTCTTACCGAGCTGAAATAAGTTGACTTCCATGAAAGCTAATAAGTCAGAAGGTAATTGTCTTGCCTGGATAGAACAGCTAGGATTTCCCAGCCCATACTCTTGCAGTCAGGCTGAAAACTCACCTGGAACTCATTGACTTGTCCCCAGAGACTAAAATTGACTTTTTCCTATCCCATTGTTTTTTTCCGACTTTTGTTTGCTTTTTACTTAAAAATGTAATCCAAGGTTTCTTATTTTGGTGTCAATTTAGTCATTACCCTTTTCTTCATTTTAGTATATTGATTTGTTTTTGTTTTATTCAACAGCTTTACTTTTGTTTTGGTGCTGCTATAATACATTATACAAATGTTTCCTTAAAGAATACTATCACTTCAAGCTTCAGCTGCCATGCTTAAGCCCAGAACTGCTATTTGAAACGTTCTATTTACTTCTTGGCCACTGGGGTACATCAGTTGGTGTGAGCTCAGTCATTGTTTCCATCTAGGACGGTTAATAATCCAATATTTCATATTAACCTAACGCCGAAACATTAATCCTAATTGTAACTTCTCTCTCTTTCACTAATCATAACCTTTATTAAGCACCTACCTTAGCCCTTAACCATTACTTGAGATCTTACTTTAATGCCAAAAAATAAAGTAAAACCTATTAATTTGTAATTGATTTACATTTTTACAAATTCTCACATGTAAATTAACATTACATTTAAACATAAGGATTTTAAAAATAGAAAAAGCAACCAACCCTTTTTGTTAACTAGATTGTAGGAATACTATTTCTTTGACTCAACCTTTTTGTGTCATAATATTTTATGGTACTGTAAGGCAGATAACCACTATTACCCCATAAAGCTAAGCTGGACTAAACAAAACAACTTATTCTGCAGGCAAAACATTCAGATTGTATAGCTGAGGAAAAGTGAGGTGTTATATTGTATTGGTGTGTGATCAGACTATGGAATACACTCATGAAACCAGCTTGGGTCCAATCTGACTCGTTTCTTAAACCTTAGCTCAACCCAGGGTAGCTGTGACTTCGAGCAGTCAGGCTTAAACAAAGAAACACATATAAAACATTTAGAAGTACCAAAAAATGAAATAAGAAAGTCATGCAATGTGAAAGACAGCCAACACCAATTTATAAAAATAAATCTTATTTGTATGAATTTTTAGACACCAAAATGAATAAAATCCACATGAGGGGAATTGTAAGTAAAACTGAGATACAGATTTTAAAATAAAACCCAAATCTCAGCTTTTCATTCGAAAACGTGAACAAACATTAGTAACCATTAAGTTTTGAAACTTTGTAAAACTTTTAAAAAGTTGTGTTCAGCAACTCTGGCCTGTTTTGTGCAACCAAATCCAACGGGGGAAGGTCAGGAGTGCCAATGAGAAGTAGTAGGACAGTTACCCTGGAACCAAAGTAGTCTCAAGTACAGTTCCAGGCTCTATGGCCAAACTGCCATAGACTTTAATGGCGAGGCCCTGATGCACGGAAACCAGGATGCTGAAGATGCTGAGGATGCTGTGCTGTCGACGGGAATCCAAGGCTGAGGTGGGGTGACTTTGACCACAGGGTTCAATGCTCCTCAAAGTCCTTTTTGGTCCAGCAAAAGTCTGGTTGCCACTGGACTACTGGTCTCCGGACACAGCGGAACCAGCAGTTCCCTTTGGTGAAGGCAAGTTGGGCAACCAGGCTGCACTCCAATGACTTTCCCATGTCCAGCAGACTTGGGTACTTTTCATTGTCAGGGCTTGGTCGTCTGGGCTGCACATCGGCAATCCGTGGTGATCTGGCAATTGTAGCTACTAACTATCCAGAACTGGCTGCTTCAGCTTTTGTGATCCTGGTGCTGTAACAGGAAGTCTGACAACTGACTCTTGGAGATCGCCTCTTCTGTCTGGGACTCAGGAGCGACTTTTCTATAGGCCAGGCATCACAGACACAGTCCTTTCTCTGCTAGATCAAGGATCAGCAGGTGCAATCCAGTCTTTGGTGCAGCCTCTCTTTGCCAGGTCCATAGATCAGGGTGGCAGTCCTTCTTCAGTTCAGATGTGATCTGAGGTCTAGGTGCCAGGGGTGCCATATTTATGCCTAGAATCTTCCCATTGGGGATGGAACAGTTACTAGCCAATGCCTACTAGGACCTTCCATGCCTGATGACAATTTCCTGCGATATGTGGCATCTAGCTATCCCAGAGTGTATTATTCTGCCCACTTCCACAAAGTGGCAGAACCTCTCTTTCAGTATATGGAGCTTGGTAGCCCACCCAAGGGGTGTGCCTACCTGAGGGCTACATGCCCATGGAAAAACAGGTTTGGCAACTGGCCTCCCCTCTCTGGCCCTGATGCCAACCTGTATAGCTAAAAAAAGAGAGCAGTCCCACTCATGTGTGCTCACCATTTGCCCTTCAAAGTCGCTTTCCTTTTAAAGTTCTTTTTTTAGGCTCACATCTTATGTGGCTTCCTGCCAGGGAGATCTGTTGGGTTTAATCCAATGATCATTTCCCATACTTCCTTTCAGCAGTTAGCATGGCTAAGTTGACAAGGTGTAATCCTGTACTCGACAATAGGGTTCCTAACATTTCCGTAGTAAAAGCGACAATTTGGGATTTTTACTGTTAGGACATATAAAAATACATCTTCTAGCCTGTATTATCCAGCACCCTGCCTTAGGTCTCAACAGAAAAACAGTGGTCCTAACCAAATTAATTCTTTTTCAACAACTAATATATGCACATAGTTAGTTATTTTTAGTGAGCTTCTTAAATTAACCCGCTCCGCTGAATCAATCAAAAAGATGCTTCTTCTGGCAACAATACACAAGTTATAAAGTACCTGACACAAACCAAAAATTATTTGAAAAACATATGGAGTTTAATGAATTACTCCATCTGGGCTTGTTATTTCTATATACATTTATACAATTATATACATTTATTCTAACGGTAAAAAGAAGAGCAAACGGCTTCTAAAGGGGTGCAAGAAAAAAGAAGAAAAGAAAAGTGATTGTGAGAGAAGGATGTAAGCCTCAAAGAAAAAATTTGTGACAAGTGAAAATTTAAACAGTTCCAAGATATTGCAGCTTTTATTCGAGTATTCAGTTTATTTAGCAAAAGGCCACAGTAGATTACTGCTGTTGTTTCATTTATACATTCATATATGACATGTATAATGTTTTGCTAACAGGTGGTCCTATTTGCACATGACAAAGGGGGCGTCGACGTTTCGACCCGTCTTTTGGTGCAAGGGCAATTGGGAGCCTCGACCTGCGGGTCTTCCTCAGGACAGATAAGAACCCGTTTTTTACCGTAGACTTCTCAAAATGTAACCCACTGTTAACTAATGGGTGGCCTCCGTCCTCCTGTTCCGGGATGGACGTATGATGTGGATGACCGTAATGGAGCACCCAACCTGGGTGGATTAACGTCTGTATTAGATATTCCAAGGATGATACAGACACAATTCAAGAAAGACGTCCCGGACACTTGCGTGTCAGATCCAGGCCTGGATCTGACAGAGCGCATCGGTGTAGCGGCAGCATAACGCGAGGAAAAGCGCTCAGCGGTTGCCCCAAAAAACGGAACAGGGACTTCAACCAAAAACGCACGGAGGTTCCCGAGTCTATTTGGTATGACGCCCGTGTGACACGCAAGTGTCCGGGACGTCTTTCTTGAATTGTGTCTGTATCATCCTTGGAATATCTAATACAGACGTTAATCCACCCAGGTTGGGTGCTCCATTACGGTCATCCACATCATACGTCCATCCCGGAACAGGAGGACGGAGGCCACCCATTAGTTAACAGTGGGTTACATTTTGAGAAGTCTAAGGTAAAAAACGGGTTCTTATCTGTCCTGAGGAAGACCCGCAGGTCGAGGCTCCCAATTGCCCTTGCACCAAAAGACGGGTCGAAACGTCGACGCCCCCTTTGTCATGTGCAAATAGACCACCTGTTAGCAAAACATTATACATGTCATATATGAATGTATAAATGAAACAACAGCAGTAATCTACTGTGGCCTTTTGCTAAATAAACTGAATACTCGAATAAAAGCTGCAATATCTTGGAACTGTTTAAATTTTCACTTGTCACAAATTTTTTCTTTGAGGCTTACACCCTTCTCTCACAATCACTTTTCTTTTCTTCTTTTTTCTTGCACCCCTTTAGAAGCCGTTTGCTCTTCTTTTTACCGTTAGAATAAATGTATATAATTGTATAAATGTATATAGAAATAACAAGCCCAGATGGAGTAATTCATTAAACTCCATATGTTTTTCAAATAATTTTTGGTTTGTGTCAGGTACTTTATAACTTGTGTATTGTTGCCAGAAGAAGCATCTTTTTGATTGATTCAGCGGAGCGGGTTAATTTAAGAAGCTCACTAAAAATAACTAACTATGTGCATATATTAGTTGTTGAAAAAGAATTAATTTGGTTAGGACCACTGTTTTTCTTTATAACATTGATCACCCAGGTCCTAAAACCTTATTGGGTTACCCCATTCCAGTAATGGTTAGGTCTCAACAGGCCTGCTGTAGAAGTGATACCAAAGGGGATGATGGACGGAGCGTTTGAGCAAATCAAACACTCACCCCCAGTCAACTGATCTGGGTTTAATACATCACCATTCGTTAGCTCACTCCACCGCCCCAGTTCAGACATGGCCATATGCAAATAAGTCTGACCCTGTGCCTCATGGGAACAGTCCAGCCCGAACTGCCAAGCCATGTCTTCCCTGGACCGGAAACAAGCATCCAGGTAAAAGTGGCCTGTATATATTAAAGAGGGAGGTTTGGGTTTGCATTAGTTTAAATGTAATGTAGCAGTTTAAACTTATCTGCTAGTGTGCGGTGTTAGCCTGGGAAATATGTTTTCACATTCTCACATTTAGGGTGGCACAAGAGGTTCTGAAGCCTTAGTGGGGCACCACTGATACCATAGACTAAGGACTAATATGTAAGTAAATGTATACCAATTGAGTGTAAGCCAATCAAGGCCTCAGTGCACTCTCAGTGTCGAAAGACCAGCAGCATCAGTCTAAAACTTTGGGGGTGATTATGCAAAAATATGAATTTCTTTACAGTGTTTAACAGGAACATCTAGCAAGAATTGGCAGGTTACGAACATGAGAGACAGTCCTGTGGGACAGATTGCCACTTGTAAATAGTGGTGGACCACTTACTGTGGAGCAGACAATGGTCCCGGAGACCACTGCATGCTCTCTCAATATAATTCCCAGTTAGTATAAAAAGACCAACTCCTAGTTATATGTGACTGTACTCTTTATCATGGAAAAGCTCAGTGATAAGCTCCTGGTGAACCTATATGTCCTAAAGATCTCCTCAGTCTGGTCAAACAGCATGACTCTGTCCCTAAATACCCTTTTCTTCCTCCTCTGTACCTGTCCCTCACCATTCTGGACTGCCCGGATGCACATCTGTTATACTGCTGCACATAAAGTTGAGATATTGATGAATGATTTATATTATGAGACTTCTTTAATACTATCTGAAACCTATTTACATCTTCTGTGATTTATTGCAACTATAGCCAATGCTCTTGTTGTTTTGCTTTTTCTAATTTTGCATTATTTTTGCTTATCATCAGCTATTCTCCAGTCATAACATTTCAGGAGGACATCACAGTGGCCTAGAGGTATGGTTGCATTTTAAGTTTCTAATCACTTTGCTTCACAAAAAGGCTAACATTTCTTCAAGTACTGGATTGTCCCTCACACTGCCACTGTACATTTTCACTATCCTTCTTTTGATTCACTACACCTTCACAGTAGGATTCCATTTTGGACGTAAGAGTTTTATTTTGCGCTAAGAAACTAGCACTTAATGCAGTGAATATGTCAGTAGAAAATCATATCCCAAGTGCACATTTAGCAAGCGTGAGCATTTGCTCGCACTCGCTATTCATGTTTTGTTGCATGTAGCGCTGTTCTTAACTCACAATGCATCCTTGTGCCCATTTTAGATGAAAGGAGGCATTTTTACGCTAAGAAAATAGCACTAAATACAGAATTGCTCTTCTCACTTAATTCCACGAAATCTTGCAGATTTTTGGGTGATTCCATGTGATTACGCTACACAGAATTACGCATGTTTTGCCACCCCTACGATATAACCTACATTGTACTCCACTTATTGGTTATCTTGTTTCATCCGCTCACAACCATTTCGCATATCAGTTGCTCACCTTTCCTCCTAAACATTTTTGATCAAGTCTCATGCACCAGAATTAAGCAACACTCACACATTATCACTACTGTCAGTAACTGAAATTGACATACTTTAAATACGCATTTTGAAAGTATGTACAACGCCACTGTAAAAATATTTTGCCTGATATTTAGTGGCCACCCATGCTTCTTATTCACGGACTACTCTTCACAAATGTGAACGGTAGTTCTGGTCATTTTGTGACATATTTTGTTGGTGTATTTGGTCTATTACTGCTCACTGTGCTGCAAGGTGCTAGTCATTACCACATATTGGACTTTTGGTGTCTGTCTCAGATTTGCCTAAATATGAATAAACTGCTTTCTTTATATGTAATGGAGGGAAAAGAAGATTACTTGTACATGACCTGCACATGCATAGTAGAGGAGATCCTGGATTGAAGAAGGTTGAGAGGTAATAGGAAGCAGCCTAAGTGTGATGCACTGAAGACAACCTGAGGGCTATGTCAGCAGAGTGACGCTGGATAAGAGTATTTTGTTTTATTTGGGTTTTTATATGAGAATGGAAGGGAGTTGAATGGCAGCCATCTTTAAATGGTAGCGGGGACGAGAAGCTGACAAAAAGTGTAGTATTTTTACACTGTTCATGTCTGATGTGGCATGATGGGTAAAAGAAAGATGGACTGGATTGAGCCCACACAAATTGCCAGTGGCTGAGATTAATTCATAAAATTCACCATCACTTTTTTGTTTTGCCAGTGTTATGCCCTAAGTGCAACAGGTATGCCCATATTTCTGTGGCCAGCTCATTTGCCAATGCCCAGGCTCTCTGAGACCTAGGCATATGCGTTGTCTCAGAGGTCCAGAGCCTGTTCTGAGACCTGTATGTGCACTCCAATTGTGCCTGCTGTCTCACATGGGTCTACTGTCTACATACTAGACAGTCAACATTAAGCGAGGACAGTGTACTGTTTGTACAAACATGGTAGTGAGCAGACCTTATTTTGGGAATCAAAAGAAGTGTGTCACCTACAGGCCCGACATGTGAATCCCCTTGTATGAGACACCAAGGGGCATATTTTAAAGAAATGTCAGAGAGTGGAGCTGCGCCAATTTTGGCAGGGTTGCCCTCTGACATTTTGAAAACGCAGAGATGTGCCGTATTCACAACAATACAGTGCACCCCTGTGGTTTCCCTAGTGCTGGTGCAAAAAAGGCTTCTTAGTGCCAGTGGAGACACCTTGCTGCCTTGTTGTAAGGGTGCCTGCGCTGCAGGGACGATTGTTTATGTGTAGGAAGGAACACTTTCCTGCACATAAACGTTCCAATGCAGCACACATGGAAAGAGCAAAAAATGAGGATAACTTATTAATTTCTCCTCATATTGCCATTCTAACGCCTGGTATTCCATTGCATTCGTTTCGGTAGTGCCTCAGCCTAGTAGATCTCGGGCAGCATCAAAAAACAACAATTGCCTGCCCCTTTGCCGCAGAGGACTGCAGCAGAAAGGGTGTTGTTTAACCACGCTAAGTGGATTAGCGCAAACTTGTAAAAATGTTAAATTGCGCTACGCCACTGGAGCCAGGGGCGGTTACTTGATTAGGGGGGAAGGGCTACGCCCTAGCTTCATCTTGTGCCTTAATTACTACTGCATACTTTTGTTATTGGAATGTTTAATTTACTTAACCTTCAAAGAGCGTGAACTTCACTCTGCGCGAGGGTCAGGCAAAACCAGGCACTTTCAAGTGGCACATATGCTAGAGTGCATGTGCCGGCCATCTCAGGATTTATAGGGTTTACCTGATTTTAGCCCGGGCCCCAGGTAGTCAACAACACTGTAAGGCACTGCCCCGATGACACACTGCAGCCTCACTGACTAAAAACAGCCTGGGCGCTTTAAGCATAAGCCCTGGGTTTCCAAGACTGTCTGTCAATAAGTGAGGCTGAACAGTGAGTGTACCATTGCATCCCACCCATTTCCTAACTTGTCACATCATGGGGTGGGAACAAGCCTCCACGCCCCCACCCCCAATTCTGGGCGAAGCTTGGAAAGGATTGAGGTGCACATAACGTGATCTGCAGCACACCTGCCTCATGATATAAGCAATCAGCAGACAGACATGAGTGGATCCGAGGACGGCTGGCAATTAGTGTTCCAGGCAAGTGTGGTCACTCAGAGATACGGAGGGAGGAGGTCTAGAGCAGGATTTTAGTGGGCTGCATGATTCTTGTACTAAGCACCCCCCCCCAAAATGGACCTTGAAATGTGCCTCTACAAGGCCCTTATTTCTTACTAGCAGCCCGTCCCGACGTTGTCCTGGTATGAATTGCTGCTGGCCAGTAGTATATTGTTTTGTAGGATTTCATTTTGATAGCATTTCTTATCTGTGACAGGCCTGTGAAACGCTCCGATTCACAGTGCACTGCTGATGCACTTAAGAGTGCGTGTTCAGTAGTGTGTGAACTCGAGTTTCCCTACTTTATTTTTCCTTGCAATAATTTATAGCGCGAACTCGACAACATGACATGAGCACAATTTACATTACCACCAATGTACTTACCGGGGGAGGGTAAATACTCATTATTCCGCAACTTTCTTTCCGCATACAATCACTCCGCATACTTTCATTACGAAAGTACCATGACTCTGCAATGACATTATAACGCATGGCATTACATTTTATATGCTTTTACCACGCATACATTTACAACGAAATTCGTTGTAAATGCATGAATGGTAAAAGCATGTTTTTAAAAAAAATGTTTGGATAAGGTAAGTATGGGTATAGGGTATATGTTTTGGGGTGTTTGGGTATTTTAAGGGTTCAGATATAGTTTTGGGTTATGGGGTACAGGGGTAGTGTTAGGGTTTAGGGATAGGTATGGGTTTTGGGGTACAGGGGTATTTTAGGGTTCAGGGCTAGGTTTGGGATTTGGGGTATAGGGGTATTTTTAGGGTTCAGGGATAGGTTTGAGTTTTGGGGTACAGGGGTGTTTTAAGGGTTCAGGGCTAGGTTTGGGTTTTGGGGTACATGGGTATTTTTAGGGTTCAGGGCTTGGTTTGGGTTTTGGGGTACAGGGGTATTTTAGGGTTCAGGGGTATGTTTGTGTTTTGGGGTACAGGGTTATTTTTAGGGTTCAGGGCTAGGTTTAGGTTTTGGGGTACAGGGGTATTTTTAGGGTTCAGGGGTAGGTTTGGGTTTTGGGGTACAGGGGTATTTTAAGGGTTCAGGGCTAGGTTTGGGTTTTGGGGTACAGGGGTATTTTAGGGTTCTGGGGTAGGTTTGGGTTTTGGGGTACAGGAATATTTTTAGGGTTCAGGGCTAGGTTTGGGTTTTGGGGTACAGGGGTATTTTTAGGGTTTATGGATAGGTTTGGGTTTTGGGGTACAGGGTATATTTATAAGGTTAAGATGGGTTAGTGTTTAAGGGTGTTGGGGTATTTTAAGGAGTAAGGGTGGGTTATGAATATGGGGTGCAGGGGTATTTAAAGGGAGCAGGGTGGGATTAGTTTTTAGGGTGTAAAGGGTAATAAAACAAAATAATAAATAAAAATAATATATATAATGCAATTTAAAAGAATAAATGTTTTAATTAAATTTAAAAATGTGTGTATATATATACACATATATACAAACATATATTTGATGTTTTAATAATGTACTTTTACAATGTATATGACTTTACAACACATGCATTTGCATTATAATGGCATGCGTGATAAAGTCATATGCGTTGTAAAAGTTTTAGAAATTATGTCTTTGCGGAGTAATAGTCCTTAGTTATAAAAATTGCGGAGTGATGGTATGCGGGATGTTGGTTTGCGGAATATCATCGGAATGCGGAATATCATCACATATTCCCAGGGGAGGGATAGCCCCTTTCTTGCTATTTCCGAGGAGGCGGGCCTTGTGTCCGGATGTGCGTGGCGCAAGGCCTGTGCGCAACCAAAGTGGAAAATCTCCAGTGTGCGCTTCAGGCGTCACTGGAAGTTAAGGCGAGATTACATTTCCTGCACAATGGCCCCTGTTTGCGCTCCTTCCGGCCCTTGAGAATAGCGCCATGCCTGACCTCCATACAGTGAAGCAGGTGCACGTCACTGGGAGCGTGGGGCAAGCACACCCGGAGCTGGAATGCACAGAACCTGGGAAGAAAAAACAAGGAAATATTGGGCACAACGCTCGCTTTGTTTTCCCGTAATCCCGTGCCCCGCACACGCCCACGCCCCCAGCACACGCCCCCAGCGTTTGACACGCCCCAGCACAACGCAGACACGCCCACAAGGGACTACTTTGCTGGCACGGTTCTTTTACCTTTTAAATGTATATGGTCGGCGTCTGCATAGCCTATGTCCTTCTGCTGCAACAGCGCTTTCCAACGCTGTATTGGGTATTGCGATTGGTGCTGTGGTTCCTGAGATTACTCGCCTCAAAGGTTTGGGCTCTCTCTTTATTATATTAGTACTGATGATCCACTCGGGGAATCTAGAAACTGAGGATGTCTGGCTCACTTCTGCCAGACCCTCCTCAACACGCACTTAAAGAGGAGAAAGGGAAAGTAGGAGTCTTTTTTTTTAGCTCACTCCATGCCGGCCATTCTTTTATTTTATTTTGGTGTCTAACTGCGCTTTATGAACTGCGAGAATGTTCCCAACTTTTTAATTTCACAAGTCTTCCACTGCAACGGTGTTACTCATTCACCTTCTGAACTCTAGCATGGTTAGTTTGGTAGTGCTCCAGCAACCACTGCACTCCTATTTCTAGTCCCTATATCACCAATTTTCCCTGTCAAATTCCTGTGTTTTTTTTGTCGCCTGTTGACAATGAAAGGACTTCTGAGGCGTCACCTTTTTGTTTATTTTCGGGCTTCTCTTTCCGGAAGAGGCACTTTTGCCTTTAGTTTTCCCAAAAATATGTGCCTTCTTTCATGAAGGCTGTTGATTAAATGGGGTGCATGCTGTTGCTTTTGGCAGCAGACCATTAGAAGTTTTGCATGTTTTGTTTTGTGAACTTTTATTGCCCTGGTGTTCCTTGCATTTGTGTGTTTAATTCTGTCACCTTGACAGGGCTCTCGTTTATTTTAAGGTGAAGTTTGTTCGGTAGGGGCCACTTGAATAACTTGTATGATATCTGTTTCAAGCCTGCTTATTGGTTGGCTTCTGACAAAACATCAGACGGCAGGCACTGACAAGTACACTTTGAGTGTTCTCATGTAACAAATGGGCTGTAGCTTTAAGAGAAGTCGGGTAAACATTTCATTGCTGTTCATGTCTGCGTGATATTTCTTAAATATCTTAATGTAATGGTTTGAAAAGGTTGACCATGCACCTCTGCCTTTCTCCCTCCTGAATCAGTTAGGGGATATGCTCTATAGTCCCTCCCAGGACTATCTGTGCGCTTTGGCAGTGTTAGTGGGGACGCATAGCTGTTTGTCAATTACCCACCTCAAGAGGCTGAGAATGGTCTGAAACTGCAGTGAAGGTTGGGGAGGGATCGGGGACAATAGTTCTGGCATTTGTAAAGCGCACTGCTCACCCAGAGGGTCTCAAGGCGCTAGGGGAAGGGGTTCATTATTTGTCGAAAAGCCTGGTTTTAAGTTCTTTTCTGAAGGAAATGTGGTTCTGAGTAAGGCGGAGGTGGATGGGGAGTGAGTTCCAGGTCTTGGCAGCCAGGAAGGAGAAGGATCTGCCACCCATGGTGGATTTCCGGATGCGCGGGACTGCGGCGAGGGCATGCTTGGACGATCTAAGTTGGCGGGTGGGTTTGTAGAAGGACAGTCGAGTGTTGAGGCATTCGGGTCCTAGATTGTAGAGGGCTTTGTGTGCGTGGGTGAGAAGGCGGAAAGTAATTCTTTTGTTAACGGGAAGCCAGTGGAGGTCTTTTAGATGTCCGGTGATGTGATCTTGGCGCGGGATGTCTAATATGAGTCTCGCTGATGCGTTTTGGATGTGCTGGAGTTTTTTCTGTAATTTTGCTGTGATTCCGGCGTAAAGTGTGTTACCATAATCCAGTCGACTCGTGACCAGTGCGTGGGTGACAGTCTTTCTTGTCTCGAGGGGGATCCAGCGGAAGATCTTTTTGAGAATGCGAAGTACGTTGAAGCAGGAGGACGAGACGGCGTTGACTTGTCTGGACATCGAGAGAGAGGAGTCTAGGATGAAGCCAAGGTTACGTGCATGGTCTGTGGGTGTGGGTGCTGCGCCCAGCGCGGAAGGCCACCAGGAGTCGTCCCAAGCTGGGGGGGAAGATCCTAGGATGAGTACCTCCGTTTTGTCTGAGTTGAGTTTTAGGCGGCTATGTTTCATCCATTCGGCTACTTCTTTCATGCCTTCGTGAAGATTGGTTTTGGCGGTGTTGGGGTCTTTGGTGAGGGAGAGGATTAACTGGGTGTCGTCGGCGTAAGAGATGATGTTGAGGTTGTGTTGACGCACGATGGAGGCGAGAGGACTCATGTAGACGTTGAAGAGGGTGGGACTGAGTGAGGATCCTTGAGGTACGCCCCAGATGACTTCGGTGGCCTCTGAGTAGAATGGGGGAAGTCGGACTCTTTGAGTTCTCCCAGCGAGGAATGAGATGATCCAGTCCAAGGCTTTTCCTTGTATGCCGATGTTGCTGAGGCGATGTATAAGGGTGCTGTGGCAGACTGTGTCGAAAGCGGCGGAAAGGTCGAGTAGGATGAGGGCCACTGTTTCTCCGTTGTCCAGGAGTGCTTGGATGTCTTCGGTCGCTGCAATGAGGGCGGTTTCGGTGCTGTGTTTGGCTCGAAATCCAGATTGAGATGGATCAAGGGAGTTGTTGGATTCAAGGAAGGCGGCGAGCTGGCTGTTGACGGCTTTCTCGATGACTTTGGCCGGGAAAGGGAGGAGGGATATGGGTCGGTAGTTTTTAAGTTCAGAGGGGTCTGCTGTGGGTTTCTTCAGAAGGGCGCTGAGTTCGGCGTGTTTCCAGCTTTCTGGAAAGGTGGCAGAGTTGAACGTGCAGTTGATGACATCACGGAGATGGGGTGCGACGATGGAGTCAGCTTTGTTGAAGATGTGGTGGGGGCAAGGGTCAGTGGGCGAGCCAGAGTGGATTGAGTTCATGAGGCGAATGGTGTCTTCAGTGGTAATTGGGTTCCAGGCGCTGAAGTTTTTGGTTGGCGGAGTAGGATCTGAGGGGGGTGGGGAGGGTTGATCGCTGGGAGAATTCTCGAAGCTGTTGTGGATGTCGGCAATTTTGTTGTAAAACGTTCTGCAAGGCTTTAAATCTGGATTCTGATGCACATGATACACATATCCAGATTAGCAGCCATGGGAAAGTGACAAAAGGTAAATCTCTCAAGTTTTCAAGGCCCTTGCCGGAGTGGCTCAACCAGGTGTGGTTTAATGCTTGCATTCCTGATTTGTAGTCCCATAGGTTAGTTAGTTATAAAAGAGGGACTACAAGTTCCAGAATGCAAAGCAAAATCAGTGCCTAGATGAGATGCTTGTGCATGAACCCCAGATAGTTTAGAGCTCTGTGTAGAGGGGTAAACAGGCATGGGCAAAGTAAGGACAATATGGACAAATGAGACTGAATGAGAGATTGGCGAAATAGGTGTGAGCCAAGCTTATTAACTACTACGGTTGTATGACGTTACACCGCATACTTTTACAACGCATGCCTTTACAAAGCATTTTTCACATCGCAACATCCTTTACAACGCATTCCATTACATCGCATGACAAGACATCGCCTTTTAAGAAACTACCTTTACAACGCATTCCATTACATCGCATACTACCTTTACAATGCATACCATTACAACGCATACCATTACATTGCATTTATGGTAAGTATTGGATAGTATAGGGGTAAAAATGACTATTCTAACTCCAGGGGGTGCAACAGAAGGGTAAGTGTTGGATAGTGTAAGGGTAAAAATTACTATTCTAACTCCAGGGGGTGCAACAGTAGGGTAAATGTTGGATAGTGTAGGGGTAACATTTACTATTCTAACTCCAGGGGGATGCAACAGTAGGGTAAGTGTTGGATAGTGTAAGGGTACTATGCGTTGTAATGGTATGCGTTGTAATGACTGCGTTGTAACGACATGCGTTGTAATTGTATGCGTTGTAGTGTCATGCGATGTACTGGTTGCGTTGTAATGCCACAAGACAAGCCATGCAGCATGCACAGCTCTTGAAGTACATTGCATCAAGCTTTCATTTGAATTTGGTCACACTGAGTACAAGAATAGTGTACATTAGATTTTTTTGGGCTTTTAGTACATCACTGCTTCTTTATAGACTGCTGCATTTGTGATAACTGGATCTCCAGGATCCGATTTCAATAACATAATGCTCCTGTTATGGTGCCTGGTCATGAAACAAATTGCTTTGTTTGACCAAAATGAGGTTCTACTGTGCTGGGTTATTTTATGCTGGAGTCATGTCCACGTTCTCATTGATTTATAGTGTTGATCTAACTAGTGTTTTAGTGGTTTCTGTAATCTGTTGTCCTTGCATTAATGAATCTGCACAACATTACTAGTGGTTTATCTGCGTAATGAAGTGGTGCCTTTTAGACTCTTACACCTCAGTTAGGGACTACCAACACATGTTCAGCAAGGAATAGAACAGATGCTGCCTACTTCCAAAGCATAGGGTCAGTAATGAAAATGCCATGAAGGACATTTTAGAGTAGCAGTGTGTCTAGGAGTTATCTGTTGCATGATGATTACCATTATTCCTGGACTCATGAAATGCATATTGCATTCTGTGCACCATCCTATCCCTGTAAAAACTGACACAAGTTTAAACTGATGTGCATATTATGGAGCCTCTGTTATTAGAAACACATATGTATTCCGAGATTATCCACGGTCCTATCATAAGACGGATTCAGAACAAAAAACATAGTATTACAGAAACACACCAGAAGAGCTATGACATCATAAATTATTTTCAACATAAACAACCTATCTTTAGCTATGATTTAATCATCAGGTGTTAGTGTTTTACCTGGAAACAGAAGAGTTATCACACATATAATATGACTTTATTATAATTACAGATTCACAAATGCTTTATTAACCTTCTTGCTTTCTTACATTTGCTTAAAAATGTACCATTTGCCCACGCTTTTTTTCAAAATTTTCCCAGGGGGAGAACCCCTCAAATCCCACTTATAATGGTCGGGCTCGCTCGCTACACTCGTTCACCACACAGCACTCATCACAAACTTTTAAGCCACCACTGATATGAGCATCAAAAAAGTAAATAAATATGCCCCTAAGGCCCTTCTGCTGTGATCCCATGTTTATGTTGAGTGCATGTTGTGTAACGTACACATGGTAGCAGAACATCTGGTGACACTGATTGGGTCCAATGTAGGTTGCCCCTGGTTTCACATGACACAATATGGTAGTTGTGATACAGTCAGTCTGTTGAAGTGGATTGTCTGCATTCCTCAGCTGGAAGGTGCAACCCTTGTCACAGATGTGTGGGGTATAGAGACAGGGCTGCCCTTGGAAATTCTATAATGACTTTTTAGCAGATTTTGCTGATTAGTCTTTCATGAGAGCATTGCCATTTGGTTTTATAATGCGGAATAGGGGTGATTCATGAGTTGATGTCATTAAAACAAGAAAAGCTTCTTTGTACCTCCGTAAGTGTTACTTCAGGAAAACTGATGACAGCCAGATGCAGAGGTTTCACTAGTGATTGTGCTCATTTTGTGGGTACTCTTGCCTAAAGCTAGCTATAAGAGCGATCACCTTATACAAAGACAATGATTATGTTCATTTTTTAGGTCTCGCGACCTATCAATGCGCGCAAGCGCATTGAGCGGAGCGAGAATTCATGTCGGCAAAATGCTCGTCAAACCAAGGGCTTTCAGCCGCGGTTTTCTTGAAGTTCACGTGAATCACGTGAACAAACAAGCACGCGCATCGCATGCAAGCCCAGCCTCTGCACCCTCTGCACTCCTCCCCTCGCTCGCATTCCCAGGCTCTCCCGCCCCCATCTGGCATCAGGCACTCCTCCCACACCTCACGGACATCTGTTCATTTCTCCTCCCCCTCCCCAGCCAGCTTCCCCCAGGCCCCTGCTGCTTCACACCCTCATTGCCAGCCGGCACTCCTCCCACACCTCACGGACATCTGTTCATTTCTCCTCCCCCTCCCCAGCCAGCTTCCCCCAGGCCCCTGCTGCTTCACACCCTCATTGCCGCTCGGCCCCCTCCCATGCCCGCCGTGTCGCATTTCTCCTCCCCCCTCCCCTTCTCTGCCTTGCCTTCCCTCCGTGCTCAATACCAGCCTTTGCTTTACTATCTTTCACCCCATTCACCACAAAATTCACAGTCTTTTGCACTTAAGGAAGCTTTTTGGAACTCTTTTGGGGGAATTGATGCTGTCTGTGCATTTTCTCACATTCTGCTCAGTAATACCGCACATCACAACATGATTCCTCCTCCCGTAGCCCCGCCTCCTGTGTATTTTAGGAACAGCTTATCCTTACAGGGTTTCACATGCTGGGCTCGCCTCGTGTCACAAGGCAAGCTTTAACATGAATGGAAATTCTCACAGGCTCAGCCAAGCCCAGTCCTTGGGCGGCCCTCACGCCTGCAGGGCTTGGGAGCAGAGTTTCACGGTGTCCCCAAGATTTTTCCTCATTGCCGCTCGGCCCCCTCCCATGACCGCCGTGTCGCATTTCTCCTCCCCCCTCCCCTTCTCTGCCTTGCCTTCCCTCCGTGCTCAATACCAGCCTTTGCTTTACTATCTTTCACCCCATTCACCACAAAATTCACATTCTTTTGCACTTAAGGAAGCTTTTTGGAACTCTTTTGGGGGAATTGATGCTGTCTGTGCATTTTCTCACATTCTGCTCAGTAATACCGCACATCACAACATGATTCCTCCTCCCGTAGCCCCGCCTCCTGTGTATTTTAGGAACAGCTTATCCATACAGGGTTTCACATGCTGGGCTCGCCTCGTGTCACAAGGCAAGCTTTAACATGAATGGAAATTCTCACAGGCTCAGCCAAGCCCAGGCCTTGGGCGGCCCTCACGCCTGCAGGGCTTGGGAGCAGAGTTTCACGGTGTCCCCAAGATTTAGTTGAAAGGTCTTTGGATGACGTCCAGCCAAGGACAACCCTTTTTATTTCTAAATTCTTAAATAAATAGCGGCTCTTCCACCTCCGACCCGGACTTTAAAGGAACCCTCCTGGGATCTGTGGAGAGATTTTTATAGTAAATGGCTTGAAGCCAGTACTGAAATTTAAATTAGAACTGCTCCCTTAGTTAGCCTTCATTCTAGCTTTCATTGGTGCCTTTAGGGTAAGCATGCTAGTGGCTCCATCTAACAAACATTTTCAATACAACAGGTCTCACATTTATGGTACTTAGAGCTATTGGCATTGTAAATGGCAATGCCTCTTATTTATGACTTTTTTAAAACAAATAAATAAAAGGCATTGTCATTTACAATGCCAATAGATTAAACTCTCCCAAATGCGCAACCTAATGGATTGCAAATGCGTCCTTTAAAAACAAGCACTGGCGTTGCCAATAGGTTTCTCATTTGGAAGTTGGAGCAATTGGCTTTGTAAATGACATTTTATATTTATATATTGTTATTGACAATGCCAATAACGATATATAAATATAAAATGTCATTTACAAAACCAATAGCTCCAACTTTCCTACTGCGAGACCTATTGGCAACGCCAGTGCTTGTTTAATACTCTTGCCTAGAGCCAGCTATAAGAGCAATATACAAAGACCATGTTTGCACTGTAGAAAGAACATGAACTATGTAAAAAATCACCCCAAGCCGGTTCCTGTTCATTGGCCTTAGGAACCACATTTTGGGAAATGTGTATGCAGAAGCATCTCTAGAAGTTGTTTTTCGGGGACACACTAAGAACCACATATAAAACTGGTGGGAATACCTGCAAAGGGCAATCATGAATAAAAGTGTGACTGTGTGTGTGTGTGTGTGGATGTGTGTGTGTGTGTGTGTGTGTATGTGCATTTGTGGGTATATGGGTGTGTGGGTCCATATTTCTGTGCATTTGTTTAAAATGTTTAGATATGACTTTCTTTGTATGTATCTCTAATTATTACCTATTGGCAGTCACCAGTAGGTAGTTATAGTTAGGACCTAGTTTCCACAGGAAAAGTGTTTGCTGACTTGCCTATATCTTTGGTTCCGTTTGGTGGATTTTCACAAAATGTATTGTGCATGGAATGTGTTGGGGTGATCTTTCAAAGGGGGAGCTGAGAAAAAAGGGTGGTCAAAGAATTTTAGACACAACTATAGCCTGAATCGCTGAATGGATATACACCAAATTTGGCAGAAAGGTAAGTCTTGGTTCAGAATGTGACTTTTTTGTAATTTGGTGTAAATCCAGTCAGTAGTTTCAGAGTTATTAAAAGAAAAACAAATTTTTATATATAGGGACACAACCACTCTGTAAATTCTCTCGATCTCTTGCAGAGATCTGATTAGCTGCAAATATTTTAACCAGGACGTGTTGGCAGCCATCTTGGGACTCGGACGTAGCCAAGTCCCAAACGAAAATAAAAATAAAAAGAGAATGGGCGGTGTAGGAATACCCAGACCCCGTAGGCCTCGTGCTGGGCCCCCCTCCAGGATATTATTGCCCTGGGGACCGCTACCCACCAGTGACGGATCCTGCTATATTCTGAGGTGCCCACCCTCAGGATATAGCAATTTGCTTTCGCCAAGCGAGAGCAAAGACTAACCTTGGTCCCAGCAAGTGGAAGAATTGCTCGCAAATGCAGATATCTACATATTTAGCACCTTCCTGCATGCAGGAGCAGTGCTAGCTCCTACAGGAGGCGGGAAGCTGGCTGGGATGGCAGGGGCATTAAGGCCCCCCTGAAGCCCCATCAAAGCACACTGGGTGCCCTGGGTAGGACCAGGGCACCCAGGTCAATGTGACCGGGCCCCAAGTGATGGGGTCCCCGGGGCCGAAATAGGCCCTCGGAGGGGGCTGCGGGGTCCCCTCCCTCATTGCACAAAAGGCAAAAAAGTGGTCAGAAAAACAAGAACAAAAGGCAAAACAGAGCAGAAAAGGGCAAAACAGAGGGTAGAAAACCAAGTAGATAAGGCAAAACATAGGGCTGAAAAACAAGAAGAAAAGGCAAAACAGAGCAGAAGAGGGCAAAACAGAGGGCAGAAAAATTAGCAGGAAAGGCAAAACAGAGAGCAGAAAAAGAGCAGTGAAGGCAAAACAGAGGACAGAAAAACAAGCAGAAAAGGCAAAACAGAGGGCAGAAAGACAAGCAGAAGTGGCAAAACAGAGGGCAGAAAAATACACGGGAAAGGCAAAACAGAGGGCAGAAAAATTAGCAGAAAAAGGCAAAACAGAGGGCGGAAAAATCAGCAAGAAAGGCCAAACAGACCAAGACACTAGAAGAGGAGGATCAAACAGAGGGCAGCAGGTGGACAGGTAGCAGAGACTAGTGATCTGGTGGCAAGCTGGACATGATAATTGTCGCAGCAGGCTGGCATGAGAAACTGTTCAAAGGGGAACACCTACATATGCAAAACATAGCAGATGCCCCAATTGAAGCTCTACTTCTGTAAAGGACAACTTATCCTGACCTCTTGGGCTTGACAAAGGCAAGCAAATGTGTTTTCTCAGCAATTACACATTGAAAGATGATCCAAAATGCTTAGTGGAGGTGACTGCATAGTTGATTTATTGGAGCGCAATGTGCAGTGACTGTGATGAGTGAATTCTTTCTTATCCTTACCTGGTGAGAGATGAGTCCATGGTTTTTCCTTTAAATGACTACTAGTTTACAAATGTGCAAAATCACCTAAAGCTCCACCCATTTTGCCCCACCCCATCCACCGTAGTAGTACACAATTGTCTTCCAGCCTTTTGCCAGGATGATGGGCAGCTGAACAAAAGGCCCCCCAGCATTTTCCCACCAATTGTGGTGATGCGTTCTTGATACTGATGAATATGAGGACATCTCCAACAAACAAAGTAGCACTTACATCATATAGTTAAGAGGAAGGGCCCTTGCTTGGTGGAGCTTTACCTCTTTGTACTCTTGTCGTCTTCTCTATAGGAAGATTCATGTTATGACAAATTTCTGGATAAAGGCGCATGAGGAACAATCACATTGCCAAAACACACACAAGGTCACTGGTGACATTTCTTTATGCTCTAATAGACAGCTGTAATGGAGAATATGCAATGGACATTTACCCAAGAAAGTAACACTTAGTAATTACCCAATAGAAAGTACTCCACTTGGTTAGATATATTGTGCAATACTGTGGACTCTCTTTGGATAAAGAGGCAGGTGTGGTTCTGTTGCGGCCCAGTCACGGACACAGCTACTGACACACCCATATAGACACTTAAACACCCACTCACAGACTCAGGTACTCAAACACCCACACTCACTCACAACCCACTCAGACACTAATACACCCACTCGCAGATCCACTCATACACTCACACATCCACTCACATGCCCATTCATAGCTCCACTCAGACACTCATGCACCCACTCATAGACACACTCAGACACTCTCACACCCTCTCACAAACCCACCCAGGCACTCTTGCACCCACTTACAGAACAACTCAGACACTCTTACAGCCACTCACAGACCCATTCAGAAACTCATGCACCCACTCACAGACCCACTCAGATATGTACACCTACTCACACTCAGACACTCATGAACCCACTTAGAAAATCACTCATACTCTCTCACATCCACTCACAGACCTACTCAGTTACTCATTTACTGACTCACAATTCTGCTCAGAGACTCATGAATCCACTCACAGACCCACTCAGACACTCATGTACTCACTCACAGAAGGACTCACATGCTCATGGAGGCCCTTACAAACCCATTCACACTCTCACACCCACTCACAGACCCCTCCCACTCACTCAGACACTCCTGTGCCCTCTCAGATAGTAACATACCCACTCATAGACCGACTCATACACTCATACATCCAGTGAGACACTTATGCAGCCACTCCCCGGCCCACTCACACACACACACACCCATTGAGACACTCACTCACACACCCACTGAGACACTCATGCACTCAGTCATACACTAACTCTCAAAAGTTACAGGTTATACTTAGGAAAAAAACTTAGAAATTCGCTGAAAAAATGAAGGTTACAGGGACTTTATAGTTAGGCTCAGATTTCACTTGTACAAAACCAGTGAAATTCAGCAGTTGTAGTTACCTGAGGTAACTATAACTTATGCCTTGCATTGCACTGCTTATGCCATCACATATTACATCACATATGACATGGTCAATGACATCACTAATGACATCTCAAATGATATCACTGATGACATCATACATAGAACCCTGCGCACACACACACTCACTCACCTACACACCCACTCACATACCCATTCACAGACCCATATAACTACTCACACACCAGCTTGCTCATGCATAGAGCCACTCACACACCTCTCATTCACCCATACAACTACTCACTCACCCACTTATACACCCATAGAGCCACTCACACAATGACACACTCACCAACATAGCTACTCATACCCTCACTTATTCCCCTATACAGCCACTGACAGAGCCACTCATTTCACCCATACACCCCCACATCTACCCACTCACTCACCAAAACAGCTACTCACACACCTAGTCATACATACAGACACTCACACACTCACTCGTACACCAAAACAACTACTCAGATACTGTGTCATTGACCCATACAGTTACTCACACACCCACTCACTCACCCACCCAGCTACTCACAAAACCACACACTAACCAACATTGCTACTCATACCCTCACTTATTCTCCTATACAGACACTGACAGATCCACTCACTTCACCCATACACCCACTCATCCACCCACCGACTCACCGAAACATCTACTCACACAACTAGTCATACATACAGACACCCACTCGTATATCCAAAGAACTACTCAGGCACTGAGACACTGACCCATACAGATACCCACTCACTTACTAATACAGATACTAACACATGTACTCTCTCTCACCTAACCAGTCACTGAGGCAAGCACATACTCACTTATACAGCCTCTCACACAGTAACTCACTCACCTATATAGCCATGCACACACACACTCATTCATGTGTAAATAATTAATTTACTCTCTTAATTTCTATGCAGGTAAGTACTTAATCAATAATAACTCAGATCGGAATGAAAAAAGACAGAGTCCGTGGTGTTAGAGTTTCTAAGGGTTTTATTCCTCATAAAGGAATGGTCTGATCAGGATATCATGTTCTGACCACCACAGGGGTGTCAGAAGGGATAGAGCGCTCCCGTTTATTAACAATACATAGCTTATATACTTGATTTATACCATAAGAATCAATGTAAGAGGCGTAACAGCTGAGAGAAGACAAGATAACAATATACACGTGTTACTAGTACGTAATCAAGAGGCGTGAACTAGGCGTGAACCAGAGGTGTGTGCTAGAAACGTCACTGATAGGTGACGCAAGTGGGTGGCACCAAGGGGTGGTGCTAACAGAATTGTTGCAATGTCAGCAGAAATTGGAAGCTGGGATGCGCGCGCAGCTGCATGACGTGTGATTGACGGGGTGCAGGGGACTTGACATTTACACTGACGGAAAGAGACAGAAGTCTGGCATGTCAGATCAACTTGTACTTCTATCATATCTGATATCTGATGTTTAGGAACCATACTATCTGGGCGGAAAGGTCTCTAGGGCAGAAGCTATTCTATGCTAACTGTGGATGCGTGTATAAGCGCCTAAGTGTCTGCATGAGAAGCGTGGGGGCACGGGGCCTTCCATGGAAGCATGGTAACAGAGGCTATGAATTACTTGTATTGAGACAGGTCGGCCCTTTGGCTCTGCAGCTGGGGAGGATGTTTACAGGATCTAGTAGGCAGGAATGTATTCTCGGGGAGCGGAACAGATAACTCGAAGGTTATAGTCAGTCTTGGCAGAAAGCAGGCTTGAGCTGAGCGCGAGGGGCCGCGCTGAAAGTAAGTCAGAGTTCACGGGTACGGAGGTAGCCTGGGCAGAGGCTGCCAGAGTCAGGAGCCACAAAAGAGGCTCGATGGCAGAAATTCAGGGCCTACTCTGCTGGAGCAGGAAAACATGTAAAGCGTACTACAAAAAGACGGTGGCATAGCATATTTAGGAACGGACTACATAATCCATTCAGGGTGGATCTGAAAGAGGACAAGTTAACGTTGGACGCAAATGTATTTGCGTCTTCATAGCTGGCACAGGAGGGAAGTTACATGCACTTTAAGCTGGTACATGGAGTCGGTGGGGTACGCGCTAGGGAACATAACATGACCTAAAATTTAATTTTCCTCATTCCCTCCTTGTTCCCTACGGACCCTTCATGAAATCTCGATCCTCATGAATCTATCAGTCTGTTCTTGTAGCATCATTTGTTCTTCTTTCTTTCGGTTACGTTCTGAGAGAAAACTGGAGTGTTCAATACAAGAGGTGGCACACAGTCCACAAATCGCTGGCCCACACTGTAGGCACAGGCAGCAACTGAATACTAGGACTAGGCCAATGCCTAGGAAGGATAGGATCTTCCATCCCCAAGCTGTTAACGTTGTCCAGAACCAACCAGACCAAGTCCAGGTGCCTGGATTCTGATGTATCTGATTTGCAATTTTATGGAGACGGGTGATAGCTTGATATACAGATGGTGCGTTTTGTGGTATGAAAACACAGCAACTTGACCCGATGACCTTACAGGCTCCACCTCTATCTGCCAAGATGACGTCAATTACAAGACGGTTCTGAAGGACAACAACCCGCATAGCGGACTGCTCTTCGGTTAAGTTACCTAAGGCGGAGGCAGTTTCATTTACTACTGCTTCAAGTGTTCTAGTTAATCTGCGTATTAATTTACTATTCTGAACAGGTCCTAAGAAGAAAAAGAATCCTTTATTAAAGTCGGTGTACTGTTCCCATGCCGTTTCTGTGTAGTCGACAAGTGCGATATCTCTTCTGTGTCTATTCTTTACTAGATTAGTATTTCTGTGGTAATCAGGAGGAGCTAGAAAAACAGGTGGCAGAAGGAATGCAATGTAACAGGTACCATCCCAATCTGGAGGTAGACGAATGTATGCGGTATGACCACAAACAAAGTAAGAGTGACTGATGGCTTTGAAGGATGATTTTCCATGATCACTGAATTCGACCACAGTAGTGCATTTACTATGACCTAAGTGTACTGAACCTTTCTTCTTGATACATAATTCACCAGTGACTGGCAATACTGACATAATTGGTAGAACTGGTGTGGCTTCGGATTCGACAGTAAGAATCATAAGGCTAATTGTATAATTACCTAATCCATATACTTCATTTTCTAGATCAGTTCCTATTCTAGTGGGGAGTCCCTCCTTATCTGGGTAACAGACGTCGAGCAGGACCAAGTTCAGGTTTCCCCAAACCCAACCCCCATCGAAAACAGCAATATCAGGATCTAAAGAATTAATTATTTTAAACCATGCCCCGCAGGAGCCATTGTGAGTGAACGGGTACGGAAAGAGGGGCAGAGCTCCCTTGTAATTCTGATAGGGAGGGAGTCGGCCACATATCCAGCAGTCTGTAGCATTGTTAGTTTGATGGGAATGGTGTAGCATACTAATGAATGTATTGTTGCGCAGCGCAAGTCTGTAGGAAAGCTCGTGTGGAGGTAACTTGCTAAAAGTGTGTTCAGCAGAAACATTGTAAGTAGATTGTTCACGCTTGAAAATAGGGTAATAGATAGGCAATAGGATGCTAGTAATAATAATTAAAACACTGAGAATAAACATGATTATTAGTGTCACTATGCAGTGACTACGAAGTGATTTGCAGTATGTACGTTTCTTTGCTTCTCTCTCTCTTTCTCTATCTCGATCTAGGGGATACATGTCAGAAACTTATTTAACCGATTCACCTAGGGGAGGACTTAAACAATTAAACTGTCTGACTTGCTAGATCGTAATTTCATGCGATATTGTTCTTGAGGAGTCTTTTCTCGTTCAGATTCTGTAAAGTCTTTCTGTTTGACACAGTCTTTGGTGGGGGTGGACGAGTCTCGGTCAGGTTTCAGTCCAGCGAATTTTTTTATATGACTCGTATGAACCCACCCCTTTCTTCCTTCCAGTTTCACTGCGGTCCTTGTTGTTAGAAGTACGGTCTTCGGAGACTTCCAGCGGGGCTCCAGCGAACTTTTCCTGTCAAAGTTTCGGACGAGTACTGTATCACCAGGACGGACGTCGTGTGGCTTTACATCAGTGTTGTCAGGGAAGGCTGCGGCAACCTGTGAACGACATGATTGGAGTGCAGACATCAAGGAGGCAAGGTAATCTGTCAACATGTTAGAATCAACATCAGTAATCTTTTTTGGAATGGGCGTCCCCCACATATTCGGTGGTCTTCCAAAGACCACCTCGTACGGAGATAGCCCTGATCTCGAATGGGCGACCATTCTCATATAGAATAGTGCCACTGGCAGGGCGACTATCCAGTCGACCCCTTTCTCCTGACATATTTTAGCAAGGCGGATCTTTAGTGTCTGGTTATGCCTTTCAACAAGGCCTGCGGCTTCTGGATGTCGGACACAATGGAACTTCCACTGGTATCCCAGTAATAAGGAAACTTCCTTCATTAATGCAGATGAGAATGGCTGACCGTTATCTGAGTACACGACACGAGGCAGGCCGTATCGTGGGAAGAATTCACGAACCAACTGCTTGGCAGTGGTCGGAGCAGTGTAATCTGGGACTGGGTATGCTTCGGTCCAGCGGGACAAAGCACAAACAATTACGAGAACATATTTAAATCCTCGACAACGGTCCATCTGGATATAATCCATCTGGAGGACTTCAAAAGGGTGATCGGGAGGATGAAATCCACCTTGCTCTACAGGGACGCTTTTTCCTGGATTGAACTGACAACAGATCATGCAAGTACGCACTTTCTGTTTTGCGGCTGCTCGTAAGTGTTTATTGTTCCAGAGATTTTGTAAACTGTCTAACATTGCTTTCTCTCCTAGATGTGCAGGACTATGTGCTGTATTTATCATAACTTGAACCATAGAGTCAGGGAGAAACCATGTAGATTTTCCCTTCGTCATCCAACCTTGATCTGTCTGGATCCCTCCTAGTTCGACCCATTTCTTTATTTCTTCTGGAGTAGCATGTGTCTGAATGTCGATAACATCTAGTGTGGGATCCCTGACTGTCATACAGTTTGTCGGATCTGTTGTCATTGTCGTATCAGTTATCTGATTGTCGGTCAGTGCTGTATGTTTTGCTGTCTGGTCTGCCAGGTCGTTACCCTGGGAAACAGAATCTGTGACTTTAGTATGTGCTTTACACTTCATGACGGATATGGCTGAAGGCAGATGTATTGCTTCTAACAGTGCTTGAATGAGAGGACCGTGTTGTATCTTGGCACCATGAGAGGTCAGAAAACCTCGTTCTTGCCACAGCATGCCGAAGTCGTGTACGACTCCGAACGCATAACGGGAATCAGTGTATATGTTGACATTTCTGTTCTTGGCTAGAATACAGGCTCGGGTCAGAGCGATGAGCTCTGCCGCTTGAGCAGACAGTGTATCAATACGATGTGTTTCTTTAACTTCAGTTTCAGTGGTCACTGCATACGCGGCCACTAACTCTCCTGTACTTGTTCTCATGCATGAACCGTCCACATAAAGTGTCAGGTCTGGGTTTGTCAATGGAATATCTGTTAAATCTCGTCGGGGTTTTGTTACTGCATTAATGATCTCTATGCAATCATGCGGGGCTGGATCTGTCATAACTGTAGGTAACAGTGTCGCTGGGTTCAAGATACTGCAACGTCTGATTTCTATGTGTGGCTGGAATAATGTTAATTCATAACCTGTCAGTCGTGCTATAGTCAAGTGTTGAGTTTGGGTTCTGTTTAAAAGAACCTCTACAGAATGTGGAACTTGTACTGTTAACTGATGACCTAGAACAATTGAATCGCTCTGTCTGATTGCTAACGCTGTTGCTGCTACTGACTTTAAGCACGCAGGGAGTGCCTGGGCTACTGAGTCCAATGTACTTGAAAAATAAGCGCAAGGCTTATGTGAACCTGCTTGGTCTTGAGTGAGGACAGACAATGCTGTACCGTCACGTTCTGTAACAAAAAGTGTAAACGGTTTGCTGTAACATGGTGTCGCTAAAACTGGTGCTTGGCATAATGCTTTCTTTAATTCCTCAAAGGCTTGTGTATGTTCCTGAGTCCAAGGAAGGACAGTCGAAGTCGCTGCCTCCTGCGTCGTTAACTGGATGAGTGGTTTAGCTAGAAATGCATATTGAGGAATCCATTGTCTGCAGTACGAGGTGAGACCTATGAAGGCCCGCACTTCCTTTTGTGTCTGTGGTCGTGGCATATTTACAATTAACTGAATGCGATCGGGAGTGAGCTGTCTCCCCACTTTGGACAGCAAGTGACCCAAGTACACAACTTGCTGAACACAGAATTGTAGCTTCGAAGGAGACACCTTGTGTCCCTTGTCGGCCAGGAAATGTAAAACTGTCAATGATGCTTGCTCACATTCGGGCTCACTACGTGCGGTGATCAGTAGATCATCGACGTATTGCAGTAAAGCGGTGTTAACTGGCATTTGAACACAATCTAGTTGTCTTTTCAGTGCTTGACTATAGATGCTGGGGCTTTCTGTGAATCCTTGAGGTGCGCGGGAAAATTTGAAACTTCGTCCATTTAAACTGAATCCGAAGAGATATTGGCTCTCCGGGTCAATAGGTACACTGAAGAAAGCGTTCTTGAGGTCAATTACAGTAAAGAACGTTGCTTCTGAATCAATAGCAGTCAACAGGGAGGAGATATCGGGGACCACAGGGTACTGTGGTACAATGCATTTGTTCAGCTCTCGAAGATCAATCACCAGCCGATATACTGGCGGTGCATTGGGGTCTGTACGTTTAAGAATTGGAATGATGGGTGAATTACAGATATTGGAGTCGGTCTCTACGACCACTCCCTGGGCAATGAGCTCTTCAATGATTTTCAGTAAAGCCACTACAGCATCGGGTGGTAACTTGTATTGTCTGATTCTGGGTAGAACAACTCCTGTCTTGAGGGTAACACGATATGGAGTGATATGCATACAACCTACATCAGCTGGGCCTTTTGCCCATAAGTGATCTGGTACATTTTTCAACCTGACATCAAAATCACGTAAAACATAATGACCCTTGAAATCCCGTAGAAAGAGTCTGACTCCCTCCGGGGAACAGCATATTATAGCTCCTAGAGCCTTCAGTGTTTTAATTCCTAACAGATTTTCTGGACATGATTTCGTAAGTAACAAATCTGTAACTCGGGATAATGGACCTACAGCTAATGGTACTGGTTCCGATACTTCATTTACAATAGGCTGTCCTGAAAAACCAAGGGATACATTCTGTGAGCCTGAGAGGGGTGCCCCTGGGACTTCATTGTGACTGATGGTAGTGCGACTTGCCCCTGTGTCGATTAAAAACTTTCTGTCTTTTCCCAATACGTGACTGTGTACATAAGGACCTTCTTGATCTACAGGAATTTCAATAAGAGGCAAACCACCTTCCCTCTCTAGGCTGTTTCATGTATAACGGGGATAATCTGGATATGCAGATTGGGCATACTGGTACATCTGTTGTGAAACTTGCTGAGTCGCGGCAATGGGCTGTGGCTGTGGTACTGCTACTGTCTGTGCTGTGTGAGATGAAGCATGCGTAGGCTGTGTATTCTGCATTGGCTGTACATTTTGTGAGGTCTGTTGCTGACCGTGTTCATGTCTAGGCAGATGCGGTCTTTCTTTAGTTTTACCTGTCGCGATGTTGTGTTTCAGGACTGGACATTCATGTACGTAGTGACCTGGCTGCTTGCAGTAATTACATGTCCCTTTAACGGGAGCTGCATTATGATTTGTCTGGGCCCCACCTTTTCTCTGACCGTCGGCTGGGACCGTCTGAGCTACTAACATTTTCATTTTCGTGTCTTTCATACGTTTCTGTTCCTGATCTTGTTCTTCCCTAATTCTGTTCTGGTGATATTGTAACATTTGTAACATCTGGGATGGCGTATTTGCCTGCCAAGTACTTTCAACCTTATACACTCTATTTTTAACTAATGGTAAGGAATTCTCGACTAACTTTGATACGAAAAGGTGTGGATATGACTCGCTGCTGGGTTGTAGGCCACTATTTATAATAAAACATTTCTCGAATCTGGAATAGAAGTCACTAGTATCTTCATCTTGTTTCTGTTTACAGGACGAGATTGCGTCCCAATCTTCCTTTCTAGTTGTCAATAATCTTGGCAAGACCTGTACTATCAAACCTGGTAATGCTTTAGTCTTATCCCCAAGGCCTAACCCTGGGATTCGTTTGCTTTCTTCGTCTTCTATTTCTGCCCATGCTATCTTAGACTCTCCCACCTCCCAATCCTTTTCCTTTAATTTCTCGTAAATGCCCGTGGGCAACAGTACTTTTAACATTTTCATAATATCATCATACGTGTAATCCCCCATCAGTAACATGTCTTTGAGCTCTCTGTGAAAACCTGCAGGGTCTTTATCATGACACAGGACTAGTTTCTTCATTTCTAACAGTTCTAACTTAGTCAGTGGTGTGTGAACATACACACGTCTCAGGACTTGATCCGTACCCATAACTGGGTGTACTTCTCGTAAGGGGTTCTGACTTTCAATGCCACTACCGCATTGCATGTGGTACGTTTTTCTTTCTGGAGGCGGGGCGGGAACATATTCAGAGCTTATAAAGGTGTTATATTTATGTCGTTGATCTAGAATTATTTGTATTAACTTGGTACTGAAACCTCTCCATCTATCCATGAGTAGTGCTTCTAATGTTTCGTGTAAGGGACCTGGATCAGAATGATGGTTTCTGAACTTGATGAGGAGGTGCTGAATCATGTATACACCCGCTATTTTCTGCTCTTCTGGGGAAAGGTTCAAGAATGTCTGCACTAACGTATCATCATTATATATGTCTGGGTTTTCGGCCCATAACACGGCTGACCGGGCTAGTTCCTGTTCATCCATAGAATTGAGTACATGGTACCCCACTCGGTCTCGAAGCCTTTTATCAGTTTCCTGGAACTGATGTTCGGAAGAATTCGGGTTCGTTAAAGCAGAGAAAAAAACTCTCTTGCTTTCCGGACGGATACCTTTCCTAAGGTAATTTCCCTTACCTACGTACGCTATAGTATCTGTAGACCTTCCTGGTGTTGTAAGTTCTTCTTCCTCCTCGGAGGAAGCTTTATCATTCCCTTCCTGGTGTGCAGTTAATACTGCCCTTCTAATTTTCTGGGACATACTGGCTATGCAAGTCCCCTTATCATGTTTTCCATCGGCTATATTTTGACCCCACTTGTTTAATGCGTCTAATTCACTTTGATCTGTCTCGGGCCTGTCTCGTTCTCTTATTACACAATTTATGAAAAATCGTAATATCTGTGCTTGAATGTCAACTTTCTGTTTATGTATGGCATCCTTGACACTGTCAGGGTCTTTCCCTGTTTGTATAAACTCATATAGTCTGTCGAGGCGTTCCTTCATTCCTACATAACATAGCAAGCTATCAGTGGCAGATCTTAACCGTAGGGATGCCAATATCATTAGATCGTTTCTTCCGGGTACTGGATCATATCTACAAACTGACATCTTTTCTTTGAATGCGTCAAGACGCGTCGAGTGGGGAGACTGGAAAGGATTCTGCGTGTCCCTTAAATGCAATCTGTGTGTTAATGGCGGGGTCTGAGGACCCGCGGTCGCACCTCCTGAGGCATTATCTCTCCGCGGAGTCTGTATCTGAACTTGAATTTGTCGTTTAGTAGTATCAGGTAGGACCTGTTTCGGTAAGTCAATCTTGAGTGCGGGAAGTGGCGGAGCTGGCGGAACAGGGGAAAGTCTGTCGCGGTACTGGCGGAACATGATCTGGGGGCGTAGTGCCACCCCCATCCCTGTCAGTAGGCAGGGCACGAACAGGCAGATTGGTGTAAGCTGGTGCTACATCCTCTAGATACGCATTTAAGAATATGTCTTTAGTAGTTTTATGCATTACTTTAGTTGGAACTAATGGTGTCGGTAAGTTTTTCGGTATTTCTGATAGGGCTTCAGATGTGCCATCTGCTGCAAGATACATACCGTTTACAAGATTATTTCGGGCACGGTCTATTTGTTCTGTTTTTACTCGGATCCCTTCAGTAACTAATTCGTTTTCTTGGTCTTTCTCTGATTCTTTAAGTCTGTCTTCTCTACGGAGTGCTTTGTCAGCACGCTTACGTGATTCCTTACGCCAAAATTCTATGGCATCCTTCTGAGATTGTCTAGTTTCTTTTTCCATAATGCTTCTTCTACCCTCATGATGCATTCGGCATCCCATGTTCCGGTGACAGGCCATCTGTGTCTTTCGTCTAGGTGTTTGGTGTAATCGGCCCATAAATCTAGATACAATATGGCATCTATGCCATGCTTCTGATACATAAAATTGCCGGGAGTGTCCCTAGGGGGAATAGAAATTTCTTCCTCCAGTATCCCTTTCCTAGTTCCTATCTGCTTTAACTTGTTGAAAAACGGCATTTTGCTTACTTACTACTGAATGCTCGATCCTTATTCCTTAATACTTTTTGACAGCTACGTTATACGAGAAACACAATAATACACGTTAAACAGTCACATTCATACCACAACATTAATCACATAAGAACATTGAAGACATAGATGACTACCCCCCTATACTGGATGTACTGCTCAACAGTACAGATACACTGGTGTAACAGTGCAGAAATTCGGAATACTAGATATACTGCTAAACAGTACAGATACACTGCCTAAAAACAGTGCAGACCGGACTTGCGTACCCAAACCCGTCTAGATACGACCCAGCAATGGTACTCACCGGGAAGCACGGAAACAGAAGGCCTCGGAAAACTTCGACTGGACTCGACTCGGTACTTCGGAAAACTTCGGAAAACTTCGGAAAACTTCGGAAACCTGGTGGGCCTCTTAACACCTCGGACCTTGCTTCTTTCGGCTAGGCTCTGGTCGGGATCCTCCGCACTCCTCACCGCCTCGTCTGGGCACTGATCGCAGTCTTCGTCACCTCCGTGGGTCAGAGGGAGATGCAGGAAATCCTGCCAGTACGCGTAGGTTCCTTCTAACTGATGGCAGGGGACATAGCTTGCAACGCACCAACCGGCGCGTGAGGTGGGGGAGGGGTCCCTATTCGGGCGCCAAAATGACGTAAATAATTAATTTACTCTCTTAATTTCTATGCAGGTAAGTACTTAATCAATAATAACTCAGATCGGAATGAAAAAAGACAGAGTCCGTGGTGTTAGAGTTTCTAAGGGTTTTATTCCTCATAAAGGAATGGTCTGATCAGGATATCATGTTCTGACCACCACAGGGGTGTCAGAAGGGATAGAGCGCTCCCGTTTATTAACAATACATAGCTTATATACTTGATTTATACCATAAGAATCAATGTAAGAGGCGTAACAGCTGAGAGAAGACAAGATAACAATATACACGTGTTACTAGTACGTAATCAAGAGGCGTGAACTAGGCGTGAACCAGAGGTGTGTGCTAGAAACGTCACTGATAGGTGACGCAAGTGGGTGGCACCAAGGGGTGGTGCTAACAGAATTGTTGCAATGTCAGCAGAAATTGGAAGCTGGGATGCGCGCGCAGCTGCATGACGTGTGATTGACGGGGTGCAGGGGACTTGACATTTACACTGACGGAAAGAGACAGAAGTCTGGCATGTCAGATCAACTTGTACTTCTATCATATCTGATATCTGATGTTTAGGAACCATACTATCTGGGCGGAAAGGTCTCTAGGGCAGAAGCTATTCTATGCTAACTGTGGATGCGTGTATAAGCGCCTAAGTGTCTGCATGAGAAGCGTGGGGGCACGGGGCCTTCCATGGAAGCATGGTAACAGAGGCTATGAATTACTTGTATTGAGACAGGTCGGCCCTTTGGCTCTGCAGCTGGGGAGGATGTTTACAGGATCTAGTAGGCAGGAATGTATTCTCGGGGAGCGGAACAGATAACTCGAAGGTTATAGTCAGTCTTGGCAGAAAGCAGGCTTGAGCTGAGCGCGAGGGGCCGCGCTGAAAGTAAGTCAGAGTTCACGGGTACGGAGGTAGCCTGGGCAGAGGCTGCCAGAGTCAGGAGCCACAAAAGAGGCTCGATGGCAGAAATTCAGGGCCTACTCTGCTGGAGCAGGAAAACATGTAAAGCGTACTACAAAAAGACGGTGGCATAGCATATTTAGGAACGGACTACATAATCCATTCAGGGTGGATCTGAAAGAGGACAAGTTAACGTTGGACGCAAATGTATTTGCGTCTTCATAGCTGGCACAGGAGGGAAGTTACATGCACTTTAAGCTGGTACATGGAGTCGGTGGGGTACGCGCTAGGGAACATAACATGACCTAAAATTTAATTTTCCTCACTTACACCACTCATGCACTCACTCACTCAACCATACATCCACTCAAACACCCACTTATGTTATGTTATGTTATGTTATGTTATGTTATGTTATGTTATGTTCTGTTATGTTATTGTAGAGTTTTGTTAAGCGCTCAGCTACTCGGACCGAGTGTCCCGGCGCTGTCAGACCTAACAACAACACAACCATCGCGGCCGAGGGGAGATTAATTGCAGAACAACCACGTCTTCAACTCTTTCCTAAAAGACAAAAGAGTCCCGTTTTTCCTCAGTGACAGTGGCAGTGCATTCCAGGCTCCGGGAGCAAGATAACCAAAAGAGCGGCCCCCGATGCGAGCAAGCCTAATTGCCGGGATAGTGGCCAGTGAAAGGGACACAGAGCGAAGTGCTCTGGATGGAGTGTGAAATCCCAACCGCATCCTAAGGTAACCTGCACCAGAGCCATGGAGGGCCTTAAAAGCCAAGGTCAGTGTCTTAAAGCCAGTGGAGGGATTTTAGCAGGCCCGCAGCATGAGACCTCCGGCCAAGGCCAAAAATGGCACGAGCGGCCGAGTTCTGCACCACCTGTAGGCGTGAAAGATGATAATCAGGGAGGCCGAGGTAGAGTACGTTACCGTAGTCAAGCCTCGAACCTACCAGAGCCTGCACTGTACTTTTCCTGTGGGCAATAGATAAAAAAGGAAGGAATTTTCTGAGCATTCTCAGTATCCTAAAACATTGACCCACCAGGCCAAGGATCTGTGGTTTAAGGGGCAAACCAGTGTCCCACTTGACCCCCAAGTTCTTTGCCATCCCCGTCTCCACGGAAGGGGGTGGATATCAGCCGGCCACCAGGACTTCCAACAAGGGTCAGGAAGACACCCAAAAAAAAGGACCTCTGATTTATCTGGGTTACATTTCAGCTGGTTTGCATGAAACCAGTCGAACACAGCACCCAGGCAGTTCTTAATAAGCTCTCCATCAAAATCCCTGTTCTTGCCACAGGTAAAAAAGAAGCTGGGTGTCATCAGCGTAAGAGACAATCTGGGCACCACACGCCTCGGCCAGCACCGCCAGAGGGGACATATATTAATGTTAAAAAGAGTGGGACTTAGAATCGACCCCTGGGGGACTCCAACCTCCAATGGCGGTACTACTGCTGAGTGAGGCGGGGCCCAGACCGTCTGTTGTTGATTCGAGAGAAAGGACTCAAACCATCTGAACACCGTTCCCCCTAACCCAATCTCCAAGAGTCTAGCCAAGAGGCGGTCATGAGGAACGGTGTCAAAGGCCGCCGATGGGTCTAATAACACCAGCAGTGCCCTTCCTCCCTTATCCTGGACTTCCTTGATCGCTTCTGACACCTCAAGCAGTGCCGTCTCCGTGCTCATGTTAGCACGAAAACCGGACTGGGTAGGATGGAGGATGCCATGGGATTCCACGAAATCCGCCAGGACCGCCTGCACGTGCTTCTCAGTCACTTTGGCCAAAACCGGAAGCAGCAAAATAGGACGGTAATTGGCGTGGGCGGCTGGATCTAAAGCCGGCTTCTTTAAAAGAGGAAGAACCAGGGCTTCCTTCCACGAAGGAGGCACAACTCCTGTCTCAAGAGAGAGATTCAAGATTGGATTGACCAAAGGGTTAATCACCTGAGCCAATTTGGTGAGGTGCTTGGCTGGGCAGGGATCAAGGGGTGATCCCGATCGCACTTACTCACCTATACAGACTCTCATATACTTACTCACTCATCCATACACCACTTACACACTCACTCTCTCACCCAAACAGCCACACTTACCCATACAGCTACTCACAGGCCAACTTATTCTCTCATCCAGCCAGTCACACACTCATGCACACATACAGCTCCACACAACCACTCACACACGGATACACAGTTACACAGACACTTACATAATCAATGTTTAAAGTATAATCACTCCTTAGCGGTACACAAATTATACAATTTTAACTTTTGGGGTACCTTAGTATATGTTTAACACTCAGACACTTTTATATAACACTCAGAATCAATAGATGATGTCATCAGTGATGTCATTTTGAGATGTCATCAGTGCTGTCCCTCACCATGTCATGAGTGATGTAATATTTGACGTCATAAGCAATGCATTACGGGGGCTAAGTTATAGGTAGCTCCGGTAACTATAACTACTGAATGTCACTGGTTTTGTAGGAGTGAAATCTGAGTCTAACTATAACGTGCCTGTAACTTTTGCTTTTTTCAGTCAATTTTCAAACATTTGAGATAAATATGTAGGTTAATATATTGCCAAAATCAATTGCTCCTATGCAGGAAAAGGTAGTTGCACATAATTATGTGCTTAACAAGGTGCAGTGTCTTTTATTTTTCTGTGTTGTGTTCCATGCGACATTCAATATCTTTGTTGGTGGGGCCAAAGGGAGAGGGGCCAGGACAAATGTAGGTGCAGCACGTGTCCCATATTCCCCATTACCAGACAGCAGTGTGTGTATAAAAGTAGGACCCAAACTATCCTACTTGCTTCTAATTCAAATGTCTTCAAGTCCACGAAATGGAGTGCTCCACAGAGTATTTGAAGAACTTTTGAAATCCAGAGCTGGTGTCTGTCTCTCAGATGTGAGGGGACATCACCAGAAGTCTGTGCATGTTGCTGGAAGAACTGTGGGCCTGATTGTTATCTGAGAGCATGCTCACCTGCTGAGAAGCCTGACTGGCCAAGGAAGGAGAAGCTCAGCTACCAAGTCAGGAAGATGAGCAGCACAGAAGAGCAGATTTTGTGTGAGAGTAAGTGGAGTTGATCTGAATCTTCCCAGAGGTCTCCCAGGCTTCCTGAGTGTTTCTATGTTCAAGCAACATAAACCAAACCAGCTCTGCCACCCACCCACCAGAATGCCGACTCTACAGATCTCCAAGGGAACAATGAACTTGAACCGAGACTATATTGTACTCACTGAGACTGGGGCTCACACAATAGACCAGAGGATGGAAGCCAGACTCCAGAAATGCTGGGACTTCTATAATCAGTGCTGACTTCCCCAAAGCTCCTACCCCTCCACCAAGCACTGTACACAGAGAAGAAGGCAGTGGCAGTTGGCTGAGTTGCTGTACTTGTGAGTGAGTCAAGCAGCAGTGACCTCTACTATTGTCCTTACACTTAACCCAACATTGCAAGTAAAACCACTGCCTAGACTGAACATTACCCGTGAGCTTTACTACAGATTTATGTAGGATCGAGCTTTTAACAGCAACTATGCTTAAAGAGAAGTGTTCCAACACAACCTTGTTGAGAAGCATTTGACTGCTTGCCCTTGTTGCCTTAAGGGTCAGTTGCAGAGAAAGTGAACATGTCCCAGTTTGCAGAACCATAGTATGGCGGACTCAGGACACCAGAGGCAAATGGCCCCAACCACTGCGATTGCCGCCCAGTGGCCCATGCTTGTCCTATGGCCCTTCTTGAACAGAGTCTGACTATGGCCACCTGACACTTTGATATTAACCTGAGAGGCAGAGAAACAGAATTCACATGGCTGCTCTTATTCTCATGACCTGGAGCCTTCATAGTCACTCCATCTAAAAATACTGAGCACAAGCCCTTATTGAAATGCAGAAAACAGAGACACCACTAATCTTGCCAGTGTGGAATAATGCCAGAAAAGAATGAAGTGATCAATATTACTACAGTTTTTATCACTGTTACCAAAATGAAAATTAAAAAGGGATCGAAAGCAGAAATACACAGCTTAGTTCAGAGTATTAGCACCAACAATTTGTTCTTTCAGCACCTCCAAAAGACACCACACTTTTAAGTGCTCTTTGTGATCTTGCCGATGAATACACCTACAATGTATGTGGTGGTAATAGCATTCCTGCAGTCCTTGTCATCCTATTTGAAGGCTACTCACTAATTTGGGGGATATCAGTGACAGTAATATTGGGGCTAATTACGATAAAGGGCTGTCAGAACGCCGTCCACTTTTACGTCGGTCAGGTGACCGACCGTCAAGCAGGTGGCGGTTTGACCACCCAATTCGGATGAGACCACCCTGCTGGTGTCGGAAAACGGCTATTTTACATCGCAGCTTGTGCTGCTGCCCAGAAAAGGGCCGCAGAACAAGCTGCAATGTGAAACAAGCATTTGCAATGCAATAGGTCTCGCATTTACGCGAGTTTGAGCTATTGACATTGCAAATAACAAAGCCTTTTATTTCTGTTTTCGGTTCCAAAAACATAAATAAAAGGCATTGACATTTACAATGCCAATAGCTTAAACTCGTGTAAATGCGAGACCTATTGCATTGCAAATGCTTGTTTTTGTATCTTTGTGGGAAAACAATGCAATTCGTTTTGATAACGTAGTGCAAATGAAAACGGATTTACTAAGGAGTTTCCTCACTTGGTAAAATGTAATCTTCCATATTTATATCATGAATTATATTCGATGGAGAAAGTGTTTTATTTTAGGGCAGGGTGGTGTTGCTGTCCAGGAGGGCAGGATGGCACTCTCTTTTCTCCCTGTAACACCTTACAGCTCTGTGCATCTCTCCTCACAGTATGAGCTCCCAGTGACACATCGAACTAGAGGGTGGGACACTGATGTATACTCACTTTACACCTCGCTTGTGTCTCCACACTCTCTGTAGGCTGCATGCGGTGCACGAGCCAGGGCAGAACGAGCAGTGCCACAGGGAAGGGGGGTCCCCAGCAGGGGTGAGACTGACCTCGCCCCGGCCCTCTAAGACTCACAGTTCTGTTTGTCCCTCTTCAGAGCACGAGCTACCAGTAACACGTTCGGAGCTCACCTTTCGGTAGAGAGAGGAGAGTAAAAAGCTAAAAAAAAAAATCTTCATTTCTAATATAGTTAATAGCAGATAAAAGTTGAATAAGATGCTATGCGCCCGAACAGGGAATTGAACCCTGGACCCCTAGCTTAAAAGTTTGATGCTCTACCAACGGAGCTATCAGGGCTTCAAGCTAATTTTGTCACGGTCTTATTTAAGCATTTTTCACGTGTCAGGACCATTTAAGCTGCATGTTATAGAAGAAAGGGAGATGCATTATATCTGGGTGAACAAACATATTCAAAAGCTCTAATGGTCTCGGAATGTTCTGATGTAACTGCTGCCTCATGCCTCGTTATATTGATAGTAAATAGAAGTTTTAAACAAGTGGTAATATTCATGACTTCAGACTCACAGTTAGTGGGAAATGGGTCTTGAGTGCAATAGCAATAATCTGTAGTCTTTTTCACCATTCCTCAAGCGATAAAGATGTTAACTACACATTGCAACCTGATTTAGGTATGGAAAAACCAGTGTGGCTGATAGCGCCGTCACACATGCAATACGACAACTGCTACGTGTACATTAACACCTGAGACCTTCCCAAGAAACACTGACAGTGCTAAATACGTACTTGGGAGGTCTTCCGGCGCAGTGCAACTTTGTAAAGCCCCTAGGGTGGTGCTTACTGCTTACGCTCCCTCTCTCCTTGAACGGAAAAAAAGGCCGTCAAGAAATGCACTCACGTAGGGAATTATGACATAGCATACCTAAAACAAGTGTTTTGAACGAAAGAAAAGCGTGTCCATGCGCAATGACATGTTAGGTAGTAAACTCGAGCCCCGATGTATACAAATACACTCCCGTGCAAAATTAATCACAGCTGGACTCTCATACCGATACTTGCAAATATACCCCGACCACGTTAAAGTTGAAAGCGCGTTAAGTTTAAGGCATGTTAAACATCCAGGGATGAAATAAATAACTTGAAAAATAAAAAAAGATGAATGCACTACAGTGCAGATGACAGCGAGAGCGAGGCCTGACACGCAAATCGGATTTCCGGTCGGGAGAAAGGAGAGGCGTGACACGCACGAACTGTCCAAAAGGGGCGGAGAAACAACGGAGCGGGCTGCGGAGTCTGGACACGGAGGAACAGGACGAGAGGAATATTACCCGGTGAGGGGGGGCGTTGGGGCACATTGACGGCGCCCGCCCCCCCAGTGTGGAAGCCCTGCGTGTGCCCGGTGAGTGGGGTTGGGAGGGTGTGTGTGTGCGCGTTTGTGTGTGTATGTAAGCCCTGCGTGTTGGGGGGGTGAGTGTGTGCGCGTGGGAATGTGTGTGCGCATGCGTGACTTTGCCTGTGTGTGATTGCGAGAGCATGTGAATGGCAGGCAGGGGATGTGCACGGTGACGTGCGCGCCCTCGAGGGCAAATCAGAGACAGCAGAGGCTCGTGCACGTACACTGTCTCACATTCCCCGAACACGCCAACAAAAGATGTTGAGCAGACAAAGCATGCTTCGCATGCTTTTTAGGTCTGCTCGACCTAAAAGCACTTTGTGCACACCCAGGCACCATGTGCCAGGCATCATGTGGTGCCTGGCACACGTGCATGAATGTGGGTGGGGGCGCTACATGTGCCCTCAGTGCCACTTTATAAGGGTCCACATGGAACAGGGGCCCTTTCGTTTCTGACAGCTTTTTCATGGCAGTCGGACCGCCATGAAAAGGCTGTCGAAAAAAGGTACATCGTAATCCCTATGACAGTGCCTGCGCATGCACCGCCTCCATGCTAGGGATACGATTCCACCCCCACCCGATGGAATCCTAGATCCTGTAGGAGGCGGCAGCCTTTCCCCCGACCTCTGCGGTGTGACCGCCTGCATCCTAATGCAGCGGTCAGACCGAAGGCCTGTCTGTCGATGGGACCGACGGTCTGTCGGTGGCGGCCCCGCCGACATAGTAATCAGGCCCATTACTTGGTCATTTCGTGCCTACAGCCTTTCGGAACTAGAAACATTTACAATCATTACCATGGGGTTTGTGGTATTACCTTCCCCAGCGGTTGTCATGGGGCAGAGCAGAAAAAAATCCAGTAACCTCCTTCCCATATATTGTTCCTCTCCGCCTCATAAATGACAGGTTCTAAGTGACCCCCTTGGCTCTCAATTTCCTAATACGCTGTAGATGTCAGACTTTGCATTATCTGATTCATACCTAACATAAACCATTTGTCTCAGAATAGCAACTACAGGTTATGGTGCGCCCTAGTTAAGGGTAATATGGTTTCAGTCGACGCCCTTCAGACAGTACTGGAGCAAAGCAAAAAATAGACGTGCTGTTAAAAAGAAAGAACTTGCATCGCTCAGTGTATCACTGAAGCACTGGTCGGATGCTCCATCCTTGTTAACACACATCAGCTCTCCCACTTACTATAGCGTTACTCTGTTTCCCTGGAAAGTCTCCAGCGTTCCCTTGACAACCTCTCTCCTCAGCACCTCATCGATATACATGGTACCGCATCCTAGCGCCAGCACCATCCCTGCTGGTCTCCATCACTGGTTTCTGATGCACTTACCCTCCTGCTCCGACTCTCGGTTCTGAAGATGTCTCATAAGGTATCAGGCCTTGTATTTGGGACAATTCAAGTCGGTAAATGCTTTAGCAGCCGACAGTGATACAAACCAGGGACCGTAGGATCAAGTGAACTATTTTAAGCTCTTTACAAACACGTCGGAGGGAGGACAGCTTGGCGGAAGTCAGCGATCTGGCACAGAGAAAGAAGCTAATTATCTGATGTTTGCAAACAAAATGCCAACTAGATTATATTTTGGAGAGCCTGTTGCTTGATTTAATCTCTTTAATGATCGAGGCCCAGTGCACAGGCTTCGCTGCCGAGTGAATCTAATGAACTAAGGGCGGCAGCTCCCGCCTCTCTGCATTTCTGCCAATGCACTTTCACGCGGTATTAAACATATTCCTTCGACCCCGACCTGCAGGTTTTTCGGCTGTATATGAGTACATATGATAGTTCACTGTTCTAAACCATAAACATTATTTGCGCGTCATACATAAATATTGTTTGCATGCGAACATGGCAACGTTTTAAAGGTAAACGTGTTTACTTCAAAAGCAAACAAGCATTTAGACTAATTTTAATAAGATATAAAATACCACAATTCGCTGTCACACCTGTGCCATAAAGCACCAGTTCAGCAACAACGGTTACAAACGACATGCATGAAAGACTGAACTTGTTGCAGTCAGAAATAGTCCAAAGGTTTTTGGCATTCATATGAAAATGCATTTTGTTGCTGGGACACTCATCAAACACTAACTGCAGTTTCCAGGCTTTTTTTTCTTGATATTTAGCGCCACCTACTTCTAATGCCCCAAGACACCCCAGCCCTCACCCCTAATTTTACCTCCTCTGATGGGAGCTCTGGAAGTGGTCTCAGCCAATCAGAATACAAAGAATCCTGGCACCCACTCCAGTTGTTTGCTTACAGTCAAGGACGTGAAACAGAGCCAATGGGTGGGCGTGTTATTCTGCCTCTGCTGGGTGAGGTTCGGGTGAAGGTTGCCAATAGCCTTGTTGCGCACTTGCTGATTAGTAAGAACTCATACCTTTGACTTCGGCCCACTATGACTTTGGGCGGGGTGGGAAAATAACAGCAATTAACACATTCCCAGGAAGTCGTTAACCATTTTTTAACGTTTTGATCAAGGAGCAATAATAAATCATTAATGGAACAAATGCAATTGAAAAAGGGGCGGGGCATCTAATGATCAGAGCCTTCGATTACTCTGAATTCTCTGGCACAAAACCCCATCAATCATGCTGTTCTATTTAAAGACAAACTTTTCAGTTTCTAACTTGAGAAAGAAAAGTATGATAAAGTATGCACAAAGCTTGAGAGAGAGATTAGTTTTTGTAAAAGGTTACATTTAATAACACTCTCTGAGTTTGTGTGGGATCTGTAATCAATGACCTTTTACCATCAGTATCAGGCATCTTGTGCTATAGAGCTGTAATTATGCACACCATTCTTTTGATGTGGTCTTTGAGAAATTGATTTCAAGGCGAGCACATTATCAGAGCATTTTCTATGATACATCAAATTTGAGAACAGGTGATTTAAAGGTCAAACACATCAGCAGGGAATATTTTAGAAAACGAAGGCTCGAATTATGTTTTTTTATCAAGCAGATGCAACACAGAAAATACAAAGGAAGCATAATGTCCCTGATTCACAAAGGTAAATGTGCACATCTATAATTAATAACGTGTGTATTTACTACTACACCTTGGTGTAATTCTATACTTTTTTGCTATTCCTCATTTGTAGATTTACGTCTAGGTGCAAACTTACATGTTTCCAGGAGATGGGGCTTCCTGCAACAGGATTTACGAGTGTAAAGATATTACGAGTAACTTTTTTCACATAGGTGGTGCTCTCCTCCATCGTGGCTGAGATCTCCCTATGGAAAGTATAGGGAAAGTTATTAAAGTTTATCGTTCTTAAAAAAATATAAAAAACTAGTAGAATGTATAATATATATCTAAATTATTATTAACCTAGAACTAATAAAATAAAATGTGACATCAAATGAACTTATCAAATTAAATATGCATGGAATAATTAATTGGAATATATCTGAATATATTGTTTATTTTTACATATTTTTTAATAAATTCCAAACCTCAGTAACATTTGTAGTTTATTAAACATATGGTACATTTTGTTAAAAGTAATGGGCCTAATTACAATACGCATTAGGAGTTTAAACCCCTGGGGCACTCCGACTTGGTTCCGACGGGCTCAAGAAGCCCACCGGTCAGTCAGAACTGCACATAATCCCTTAAGGACAGCGTTTCCGCCATTGGGATTATGATGTTGGTTTCCAACAGCCAATCCATGTCGGCCTTTCCAACATGGATTGGCTGTCGGAAACTGACTTTGGGGGCCCCTAGCTGCGCACCCTTACTCCCTGGTCCTTCCCATTTGGGTCTGGTGGGGCACTAAACATCCCTGCACCGTGTGGCAGGCACACAGTGCAGGGATGTTTACAAACGTCCATTATGCAAAGGGAACTTGTACTGCAGGCATTTTCAGACCACCACACAAGCTCCCATTGAAAAATGGAAGTTTGCGACCGCACTCCAATCAACATCGTATTTAAGCCCTATGTGTTGAACTAATTTGTTATTTTTATTTTGTAAATAAAACTAAACCTTTTTTCTTAGCTTACGTGTATCATTACATTTTAAAGTCATAAAATAATCATTATATATAAATTTAACACTAAAATATATAACTCTATCTATCTAACTATCTATCTATCTACGGTATTCTGTTTTTATTGCACAAAGTACACATATGTGTGCTGCAAAATAGAGCACATGTGAAAAGAGCAAAATACGAGGAGAGATAAAACATTTCTCCTCGTATCACCTGCCTAAGACCAGGTATTCCCTGGTGATAATTTTGGCGGTGCCCCGTGCCTTGTAAATATAGGGCAGCATCAGAAAGCAATGGGTGTTGCGGCAGAACATGTCCTACTTTTAAAACCCATGCAACCTGACTTATGGGCAGGTAGGTCATGCACCCAGGCACACTGATTTATGGGCAAAAAGGATTATTTAGACAGGTTGAATTTTCAGTTTAAAACAGCACCGCTAGGATTCACATGGCAGGTTAGGTGTCATGTTTGCATCATCACTAAAATGGATGTCCCATTGGGTGCTGCAACCATGGATAACCTTTAAACTACTCCTTGAGTACCAAATGATAGGGACTTATAGGTAAGTAAAATTTGCCCCACAGGGATCTTTTCATCATAACCACTAGATAGCATGGTCAAGGTTACAGAGTTCTACAGCCAGCAGCAAGGCCAAATTCTTAATTTACACCACACAAAAAATATTAATTTCCAACAGTACTCAATAATTTCATACCTGCAGCCGGAGATAGACATTTTGCTTATGAGTGGACTAGGTTAGATCTAATCACTGCAGATAATAAAGGGACAGCATCTGCACATGCCTGAATAAGCAGTACAATATCAATGCTACAGCAATTATAACATCGGCCATATTTATCAACGCTCACTAAGAAATATGTGCAGCAATGTTCTTTTTGTCAACATAAACAAAACAGTTATAGGAGGGTCCAAGGGGATGGTTAACGACCTAGCACAGTTACAACCCCCAGAAAAGACAGTTTTGACAAACAAAGAGTAGCTGTGGGTCAAAAAAACACAATCTGTCAACTAACAATGTATCTGACATTATGAAGAAAACATATTTTAAGACAATAAATATATGTGAACGTACCAAAAAACAGGTCAACAAGATAGTTTCCATATGTGAAAAATACCCATCAGTTATCGACCGATCCTGCCCTAGTCATCATCTGGGATCCTTCACACCAGGAAGGTTACAGAGAAAAAGTTTTTTTAATATCAATGTGAATATCCCAGTGGGCTAAGAATATGTGGGCATGTGGTGATGACTGAAAAGAAGTGCGTGAATATAAGTGAGGATAAAGAAAAAATTTGCAAAAAAGATTAAAATTGGATAGGAAAGAGGAAAATAAGTTTAATCAGTACCTATCTGCTTCCAAATCAATAAAACAAGTGCGAAAAATGTAGTAGTTGAACAAATAGCTACTACACAAATTCATAGGTCAACATGTTTCCGCAGTCTGATAGACACAAGTAGGTGTCAGCTGCTTTTGTCAGGACCAAAAATCGCTACTGCTCAATAAGTGGTGAATAAAGAAATATGGGAGACCTCCCCGAGACGGCCCAGAGGGTCGCCCGGAGTACCGACGGCCAGAGCGGTGCTCTGTTTACCTGCGCCGTAGCCAGGTGAGGTGGAGCTTTTCTCTCCTGCCAAATAGCCAGGAGAATGACTACACCTAGGATACCCAGTTGATATCTTTTTAACATATTTCTTTATTCACCACTTATTGAGCAGTAGCAAGGGGCCTCATAAATGAGGCCCTAAATTTGCACAGACATGTTGTTTTACAGATAAAACTATATTGCATGCAAATGATAACGTATGGACATTAGTGAATATTTATTATTTTTGCATCACCAAGTAAAGTGTCTTGATTTGTTCTGATCCTATTACATTATTTTTTTCCATAACACTTCAGAAGTACAAAAACGTGCTTCATTTTTGCTTTGTTGACTGCTGAATGTGTAAAGTTCATTGGTATTTAAATTGTGCTGTGTATTATGCAAAAAAGACATCCTTTAGCCTTTCTTTCATATTTCATGTACCCCAGTAAGATTGTCACATAACTCACTTTACTTTTCTTTATCTGACTGCAAAGTGACAGGAGTTTGTAAACACCAGCCCCAATGCTAACAAAACAACATAAGACATAGCCTGACCTCTGTCCTTGAAACACAGCAAATGTGGCAAGATAAATACAGAATTTAAAGGCATCCTTATTTATTGCTTAAACTTTTGGAACCCAATGAAAACCGAGTGGTTGTAACCCACTGTTAGGGGAACACTGTCCTTTGCTATTCCAGACAGCTGTTCACATCCATGCAGTCCCTCACAACATTTTTGGCAAGGAGAAACTATGTCTCACAAACTCTTTTATCATTTTCAAGACATTTAAAACCAAATCATGAAACACTGCAGAGGTTATTAGGTTACACTTGTAGAATGTTTCATTGACGTTACTCCCTACGTTTCAGCAGGAATCAATTTCATGCCTTAATCCTGAGGTTCATTCATCTGTGACCATTTATTAAAATCAATTCCAACATGTTTCTTGTAATCTTCTGATACATATCATGTGTCTTTCCCTGCATAAACAATCTCACAGAGTCACTTAATTTTAAAAGGCTTTACTCCGGGATTCTTGCCCTGTACAGATTTTCATTTCCCATTAATAATCATCTAAATTTCTTCTCATTTCTTCGACTATCCAGCTTAATCTTTAAATTATCTTTGATACTATTTTACCTTAAAACTCTGCATTGTTCCTATTAATTGATCTTTCGTCACTCAGCAAACTCCATATTCATCTCTATTCCTTTATTTTGCCATCTCAATTAACATTGAAGTTATTGCTGGGTTTGGTATGTTATTCATTTTTCCAAATAATGTTTTCAATGAGTTTATTGCATTTTTCAATAAGACATAGGATACCAACAGAACTAAAGATGAATACAATAATAAAAAAGCAAAAGCCATCGCAATGTAAAGGTACAAATATCTGGTACGGAAATCAGGTACATTTGTTCATGATGAATCTAAAGACAATATCTGTACGGAAAGGGTTGATAACACAGGAAAAGATCACATAAGGAGTACATTAGGAGGGTGATGCAGACATAGTGAAAAGATAACATCCAAGAGGGAGTCACACATTAAAATAATAATAATTTAGTCAGGTAGAGTTATCAGATTCCAGAGAAAACAATGAGTCTCTCAAGGGCTGCCAGACATCTTTGGAATGAGAGTAATGCAGCTGTAAATGTGTATAGTCTTCACTAACTTTGTAGCAGTGTGACATGCTCTGGAGCCAGGCCGTCTCAGTAGAAGTTCTCCCACTGCTCACTGCAGGGCCAATTCACGTTTTGCAAGATGTAATGCAATAGAGACAAATCTAAATCTGGTTTTAGTGATATCACGAGTATATACCAGGAGCGCCACTATAGGATCCGGTATGATAGCGACATCTGTCATAATGGAGAGGAGGGAGAAGACAGAGGATCAGTAAAGGCCCACTTGAGGGCATGTCCAGGCTAAATGTGCAAAGTTGGCACCAGGAGCTTGGCACTTGAGGCAGTTTGCGGAATGTGAGAGGGTCAAAATGTGCAATATCTGTGAGAGTGATGTCCGCCCTGTACAGGAACTTGAAATGTAAAAACGTATGTCTATGATTTATAAAGATGTGTTGTCTGTGAACAACAATACAACCATACTTGGTATGTTAGTGGGCATCCAAATTGAGCGCTCCATGCCTCCCTAGCGCGTTGAGTGGAATCGGGCTCCATTGATAGGCTTGCACGATATAGTCTGGAAAGAAGTCTATCTCCATCCACATCTGATATAACAAGCATCAGTGGGGGGAAATCGGTAGAGGCAAGGTGATATGTGGGGATGCAGCTTCAGAGTTTGTTCAGTATGCGTTGCAAAATGAAATGGTTCATGTACGAGGCGTCATGAAAGCGGGCGTCATCATTGTGTGTAAGTACATGACCATCAGCGAACATGTCTCTGATGGTGTGAAGGCCATGCCGAATTAATGTGCGGTTGACAAGTTTCTCACTGGTTAGGGAAGCCAAGGGATATCAGCTATTGGTAAGGCTGGGGAATACAGGAGACCACACCTTAGGACCCTGCGTAGTTTTCGCTATGCCCAGCAAGTGGTAGATATGCTTTGGATGCCTGAGACATCTAATGTTGTAGTAGTAGTAGTAGTAGTAGTAGTAACTGAGCTTATAAAGCGCCTGGTTACACTAGCCAGTGTGTCCCCGCGCTGTACTGCTGAGGAACCCATCCTGGCCTGTTCCTGTGAGGCACCCACTCCTGGGCACCCAAGGTGAAGCCAGGCATCCTTAGCGATTAGGGCCGCTGTGGACATTAAGCAAGCTATTGCCCAGAGTTGCAGAGTGGGACCCATGATTAGAGTAGGCACTGTGGCGAGAATTATCGGGATCCCCTTCGGTAATACAGATGAAAGTGGAGTGTCACCGAGCTGGTCTCCCTCTCATGTCGAAGATAAGGGACAAGAGTATCTAGATGGTACCATCGAAATGTAAATTGTCAAACAATAAGATACCCCTTTGGAAATTTCAAACCCAGGCATACACTAAGCTCAAGCAACATCCATACAATTAACTAATATAATGACAGTAAATAGCAGGCAACGGAAAATGCAGAATTATTAAAATGCGAAAAAAGTTTGTATATATATGTGTGGTAAAACCATACCATCGAAATGTATACTGACATTGAGCAGCAAGATAGAAAAAATAAAAATCTGGGACTCCGAAGCCTCCACGCTCATATGGCAGTGTTAGTGTCCTAACAGATGCAGGGTTTGCAACCTTCCCAAATGAGCTGGAGCAGAAGACTGCAGAGAAAAATAAAGAACTGGAATGTAAGCGGAAATGGAATGGAATACAGGAATCTAGGAAGGACTTTCATTTTAATGATTGCTATCCGGCCCGCCATAGATAAGGGAAGTTTGATCCAGTTTTCTAATTGTGAAGAGAGTCTATCAACGGCCGGGACATAATTGAGTAAGAGCACCGGATCCTTATTCCTGTGCAGTTGGATAACTAAATATTTGGTAGATTCCGTAACCCAAGTCAATGGATAGTCCATCTGTACTGGGGTAGTGCTGTCAGTAAGTGGAAAGAGCGTGCACTTGGTCCACTTAATGAGGAGACCCGAGAAGCCCCAAACAAAAGTATCTCACAGATTAAGGGCGGAAGATTGTCAGAGGGGTGGTGAACAAACAGCAGAATGTCATCTGCATAAAGAGAGAGCAGGACAGCACCGTAGGTAAGCTGAAACCACAGTGTAGGTGTCGTTCTTGTAGGTGGCGAACTAAGGGGTCCATTGCTATAATAAAAAGAAGGAGAGCTAAAGTGCAGCCCTGCCATCTACCTCTGGCGATGTCGAAAGTGTCTGTACGAGAGCCGTTGACCCTGAGCTGCCCCAGTGGATTGGTGTTCAGGAGCATGATACCGACAATAAAACAGCTGGGCATACCCAGCTTCGACAGGGCCACTCTGAGGAAGAGACATTCCAAGGAGTCAAAGGCCTTCTCAGCGTCCAACAAAGTCGCTGCTGCATGAGTGATTGGAGACACTCTATTCAGGACAGCAAATATTGTCCGTAGATTAAGAGAGGTAGGCCTATGTCGGGCAAAACCAGACTGCACCAGGGATACAATCTGCTCCATTAACAGAGATAGTCTGGTGGCGAGAGCTTTGGACAGGATTTAATAATCTAGATTAAAGAAGGAAAGTGGGTGATGGGAGGAACATAGACGTGCCCATAGTGTAAGGACGCCTCTCAAAGCGTAGGAGGCAAGGAACCTCCAAGGACTCCGCATATAGGGCAAGAAGGCGTGGGGCCAGCAAGTGCTTATATGCCTTATAAAACACTCCTGTCCAGGAGCCTTAGTCCCGTCAATAGAATCAATCGCCTGCACTATCTCCTCGTTGTCAACGGTTCCACCAGGAAACTACGCTGCCCATCAGCCAACCACACCACACCTTTGCAATGTTGGAGAGATAACCTGCGATCGCAGTCTCAAGGCCTGAAGAGTGGGAGGTATATAAATGTGCATAATAACTTCGCAATTCTGACAATATGTCCTTAATATTCTTTACACTGTTACTGGTACACATATAAAGTTCTTTAATGCACCCGCTAAATTGGATTGGACAGAGTAAGCATGTCAAGGTGCGACCGGGTAGCATGTGTGCCCATGTAGGCTAATTTCCTGGCCGCCAGGTCGCGGAACTCAGTCAACAATACAGAGCATTTATGGCGGCTAAGGGAGCTACCAGGCGATGAGGCTGTACGATATATATCGCGCAGCTCTAACTCGATCAGGGACAGTTGTGCTCGAATATCGCTTAAAATGCCCACATGTTTGGACAGGCATACATCACGACTGTAAGCCTTAAAGGCTTCAAAAAGGGTAGCCTTAGTAACAACTGTAACCACATTCGGTAATGGTGTCTTGCACCTCTGAGCAAAACACTGTGTCATGGAGGGCTTCACCCGAAAACCTTCACGAGCGTGCCCTATCACCTCCTTAAGGTATGTGTAATACGTGGGCGCGTGGAAGATGTTGCACATCCGAGGCCCAGTGTGAGGTGCTGGCGTAGAGTAGCTAATAATCAATCCGAGTCCACACATCATGTGGAGCAGAAAGAAGGGTGTACCTCGCGATTGCAGGGTAGTGGGTGCGCCATATATATTGCTAAGTGCGCGGGAATCCATTATGTATTGTTGGACCTCCCAAGTATGGAATTTACTACTCTGATGTTTACTGGTGGAGTCCAATGCTCCAGCGTGGCATTGAAGTCTCTACCCAACATAACACAAATCCACTTCCACACTTGTCAAAGGGGCAGAGATGGTATGAAATTATCCGGGTGAGTCAGTATTCGGGGCATAGATATTCTGAAGCGCAAACCGTTTGTCTGCCAGAATACGGGTCACCATAAATATTGCCCCTCTGAGTCTGCGTGGCGAGAGAAAGGCACACTATGAAGTATGAGGATATAAACCCCCCTGGAAAAAGAGCTGTAAGATGAGAAGTATGTATGTGCACCCCAGGAAGATGCGATGGTATGCGAGGATAGGAGATGGGTCCCCTGAGAAAAACCTATTTTTGCTCCATGACGAGAAATATAAGATAGGACCTGCTTGCCCTTACAGGGGTTGCTAATGCCGCAGGTATGCCACGTAAGGAGGGGTACGTCTGCCATCCTATTCCTGTGAGTCAACATCAATTATGAGAGCAAAAATATCGATGAAGATGTCTTGTGACAGTAAGTAGCACAGTATACGTGCGATGCATAAAATGAAGCCCCACCCCCACACTGAAAGAAACATCATCCAGTGAAACCCAAACAAGAAGAACATACAACTAAACAACCCCGTATAATAAAGCAATGTACACCTTGGGGGAGATGACTCCTTGGTCGGCGCGACCTGCAATATAAGTTTCCTTTAGGAGAATGTGGATCATATTAATAACAATATCAAAGGCCAAATTGAACTAACAACAGTGTGAGTTCCACTATGGTAAAATGAGAATTAAGGAACGAGCAGCTATGGGAAGGTCCGCCCTGAAGACGATCATGGGGAAGCAACTGCAATCAGGGAGGGTCTTTTTCCACAGAGGAGAAAGAGCCGGGGGGATCTGGGGTGGTGTGTTGAGTTGCAGACCTAGATTAGTGTGTCAAAGAAGCAAGCCTTGCCATTATCCTCCACTCTCAGCTTGGCGGGGTAGAGGGTGAACAGCCTTTACACCGCAGTCAGTCAGTCAAAAATAACTTTATTTGGTTTTCACAAACCATAAAGCATATAAAACACATTTCATTTAAAACTTTTTCAGTTCTTAAAATTCCACATACTTCCTTTGTGGCACCAAGCCTTCAGTCTTTGCCCTCGTTTATAAGTAAGCTTTCTATAGCTATCATAAATTTTACCCCCCTGCATATTAAAATGTTTGATGCGGCACCCAGCCAACTTGTCGCCGCCTGTCTGCAGGTGCGGATGTTTAAATCATTAAAAACAGTTCTCAGCAGCTTCCTTCTTTCTGATTTCACAGTTTCACAGACACACAGCAAGTGGCTCAGAGTTTCCGTGTGATAGCCACATAAACGACATGTCTTTGTTTGATGCTTGTTTTTCCAGGAGGGCGCCAAGTCTAATGAACAAAGGTCTCCAAATCTGTATGCCATGAATCTCCTTTTTAAGGACAATCGGAAATGAGCTGCTAGATAGGGTTGTGGTCTTAGCCGTGTGTAAGAATTTATTATGACCCATGCGTGGCGGCGTCTTAGTAATCCCCTTTTATCCTCCATGAAGGATAATGCTTTTGCTTTGTTATTGCAAGCTTTTTTTAAAGTGGACTTTTCCATCTTGCTGTTCCAAAGCCCATTGATCTCCAATTCATCCAGTGCTATCCGCAGTTGGTCCCCCACGTATTTGGGGTTCTTTGCTCCATTTGTTGTTTTATTTCGAACCAGCATAAGTTGTTTAAAGTTCCCAACTCTGCTGCTCTGAGTTTCCAGCATAGATTTACCATGGTTGCCTTCCTTTGGAATTCCTGGTTCTGTAATCCGAATTCCAAACGAATTTGTGCTGGCGATGAACCTTTGAAGAGGTTGAATACCGTTTTATAAACCTTGGTTTGTAATTTGTTTAAGATGTTACATTCTTGGCCATGCCAGGTTTCCAGACCGTAGGACAAGGTTGGTAGCAATTGGGCTGCCATGATTTTTAAGAGATGCCCGTGTGAAGGGCTTTCCAGTTTCTTGGATAATTGTTTGTAGGCAAATATTAAGGATTGGGCTTTTGATGTAATCTCCTTTTTCTGCTCCACCGTTGACAGATTTCTTGACATTTTAATGCCTAGGTATTTATAAACACTTGTTTCCTCTATTTGACAGTTCTTTGCATACCATTTATAGTTTACTTGTCTTGGGCCCGCTAATCTTACCACCTTCGTTTTAGATTTATTCAATTCTAAACCTTGGGTGTCCAGGTAGTCTATAAGTTTGTTTATTGTCCTTTGCAGCCCTATCGGAGTTTGACTTACCAGGACAATATCATCTGCATACTGTAAGTATTGAACCGGCTCCTTTGCCAAAATCGGAGGGTGTCCATTTATTTGTTCTAAATGACTGTTCAAGTCTGCTAAGTATAAATTAAACAAGCATGGGGAAAGGACGCAGCCCTGTTTTAGTCCGTTTGTTATATTTATTTTTGAGGAGACTCTTTGTCCGTCCCCAAGTTTAACAGTGGCCCATGTTTCACTGTATAGTGATTGTATTGCATTAATCAGTGGCTGTGGCAATCCCCATACTTTAAGTTTCTTCCACAAACGGTCCCGCGGCACTCTGTCGAATGCCGCTTTTAGGTCAATGTAGCAAGCCACTAATACTCCCTTTTTCCTTTCAGCTTTTTCCGTAAGAATTGTCAAGGCTGTTAGATTAGTAATGGTGCCCATACCCGTCTGAAGCCTGTTTGAAATTTTGGGATGATGTTGTTTTCCTCTGTCCACTCTTGTAGATGTTCCAGGATACATGAGGCATAGAGTTTGGCCTCTACGTCGATCAGGGCAATCAACCTGTAATTCCCGGGTTCTGTTCTGGTGCCGCTCTTATAAATTGGGTGGAACAGGTTACCGCTCCATGACTGTGGGATCTTGTTTTCTCGGAAAACCTGGTTAAAAAGAGGGGTTAGATATTTTGCCCAAACGTCCGGGTCTCGTTTGAACAGGGCATTGGGTAGCCCGTTTGGGCCTGCTGCTCCTTCCGCTTTCAGATTTTTTATCAATGTTTTTATGTGTTTAACGGTTGTCAAAGTTTGATCATCTGCTTCCCAGCTAAACTGGATTTTTCCACTTTCGATAGTAGTACTGGTTGTCTCGGGGTACGTTTCTTTTTCCTTTACATTCAGTGACCTTGCTGCATCCGGCTTTTCTATTCCTAGTTCGGGGTTCTACAATTTATCAATGTATTCTAACCAAGTGTTTTCACTTATTCCGATGTTGTATTGCTTTCCGAATCCTTTCATTAGTTTATTGATTTTGCCCCAGAATTCTTTACTGTTTGGTAATTTACTTGCCCACAGCAGATCTTCCCATAACTTTTCTCTGTATTTCCTTTTTTCCACTCTACATTCCACCTTATACTCTTTTCTCATTTTTTTAATCGATCCGCTGTCTGTTTTTTTCCCCATTTTGATTGCTTGAGCTTTTTGTCTTAGCACTTTGGCAATATTTCTTTTTGTGTTTCTCAGCTGTGTTGTGTACCATGGCTCTTTAACAGCCCCGTGATTACCTTTGCTTATTGGTTTTGCCGGAAATTTGTCCAGGAGTGCTTCACATAGGTTTACCCAGTTATTTAATAATTTTCCTGCTGACTCCTCAGCATTCTCTATGTGTTCGTTCACCATGTTCATTATGTCTTCCATGATGTTTCCTCTCCATTTAAGCTTCCGTAAATTATATATTTCAGGCCATGCTGCTAGTGATGCTACATACTCCTTTTGCTTAATGTTGAAGTATAATACTGTCTCCTGAGGGAAATGATCGCTCTCAGGTCGTGTTGAGATGTAGAAATTTTCTACCTTGGGCGTTAGCGCTTTACTAATTATCGTATAATCAATAATTGATTGTTTTTTTCCACAGGAAAAGGTAATACCGGCCGGTTGATCTCCCTTCATGTTTCCATTTAGGATGACTAGGCCTAGTTTTTTCAGCTCGTTTCGTATATTTTGGTTTTTATTCTTATTCTTAGTCATCTTTCCTCCTGTCAGGTTATAGTTGAAATCCCCTGATATAATCATGTTGTGATATTGATGTGTGACTTGTAGTGTTTTTATTAAGTCTATTAAGAATGACAGTTTCTCCTCTTTTTTGTTCTTTGCCGGATGAATATATATGTTGAGAATTATTAGCTTTTCTCCCCCGCCTTCTCCTTGTGCGGGGAGATTTTCTTCCACTTTTACTATTTGGATCCAGTTTTCTCCGGAATCCATTTCCTCCGTTTTCCAGTCATTTTCTATTGCAATGTATGTGGACAACCCCCCTCTTGGATGCCCATACTTGGAGGTTTTTTCCGCCATTATGTGGAATTCTTCGTAGCCTTCCAAATGCTTTGGAGAGGTGTTCCAAGTTTCTTGTAGCAATATTACTTTAAAGTTACTTAAATAGGTGAGGGTTTCTTCATCTTGTTGCATTTCGTTAAAACCGTGAACGTTCCGGGAGCAGATCATGGTCTTTTTCTCATTTTGAATTACAGCCTTATTGTTTTGTTCCCCCCTTGCTGTGCTGTATTCTTCAGGATCGATGTGAGTTCAAGGTGAGGGCTAACCAGGACCAGTCTTGATTTCCTTCCGACTGGGTGGCTGTTTTCCTATCCGTAATGTTTTGCACTCCGGCTCCCCTGCATGTCTCTTGATTTGGTGACGTACTTCTGGCTCCTTTTAGTACCATAGGAGAATTTCCCTTTATTTTCGGAAACCTGGCTGCCTCGTCATTTATTAGCGGGTATGGGTATTTGATTAACGGTGGGTATGATATTATTATGCCCCAGGTTGCAAAGGTCTCCCTGGTGGAGAAGATCAGTTCTGTTGTCTCAATCGATGCCCATGTTGTTCTACTTACTTCCGAATCCATCTCCATGTTTGTTTGGACAAATTCTAGTGCCAGGAGATCGGATGATGGAATTTCCCTTAATTTTGGGATTTCTCTGAATAATCTCATTATGTTACCCCTATTTAATATGTCGTTTTTTCCCTTGGTTTGATATTCGGGCTTAAAGATTAGTTTACGGCCTGTTTCTGCTGGGTTTTATTGGGGACCCTGATTTCCATTTGGTTCCCTTTTTTCCCTTGTCCTTTCCCCCGCCTTAGCGTAGATCGTGCATTCGATGGTGGGCAGTCCCTTTGAGCTTGATTTTGACGTTGCCGCTTCTTCTTCATTTCAACTTATTTTATCCTCCTTTATGCTGAGTGTTTTTACTGTCCTAGTCTTTTCCATTTGGTTTTTCTCCGATAATGTTTTACACGTCCTGCCATTTTTATCCAGGGTAATTGATAGATGGCAGTCTGTACTTGTGGCTCTTTCTATGTACAGTCCTGGACTTTTTTCCCTTTTTGACCAATTTGTTTGATCTTCATTGGTTATCCATTTGGTCATTGCCTCCTGATACTTGGTTTTTGAGCCATCATCGCTTTTTGCTTCAGGTGCTGCTTTCTGAGACATGTCTTCTATTTCTTGTAGTCTTGTTGTTTGTTTTTTTTTTCCCTTCTTATCACTTTTTCCGTCTCCACCTCTGTGTTAGTTTTTGTTATTGTTTTTGGTTTTTCGATTGCTTTCCACCCTTTTATTACTTTGCTGTCAGCAGGGTCTGGTACACACTGTTTGCTTTGCATGAATGTTTTGCCATCCCTCAAATTGACTAGTGTGTTTGTTTCTTCGATGTTTTGCTGTGTTGTTAGTCCATCGACTGCTTGCTCTTGTGCACTGTTGTTAGAGTTTTGTGCAAAAATGGCATAATTTAGTTTTTTTCCCTGCTTGGTTTTGGAGTTGGCGTTCTTCCTGGCTTTCCGTGCTCGTTTGCGTTGTCTTTTGGTTTGATTTTCCAGTAAACTTGGAGCGGCAGATGTATTGTTTTCGCCGTGCCTATTGCCCTTCTCATTTGTTATATTTACCTCACCTTCCATGGAGTATTCTGCAGATTCCGTGCTTTGCCTCATACTTCCTTGTTTTTCGATCATTATAATTTTACCTTTATTTTCTAAACACGATGTTTCTTCTGTTTGTTTACTTGCTTGTGCTGCACGTAGGATCTCTGTCAAAATTTCAGGTAGACATGCCAGTTTATCTATTATTTTGCCACACCCGCAGCTTTGATCCAAAACTTTGTTTTTATTTTGTCTGTCTTTGTTTGTTCCATTAGTTATTTGATCTGCGATTTTATCCAGCTTGTTATTGATTCCTGCAATGTGGGCTGCTATCAGGTTCATTAAATCTACCTGGACATCCAGTTTGTCCGATTGGAAATTTAATACCGTGATTGCTTGCTGTAGGCTTTTTTAGTAACAAATCACTCCAGGTGGTTGTTTCTTTGTTTGTTGGTTGTATTAAGATCCCTGATATGGAGTCGAACCCACTTACCGATGAAATGGTGATTGGTGACTGTGTTTTTTTGCCTCCTAGTGGCGAACCACTTCGCCCCATGTTTTCTTCTTTGCAGAGAATGGGGCTAGGGGTGAATTTGATGGGGGTTGATACTGTTCCCATTTCAGCTCCCATTTCCTTTTTTTCCTGCTGGTTTGTGTCTCTACATTTTCCCTGGTTAGTTGTCCCTAATTCCCCCTCCTTTTGGGTCTTAAATTCCAGCATCTTTATGAGGTCTTCTTCCTCTGTTATTGAAAAAGATCTTGACCAGTTTGTCTTTTGGATGTTTCCTTGTTGTATAACTTGATCTCTGCCTTCACTTTTTTCCCTTAACATATACCTTTGTACGGTTGTTTCTTCCTTGCTTCCTTCATGAACGGCTGTATGTTGGGATGTTGGTGAAGATGTATATTTGGGTGCCGGGACATGTATTTGTGCTGTCGTCTTTAGAAGCCATTTTTTTAAAGTGGATTTCTTGCAAACCGGTCTTTCATCCTTTTCTTCTGGTGCTCTCCCTTCTTTTTGTTGACACTCTTCTGGTTGTCTCGAAGTTGCTTCTAGGTATTTGTCTCCGGCTGTTTTTGGTGTTGTCGCGTGTCTCGGTTTTATGGGAGTTTGTAGGCTTTGAGCCTCTTCTGTGTTTGCATATATTGCCGCCATCGGGTCTTTTAGAAATTGGAATTTGTGCTTTAGGTTTTTCCCACCGAACTTAAATGGCTCTGTAGCTATAGAAAGAATCACACTCTTCTCTTGTGGGTTGGAATCCTCTTTTAGCTTGCTCTTGTTTCCAGATTTATTAGCCGCTTTTGTTTGATCCCGTTTTGTCGCTCTTTTCTTGTTTTTATAAATGGGGGCTTGGCGAACTTTTCCTGACCGCATATCCCCAATTCACTTCTCAGATTGGTGATTAGACTGATCCCGGTGACTTGTTCTGACCCCGGTGATGTTCTTTGTGGCTTCCACTATTACGGCTGTCCCCCCCGCTGCCAGGGTGTTCTTATCTCTTCACTTCACCACGCCTCTCCTCCGGACTCTCGCCTCACTCACAACTTCTGGCGCCTCCTCCCGAGCCTGTCTGCTCCTTCTGCGCCCTGCTACGTGACAACTCCCCCACCGTGTCACCTTCTCGGCTACCGACCCTTACGCTAGGTGTGGCATAAGGTACTGAGGGGTGGCTCGGGGCACGACACACGACCCAGGATTGGGGCAGCTGCCGTCAGGGAGGGACTGCATTGGAGTGTTGCAGTGTCTGGAATTGTCTGGCAATATGGTGGCTTTCTCTGTCGTGTCTAGTCACTTACAGTCAGTCCCGTCAAGATATAAGGTGCCTACTTGGATTCCTCTATTGGGGCCTCAGGACACAAGATCTCAAGCTATAATGTTGTAGCTGTTTTAACAGTTTTTTATCAGGCAGTCCACCGTGGTTTTGCTGTTGCCTGCTAAGTGCTGGTGCTTGTATAGTCGCTTGTAGTTTAAAAATGCTTAATTTAAAATGCTTATTTTGGAGCTTAGAATTGAAGTAGTGCGTTTGGTCCCCCAGTAACTCTGTTGTGTTTGGTTTCCTGCAGGTTTCCTGGTTTCCTGCAGGGATGCTGCTCGCTGATACTTCTGCTGCTGCCTTCGCCTCACCCTTTTGGCCAAAGACCCTAGAGTCTAAAGTGCTGGCGGGGTATGGCTTCAGGGCCTCAGGGGCTTGGGCTAGTGCTGGCAGCCCGCCCCCCCCGCCCGACCCGCACCCGCTCCCGCTCGCCGCTCCCAGCACCCGTCTCCCGACTCACCGTTTCTTGCCGCCTCTCCTCTCTCTCACTCCTTGATGCTGTATGTTGCAGAGCGGGCGGAGTTGCGGTGTGGTCTGCCTCAGGATGCCGGGAGGGGTAGCCTGGGGTAGCTTGGAGCACGACACACAAGCGTCGAAAGATCGTGCAGCTCAGGCTGCCTGGGACAGTTTTTTCCTGTGTCTCGGCTTCTCGGCCTTCCGTCTGTGCAGCTGAAGGAGAGCCGAAAATCAAAGCGGTTGCAGGGTTGCTTGGCCTGGGGCTGTGGTCAGATAACCCCCGAGGTAGCAAGTCCCGCCAAGCTCCTGCTCGCACAGCGTCTGTCCGCTCAGCGTCTCTCTGTCTTTCCGTCGATAGGGCCGCGCACACGCTCGCCACCTAGTGGACACCGAGGAAACTGCACCTCAGAAACTCGGCGATCGGATTGCACCTATGAATAGAGGACAACAGTCAAAACACCGCAGTGCCATTACGAAGCGTCTTTTACAACGCAAGTCGTTACCACGACTTGCGCTGGAGGGCGCTCTAGACTAAGGAATAGTAGATTTACTGTTCCAAAACACTTCCCAACTGTACGTAGGCTGCAGTTGGAATAGTAAATCTTACTATTCCTAAGTCCTGCACCCTACAGCGCAATTCGTGGTAAGGACTTGCGTTGTAAAAGATGCATTGTGATGTACCACAATCCTTTGGATGGCGGTGTAACATCATACAACCGGGGTAGAGCATTGCATATTTAAAGCCCAGTTTACGTTGCTTGTTCTTAGTGTCAGAGTTTTTTCGTTGCACCTCCTGGACAGCGACAGTGAAAAAGTGATATAGTTGAGCCTTGATACTGAAGCAGGCCTCTTTCATGAGCTAGTCGAAAAACGTCTCTGTCCCGGTAGTTGAGGAGATGCACGAGGAAAGGCCTCGGAATAGTGCCCAAAAGAGGACGGCTTTGCTCGCTCCACTGCAAACGTGGATGTAAAACTTGCAAGGTCAAAAACCTCCAATAGGAGCTGTTCCACATACACAACCGGCCAGCCTGTGTTCTTCGTCCCTGCATTTCACAAAATGCTAATATTTATTCCTTCTGGACCGCGCCTCCGGGTCTTTGTTTTGGATAGCAACCGTTTTCAGAAGTCGTTCTAGCTTTTCGAGATGCCTGTGCATATATGTCGTGCCATCTTCAAGACTGATGATGCAATCCTCATCCCCATCGAGTCTGGTGGCCTTTGGTCAGACTTTCACCCATAGGATCGATGCGGCTCGTAAGAGCATTGAATCAGGCAGCAATGGAGGGGAACACGGCTAAATATCAGTGGTTGGGTCTCTGTTAGCTGGCTCATCGGTATCAAAGTGAGTACCCTGGCGTCAAGGAGTTTTAGATTGCTCAAAGAGCAATTTACATTGTTTGGGGTCTCCTTGGCCCATCATTGAAAAAACAAATGTGACAATATGCAAGGAGATGTCTTTGCAGCAGCACTTGCAAGGCGGTGTACTCAGGTCCTACAGACCAGACCAGGATTTCATCCACTGCGCGTTAGTACAGTGTCAACAGTGATCAAAAGGGCTTGATGAGAGGTGTGTTGCCATCCACCAGATCGTGAGGGCACTGCAGACACGAATAGCCAGGGGAAGGTTCAGTCACCAAATAATGATGCAGAGGGTTGAGTGTCAATAGTGTTACAAGCAACAAGAGGTGGTTCATATTAATTATTTAAGACAAAAGGAATGAGTGCCCTGTGCTCACTATGATAAGATTTGCGATATAAGAGACCCTGCTACAAAATCAACCTTCAAGGATCTCACCCTGTTTAGAGGATTATTTTGAAGGGCACAAAAGACATAAGGGCAGATGCTGGACCAACCCTAGAGAAGGGTATCCAGTGCAGCTGCTTCTGGACTGGGGTGGCAACTGAAGAAAAAAGGTACATGGTAATTCTAAGTAAAATCTATGAGATTCACCCCAAAAGAGCCCCTTTTCTAGAGAGAGGATGTGGAAAAAGTTTTAGACCCTGATTGTAACATCATTTGATGAACACTATTTCCTAATCTTACTAAACCCTAGTCTAGTAATTGGTAAGTAATTTTACTAAATCAAGGAAAGAATACTAAAAGACACACATATGCGTATCTTTATTAATTGTAGAAGTGAATGCTGGTATGCCGCGCAGGGGTCTTTTATTCAAGATATTTCACATCCTATAAGAGAACCGGTATGAGTCTCATGAGATATGCAACTGAGTAATCTGTTTCAGATTTGGACATCCAGGCAAACTGAAAGCTTCAAACTTGATTTATATGCTTGGCTCCTCTGTCTTTAGTCCGCAGCATTCTATTAAGCTTCAGACTGTATGACCGGAGCTTCTAAAGGCAAGGGTTTTCATGGAACACCTTCCACTCCAGATGTTTGCCTGAGATCGTCCTCTGCTTCCAAAATATTTGCAGTTGTACATGCTTTCAATAATCCTGGATGCCTGCCAAAGCAAATCTTCTCAGCTCAGAAAGATGGGAGGGATGTTGTGAAGGTTGCTGGTTCACTCTTAAGAGTTATTCCATTAACTTCTGAATTACTTTTCAGAATAATTAATAATGTTAATGGTTTATTCACAAACCTAGCAAATTGGTAAAACACATCTTATATTAGCACAAGTCTAATACAGAATATTAATAAGTTATGAGTAATAATTTCACCATGGTTTATCATGGAATTTCACCACAATGGACCATCAGGCAATTGACATATTCCACAGTGATATCTATTTCTAAGGATACAGCATTTTGCTTTGCCTGAGGCTAGAGACTTGGTCACATAAGAGCTATGAAGACATTCTATTCTGAGGAATTGATATGCAAGGAATTCCTGAGTGAGCTTCTATTTCACCAGTGGCTGTAAGGCCACAACGATCAACTGAGTCCTTTTGACTGACATCTCCTTTGATAACAATATTTATGAAGGTCTGAAGATCCTGCTGCCATTCCGGGCCTTTATGTGGGCAACTATCAATTGATTTTCTCTTGAGCATCCTGTTGGAAGGCCAGATGATTCAAGGAAGAGAGGCCATGTTGAAGATGGGAGCCCTCCAGGAGCAGCACTGTACAACAATGAAGAGTGTTTGGACAGATGAGCACCAACTCACCAGTGAGTATGGCCACATTTTAAACCGGACCTCAAACCTCGGCCATTGAAGAAAGGTGATTACCAGACTGATATGCAGAAGAGGCTCCTGACAGGATGAAGCAAAATCTAGGATATTGTTAAGGCAGACCACATGAGCACAGAGCAAGGCAGCAGGGAATTGCATCAGTTTTGTTAACCACAAAGGGGTGAGGAGGCCTAGCCTTAAGACAGTTTTGATCAAAGTCTTAACAGGGCTGACAGTTATAATGCTGCAGATGATCTCAATTTCCCTTTTATACTTTTTTTAAAATACATTCACTTATATAGCTATTATAATAAAAATAGGTAGTGTAAACAGGGGCAAAGCTATTGTGGCCAACCAGCTGACACACAGAAAAATGATTGTTTTCTTTTTAAAAGGCGCAGTCAACTTGTGCACAACCAATTGGTGTTGTGCGCAATCTAAAATGACACCAAAACCACATAAGAATGATGATTAATCTGGCTATGGATAACTCATGAGGGACTGAAGAGTTGCAAGGGTAAATGTATCCCAGATAGGGAGCAATAGCATGTGCAGGCCACAATGGAGGCTTGAGCAGAGCTGTGAGGAGAGCAGTGCTGCCTGCAAAACCACAGAGGACCACACCAGTTTTAAAGGTGGACATGTGTGTAATGGGAAGAGAAATACATGGATAGCAAAGCTCTAAAGGATGTGGAACGCATGCAAGAAAAGTAAACACAGCATCAATAAAAGGTTGGTCAGGAGGGTCTACGCAGGGGGGGGGGGGGGGGGGGGGCTAATGGAGACCCACAGACTGAAGGGAAGCAAGATCGCTTAGGGTGGAGATAAAACATTTAAAGGCACAATGATCCACAGCTCATTGGTGCTACTTCAGCCAAGACTGTACAGGGTGTTGTGTCAAGCAGACATTTATATTAGTGTTATGAACTAACAAATTACTTTACATGTGGTAGTGCAGAGTATTTTTCTGGTACTCGCTAAAAAGGTTAGATTCTCAATCAAATCATGTCTCCAATTAGCCTAATTAGCATTGATTCTTATAACACATTATTGTGGACTGATCAAGCCTTAATACATTTTTGATTCACTCAGATTTGGAAAAAACCTTGCACCAGTGGCAAGAGAGGGGATTGAGTGCATGTTAGGAAGAGATTTAACATTGAAAGTGGCATCCAACCATACATCTATGATAGAGACTTGGCAACTTTTCAAACAAGCATTTGCAATGCAATGGTCTCGGCATCATTAAAGGTAGAGCAATTGGCATTGCTCATGACATTTCTTTTTTTTCTTTAAATCTTAAATAAATGGCATTGTCATTTACATTGCCAATACACACCACTCTGCACCTGCACTCACTGCTCTGCACACTCACTACTCTGCACACTCACTACTCTGCACACTCACTACTCTTCACACTCACTACTCTGCACACTCACTACTCTGCACTCACTACTCTGCACTCACTACTCTGCACTCACTACTCTGCACTCACTACTCTGCACTCACTACTCTGCACTCACTACTCTGCACTCACTACTCTGCACTCTGCACTCACTACTCTGCACTCACTACTCTGCACTCACTACTCTGCACTCACTACTCTGCACTCACTACTCTGCACTCACTACTCTGCACTCACTACTCTGCACTCACTACTCTGCACTCACTACTCTGCACTCTGCACTCACTACTCTGCACTCTGCACTCACTACTCTGCACTCTGCACTCACTACTCTGCACTCTGCACTCACTACTCTGCACTCACTACTCTGCACTCACTACTCTGCACTCTGCACTCACTACTCTGCACTCACTACTCTGCACTCACTACTCTGCACTCACTACTCTGCACTCACTACTCTGCATTACCACTCTGCATTACCACTCTGCACTCACTACTCTGCACTCACTACTCTGCACTCACTACTCTGCACTCACTACTCTGCACTCACTACTCTGCACTCACTACTCTGCACTCACTACTCTGCACTCACTACTCTGCACTCTGCACTCACTACTCTGCACTCTGCACTCACTACTCTGCACTCTGCACTCACTACTCTGCACTCACTACTCTGCACTCACTACTCTGCACTCACTACTCTGCACTCACTACTCTGCACTCACTACTCTGCACGCACTACTCTGCACGCACTACTCTGCACTCTGCACGCACTACTCTGCACTCACTACTCTGCACTCACTACTCTGCACTCACTACTCTGCACTCACTACTCTGCACTCACTACTCTGCACTCACTACTCTGCACTCTGCACTCACTACTCTGCACTCTGCACTCACTACTCTGCACTCTGCACTCACTACTCTGCACTCACTACTCTGCACTCACTACTCTGCACTCACTACTCTGCACTCACTACTCTGCACTCACTACTCTGCACTCTGCACTCACTACTCTGCACTCTGCACTCACTACTCTGCACTCACTACTCTGCACTCACTACTCTGCACTCTGCACTCACTACTCTGCACTCTGCACTCACTACTCTGCACTCTGCACTCACTACTCTGCACTCTGCACTCACTACTCTGCACTCACTACTCTGCACTCACTACTCTGCACTCACTACTCTGCATTACCACTCTGCACTCACTACTCTGCACTCACTACTCTGCACTCACTACTCTGCACTCACTACTCTGCACTCACTACTCTGCACTCACTACTCTACACTCACTGCTCTGCACTCACTGCTCTGGTCTCACTGCTCTGCACTCACTGCTCTGCACTCACTACTCTGCACTCACTACTCTGCATTACCACTCTGCACTCACTACTCACTACTCTGCATTACCAGTTGGCTTAAGTTCACTTAAGTTATTAAAGATGAGCAAACAGGAAAGGAAATACCTAGGTACTTCTCATGGTGGCAGCGTGGTGGGGACGCTTGATCAGTTTATTCTTAGGGGACCTCTGTACCGAGCATCTGTTGTCTCTGGTCCAGTTATTAAATAGGAGATCTTCCCTAGGGACTATAGCTACAGCTCGCTCGCCAGCTCATCAAGATGTAATCATTATTATACCATCGACTAATATTGAGGTTGGCGTTGAAGTTCCATATCCCCTTGGAACACTAGAGGATTCCCCAAAATCGCCACTGACCCAAAGTAACATTACAGCCAGCGTCTCTACACGTGCATCTGCCACATCCCCAAATAAAAAAACCTCTACCAAATGATTAACTCTGGAACCGGCAGTAAAAAGGAAGCGGGGAGGAGGACCACAAAGGCCTTGTAGAGCCTTGTAGAGCAAAAGTGGCAAGGTCGAACAAAACCCGTGACAGTGTCTCACCCGAGGAGGGCAGTCCTATAATTAATGCCGATTTGGTTGATGGTGATACCAATTATGCAGCGGGAAATGGTATTAACTCGAACTGTGATTTAGAACAGTGGAAGACATTTGAGAGTATTTTAACTACCTTGCTATCTCCTATTACACAAAAACTAACCAAGATAGAGGAATGTTTGGACAATTACGAATCTCTGGTGAGGTCGAGGTTTGTTGTAAAAAGGGATAACATATGCAATACACACACACTTGGATCGACAAGCTTTTATACCCAACGAGCTGCAAGCGAAACCTAACGTGGGGCGGGACTGAGAAAACGAAACCTATCGTGGGGCGGGACTTCCGTTTTGTGAAGCCCGCGCCCACGGAGTGCCTGGAGGAGCACCGAGGGAGAGCCCCGCGGTCGGAGGGCCTTTGACCGGTGAGCGGAGCGGGGGGGGGGGGGGAGAGAATGCCTGTATGTCTGCGTGTCCGGAGGGCCTTTGACCGGTGAGCGGGGCGGGGGGGGGGGGAGAGAGAATGCCTGTATGTCTGCGTGTGTGTGTGCGCGACGGCGGAGGGGTGGGGGGCGGGGTGCGACGGCGGAGGGGAGGGGTGCGACAACGGAGGGGTGGGGGGGATGCTCGGTGCACGTGTGTGTGTGTGTGTGTGTGTGTATGCATGCGACGCCGGGGGGTGGGTTCGCTGTATGTGTGGGTGCGTGCGTGCATGAGCGCTCGTGTGTGTCTGTCGCTGTTTCTGCGCATGCGCGTGTGGTGTAGCTGCTTCCCAGGAGACAGCAGCTGAGCGCGTTCGCGAGCGCGTGGCCAGCGGAAATCGCCTCCTTGAAGAGGCAATGCGCGTGACCAAGGCTGTCTCCTGGGAAGCATAGTCCCTGACATAAGATCTCGGCGGAGACGCGCTTACGCGCGTCTTTTAGCCGAGACCTAAAAAGCATTCTTAACTATCTTAGATAAAGAATTACAGCTAAAATATCATTCAAAAAAATCTTTGTAAAACTAAAAATTTTTGGTTTTCGAGTCTTTGACGGAAGCAAAACTCTGTGTGAGGTAAGTGGAAAGAAGGTGTAGAACCATCTGTAAGGATAGTAATGCAACTATCTATGAACAACAGCTAAAGGGATGCAAGAACGAATCGGTTTTAGCAGAGTCCAGTTATTTGAGTAAAGTTGTTCTAGGAGTCCAAAATGCATCTAAGGACTTTTATAACACATTAAAATATTTTATTCAGCCCAATTGCATCTTGGGCTCCATACAACCTTCCCAAGAATTGTGTGATTCTCGTGCCTGTCATTTCCTAACTAAAATCCATTGAATTTATGATGGCATTAAGGTTGTAGGAAGATGTTAGATACTAACATTTGTGCAGATCTTGATGTTGCTTTAAGGACAAGGCGGGTCTCCGTTCAATCAGTGAAGATCGTGAAAACCATGACCAGTATTAAATGTATTAAATGGGGTTCCCCAGATGGGCTGTGTCCGGCCTCCTTCTCGCAAAAGGTGTCTTCAGTTTTTGCTCCTCTTATAACGAAATTTGGGTAATCTGTCACTAGCTACAAGTTTACTTTGAAATGGCTGGAAAAAAGGTGAAATTAAACCACTCTTACAGAAAAGTAACTTGGACAGCAGTAGTGTAATTAACTTCAGACCCATCCCCTTGCTTCCGTTAATGGGCAAAGTTATTGAAAGGAAGGTAGCCAAGCAACTAAGCAACTGGAGAGGATATTTAAGGAAGAGAATTGCCAGGATTTTTGGCAGATTGGTTTTCGATTGTGGAGAGGCATAAAGGCTGCATTGGCCTTGATGTCTAAAGAACTATGCCTCAGGCTGACTAGGGGGACACGGCCGCATTTGTCCTCTGCCTGTCCTCAGCACTCAACAGAGGGCATCATAACATTCTAGTCAGATTTCTTGTGGACTTGGGACTTGAGAAGAAGAGTATGAACTTGGTTAATTTATTAATCAGTGATGCTGCCACCTTTTGGCTCAGTCTTACATGACATTTCTGGTGGAATCTCTCAGGGCTTCTCCTTCTCCCCAACACTTTTTAACATCTGTATGCAACACTTAATAGCGTTGATCAGTTCCTTTGAATGTAATGTAGTCTCTTATGCTGAAGATACACAATTGATCATTCGGTTAGTTTGGTCAGCACAAAACATTTTTATCTTTTCTCACAGCATTACAGTCATCAATGTTTTTTAATTTGCTTCAGCTTCATGCTGATAAGGTAGAGTTGGTGCATGTAGGTAGCCATCTGCTCAGATGGCAAATTATATCTGGCCCAGCTCTCTGGGTCCAGCTTCCTCACCTTTCTCAAAAGTTAGGCCACTAGGTATCCACCTTGATGAGCTCCTTTCTATGAATCACCAGATTAAAGTTCTCTCATCAACCTGTTCCTTACAACTCAAAACTATTTAGAAAGGTCTTTCTTTTCTACATAAATCCCTGCATGCTCTGGTAATTTCAGGGATTGTTCTGTCAAGATTAGATTATTGTCATTTACTCTATTTAGGCTTGCCACAATCCTCATTAAAATATTTACAGAGGATCCAAAGTGTGGCAGTCAAAGTAGTACATGAATTGAGGAAGTAGGATTTCACAGGATTCCACTTCCATTGGCTCCCTATCAAGTAGAGAATGGTTTTTAAAGCCTTGTGCTCAATATATAAGATCTTACATGGATTGGAAAAATCTCCCCAAACTTCTTTTTTTCAACACCATAAATACATATTTATCTGGGCATCTTTGCTCCATTGTTTAAGCATTCTTCTTTGTACCAGTCATAAAGAAATCTAGGGAAGGAGGTAGAACCCTATCTTATCTTGGACCTTTACTTTAGCAAAAAAACTTACCTGGGGATCAAATCAAGCAATTCTTATTTAGGCTACAGGAAAGCTCTAAAATGTATCTTTTTGCTAACTAATTTTCTGCAGTCTACTAATCCCTGTATTTTCAGATGTGTCATTTTCTGTTTTTGTTTCCTAGCTCCATAATGCCCTTTTGAGTGAACGTGTGCTTTAAAAGGATGATTCCATTCGAGAAATTCTGCAGGAGAGTACAGGGAAAGGGTGGGAAAAAGAGTTGATGAAACTTGGAAGTAAATATATCAATACAAATCAAAATCTCTGGAGAAAGCTGGAATGTACTTATCTGCCAGTTGAGCATCAAGAAAAGGGCAAACCATTTTAATTACTTTTATGAGAATGGCAATTTCGTTTTAATTTCCAGAGGGGTGAGAGTAAAAGGAGGCAAGTATAGCTCTGTCCTATTTGCAGAGGCCGTATAGTATTATTATTAGTCTTTCTCGGCCACTACATTTAGAAATATATATCATAAATTCCAAAATAGATTCACATATTCAGTTTCAGAATGAACGGAGCGCTTATAAAGCTCATTCTGTTCAGTTATCTCCTTCTACTCATAGTTTGTCATCAATAATTGTGCGATACACACATATACATTTATAAGTAATCAATACTTGTTCCTTTTCCCATTTCCTAAAAATAAGGCTTATGTCAAGTACATATTGCATAGCTATCTGGTGTACATTATGCCTCCCATCTACAATCCATGGCCTCACTTTTTGATCACAGCTTTAATCTTTAACATATTTGCATATAATCAAACCAGACTGGCCACAGTTCAGAATAACACTTAAACTGCTCTAGTAATTTTGTTAATACTACAGGAACATACAGGATTATGTGTGTGTGTGTGTGTATGAAAATAAAACATACAATACTTACTTTTTGCAACTCTGTTTCTTGGCCTAGATCTAATGGACAAAAATAGCTTAATACATTGGGACCAGTTCAGAAAGATAATTTACGCAAAGAAGTATTCCTGTAGTACTCGTAAATGGACTCTTATATGCCTTTGTGGATCAGCTCCAAAATGTCCAACTCCTTTATGTAAAAGTGGAAAGAGGGTTCGGTGCTTTCTGTTTGTACTAGTGGCACATGAATATTCCCTAAATATTCTGATTTTAATCTTATTTTGGATGTTTTGGGATCAAAACACCAAGGCATGTAGGAGTACATAAAAGAATACTATGGGAGTACTATTGTATTCTCTCTGAAATATCTTTGTGAAAAGGCCTCATAGTGTGCAAATGTGTATGCAAATAGATCTATGCCTCTGAAGAGGTGTAAATCTTTCTTTGTATACAATTTAGCAACTGCAGGTGAAGATTTACATCTGGTGTAACACTATGTAAAACTATGAATTGGAAAGAATAATAACACAGGCCCCACCTGGGACAAATCACACATCTGACAATCATTGTAAGTGGATGCACATAAATATTCCCTTCATCCCAAGCTCTGCCTTTTCCCTCTTGTCGTGCATAACATTGTGGATTTCAAGACCAACTACAGCTACCATGGTGCAGACCATCCCACGCAAGAGGAAGAAGAACTTCACTGAGGAGAAGACTGACATTGTGGTAAAGAATACTTTTGACCACTGTGGGTAAACTCTATAGTCTACATGCACACACCCTCAGTGAAGTAGAGTGGATGATCATATGGTAGGGAGTCACTGACAAGGTGAATTCTTTGGCCTGGATGTAGGCACTCTGGAAGACATCAAAAACAAAACTCAGGATGAGAGGAGGCAGGTGAAGGACAGGTTTGCAAGGATAAAGGCGGCATAGGCCCTTCTTGGTCGCAGACCTGGATCCTCCCTCAATCTAATCACTCAAGTAGCATATGTCCGCCACCATGATCCATGACATTCTGTGACATCAGACTTTTCAGGCAAATCTTATCCTGAAGTCAGGTAGTATCAGCATACCTCTATGTTTCAAATATCTGCTGTGCCACATGTTGTCTGTTCCTTGATTGAACGTGGCATTGTGATGCACTGGTAAATTCGCCTAGTGACTCATCTCAGTCCTTGGTACGAGCACCAGCATTGCCTTGCCTATGAGATACCAACAACGTTCCTGGGCGCCCCTGGAAAGAACCAGTGGCCAGGAAGTATTTACAGTATTTACAGTATTACAGTATTACAGTACAGTAGAGAATTGGCATGGAAGTGAGCTTAGTTGAAGTGCGCTCCCTCTCTGCAAGCATGTCTAGGATCACATCTGGAGGGAAATGGTGTCGGTCAGTACAGTTTTCCAGGACATGCCAAATAAAGCTATTCTCAGAATGCATACCCATTTCCTCCTCCTTGTGTAACTGTTCCTTAAAAAACAGAGCATGCAACAAACACATTCATGTCATGCTAAAAAAAAGTGATTTAGCTTGTCTTGCAATCCTATGTGGCTAGGCTCTGTGTGATCGGTTGATGGTGTGCTAGATGACACCTTCTGATGAGTATTGTGGAGTTAATGTTATTGAGTCACCTATTTCATTGACTGGTGTGTTCAGTCTGAATGACTCTTGCTGACTTCTGTTGTGCTCTTTGCCAAGATTGGTAATTTTCTGTGTGTATTCTGTGTTTTTTGCTTATGTGTGTACATTTACAACTTTTATTATATTTTTTAATGTTCAATACATTTGGGTGTGGGGCTGTTTATTGCTAGGTTATTCATTTGGGTTATGTGCCTTTTCACATTTCTCATGTGCGATTATTGGAAATATTGTTTTGCAAATATTTTTGATAGTTCTGTGGGTATGTATTTCTAAAGAATGTGCTGTGGACAACAGGGTTACTACTCACACTCATAATTGCCTTTGTGAATTGGGCCCATAATCAGTGGAATACAGATTTAGCAAAAGCAAGGAATATTTAGTACTTTGTTTCCCAACCACATCCTTACTAGCCTGGCATCCATTCTTTGTGTAACCTTGAAAACAAGATTAATATTGATATGAGCGGGGCGTGGCTGGCAGCCGGAGGGAATGGTCGCTTGCAAATAGGACTCCCGGCCCTCGCCCGACTATCCGCCCAACAGATCCGCTCCTACGACTAGAGACTCCCTTGTAATTGGGAGGCCCCCATCCTCAACCGATTGTGCACACCTTGTGCGAGTGCTGGCCTAATCGGTGAAGCCGTGCCGAAGATCGAGCCCTTTGGAGTGGGGTCCCCCGGGGCTCGCAAGATGGCAACTGCGCTGGAGCTCCGGCCTGAGTGCTGACTGGCTTCGGCGGCCTGGGATGAGACCGGACCTGCTGGTGCCTTTATTGCCCTACCGCTTCTCATCAGACCAGTATTGAGACCTTCCGCGGCTGCCGGAGCTCCCCCCCCCCCCGCTGTCGCTGAGCCGGTGGGTGGACTGCGGACGAAATCGGAGGTCACTGCCGGCCCGCCGGGGAGTCATTCACGTGACGCCCCGGCTTAGGGGCCTACCGCCGCCGGAGCTCCGGCGCAAACTTCGTTGGCCTAGCTGAGAGTGACGGACCTTCCGCCGGCTCCCCTTACAACGCCGGCTAACTGGGGGCGGACCATTGACTATCTGCCTGGCTGGGGCGCTGGATGTCGGGCTTTCCTGGATCAGCCCAGCTAAGGGATACCGCATTAGAGGAGCGGGCCCGGCGGAGGCCCGGGAGACCCCTTCACCTCTATTGGAGATCGGACTATCACAGCAGTGGTGAGTGACTCGCGAAGGACCCTTGCTCTGGGCCGACATCAGCGCCGCAGCTCAAACTTTGGGCCCTGCCGTATTGTGGCCCCAGCACACGACCGCCCCGCTCTGGGCCCTGGTGGGGGCCTGCTCCTCTCGGCTGTCCCGGAGACCTCTTGCCGCACAACAGCGTAGTAGTAGTTGGTCGCTCTTCGTCCCTGGTGGTGCTTGGACCTGCCCCCCCCACCCGGCGCCTATCTCTTCGTTGCAGTTACCCCCTGGTGACGCTCCACAGGCGGTGACTACATCAGGTAGCTTTGGGCCTATCTGCGGATTCGAGCGCCTTGGCGGTGGATTGGTCTTTTCCGTGTGTGCCCTGCTCGGACGTTGGGGGCCCTGAGGTGGGGTGACTGCTTGGCCTCATGTGAGATAGCCGGGCGCGTGGTGGACGATTGGACCATATAATATCCACGACCCCACAGGATCACAGCCGCTCGGGTGGCTCGCCAGACGATTTGCGATGGCGTCTAACAAGGGAGGGAGGCCCTCAACCCAGAGGCAAATAAATAAGAATTCCTGGGGCTCCAGAGGTGACAATAAGGACGCAGCCTCCCCCGGTGACCCAAAAAATGCGTCCCCTTCGCAGGGAACGAACGCGCTTACCTTAGAAGACGTCATGGAGGCGATTGCTGGAGTCTGCTGCTCCCTGGAAACTCAAATTGACTCTGTTAATATTGAGGTGACCCTCTTGCGAGCTGACCTGCGCAAAATGGACACTAAGGTCAAAGATGTAGAGGTTAAAATAGCGGCACTCATCGACGACACCTCTACGCTTCAACAACAAGTTGCCCAGCTTCAGAAACAACAGAAACAAATGTGTGACCTGCTGGACGACTATGAAGGGAGGGCGCGACGGAACAATGTCCGAATTTTGGGAGTTCCGGAGAGAATGGAGGAGCCAGCGGCAGACCTATATGTGGAAGACTTGGTCACGAAGCATCTCAAACCCAAGCAACTGTCGAGCTATTTTTCCATTGAACGGGCGCACAGGGTTCCAGGGGGTAGACCGAGGCAAGGGCCCCCCCCCGCCCCATCATCGCGAGGGTCTTCAACTTTCGGGATCGGGACGCTATCCTCCAGGCAGCCCGATCTGGGCCGACGCTTCTCCTAGAAAACACTCGTATCGCGATGTTCCCGGACTTCACAGTGAAGGTGCAGGCGAGACGGCGCAGCTTCCTTGAGGTCAAGAAGGACTTACGGGGTCAAGGCGTCAAATACTCTATGCTCTTCCCTGCAAAGCTCCGTGTAGAGATGGATGGTAAAGCCTGGTTCTTCCTGTCGCCGGAAGAAGTGTGGGACTGGTTGGAGGGATGGCGCCGAGCTGGAAAATCTCCACGGGACCGGGCGGAATCAGAAGAACATCCGAGAGAGAACCACTTGCCTGGGAGCCAAGACCTATTTACCAGTCCGAATAATGAGGAGGAGTGACGATTCCCGGTCAAGAGGGGACTATTTTGAGGGGGGCGTGGCTTGGACGCCAATGGCGATGGTTGCCTGAGAGCTCGGCTCCGGGACTGAGCCCGCTTTTATCCTGCAGATCGGGGGCCGTGGGGCACCCCGACCCCCACAAACTGAAGATCGGGTTGGAGTGGACCTGCTGAGACACCCGGAGACACTCGAAAACCAAGATGGCGCCCGGACCTTTTCGATGGCATTGCCGAGACCCCAGACGCGTGGAAGCCTAGCAGATCTACATGCATCTTCTCCACATCCTATCTTTTCGAGAAGCGTCCATCCGGTTGACGGTTTGGAAGTGTCTGGGCACCTCGGCCATCCCTGAATAGATGGTTAGTTGACTTTTTCGGCGCAGACTGGTCATGAATGGCCGGAAGCCCTGAGCGGAACGATAGTACCACGAGAGGCGCCCGGCTGCCTGCCACTGCGTACCTGACCCTGCCGGAGCCCAGAGCACTTTATGGGCAGCACGGCGACCTGGCGCCATAGAGTCTCCGGCAGCACTGGTGACTCTCACTCGAGGTCTTCCTCGACCCGACGGGCCTACCCAGATTGGCGCCGATCGCCCCCGCCTCTCCCTCGTTGGCCTCCGGGGACACGGTGGTGGCACGTCCCGAAGAGTCGGAGAAGTGGTAGGCCTTGGCGCGGACGTTCGAAGGCCCTCTTCACGACGACCACGCACCAGGAGAGCCATAGTCGGCGCCCACACTTGGTGGTGACTCTGCCGAACTTCCCCTCACGAGACTCATCCACCATGAGGAAACCAAGGGGGCCCAAAGGGACCACCCCGGCCGCCTCGGACACGGAGGCGCCGGACAAAGACGATCGAGTTGACCCGGAGAGCTCTGGAGGTCCCCACCTACAACAACAATTCGACAGGGTCCTGGAGGCGATCGCAAACACGCGATCAGCCCTGCAGCAAGACATCGCCCAGGTTGCGACGAGTTTGGGCCTCCTCAGGGCGGACCACGGCAAGCTCTCGGACAGAGTTAAGGAGGTAGAGAGCTCAGTGAAGGTTCTGGAGCCAGCACAGAAGACTCTGGACGCGACGATGAAGGATGCCCTGTCCCGGATCGATGCCCTGGAGAAACGGGCGGAGGACGCTGAAGGGCGCAACAGATGGAACAATATTCGGGTGGTGGGCCTGCCGGAAAAGATCGAAGATGGCGACATGGTGGCCTACCTAGAAGCTTGGCTCCGGGACACGGTGGCTCTGGAAGGTCTGTCCTCCTTCTATACCCTGGAGAGAGCACATAGGGTGCCGGCGAGGCCGCCGCAACAAGGTCGCTCCCCACGCCCGGTGGTGGCGCGTTTATTGCATTTTCGGGACAGGGATCTGCTCCTCAACGCTGCCAGGCACAATGGCCCTTATCAGGTGGAGAATGGCCAGGTGAACATTTTCCCAGACTATACGTATGAGACCCAACGATAGTGTTCACTTGCCGGTGGTTACTCCAGACTCGGCTGAGGGCATGCTGGACGGGCAGGGATGATTGGGTGAGCTACTTCCATTTGGGCGGGGGTTTGCAACGGGCGTTGTGGAGGATGCGATTAATGCCATGATTCGCTGATGGGGTTGGGGGGCCCCGATCGGGCTGGCGCTTTTTGACTCGGGGCTCGAATTAGTCTCGGTGGTCCGAGACTCGAAGGCCCATTACTGGCGCCCGGCCCGCACCTAGCCCTTAAGGCTTCCCTGCGGTGGCGACCGCAGGATTAGTCGGGGATCGGGGGGTTGCTGGGGACACGGTTTGGATGGGAACTAGATGGAGCTATTTGGGTCCTGTTCTGGGGTGGGTGGGGTGGGGTTTGTTTCAGACGGGTATTGGGTTGTTGTTGGGGAAGATGGCCGCCATCAGTGTTGACTTGACTGTAGCTTGTTTTTTGTTTGAGCGTTGGTGGGAAAGCCCGGGACGGACAATATGGGACAATGGCTGAGATCGCTAATGTAAAATGCATCACTTGGAATGTACGGGGGCTTCACACTATGTCCAGACGTCACAAGGTTCACGCTTATCTAGTGCGTAGAGGAGTACAGATAGCGCTGCTGCAGGAGACACATCTCACCAAGGCGGAAGGGGCGGCGCTGCAACGTAGATGGAGAGGGCAGGTCTACTGCACTTCATACTCAGCTTACGCGAGGGGGGCGCTAATATGGATAAGGGCTGGGGTTCCCATGCAGGTTACGAAATCAGCAGTGGATCCAGAGGGTCGCTATGTAGCTATCTCCGGCACATTGGGGGGCAGGGACCTGAATATTTGTTGTGTTTACGCACCTAATGTGGATCAGCTTGCCTTCCTCTCTGGGTTATCGGGCTCATTGGCCCATTTTCTCTCGGGAACCCTCTTACTAGGTGGTGATTTCAACTCAGTAGTGGACGTGGAGGCCGACCGCTCTCACCCCCCCCTCCCCGAATCTCCAGTCCGGCGAGTGGCCAAAGGGAGGAAGGATTGGCAGACGCACTGGGGGCTCACGGATATCTGGCGAGCGCAGCACCCCGACTCAAGAGACTATTCCTATTTTTCCGGCCTACACGAATTGCACGTGCGATTAGATGGGTTTCTGGGATCTGCGGAGTTGGTGTCCGCAGCGGTGCGCTCTGAATATTTGACTAGGACCATCTCGGACCACAACCCCCTCCTAGCGGACTTCCGTTGGTTTCCCGGGACCCCTAGTGTGCCCACCTGGAAATTGCGCCCGGAGATCTTGGAGGACATAGTCTTTAGGGCGGACCTGGAGGACCAAATTTCTGATTATTTTGCGACCAATGGGGGCACCGCTGGATCGAGAGCGTCAGAATGGGACGCGTTTAAGGTGGTGGTCAGGGGCTATTGTATTTCTAAGAAGGTGGGTATGAGACGTGTCATCCTTGATGACCTGTCCACGGCTGACCGGAAGCTCCGAGAGATGGACCTTTGCCGCCCGGCCATCCTGAACTCCAGGAGCGTACGGCTGCGGCGAGGGAGGCGGTGGCGGCGGAAGTCGAAAGACTGCGCTGCTTCGATTATAAGGCCTACACCACTAGGTCACTCACGGAGGGGGAGAAGTCGGGCGCGCTACTGGCATGGTTGGCCAATCCCACGCGCCGGACCTCTATGACGACGTCCATGCGCACAGCGGAGGGGCTTGAGGTGTACTCCCAACCTGAGATATTAGGCTGTTACCAGCGCTACTACGAACTACTATATCGCAGTAACCCGACCAGAGACCCCGCCCTGATTGATGATTATTTGCAACCCTTGGAGATGCCGGCGCTGGAGCCGGAAGTGGCGAAGGCCCTGGGCTCCGACATCGAACTGGGAGAAATCCGTAGCGCCATTAAGGGGATGGCGAGGAATAAGACCCCGGGCCTTGACGGACTTCCGGTCGAATTCTACTCCGCCTACGTAGACCTATTGGCGCCCGACTGCTGATAGTCTACAAAGAGGCGAAGCGTTTGGGACGTCTCCCCGGCTCGATGTGTGAGGCCTTAGTGGTCCCCCTCCTCAAACCTGGTAGAGAGTCAACTGACCCGGCGTCTTACCGACCGTTATCAATGTTAACGGTCGATTATAAAATCCTAAGCAGCATATTGGAATCGAGGCTGCTAGGACACATGCGCTCTTTAGTGCAGGAGGACCAGGCAGGATTCATACCTAAACGTAACCCGACCATGAATATTCGCAGGTTGTTTCGCTTGTTAGGGGAACCGCTCACGGAAGCCCTATGCCCGGTGGTCCTTTCGGTCGATCTGGAAAACGCCTTCGATAGTTTGGAATGGGATTACCTGCGCAGAGTGTTGCTGCGCTTTGGCCTGGGGGAGGGTTTTATTAGGTGGACCACGGTGCTTTATGCCTCGGCGGCAGCCAGGGTGAGAGCAGGCCCGCTGATATCCCAACAATATCCAGTAGAACGAGACACGAGGCAGGGATGCTCGCTGTCCCCATTGCTCTTCGCGTTAGCGGTTGAGCCTCTTGCGTTGTCAATCCGATCCGGGGTTTCTTTCGGCGGTTTGCAGACCTTATCTGGTCAGCATTATATCTCGCTATATGCTGATGACCTGCTGCTCTTCCTTGAGGATTCGAATACCGCTTTGAATGGGGCCGCTGAGGCACTGACGTCTTTCGGGGAGGTCTCGGGCCTTCGAGTGAATTGGGCCAAGACTTGTCTGTTCCCGGTTCGCAGGGGAACGCCCAGACCCGACACCAGCAGAGAGATTAGGTGGGAACCTAGCTGCCTCAAGTACCTGGGGGTATATATATACCATGACCCCACCGACCTCCTGGACGGCAATATAGCCCGCTGTACTCGCGCGTTGCGTGGTAGTATGGAATTTTGGGCTACCCTACCGCTTTCGGTGGCGGGGCGGATTGCATTATTGAAAATGGTGGCGCTTCCCCGGTTGCTATACTACTTTCGAGCGCTTCCGATTTGGATCCCGCCGGCCACTTTTCGGCTATTGCGATCCATGGTGGTGGGGTTCCTCTGGGGATCGGGCCGCCGGAGAGTGGCTCTCAAGACGCTGATGAGGCCGAAGTCAGAGGGAGGCCTTGCGGTGCCAGATTTTGAGAAATATCATCTGGCGGCTCAGCTGCAGACTTTCACCCAGGAAATCGCGAGGGAGTTTCTTGGCCCGGAGGTTGGGAGGAGTACAGGAATGCCCAGGCATGTTATTTCCTTCATCGCACTGCGCCAGCGTCTGGCCCTGCAGGACCTGACGCTCGAAGAAAAGACTATTCGATTATGCTGGAATCGTGCCCACGCCCGGGGACAGCTGAGGCTTCCGTATGCACCAGAAATACCGCTGGGGATGCTGACGGCCCTACCTCACGGGGGAGACTGGTCGCGCCTCGGACAGTGGGAAGACGCGGGATTGCAATTAGTGGGGGACCTTTATGAAGACGGGGCGTTACTGCCATTCCAAGAGATTCTGGACCGTTTTGATGTTCCCCGAGGCGACTTCCTCCTGCACACGGCTCTGGTTAGAGCGATTCAATCGTATTGGAAAAGTGGGCTAGAGGAACCACCTACATCTCCGGTATGTCAGTACGTTATGATGTCTGCGGGGACGGTCAAGGCAGTCACGTGCCTGTACAACAGGAAGATTAACGAGGGCTTGCCCCCCCTTACCACACTGCGGAATCGTTGGGAAGCCGACATAGGAAAAATGATACCGGAGGCGACCTGGTCACAACTCATGCGCCGAGCCTGGAAGGGAGCACGCCATGCCCGGTTTCAACTGGTTCATTTTTACATACTCCACAGGGCTTACTTGACCCCAGCGAAGATTCAGCAGTATTTCGCCACAGATTCAGCGGATTGCCCCAGATGCCGAGCGCCTGAGGCAGACCTCATTCATATGTTGTGGTCCTGCCCGGCGCTGTCCTCCTATTGGCTTTAGGTCGAGGATACTCTAAATGGGATTTCGGGGAGAACTTTGTCGGTCGACGCGGCGGTGGGGCTCTTACACTGGTTCCCGCATACCTCTAAAAATAAAATCTCGAGCAAATTTATTGATTTAGGGCTCATCCTCGCTAAACGGGAGATAACCAGGAATTGGAAGGCAAGAGTTGGTCCGACGGGAGCTAAATGGCACAACGAACTTCTGAAGTGGGCTGCGGGGGAGAGCACTCTGCGATATCAGCTGGCGAGGCGGCAGCACAATGAGAAGGCGCTAGAATCAGCTCTGGAATGGGAGACAATAGTGCAGGCCCTTAGAGATTATTGCGCTTCCAGCGATTCCGAGGGTGATGATGCAGCACAACCTGAGTCCCGTTAGACGTCCACGATACGAATCTCAATACAGTCATCTGGGGTTTTTCCCATAAGCTCTTTCTACACATACCACTACACACTGATGGCGGGGTTGGGTGGGGGGAGGGAGTTGAATCATGAGACTGTTGGGGGGGAGTTTTCTGTTAGGTTGATCTAGAAAAGCAGATGAAGCCCGTGGGATTATCCGGATCAGCTTTGACGTTCTACCAGATCCCCATCTGTGTTCTACATAAGAGGACGCAGCCCGACCCTTGGGTTGTGGGCTGAATGGCTGTGTACCCACGAAGTTATTTTTTTCACGGGGGATCGGATGTGTCTACCACTGTATTCCTGAAAATGTGTTGCTGATCTGACATGTAACTTTGGCTAATTCCTGCAATAAAAATATATTTAAAAAAAAAAAAAAAAAAAAAAAGAGGGGACTATTTTGAGATGGCTGTTGGATATTGTTCTATCGGTCCTTTTTGTTTCTTACTATTTGTAGGGGCGGCTAGCTTCTGCATTCCATGGACTTCTGCTCCTGAGGATTGCCTTATCCGGCCCCGATCGGGCCGCACCAGCTGACTTACAAGTAACTTTTCTAATTTGTGGATGTTGCACGTGGTCTATTTGTAGTTTTACACATGTATATCATTTACACTGCTTGTAGTGTCGGGCGAGTAGCGTTAACGCCCTACCAGGCACCCCGATCATGGTGGGGAGGGCGACAGGCACTCTGCCTAGTTGGGGGGTGGATAGTTCTGAATCCACGGGCAGGGAAGCAGGGTGGGGGGAATGGGGGTGGGGGGTATGGGAAAGTTTTGTTGTTGTATCGTTGCTTCTTTGTGTTCTCAGCGGAGTCCTATTTAGTCGTGATATTCTGCCCATTCATGGTTCCTTATTGACAGATTGGCCTCCTCGGTTGGCCTTTGGCTCCCCTGGGGTCGGAGATCCTCCTAGTCCTACGCCCGAGGTGTCCGGGGGTTCCGCCATCGTGGGCGGTCCCCCCTCCAGCCATCCTTCCTATCAGCTCCACCAATTCTGCCGACATGACACAACTTCTCTCTAGAACCCTTACCATCCTATCCTGGAATGTCAATGGTTTGGGTCACAAAATAAAGAGGAGCGTGGTCCTCCAGTTTCTCCGACGCCACTCCCCAGACATCGACTTACTACAAGAAACGCACCTGGTGGGCAACACCTGTCAGGCGCTCCAAAGAGGAGGGTACAAGTTATTAGTCCACGCAGGGTTCTCTTCTGGATCCCGCGGCACCGGGATTCTGGTCAGAAAGACTCTTGCACTTACCGACACTCGGACTTGGGCAGACCCTCTGGGCCGTTTTGCGTTGGTTGAGGCTGCCTGGGAAGGGCGCCCCCTAAATATTATCTCAGCATATCTTCCGCCGACGTTGGTTAGAAACTCCCTTAAGGAGCTGGGCGCTCAATTGTTAGGCCTTTCCCCGGGTACACTCCTGATAGGAGGTGATTTTAATGTAACGATGTGTGATGACATTGACCACAGACCCAAGCGGGGTTCTCATCGTCACAGCTCGGACTTGGCAGACTTTGCACACACCATGGGGCTGGAAGATATATGGCGCCTTCATTATCCGGACACACCGTACTTCACACACTATTCTAATGCACACAACAGCATGTCTCGAAAACGATTATTTATTTTGCCCCATCGCGGACGTCGGGTGCTTCGTTCGCCCTAGGGGCCTTCCCCGTGGCATCTCCGATCACTCACCACTTAGTGTGGACCTCACCTATAATCGCCAGTTCGCGCGGGACCCAATTATCATTAGTCCCTGGCTAATGCAGATCCCAGATATCAGAGAAGCGTTGCAAGAACGCACCAAACTCTATTTCGCTGAAAACGTTGGGTCTGTGGACTCGACTGTCACACTCTGGGAGGCTTACTTGGCAGTGATAAAGGGAGAGGCACTGGCCCTTAAGATGGGATACCTGCGGAAGCATGACGAGCAGATCCTTCAGGCTGAATCTGACCTCATCAACCTTGAGGTGTCCCACAACGCGAATCCATCGGATGCTACTGCTACTAGGCTCCATGCCCAGCAGCTGGCCTATAAAGCCGGCTACTTCATACGCGCCATCGGGTATACGAGTTCGGAGACAGCGCGGGAAAGATGCTTGCCTGCCTGGAACGTCGTGATCAAGGGTCCAGGTGGGTGTCGTCCTTAATCAAGCCAGATGGCTCCGCGGTGGTGGACCCACAGGACATCGCGGAGGGCTTTGCCGATCACTTGGAACGTGTCTATACGGATGGCGATGGCTACACGTCTGACGAGTCCAGACAAATTCTGGACGAGATGCGCCTTCCAACTGTGTCGGATACGGATAGGGTGGCCCTGGATGCCGACATCACGGCGGAGGAGCTAACTGCAGCATTGTTTGCCGTTAACTCCGGTAAGGCTATGGGCCCTGACGGGGTCATTGTCGAATTTCTGAAGGGCATGGTCCCTGACATTATTCCTCATCTCCAGAATATGTTCACAAAAAGTCGAGAGGTCGGGGTCCTTCCACTCGCTCAAAGGGTGGCCTCCATAGTGGTCCTACTTAAGCCCACTAAACCACCCACTGACTGTAGCTCTTACCGGCCTATCTCCTTGATTAGTGCGGAAGCTAAGGTCCTCGCTAAACTTTTAGCGCATCGCCTTCTCCTAGTGCTCCCCTCCCTGATACATGATGACCAGTCCGGTTTTCTTCCGGGTCGCAACACAGCATTAAATCTTAGAAAGGTACATAATGTATTGAGTCGCCGCTCTTCTCGTTGCCACGATGGCATTCGACTCGATCGAATATCCCTATCTGTTCGAGGTTCTCCGCCGCTTGGCTTCGGGCCTCAATTCATTAGTTGGGTCTGACTTCTTTATACGGACCTTTGGGGTCAAGTCCGAGTCAGCAATCACACAGCTCGGAGATTTCAACTTCATCGGGGTACCAGGCAGGGCTTCCCCCTGTCCCCACTGTTGGTTGCCCTTACCCTAGAACCCCTGGCTCACTGGGTCCGCACAGACATTTCTATCAGAGGCCTGCACTGGAATGAGGACGTCGCGGATAAAATCTCCCTCTATGCGGACGACATCCTAATATACGTGTCATCTCCCCGATCCTCTATCAATAGCCTATTCCATGTTCTTTCCAATTTTGGGAAGTATTCAGGATACTCTATAAACTGGACTAAATTGGTGCTGTATATGTTACATGGCCCCCCGCCCCATCTGCCCAGAGGGTTTTCCATTGCAATCGCCACAGAGGGTTTTATGTATCTTGGTATTTTTATTACACCCGATTCCAAAGTGTTTTACGATCTCAACTTGTTGGGCCCCCTGCGTAGACTCCGCAGTGATGTTACCCACTGGCGCTCACTCCCACTGCCACTCCTGGGCAGGGCGGCATTGTTTAAGATGTTGGGGCTCTGGCGTTTCTTGTATGTCCTGCAGAATTGCCCTTTCTTGATTTCAGATTCGTATTTCCGGACAGTGGAGAGTGAGCTCTGACTTTTGTTATGGAACAGGGGTGCCGCTCGGATTGCCCTTTGTAAACTTTTTCAGGGATGGTATGATGGGGGCATTGCCCTGCCTAACCTCCGCCTCTATTATTGGGCTTCGTAGTTGGTGGCTGTAAACCATTGGATACACGGCTCGCCCTTGAACCCGGCCTTCCTCCTGGACAGATGCCAGACGGGTCGAGAGGGATACCTGGGGGCTCTCTACAGTAAACCTGCTGGAGCTAGATATGTGGGACCGATGGCACACACAGTAGCTATTTGGCACAGGGCTAATAGATGTTTGGGGTGGTCGAACAGGCTCACCATGGCAACGCCTCTGTGGTCTACGCAAAGTCTGGGCTCCCTCTGTTCCTTTCGGGGCTTTGATAGATGGGACACGATTGGGATTTCGGAGCTGGGGGACCTTGTTCATAAGGGTAAACTGCTGACCTTAAGTGACCTTCAGACTAAATATGCCCTTGCGCCCACTGAATTCTTACATTATTTGCAAATTAAACACGCTATTCTTGCAGCCGTCCCGGATCTTGCCACTTTGCCAGTGACTTCTCCTCTGGAGGACAGACTGCTATCGGAACCTCTCCCCGAGAAGGCCATCTCCCTCACCTATCGCAAGCTGTGTAATAATCTCTCTGATCCCTTCCAGTCACTGCGGACCAAATGGGAGGCTGATTTGGGTCCCTTAGATGAGGAAGACTGGCGCTCGGCCTTAATGTCCCCGAGAGAATCGGCTATCTGCCATAGGTTTAGGTTGATCCAATTGAAAGTGTTGCACAGAGCGTATATGTCTGCCCTTACCCTGGCCAGAATTGGGAGGCGCCCAGATGCATTGTGTTTGCGAGGTTGTGGCCTCCCTGGTACCTTCTATCACATCTTACGGGACTGCCCGGTGGTGCAACAGTTTTGGGGCAGGGCAGTTCGGAAAATGAGTAGCTCCCTGGGTAGGCGACTCTCGCCAACGCCCAAGGAATGTGTCCTCAATGTCTGGGGGGCCAACGACCTGACTGCTCAGGAGCTTCAGTGGGCGGCATTAGGTTTTCTGCTGATTAAGCGTTCTATAGCAATGAAGTGGGGATCGCCAGACAGGCTATTGGTGGTGAGCTGGGTGGCTGAAATGGATCATTGTATGATCGCGGAAAAGACAGTTTACAAGATTCGAGGATGCCCAAAGTCGTGGGACAAGAAATGGGGGCACTGGAATGCTTATCGGGGGGAACTATGTGACTCTCCTACAGCTGAACTGGCTATGTCCTGTGTCGGACCTATGGGAGGGCTTGTACGATAAAAAGTGATTTGTTTGACCAGTATATAACTTTATGTGTACTGCAGTGCTCGTGACTGATTTCTGACTCCGCTTTCTTTGTTTCATTCAATTTTTCAATTAATATAAAAAAGAAAACAGGCCGCTAGCAAGTCCTTGTAAGAATGTGGTAGTTCTGTGTATGCCTTATTCCGTTACGCCGCCGGACCCCAGGGTTGTCGGCTAAAGGGCTGTGTTGATTGACCACTGATGTGAATACTGCTGCCGGCCCCTGGGTTGTAGGCTTGTAGCTGTGTTTTACAGAACAGTATAATAAAGGTCTTAAAAAAAAAAGATTGGTATGAGCAAGAGATGGAGGACAATGATGATTTGCATGTAGCTTTTCATGATGTATTTTAAGATTTTGTTTTGATTTGATTTTTAATTTGTAGAGGACAACAGTTATCCAAAGGCATCAAGGTGCTGTAGCCGACAATTCAAAGCTAAGACCTGACTGTAAATGCACCAGAAAGGAAGCTGTCTATAGAGCATAAAGCCAGGTTTGAAGTGCTTTTCTGAAGGGCAACAACTCTGGGCTAGCCCTTAGGCTTGGTGAAAGAGATTTTCAGAGTCTGCTTGCAGCAATCGAGAAAGCTCTGTCTCGCTATTTCTTCTTTTGGATCCTAGGCCTAGTAAGCATGTTTTGATGTGCCAAATAGCAGGTTTTTACCTTGAGAGTGTCTGTGAAACATATCTTTAAACCTTGGCAGACTGGGAAAAAAGGGCCTTATGCATTGTACAGAGTGCTTTAAACATAATGCGCTTTCTGGTTGGGAGCCATTCTAATGCCCCAACCCCATTGCAGCTGATTGGTATCTGGGAACGTCAAGATTTATTCCAGCCAGCACATTCTATACTACTTGAAGTTTGTACTGAGTACTCGTGTTGGGGTCCAGATCAAGAGAATTGCAATAGTCCAATCTGGACATAATCAGGGCCAGTGCACCCTGCTTACGTGCTCACTGAGGGATAAGCGGAAAGATTTTCCTAATGAGCCTGAAGCAGGTTGCTTTAGTACAATTGGCCTTGGCATTGAGTGTAAGTTCTGTATCTAAGAAGACTCCAAGATATTTGGCCTTCTACTCTGGGACATGGCATGTGCCTAAGGTGTCTGGCCACCAACTGTTATTCCAGCTCAATGAGCCCATGCCAAATAGCAACATCTAGTTTTTTCACCATTAAAAAAAGTTCGATTCCATCTCATATGAGTTGGTTGTTATAGGGTCCTCATATATAATTATGAACATTATCAGGAGTAACTTACATTACTCCACAGCAGCAGTAGTTACCTTAAAATATCTTAGTTCTTGTAGCAATTCACTTGGGCACTTTAATAGGTCCTCTGAATCTAGATGTGTCCTGTTATGAAGTCTGTAAACTAAAGGCCCTCACTAATTACTGTGAAACAAATTGCCCAAATGATTTTGTAAAAGATCTGTTAAGAGCTTGCCTACTAGCTTACCTCCTACTAACTACTGGGTTGTTCCTTGAGGTTTGCTGCAGGAATTCAGACATTCTTCTTCTTTGCTTCTGTGTTGTTGTAGAGCCACATTAACTAGAGGATACACCTGGGAATGGTTCCTTTTTATAGGGCGACCACACACAAGCTGGGCAAGATATAGTTGGAGTTCCTGCAAGATTAAAGATGGCTTCTGGGAAGTGTCCAGTCTGGCCACCAGCACCCCCTCCTCCTCTGCGGGCAGCAATAGACCAGGTTCACAAGCTAAAGTTCTTGAGACCACATCATCTTGGCTCCTCTGGAAGCCAATAACAAAGACTGATCACTCACTGACCTTTATCATGCTGCATTGGTCAAGGAGGACAAAGGGAAAGGCAGGGCCTCACAATACCCTCCCCTTTAATCTCCACCCTATCTCCACCTCACTCAGGGTGTATTAGGAAAGCAACAATGAAAGCTATTTACAGCATCTGGGCTTTTATGTGAGCTTCAGGTTCCCAAAGGTTGTTTTTCTATGGGAATTTTCTGTCAATCAATTACATTACATTCTTCCAGAGGTGGAAACTAAAAGCATTTCAACCTTTTAGTACATGTCTCCTTGTACTGCAATAAAATACTTAGGCTTAGTAACTTTTGTCAAGGGGCCAGAGACCCATAAAATACAGGGTGTATTTGCATGGTGAGAGGCAGTAGCCGTTTCAGATACCAACTAAAGGAGAATTCTAACTAAGTACCCAAGAGATTGCAGAACACCCTCCACAATTTCGAGGTAAATTGCGACCCCCTATTTGAAACAATGCTGTTTCGGAGGCCATGAAAGCATACCACATTGCCCAAAAACAGAGTTGCCAATTGAGAAGATATTGGAATACCTTTACAGGGAATACAATGAGACATTTTTGTAAGGTAGTCTTTGAATTCTAACAGTGCATTATAGCCTTGAGCCTTTGATAATTGCTGTAAGGAATACATGAGACAATTTCCCACGGTCTTTGTGAAATTGGCATAACTATTAGCTATCCATGTTGTTTTTGATGGATTACCTTTCCTTACTCACAAATGCTAAATTGAGCTACAAGGTTTTCAGCATCTTTTGCCTTTTCGGGTAATCAAAAATGTATTTTTAATAAATCACTCCTGGATGTATTGCTAACAGATTATCATAACACCACATGTTGACGTTTCTTAGTTGGAAGACAGATACAATTACCTTCATATTGGTTGTCATTGTGAAACCTATGGGTGAGTTTTTCTTGTACTTCATTTTGAAACTATTCCTCAAATGAAATTTGCTTCAGATCTTTCAGGTCAATGCTGAAAAGTGAATAAATGAAATAATGGTTTTTGGTGTGTCTTTAACTTTTGTTTGGTTGCTATGCCCTGAAAGGTAGTCAGCCTGCCGGTTGCTGATTCTGGAACAAAACGTGTTTGTTTAAAAACACGGAGACCAGCGTAGCAGCCTAGGAGTTCATTTCTTGGCTGACATAAACTACTGTAGATTACAGTGATCTGTGAACACTGTGATTACATAGGGAGTAGCAAGCAAATAATGTCTTCATGTGACAATTGCATACCAATTTGTTAACATTTCTTTATCAGCTATGGTGGAATTCGTCATGGAAGAGATTAGTTTAATTGAATGAAATGCAAACGGGTGTATTTCTGAGGTTCTTTTGTCTCTCTGTGAGAGAATTACTCCAACTGCTGAATCAGAAGCATCAGTCTCCAACACACATGGCAATTACAATTTCAACACTGGTTGAACAATAACTGTAATGGTCTTCAATTCACCTTGTCCACTAATCAACAGCAAATTCCCTTTCTTGATCTTAACATCCTTGACAATGATGGAAAGTTGGTTACCAGCCTTTATTGCAAGCCGACGGAAAGCAACACTTTGCTTAGTTACCAAAGCCATCACCCCAGGGCAGAGACTCTCTTCCCTACTCACAGTTTCTCTGTATCCGAAGAAACTGTTTTCATAAAAAGGACTATTTCAAAGAAGCAGGTACTCTTAGCAATAAGCTCTTAGCAAGAGGATACCCTAGGAAACTCATCCGTCGCTCAATAAAAAAACGTGCCTGGTACTGTCCCAGAGAGACCTTACTGGAACCTAAAGAGAAAAAAGCACAGAATCGATTATTTTGTGTCACCACTTTTACCCCAGTCTCAAACGCTATCAAAAAAAGCATCACTACCCATTGGCCTACACTCAACGCAGGTTGTCTGAACTTAGAACGTCCTCTTTTTGCATTCAAAAAGGCTAAAAACATAAAAGAACACCTAGTGAGAGCCGCTATTCCCTCTGAAAACACCAAGGGTACTATCAATGAGCTGTGGGGGCTCCCACCTCTAACTGGACATGTCAAATGCGGCTCTTGCAGTGTCTGTGATTGTACAATTGAAGGAAAAGATTTTATGTACGGGTCAATTATTTTTCACAGACAACACTTCACCAACTGTAACAGTGTCAATACAATTTATGCAATCTTTTGTCCTTGTGAACTGATATATATAGGACAAACTACTCAAAAGGCACGCCTGCGAATCGGCCAACACAAAAGTCAAATTCGGTGCAAGACACCTAACGCGCCATTAGTTGAACACTTTGTGGAGAAGAAACACACCGAAATGGATTTGAAATGGACAATTGTTGATGTGGTGAAAAGTCCACCAAGAGGAGGTGACTTGAGTGTACTTTTGAATAAAGAGGAGCTGAAATGGATACTTCGAACTAAAAGTATCCATACTGGACTTAACAGACTGGAGGACTGGACTTCGCTCCTTTAATTCTTGAACTTGAAATATACTTTATTTTTTAAATTAACTTCTGGATTGGAGCATGTAAAGTATCCCATTGAAAAGGCTCCTTGTCCTTGCTATTGGGTTCAATGTACATATAAATTACTGCTATGTTATGTTTTATTTTCCTTCCTTGCGCATAATTCGTGCACAATTTATTCACCACTTGTCTATTCACGTCATGCACCTTCTATCGAATCACTCCTTCACTGTATATAATTGCACATTCCAAGATGGCCGCCACAGTTTCCCCAACCAGTGCTTCCATCAGACCCCGGGTCACGTGGTAATGATCACATGACCGTCTTATCCTTTTAACGTAGTATTCTCCCACACTCCATTGTCCACTTGAGCATAGGCTTTTTGGCAGCGGAATCCCATCGCGGCAATTCCCCGGTAAGAACCGCCCTCTACCCCTCAGTTTCGAAGCCTTCTTTTAATTCAAGCGGATCGATCCCAAACAACTCTCCCGTTCTGCTTTACAGAGGCTACAATTGATTCCCCGTTCCCAGCAGACCTGCAATTGCGGTAAGCTTATCCTTCCCTTTCGTTGCTTGTTATTTATCGCAGAACCAGCACAGTTCCCTTATGCTGTAATTTCTGGGTCTTTTAGGTCTCTGTTTCAAAATTACATAAAGCGGACTCCTTCATAGACAAGAACCGCATACCATTGTGGTAAGCCTTGCACCCGGCTTCTCACCGCACAAATTCGTGTTCCGGCCATAATCACTCGGCGAGCCCATTTTGCCAAACTCATTTCAATTATGCTCTCGGTTAAGTGCACGGGTCCACCATTTCTTCTTGCACCCGGCTTCTCACCGCACAAATTCGTTTTCCGGCCATAATCACCCGGCGGGCCCATTTTGCCAAACTCAATTCAATTATGCTCTCAGTTAAGCGCAGGGGTACACCATTTTTTCGCTCCTTAGCTCTACCCTCACGTCAGAATCTCTACCATCAGTCGTTTAATTTCACTTTGGAATCCTCACTCTTCGTGCCCCTTACTTAACGCTCACTTGGCTGATACGGTTCACGGCAATCGATGATAATAAGTGGATTATTGAACTTGGCAGATTTGTCATGTATGTCTTTTAATTTTATTTTTCATATGAATGTAATTCTCATGATTTTTGTACCTTTCCTCCCTATTACCCACCCCGTTTTCTTTCCTCCCGACTTTATTATTGTTACTATTGTATTGTGTTATTGTTTGTATGGTTCACATATATGTTCGGGCTTGACTGTGGTTTCAGTAATTTAAAGGCATGAATGGTTAATGTCCTGATGATGATCCCGCTATACTTTAAGGGGATCGAAACGCCGTCGACACCTTACACTGGATGATTTGATTTTATTATTTGCTAAATGACAACAGTGTATTCTCTGTAAATATCTGTCTGCAAAACCTGGAATATATGCAGACTGCCTATGCTTGCCTCACTTGTCTTTGTATGTCACAAATGTCTCTGTACAGTAGTAGGACACAGGCTGTGTCCCACTTTGATATTGTACTGAATTGATTGACTATACCTACATTCATGTTATTAAACCCTGTCCAGCTGGACAGACTATATGGATTTCAATTTTGATCTATATGAATTTTTATTATTCTGCGCCTGTTAGGGACCACTGTTCCTTGAAATAATATATGCACCCAAGGTCCCTCACTTATTGCTCCTTTGGGTATCCCTTGTACTATATAACAGTTCATTGTGTGTTATTGCACAGTTCCCTAGGACAGCTACTTGTATCAATACAATAGTGTGCATAGAGATGATAACATTTTTTTTTAATTGACTGAATTCAAATAAGTATTTTCAGTATTCCAAGTGGCATATGCTTGTAAGTCAGACATTATTCGTTTTACAATCTCTGTATTCCAGTCATGTTCAAGAGAAGGTAATTGTAACCTTCCAGTAGGTCTCATGATTTAATAGGACACTTTTTCCCAAGCTATGCCCTTGAGCACAGGATAAGCTGTGATTTTTGCAGTGAAGAGATCTCGCTGAGCTCTGTGGGATGAATTAATGCGGTTGTAGTTAATGAATCACAGGTTGTGCAATTTTTCTTTCAGGGACATTATGCCCATTCAGTATCAGTAGAACTGTGATCATCGTTGATAGTCATACGCGGAGAAGAAACACTCCTAGAGTGACCCAGAAATAGGACCTGGATGGAATTTAGTATCCGTCACAAGATCAATGATAAGCAACAAGCACTTCATGACATAGAGTGACTTTGAACTGAAACTACAATGATTCACCAAGAAGAAAACGTATAACTGCTCCTTCTCATGGATGGCCCCTAGGATATGAAATGCCTTACCACCAAAAACAAGACAGAACCCTCACGCGGCATGCTTTAAACATGAAGTGAAATCTATTCTCCTGTGTAAATTCACTTGATTTATTAGATTTATTAGATACAGGCTTGTAGATATTTGTTTTGTTGGAACAGTTACCATTGTATGACTATTATAACCAAGATTTTTTTTTTGTATGTATATTTCGATTTCCTCTATCCCCTTTATTTGCTATAAAGTGCTCTGATACCCGCAGGGGTCTTGTCCGCGCTATACAAAACCTTCAAAATAAATAAATAAATGTCCTGTGTATCTGGCTTTGACTTTATGGAATTTCAGGGGTGAGGGATTCGATGTGACGAGGGAAGCAAGCAGTGACAGTTTGAAAGGAGCGATATGCCAGCTGCGTCTGTCTGTGACTACATATGATTTATTCAAATAAACTTTCTTAAATTTGTTGACTTGATGCTGTTTCTCTGCTATGATAACTGTACTATAGGATACATCTAGTTTAGAGCTGGGAAAAAGGGGTGTCTTTGTTGCTGAAAGACAAGGTCACTATTAAGCCCAGATATTGAGGTTGATCTAATATTGCTTTAATACCACACTTTGTTTCGGACTTTCAAGGGTATCGGGACTGCGCTTGAGGTCCACTCCGTAATGGAATGACATGGGGAAAAGAATGTTTGTCACACTCCGCTTGATTTCTGTATAAGGCCAGAGCCTGTTTCACAGCCCATTCACAGGTGTAAATTTCCCTGATTTCTTCAGGTACCCAAGAAGAAAAAGATATTCTTATCATTTCCTCCCCTGAGGCGCTTCCCTAATAAAGACTGGAGGCCAGTTATCTTCAGCTCCTATGATGTCACAATGCTCTATGAATTGAGGCCAGAAGACAGCTTTAATAGTGCATGGTAAATGATAAACCCTATCAGGTGGATTTCAATGTTTATCTGGGCTCTCAACTTCTATGAACTCATCAGTTGGACTCTCCACCGGAAACATCGGAAGCACTATTGTGACTTCTGCTGTGCTGTTTAGAAGCACTCTCACCCAATCTTCTTTTGCATGATAATCTTTAGTTGAATCTGCATATTTCATTGGAAAATCCTGCTAGTTTCTTCTTTTTAACTGGAATCTTAGAGTCCAATTATTTATCTTCCCTCTTCATGCTGACTTCAGCCTCTCATCCTGTTTCATTTTTCTTCTAAACTCTCCCTTTCTTTGGTTCTCAGATTAACTCCCTCTCTCTGCTCATTTAGCATCAGTGTCCTAAAAAGAACATAAAGAGGGGCTATCAGAATACTGGTAGTGTTGGACTTGGCCCTTTTTGCAGAGGCATCTCTAAACATTTTGTCTTTCTCCTAGCCTTTTTTCTGACATGGTGTTGGTGGTTCTAGGCCTCTGGGCACTTTAGCACTGCTGTCCAGTGTAAAGTATGTGTGCTCTATGTGTTAAAAATGATAAAGATTGGTCTACACCTGTTTTGGCCTATTTACTTTACCTGTCAGACCCTTGTAAAGTGGTATCTCATATACCCAGGGCTGGTAAATTAAATGCTACTGGAGGCTTGCAGTGCTGGTTGCACCACCCGCCAAAGTAGCCTTCCAAACCTATCTCAGGCCTCTGCCATTGCAGGGCCTGTGCGCACAGTGTGACTGCTGCGGTGACATGACACCTGAAGTGTGTGCCATGTCCGTGACCCCTCTTTTACTACATGTCAGTGTAGGCCCTAGCTAGCCCTATGGGCAGGGTGCATTGTAAGTAAGTGTGTGACATGTCCTGGTAGTGACAAACAGCCATTTTTGGTTTCTCACTACTGTGGGGCTGCCCTCCCATAGGAATGCATTGGAGATTCCCTGATAAGTGTTTCAGTGATAAACCCTGATATGAGAGGCGCAGCGTGGTCAAGTTTGATATGCTTGGAATAGTGATAATAAATGCTACGCAATGGTTTGCGCAGATTTATTATAACTATTTTAGAAATGCCACTTTTAGAAGTTGGCATTTTTGTGTGCTATGTGTCTGCCTGCCTGATGTGATTTGCATGTCTGGCTTCTGAGTAACAGGGGCTGGGAGGTGTGGGTGGCTCCAGGAGTGGCATGGAGAGTCAGTGCCAGGCTGAATGGGAAATCTGCATTTGGAGTAGGTGGGAGGAGAAGTCTCTGAATAGGATTGTGCCTGCCCTAGTGAATGCTGGCTCCGCCCCCCACATGGTGTGTCTGATGTCAAGCTCCCACCTAACAATAGAGAAGAGGAGCCCTATCAACGGAGTGCTCCAATTCCCCCCTGAACCAGTTTCGGTTGGTTTCCCAAGCCCTGTGCTGTCGCAGACAAAGGGAAAAGGTGTATAAATACTTGGGCTGTGACCCCATGAAAGGTGCTCTTCCTGTGCTTGTTTTTGGACTGGGGCTGCTGCTGCTGGGCTCCAGGAGGAACCGCCACGAGGGACTGTCTCTCTGCTGGAGGGCCCTGTGTGCTGGCCTGCCTGGGCCCAGTCTTGTACTCACCTGAACCGAACTTTGGACCAAGCACCTCGTGGAGTGCTCTGTTGGCTCTGCAGTGCTGGGCTGCCACCTGGAGGTTCCTCTGTGCAGCGTGGGGAGCGGGAGCCCACCCCTTTTTTGTGCTTAATTGAGGCAGGTGCCAACCCCGCTTGAGTGCTGATTTGGCTGGTGCCCACCCCACTGTCTGTATCTTTAATCAGCGGGTGCCCACCCCCCATTGCTGCATGGTTGTGTGCACTAAGAACGGGAGCCTACCCCGCTTTTGTATTTATTTTAATACGGGTCCCCACCCCGCGTCTGGCTTTGGTCTGGCAGGTGCCCACCCTGCCTTGCACCACATGAGGGAAGAACCACGGCCGCCACTATCGCACGGCGCCCAGAATGCCAGGCACAAGTGCCTGACTGTGGGCGGGAGATGCAGCCTTCTAAGTCCAGTGCCCAAGAAGAAGGAGAAGGCAGGAACGTAAAGGCAGAACCCAACCAGAAGACCCAGGTGGGAGCCCACCCCGCACTGGGACGTGCACCTCAGGATCCAGCTGGGCTCCTGAGCTGGTGAGAGCCCCGCATCTGAAGAAGGAGCCAGGTGGGAGCCTACCCCGCGCTGACAAACAGCCAGACAATGACGGAGACTTCGCTCCGTAGGTGGGGGTTCCCCGTGAAGCTGAAGGGTGACAGAGGCGGCACCAATGGGAGACCAGAGGTGTCCTGAACAGCCCCGGTGAGTGGGGCTGTGTTGTGTATCTAGAGGTTGTGATCGAGGCACATTGTCGGTGCCTCCCTCTTGTGGACGCTCTCCCGAGGCACGGAGGGTGCCAGTGCTTGTTTGTTTCCTCCAGCTGCACCACCATGGCGGGCAGCTGCAACGTTTGGGTGTCACGTCATTCTCTTTAGTAGTCCCAGAGTGGGACTTGGGGGCATTTCTTTTGTAGGGCAGTTGGCCCAGTGTGCCTGGGCTAATGTTGCCACAGCTGCACCACTGTTGCGTGCAGCTGCAACATTGGGCATGACAGCTTGAAAGGTCCCAGTGGGGACCTCACAGGCACAGTAGTGCCATCCCCATTCTTTTCCTTGGGGGAATTTCTTTTAGAGTCCCATAGAGGGGCTCAGGAGGCATGCTGGTGCCAGGGCTCATTTTAACAGCTGCCCAGCGATTAGTGGGCAACTGCCACGTTTAGGCTTGTGCAACTGCACACGGTTGATTACTGCATTAGCAGCCAGGGGGCCAATGGGATATCCCTGGCGAGGTGCTGACTGTGCGGGACATAGTGCATTTGAGCCCCAGTGGAAGGCCAGTTGGCCTGGGGGTCATTTTAGTTATTAGGCTCCTGAGGGTTAGGATAATGTGATTTATGTGACATGGTTTATGCATCCTGATTTATGCCTAACATGATGTCTAGTTATGAGCCTATGGCATAATGTGTTTATGCTTAGGAGGTTTGGGCCTTGTTTATGCCTGACGTAATAATGCTGAGGTAATTATTTTACCAGTAGTCACTGGTTGTGTTTTAAATTTCTACTTGTGATTTCTAAAGGTTCTGACAGTGGCCCGATTGGCCCTGTCATGTATATAATCCCATGTGAATATTGCCCGTGCCAATTGGCACAGTGGAAATGTGGGATTATGTTCCAAATGTGATTATGACAATACAAAGGCTATTTTTTATATAAACTTGTGTGGATTTTCTTTTGTAGTGTGTCTAGTGTGTTGCTGCTGTGTGTGTGTGTTGTGCAAGCGCTTTACACATTGCCTCTGAGATAAGTCTGGCTGCTCCTGCCAAACTACCAAGGGGGTGAGAAGGGGTAATCCTAGGTGTGTAACTCCCTTGCCCTAACTAGAGTGGTGGTTTCTGCCTGGCTTTGGCTCAAGCCTTAGCCAACCAGAAATCCCATTTCTAACAGATATCATTCTGGTTTTCTAATTGTATCACAGTCTCTTAAATTATAATCACCCCTACTGGATTCCCTAGATGCGTGAGATCCAGTCCCCCTCTGTTTTTTTCTTCCTTTCCTTGTAGATTTCTTATGCCACTTTTAGGTTTAAAATGAGGCTTAACAACTCACCAGCCTAAGGTGTCAAGACCCGAAAGTATAAACCTCCGCAATTATTTGCAGTAATTCCCATTCACTATCTGGAACTGGGACAGCTTCCAGTCTCTGGCTTATGGCCAGATCGAAATCTACTCCCTTAATGTTCAAGGACATCAGCGAACACATACTGGGGAAAACCATATTATTGCAATGATTGTGGAAGTAGTTTTAGTGATTCCTCAAATCTCAGGAGTCATCAGTGAACACACACAGGGGAAAAGCCATTAAATGTGCTGTGAATGTGTGAAGAGCTTCAGTCGGTTATCACAACTCCAAACACATCAGCGAACACATACTGGGGAAAAACCATTCTATTGTAATAAATGTGTGAAGAGATTCAGTGTGTTATCAAACCTTCTAAGACATCAGTGAACACACACAGGAAAAAACCATAGCATTGCAGTGAATGTGTGAAGAGCTTCAGTCAGTTATTGGACCTATATAAACATAAACATCACACACTGGGGAAAAACCATACCATTACAATGAATGTGGAAGTAGTTTTAGTGATTCCTCAAATCTCAGAAGTCATCAGCGAACACACACAGGGGAAAAGTCATTCCAATGCAGTGAATGTATGAAGAGCTTTAGTCTGTTATCAGTTCTGCAGAGACTTCAGCAAACACACGCTGGCGAAGAAACATCTGATTGCAATGAATGTGGAAATGGTTTTAGTCGTTCCTCAAAATTAAGGAATCATAAGCGAACACACCCAGGGGAAAAAACTTTCAAGTGCAGTGAGTGCGTTAAGTGCTTTAGTCAATTATCAGAAATACAAAGACATCAGCATACACACACAGGTGAAAACTCCACCATTGCAGTGAATGTGAAAGTAGTTGTAGTGCCCCTTCAACATTAAGAAATCATCAGCGAACCCACTTAGGGGAAAAGCCATTCAAGTACACTACACAAACACAAACAGGGGAGAACCCATACCTTTGTAGTGTATTTGGAAGTGTTGTGGGAAGAATTTTCAGTTAACTACACGGATTAGTGATGAAACCTTTAAACACAACACACTTGAATAAGTTTAACAAGCACAGACTGGAGAAGATTTCTAGCTGATTTTGGTGTTTGGTCATTTGGTGCAATAACTGGTTCAATGTCAGCTGCTAGAGAACAACGTCCAAAGGCACAAGAAGTCAAAGTAGGAAATTGTGACCTGTAACTCTGAGAGTTAATGCTTGCAGTGCACAACATTTACCTCTGAAGCCCAGACGCAGGAGAAATTATGTCCTCAAAATGGCCACCATCCTTGTGTTTTAACCTTGACACAAAGTCCTCTATGTGATCTGGTGTTGGAGACAGAATCAACTTAGAGCACACAATCAAATAACCTTCCCCCACGAGGATGGAATCTTCTGATTGACCTCTGACTATACCCCATGGGCGGATTCTTAAACTGTTTTACCAAGCAATACACCATTATCCCTAAAGTTACCACCATGGTGTGTGCCCTTTACCAAAGCACTCCTTCTCCCCTTGTTGGGGAGGGATCCAGCATGTATACCCTGGAGTCTCAGAGACATTGAGCAGAAATTTGTCTTGAACCATGACAACCCATATCAAGCACAAGTTACAATGTGGCGTCGATACATAGATGACGTCCTGATGATATGGACTGGCTCTGAAGAAACTTTGAATTTGTTCCATCTCTGGTTGAACCAACGATGTTTGGATATTCAATTTACCATGCAGTCGCACCATGAAAGAGTCGATTTTTTGGAAATTACCATTTTCCATGAGGACGGCAAGCTGTCGACGACTTTGTATCGGAAGCCTGCAGAACGCAATTCGCTATTGTTATACAACAGCCATCACCCTAGAGGCTTGAGGGACAACCTACCGGTGGGCCAATTCTTCCGCATAAGGCGCAATTGTTCCAAAAAAGATGATTATTTCCTGGAATCAGAAGCTCTTACTGTCAAACTATTGGAAAGGGGGTACCCTAAGAGACTCGTCATGAGAGCCCGCAAACGGGCTTGGTACAGCCCTCGAGACGAATTACTAATTCCACAAAACAAGACAGACAACAGCAATGAGCGGATGATTTGTGTCACTACTTATAATACACAAAGTAACAATATCAAGAATATCGTCAATAAGTATTGGCCTTTGGTATCTGAGGAGATTGGAAAACCACATTTACCTATGCACTCCTTCAAAAAATCACGGAATATAAAAGACCAGGTGGTTAACTCATACCTGCCTACGCCTCAACCACCTTCCCTGCGATTGTTGTGGAACCTACCATCTCTGAATGGCAACTATAGGTGTGGACATTGTAAAGCTTGCCCAATGTGTGTACAAACAAAACAGTTCAAGTTTAAACTCAACAGTATAGATTTAAAAACATTCACCAATTGTAACACGAACTGTGTGATTTACTGTATCACATGCCCTTGTGGCCTGGCCTACATAGGCCAGACGCAGCAGAAAATAAAGGCCTGCATCCTTCAACATCAAAGCAGGATCAGATGTGAGGTAATTGGGGCCCCCCTTGTAGACCACTATAGAAGGATGGGTCATACAGTGGATGAGCTTGAATGGGTGGTACTGGAAAAAGTTTCTTTGGAACCACGGGGAGGCAATATTACATCTATCCTCAATATAAGAGAAAGTAAATGGATGAGTCGATTGGACACTGTATTCCATGGCCTGAATGAGCAAGATAACAATTATGCCCAACTAGCATGCTTATAGCACTATGTTTTTATGCAATGTCTATTTTTCTGATATATCTTGCAATTTCCTGTTACAAACCTAATTCTTGTATTGCAATGAAATGCTTTATGCTATTTTCCTGAAGCTGTATGTTAATAGTTGCTGGTCCATAATCATATATTTGTGTATGGATATAAAATGGCCCCCACTGTATTTCTGCATGTCCATTAACTAGGGACACCCGATGGATAAGTAACCAATTCACGTGTCAATATACGAATCCTAATTAGGAGACCAATAGTCATCTTTTATAGAAAGAACAAAACCCTGTTTGATTTCCCAAATGGTTCAGTATCTTTGATGCTTTTTTGTACATAAATTTCCTCAATAATGGCTTATAAATGCAACGGTAACTTCTTCTGCGCGCAATTATTTTTGCATTTTGAACCTTACCGGTATCAATGCAATTAACAAATCTAACTGACTAAGAGCATTTTCATCCCGTAGCTTAATTTTAACCGGAGCTAAGTCTTTCTGCCCTTTCTACTTCATGCGCATTGGCTGCTATACATATGCAGACATTTAGCTGCTGCGGGTTCCTTGGGCACTTGGTACTTTGCGCTGAGACGCCCGCGCGAGCGCAGAGTTTTGCCACTCAGTTCCATCAGTTAGGATTCACTCCGCTTCAAAACATATTTTCGGTGAGTAAATTAAATCCTTGGCTAGTAACCACGTATCCCTCTACATTATGAGAGATATAGTTTGCAAACGAGCCTCTTGTTTTCTTGTTTTGCTGCAGGGACCCACGTGGAATCAACCCTGTGCAGTAATGTAAGCGCCCATCGCTTTTTGAAAGACAACATTTTTGAAAAAACTTACACGAAGCAACAGCGTCATTAGGTGAGCCTTTGGCTACCATGTTGATTTTTTGTTCATCGACATCCTATGATGTTTAGGTTTAAATGTGATAGATGAATAGTCGTCATTTTGTTCATCGGCACCCTATGACGTTGAGGTTTAAGTGTGATAGATGAATAGCAGTCATTTTGTATTAAGAAATGTCCCCATTGACATAATGATTGTGGCCAGTCCTTGTTTTGGTAGGTTTGGTTCGTCCTCCTTCGTGTGATTTTGTAAATAATTTTTAACCCGGCTGGGTTGTGTTTGATGCTTAAAAATTCAAGCACACTTGTACATAGTAGCATGTGTTTGTTGTGGAACTTAGCTAACTGTTGCCCACAACCTTACAGAAGCCTAATTTGTTTTTAGGTTCACGCTCTCTTGGTATCGGGAGCCTTTGGCCCAACATCGTTATCAGACGGAGCCACATGAATCAGCCTGCTTCTTGTAGGTAACTTTGGTGTGGCTTGTACAGCCCCCACTCCCTTTTTTCAATTAAATAAGCCAATACTAAATAGTCTCTCCCTTATAGGTGCCCTTCTACACTACCCCACACCCCACCACCACCTGTCCTGAGGAAGACCCCGCCGTAGGGCAATAGCGTCGCCTACACATCTGGGGTCGAAACGTCGACACACCCTTGTCTGGCCCTACCCGTTAGCAACAGATCATTTGTGACTGTGCAAGCTGAAAATGGGATAGGATTTTTCTAGTACATGAATAAGTGTATGACAATGTATACATGTCTAATGTGGAACTCATTGTTTAATGTGGATGAGACCATATTTTATGTAATTTGTTTATGATTAATTTGACTTGTCACACTATCCTTCACAATTTCCCTCTTCTCACCCTTCTTTCCTTCCCACGCCCCCCTGTCTTGGGCATATTACTAAATGTTCTGAAGTGTTCTGTTGTGAAGACATGGTAATTAATTTTCAAAAGAGGATGTATATTAAATAGCATTCCTCTGAGTCAATTTCTATGAGTTTTATTACTGTCCAGTTTATGAACTCTGAGTTTGTGTTTTTGATATTGTATGAACTGGGACCCCTCTTCATATACTACCGAGAGAGTCCACAGCGTCAAGGGAGCCAAGCACAGTGGAGGTTTGGGAATGACTCCCCTTGTTTGGGAGGGGTACAGTATTTATGCCCTGGAGTCTCAGAATCCCCTCTGAGAGAATCCACAGCGTAAAGGGAGCCACACACAGCAGAGGTGTGAGAATGACACAATTTCCACGTTTTTTCCTCCTCTCCCGGTTATGTTTCCTTTACCCTCCCCCACCTCTTTCACGTTTCATTTTTTGTCTACCCCCTCTGCTCCTATCCTGTCCCCTGAATCTCTCCCCTTGCCTGCTTTTTCCCTTATGTAGTTGTTTTTAATACATGTAACTATGCTCCAGCAATTTGTAACTATGCTTTGAAACTGGGTAACTTTTAACTTTGTAACTGGTAACTATGCTCTGAAACAATGCTCTTCCTCATGTAAAGCGCTCAGATACGCCTGGGTCTATCCTGCGCTATATTCAACTTTTCAAATAAATAAAAATAAATAATGATCAAGGAAACTATTAAAACAACTCTCCCATTAATTTTATTCCTAGGTACAGAGCAGGTGCATGTCCGTGCTTTTTCTGCACTTGTTTCAGGACCTCAGGGAAAAATGACAAAGAAGGTGTTCTGGTGTAAACGTTGCAAATATGCTTTCCCAGGTGTGTATTACTCTTCTGGTGGCATCATGCCATGAGGAAGACACTTAGCTAGTATTTTATGTTTGTCATGGGGTGTTGTGTGTGGATAAACCGCTTCCAACTATTTGGTATGCAAGAAATCTAGAAGGGAATCTCATCATGCTTTGCAGGTGCTTTTCTCGTGAAAGCAATAGTCTGTAGATTAATAGATCGTACATGTTCCTGATCTGATGGTCTCCTGTATAAGACAACTGTGTAATTAAGAATTCTGACAACATCAGCAAGTGCTAATGTGCCAGGATAAGTAGCTAGAATGTAACCAGACAATACTGCCCGCTTAGTTCCTTCAAATCTGAGGGGTCCCACATGGACTTTTCTGTGCGTGTGTAGTAACTGACCAGCAAAGCAGTTCTGGTTTTCCTGATAAGTCAAATGGATTACCAAATCTTGGTAAGACCCATAATGGGCAGGTAGTGGTACAGCCTTTAAAGCTTGAAACTACCCGGGGGCTTCAGTAATAGCCTCAAACTCCGCCCATAACTAAAACATCTCAAGGGAATATGCTGTATTAGCAGCGATTGCAAAATTAACCGCTCCCAGCATCTGGGAGAGCTAAAAGCTCAAAATGGACCCTCTGCCTGCTCAAAATAGAGCCGGAGCTATAGTACTCTTTGTGTCATCTCCGTGATCTAATTTTGAGTAAATGGTTGCAGACTTAACCTGATCCAATAGGAGTGAGATGATTGCAAGAGGCTAACAGTTCTTAATTGTTATTTTCCTCAAGGCACAATTTTCTATACTTGGCCTCAAATCACCATTGGTCTGTGTGCAAAGGATAAAGGTGATACTGGTGTCGAGCAGAATGAGCTGATGAACCAGCTGGCACAGCTTTTATTTAAATACTTTGTCAATTATTTGTTTTCTGGTGCTTCCACCTGACTGCAATGAATTAGAGCATTTTCCTCCCTCCATGTGAATTTCTACTATCAAACAGGTGATGTGGGGGCAGAGTTTCAGACTTCCTTTGATAAAGTATGCCTAACACTCAGGTACTTATGGGATAAACCCTCGGATGGTGCAACTACAAGCACTGTTCCATAAGAAAACGGTTTGAAAGGCAAATTAACTGCTGTTCATCAACCTTTTTACAACAACGTTTCAGGCAATATTCTGATTAAAAGGAGATGCTTTATAACCCCCAACTAATACAGTGATCATGTAAAGCTAGTCAGGAAATTCCTAACAGGATTTTGAACTCTAGAGCATCAATGACATCTAAGAAAATCTGCTCCCTAAAGAGCTTAGAGTCATTTATATGTTTTGCAATTTAATTAAGCCAGAGGTTAATACAGTCCCATCTGTTTGCTCACATCTTCTCAGGTTGGGGCTTTTGGGTGAGAGGGCAAAGAATATCCTTTGCGCAAGGAGCATCAATGAAAATTCCAGTAGCTCCCGAATCTATCAACAGTTCAACTTTCACCTTACTTTGGTCACAGCTTAAGGTAGCAGATAATATCAAATATGAAACAAAAGTTTGCACAATGTTTGCTGGGGTATGTGGACAGAACCAGCACCTGGATCAGGTCCCCCATTTGCAGTAGGGGTTTAGGATTTCCTGACACCAATTCCTTAGGTTTGGTCAGGGATTCTCTGATGAAGTTTTCTGACTTACCACAATAGAAGCACAAACTTCCAGATTGTCTGAGCTCTTTCTCCGTCATTGAGAGAAGTCCCTTAATGCTACCTATCTTCATAGGTTCATCTTCTATCTTGCATTCTGCTTTGGGAATTGTGAACTTTAATTTGCATCTCTTCCTTTCGGACAACCGATGATTTAGTAGGAAAACACCCTCTAAAAGGGCGACGTCGGTCTGACTTTGGGGTTTAAACTGGGATAGCTCGTTCCTGAGGTGTTCGCATAAGCCCTGGCTGAATACTGAGGCCCTTTTCTACACAGGTAAATTTGACTCTACCACCAAACGGTTAAAGAGCATTAGATACAAAAGGATGTCTCACTTTTCCTGCTTCAGGTTCATTAAATTGTTATCTACAGATTGGATTATGGTTGGCAATAAAACATGCTACTAAATTCCTCCAAGAAAGTGGGCCAATTGTAAAAAAATTGGGTTGCTTGCTTGAAGAAATGATTCACCCAGGAGGCAACAAACCATGTAAGGTTTTATATCAAAAAGGCTACCAGTGTCTGACCATCAAAAAGGACAAGGATCGGCAAAGGAAATGTAATTGTATTTGTGTCAGGAATTGCAGAAATTTCTTAGCATTCCCTCTGTATTTTTCAGGAGCAGCTAATGTCATAGGAGAAAGTCCCACCAGTACTGGGTTAGCTGGATTCTCAGTGGCCGAAGCAGTATATTCTCCACAACACTGTGAAGGAAAAGTGGTAGACCAAAGGAAGTGGCAGATGAAATGGGGCTAGGGAAATCCCCAAGCCCATGTGGAGCGGGCACTGGGAATTCCCCAGTCGGCCGCCAGGGTGGGGGCCGATTTTGGGCCCCTGGGGGCCGTTTTTGTCACAGGGTGGCACCATAGCTGCAATATCGGCTCCTGTGTCAAAATCAGCCAAAACCGGTCCTTACAAATAGCTCAGCCGCACCCCCAAACCCCTGGGGGGCCAGCCAAGCACTTTGTCAGGGCCGGTTTTGGATCCCAGTCAGGCCCGGCTTGAAGTGATCCTGTAGGGCCACTGTCCCAGCGCAGGAGGATGCCGAATCAATCTGGACCTTTTCTAAGATTTTCCGAATAGATGTTGTAGATGCTAGAAGTGCCGCCATTTTGCTTGGGCTTTAATTAAGTTGTGGGCTTTGATCAATCTGTGAGGTTCTTATACTTCCCCAGAAACAGAATGCCAACACAAGCCACCTGCCACTAGGACTAGCAGCTGCTATTATTAAGCACTGCAAACCGAGACATGTTGGTTGGAGAAGGGGTTCAGAAGGGGACATTTGGAGAATAGATGCAGTAGAGGATATTATCCTTTACCAGAGGTTCTCTCACTTACCCTCTGTAATCCAAAAACGAAGTCAAAGAAAATGTTGTCACCTCAGATAATTGATGAATGCAGAAAAGGAAATCAGCTCAGCTCAATGGCATTCTTTGAAAGAAGGGGAAACCAGTGGGGAAAACTGTATTACCAAAGGAATAAAACAGAAACAAAGAATACTGTTAATCATGCATTCTGACATTGAACTCTTTACACATCATATTAAATGAGCCAGATGTCCACAGTCATGTGTAAGCTTTCTTTGCTTTTAACAGCATTGTCTTTGAATCCTCATGCAATAGTTCATATCAGGATTACAACCTTGCCATGTGTTCTCAAGAGGAAAAGGCTAACATGATGCCCAATGTGTTATTTTCTCAAAGTTTATGGTTATTCAACACTTAAAAACTCCACGGCAACCGACGGTACCTTAAAATATCCCAGTTATTGTAGCAATTCTCCTTGGCACTACAATAGGCCCTCCGAATATCGATATGCCCTATAATGAAGTTAGCAACTCAATTGGCTGCTGGTAATTACTATGAAAAAACTTGCCAAAAGTATTTTGTCTTGGAAGCACTTACCTGCTAATCTCCTACTTGAGTATTGCAGGCTGGAATCTGCCGGCTCCACTACTTTGCTTCTCTGTAGTCCAGGAACCACCTTGATTATCGGGTTAAGTCTGGAGTGTAGCTTCCTTTTATAGAGAGACCATGACCAGGATCAGCAATATCTCAATGGAGTTTCCACAAGATTATAGATGACTGTTGGGAGACAAGTGCTCTGACTTCTCGCACCACCCTCTTCACTCTGGGCAGCAAAGGACCAGGCCCTTGGTCCACAATCTTTATTGATTTATTGTGCTTATTTTGTTTGAACCTACTTTAATAAAATTTCTGAACTTTTAAAATGTTTGAGACCACAGATGCCAATACAAAGATTGACCAATCATTGACCCCCAGCATGCTGCTTTGATTGGAAGGGTAAAGGGTGGCTCCTGACACCTGGTCACTGTTGTTCCCAATACTGGACTCAGGTATCATGAAGGAAGTAAGGCGGAATAGAATAAACAGGGGTTTTACGAGACATGCACAATTTCTGCAATATAAACACTGCCGAGGGATGGACAAGCAAATAGAAGTCTATTGAAGCATCAAGCATGGGAAAGACAGACAACTCTGTGATGCCATAAGAGACAATAAGGCATATGTTGTCTCTTCAGCTACATCGACCATTCAGTGAATCAATCAACCTCCATGTGCATGAAGAAAGCAAGGAACTTGAACTGAAAAAGAATATTCGTTTTATAGATATTTTCTTAAATCAATGTTCAGTATGTAGAACAAAACATAATATATTGTCTGAAAATGACAATTTTCTACTACTTGCTTCAATCCTAGCGATGTAAGCATTGTTGGATGTGCTTATGATAGATGCATTGCTTTTTTCCTGGACTTGTTAACATTTATTTGACAGCATTGGCTGTGTTCTAAATATTTCGAGCTCATAGTGTCAAGCACATTGATTCCAATCTCAATATTCCTCCCCCATATTGAGAGTGGGGGCAGGGCACCTTTTGCAGTGTTAGAGTCAACATTGCTTCACCATTGACAACACCATCAGCCAGACATGGTGCCACTGAAAGCAGCCTCAGATCGGATGCCCGGTTTAGGCTGGCAACCAGTTACTATTTTCACTGGCACCACATTAACGCATCGCTACCATGTAAACAAAGAAGACTCCAGGTATACCAAATTAAAAAATATTAGCTGGGTGTCTGGAGAACATCACTGCCCTTTCAGCAATGATGGGGCAGGGCAACATATGTGGATGGGGCTTAGAGCCCATGACAGCTTGATCAGACCTTCCTACCCTTCACCAAAACCACTTAAAACACCTTCCGAGGCAGTCGCTGCTATCCCTGGGAGGCATCAGAACCTTGATGTACAGCATCAGTGCAGAGCCATCTTGATAAATACACAACATAGGAGAAGCTAGAAACTCACTCTATGGGGTTTCAAGCTCACCCTGCCTTTTATCATGTGATATTGGTTCTTGTCTGGAAGACTCTTTTAAGAAAGACTGTGATGTGTGAAAAATGAATGCATGATGTGAGTTTGAGGGTTTTATACTCGGGGACCTCTTCATTAACTGAATTTTGTTGTACCTTTAGTAATACTGTAATAATCATACTACAAAAAGCTTTCCTGATCTTAAGTGTGCAGGGTTGTCACCCTTACTACACAGATCTTTGCACAAGTATGTCTATGTTTTAGTGGTAAATGTGGGATTGAAGTGGTCTCCACCCAGTGCGTGGAAAATTACGTACAGTTGTACAGTCACTACTAGTACTAACTTTCTGGTTATATGCAATGTTTTTACTGACTTCACCCTCTATATGGGGGATAGGGATATACAACCCTACAGTTTTCACTCATAAATGGTGAATTGCCCAAAAATATTAAAGTTATTCAAAATTGTTAGAGTAATCTTATATCTGCAGATGTACTCATGAGTAGGTTTAACCTTTGTGAATAGGCCCTTAAAAGATTTTTTCAAGTTTAAAAACAGTAAAGTAACCAACTCTAGGATCAACATTTCCCTGTGCCCTGACGAACACCACTACTGTACCTGACATTCTAATTTAACTCTTGTTACAAGCATAATCATAAAGATTGAAAATCAAGAGCTTAATATCTAAACAGGTCTTCCAATACTATACAGCTTTTAACACACTGGCTCTCTGAAATAGTCATCACAATAAATGTGTAAGAAGTGTTTGCCCAAGGAGAGACTAACATTGCCCGACATATGGTCAAAGCTTGTTAGGAGCTCCAATGGGCAAAAGCATAATCAGACGTGGACCTGGGAGGCAAACCGTGAGGTAAGGGATGGTCATTTTACTGATGAACACATTTTAATAGCAGAGACTCCCATGCCTGCCTGGAGCTGGATGGGGGAGGATGACTTTGTGAAGAAGTCCATGTTTGCCCCAGTTGCCACAAGATACACTAGCAAACCATTAACTTGAATAGACTGCTTAATAACCATAACGCTTAGAAGCAGTTACCCCTTTGTATTCAGAGGACTTACCCTACAATAATAGGAGATTAAACTTTCCTACTGTAAACAATGTTAGAAATAAGTGTATTCAGCAAATAAATAATATGGGACCTTAGTATACATGCAAACTTACATGTGATTAAATTTACGAGTGTAAGTTTACTATAACACTTGTATAATTACCACAAAGTGTAGACTTCCATGGTTCCACCCATGAATGCATGGGGTGGAGCCTAATTAGCAAGTTTCAATTACTGCTTATAACTTTTAACACATAGGGGCCCATGAGGATGTCTGGCGGATCGCCACTGCCATGCGGGCGGTGGCGATCCGCCAGACATCCATACCCGCCTGCCAGCCATTTCCCCTAGCCATATTACTATTGCGGGGGGACCGCGGCGGACGGAAAGACCATCCACCGCTTTTCCGCCCCGGTCGCCTTGCGGCCGGGGTGGAAAAGGTTTAATATGCTGGCCGTGTCTATTAGACACCGCCAGCCATATTACCATGGGCCAAAACAGATGCGCTGCCACGGAAAGGCATGCGGTCTTCACTTCGGGGGCCCCCTGCGAGCCCCCGGAGTGAAGGAGAGGTGGGGGTGCACACGGGGGGTACCCCCCTGCATTTGCATAAACAAAGCGGCAGGCACCACGCGGTGCCTGCCTCTTTGTTTATGCAAATGCATAGGTGCATTTTTAGCATTGTGGCGGGCGGTGCTGAGAGCACTGCCCGCCACAATGCTAAAAATGCAGGAAGCTCCCGCCATGGTGGCAGACGTATCCTAATAGCCCACACGGGACCCCCGCCCTCATGGCGGGAGGTCCCCATCAACGATAGGATGGCGGGCGGACTTTGTCCGCCCGCCATCCTAATGACCCCCATAGTATTTGGAAAAGTAAAAAAAAATATTAAACAGTAGTAAAAATTAGGGAAAATATTTTCTGTTAAATAGTAAAGTTAGTTAATTTTATATATTTACTTTAAATGTAGAACAAAATAAGAAAATCTACAGCCCATCTAACTCAATTTTGAATTGAATATGTAATTAATTTAAAATTTGCATATTATATATTTATCATGCAGAAACAGGTAAACGCAGTCTCCTCCGCCTTCTTCATGCTCCATAAGATTTTCAGATGGCTCCCAATCAACACCAGAAGGAGCGTCCCTCAGGCCCTCATCACCAGCAGGCTGGACTAAGGGAACACTCTCTACGTAGGAATCACTGCACGCCCCTGAAGTGACATATATTGTAAGTAACAAGGACCCCCTGATTAGGTTTGATAATTTGTACTTCAGGGAAAAACAAATGTTTGCATAAAATTAGGAAGACAATAGGAGGGTAGTTGCAAAAAAGAAATTCTAACAATTATATTAAAAATTACGTGTCACTTTTAATTGATATAACAAGTTAAAATCGACAAATATACACAAAAATGAAATTCATACAACAATTAAACACATTTCCATCTCATAATAAAATTATTACATACAATTTTTTTTTAACATCAATATATTACACAGTCACTTAAGAGTTCAAAGAAAAGGTGGCAATTAATATTCGACGCGCGTTTCGGCGTTCAAAGCAACGCCTTCTTCAGGAGCCACAAAGTATACCTGTACGTTATAGAAGAATCCGCTGAAATGTGGGATTCTAACCGTAACAATTCCCGTTTCAGAAAACTGCCTCGTGTCTGGTTCTCATAAAAATATAGAGGAAGCTTTATTAAAATGCGGGTTGTGGAATAATCTGGGTTGTTCGATGCGACGGCCTTTAGTGGTTTAAGATTATCGGATATAGTTTTCTCAGGGCTTCTCACTTTACCCTGCCGTTCATAGTCAAACACAGAATTATTCCTTTCTCAAATGGAGTTTATATTAAAATATCACTGCACGATGACTCTTTACATATCCGTGCTCCCTTTCACGAGTTACATGTTAAACAGATCGCTGCATTTAATAACTGCTAGCGTCTCGGAGCCGTTGGTAAAAATCTTGAGCTCTTCGTCTCTCCTTGGAGATGTTCGGCTCGATAGCTTTCCTATCTGTGCTCTCTTTTACATGAAACTGACCACGAAAGAAAATAAATAAGCCCCTGAAGTGACTACAGACAATATAAAAGGCAGTGGCAAGACTCATCCTTGATCTTGACAGACTCACATCACGCCGCACCTCTGTAAGCTACAATGGCTCCCGATACAGAAGAGATGCCAGTTCAAGATGTTGACAAATGCATGCAAAGCCATGAACAACGAAGATCCTGCATACATCAACAATGAATGACCTTCCATCAGCCGACCAGACACCTGTGCTCCGCCTCCCTGTTCCTCACGGACATCCCCAGGATCTGCCAAGCCAACAGGTGAGGACGCTCTTTCTCTTACCTGGCGGCCAAAGCCTGGAACAAACTTCCTCTGCACCTTAGGACTCCCTAATCCCGTTGGGAATTCAGGAAGGACTCAAGACCTAGGTGGTCGAATGAACAGAGCACCACAAACCAGCTAGCAACTCCAGCGCCTTGAGACCCTCACGGCTGATTTACCACGCTTTATACATCCTGATTGATCAATTAATTAATATTCACTTTAAGTAAATGTTTCATTTATTATACATCAAATATGTTAAAAGTTATGTAGCAAATTCATTTAAATTAAAGTAATGATTTAAAAATAAAATTAAAGATGCATTTATTTTTAAAGTAGAAAAATTAATTTCGTTTAACATGCTTTCATATAAGGTGATATTTAAAATTCCAGCCCGCCTTATTTTGCAGCACCAGTGGTCAGTCATGCGTGGTGCGGCACTTACTCTATGTCTGAACTGGAGTACATTTAGGGGCTTATTTACAGGCCCCTTGGGCTGCCGGTGCGTCACTATTAATATGGTAAAAAGTGATGTATCGGCTGCGCAAGGGGCTTGTAAATAAGACACATGTATGGTTTTGGGTTCTTTTTGACTGGAGCGACTTTAGTTCTGCAGTTTGCGTATAGGAATAGGTGTGCTCTTTAGAGGAAGGGTGTATGACGTCCCTTAACCCCTCCTTACACTTTCCTAACCCCTTTCCTTTAGTAGTAAGTATTCCTCATTTTCCAGCCACTCCCCTGTTCCATCGCATTTACTACTAGAATGTAGGCGTACATGTACGGGATCTCAGCAGGCCGAGCAGAGGTTTCCGCACATTAAAGATAGGAGAGGCAGAGGTGTAGACTTTTGCATGTAGGTTAGTGAATAGCATTTTGCAGCATGTGAGTAGTACTGTTGCAGTACTATGAAAAGTACTACAAAACGCAGTTGGTGAGCAGGCCCCACGAGTTTGTAGGCCTTTAATTGTGCTGCTTGTGAATAAGCTCTGCCTTTTGATGTTTTCCCTTTGTCATATGTACTGTTTGACGACCATTCACAATTTTTTTTGTTCATTTCAAAAGATTTCTTTTGAAAATTCACACTTATTGTGGTCATAGATTGAACTGAAAACTATTACTAGTTTGACCACTGGCATGGTTAAAGCGGTGGAGAGCTACATTTCCTCTCTCAAACATTATTTATACATGAAATGTCACGTACTAAATACAGATAGTTTTACCGTTGGGCAACTTTCTTGAGCAAGAACATTTGTCTGGCATGTTTCACACTTGACTGTGTGCTTTATCAAGAAAACCGCAAAGATTCAGCTCATTTTTGTTTAACACCAGTGCTGAACATCTGTTCCAGGTATTCACAGTCTCTGTTTTACAGTTTGGACTCTCAACTCCTTTTCAGCAGAAGTCGTGATTCCGCACTATATGAGGCGCTCGGTGCATTTCCCAGGAATAATCAGAACTGTGAAACACACAGTGCTGAGGCAGAGATGTCTATTTAATTGCCAAGTCGCATGATAACGACTTTAAAAACCGGTCACTCAGTATCCATGTAACTAAGACAATAATAGTTTCAATTGGCCAACATGAAAGAAGAAGCAAGTGAGAAGGGAAGCAGGGAAGGAGCTGAGGATGGGAGGCCAAGGATGGAGAAAATGTAGTCAAGAGAAGCAAAGCCAGGGCAGTACATGGAGGCAGAACAAGGGACACGAGGAAGGAAGGGGGAGAGGGATGGAGAGAAGTGAGTCAAAGAACAAGAGAAGGGAGAGATGGGAGGCAGGATGGAGTGAGGGAGAGAAAGAGGGAGGCAGAACAAGGGGTACGGGAGAGAAGCCAGAGAGGAAGGTTGGGCACTGGAGAGAGCAGAGAGCTGGAGAAAAAGGTAGGCAGAAAGAGTGGGAGAGCCAGAGGGAGGCAAGGCAAGGGAGGCAGGGGAGGAGAGATGGAATGAAGAGAAGGTGAACGAGGAAGGAGTGAAAGGAAACAGAGGAAGACTGAGAAAGGGGGCAGAGTAAAGGAACACAGGCTCGGAGACAGAGGGGAGAGAGGGAGGGCGAGAGGAATAGAGGGAGAGCACATAGAGAGGAAGAACATGGTAGGCAGGTAAGGAGAGACAATGAGAGAGGATGCAGAATAAGGAAGAAAGGAGAGATAGGGTCAAAGGTTGGAAAAGAATGGTTGCAAGAAAGGCAAGAGGAAGGGTAATTAAGAGAAACAGGTATACCAAGAGAGGGGGGCAGAGCAAGGGACTCAGTGAAGGGAGGCCAGAACAGAGGGAGGGAGGGCGATACTAGTGGCATGGTCCAAGAGATGGAGAAAGAGGAAGGAAGATAGTAGAGCAATCGAGAGAATAGGTGAGAAAAGTGGTGGGGAGAAAGGGAGGTAGAGCAAGGGATACAGGGAATAGAGGAAGGAACAGAGACAGGGAAGGAGAGAGAGGGAAAGTGAGGGGAGAGCACAGAAAACAAGAGAATAGGAGATTGAGAGAGAGAGAGAGTGTTAGAGAGAGAGAGAGAGAGAGGCAGTGACAGAGCAAAGGACACAGGGAAGGAGAGAGAAGGAGTGGTGAAGGAAGTGAGATAAGGGTCGCAAGGAAAGAAAAAGAAAGAGAGACTGAAGGCGGGAGGAGGGAGAATCAGAGAACCATAGGCAGAGGGTAGGAAAGAAAAGTTTAATCATATAGAATAAGGCTCTCACCATTCTGCTTCCACATGCCATGTCAGCTCTGAAAGATCTTCAAATGGATCCCCGGTCCAGAAAGATGGTTACCCATGCACTTGTCAGCAGCAGAATTGACTCTGCACCAGCATCACCCAGAATTTCCTCAAGAAATTGCAGAACATCCAGAACGCTGCCTCCAGACTTGTTCTCAAAATTCACTGCCGCAACCATGTCACCAGCCATGTAACCTCCACGGACTTCCAGTCAACAAAAGACTCACCTTTAAGATCCTCACACACTCCTACAAAGCCCTATATGACACGGGACATGTGTACCTTAACTACCACCTTAAATTCCATGTACCCACCAGAGACCTCCGCTCCTTCTAAATGGCCCTGGCGACTGTAGCACGTATCCACAAGACATCAGCCAGAGGAAGATCCTTCTCCTACCTCACAGCAAAGACCTGGAACAGTCTGATTTTTCTACTATGGCAATCACAGTCACTGCACACTTCAAGAAGGACCTCAAGACCTGACTCTTCAACTGAACAACAGTGCCTTGACAGACCTGTGGCTCTCCCCCGTCCCCAGTGCCTTGAGAACCTTACGGGTGTTTAGTTGCGCTTTACAAGCCATTGATTGATTGATTGATTGAGAGCAATGAGCTCAATCTACCACAGCAGACCTTGAAAACTTCAAAGCAGCTAGCACTGCCCACCAAAAAGTCATCAGATACTTAAGGAAGAAAGCACTCCAGGACAGAATCTCCACCAACGCACACAACAGCAAGGAACTCTTCGGCATCATCAAAGAGTTCTCCCAACCCAACAGTTAGACTACCAACATCCCACCCTCCCGGGACCTCTGTGACAGACTCAGTCCCTTCTTCCATCACAAAATCAAAGCCATCTATGAAAACTTCGATAGCAACAACCTACATGTGGAACCCATACCCACCGTTCCCTACACCATGTAGCTGACACTTGACAGTAGGACTGCCCTCAGTATTGAAGACACCCTAAAGAATATTAAGTCAACCCACCCGGGGCCCCCCCGGACCCATGCCCCGCCACACCTGCCACAGAGCCACAGACATCATCGACCCAAGCTTTGACAAATCAGCGACAGCACATTTGAGCACGCCTCCTTTCCCGATGACTTGAAACATGCCGAGACCAATCCTCTCCTCAAAAAACCCTCGGCGGACCCCACCAACCTCAAGAACATCAGAACAATCTCCTAACTCCCGTATCCGGTGAAAGTCATTAGAAAGACGTCGAAAGTCAACTTGCCTCCTTCATAGAAGAAAACAACATCCTCGACTCTTCCCAATCAGGCTTCAGGAAGAATCACAGCACTGAAACTGCCGTTCTTGCACGACAGACGAAATCTTCTCCCTCCTCGACAGAGGAGAGGCTGTGGCCTTCATTCTCCAAGACATTTCCGCTGCCTTCGACACAGTCTCACACCACTCCATAGCCTGCAGACTCCACGACGTAGGAATCTGGAACAAGTCCTCGACTGAATCCGCTCACTCCTCTCCTGCAGAATGCAGCGGGTCAGACTCCCTCCCTTCCACTCAGGACCCACACTCACCACCTGTAGAGTTCCCCAAGAATCCTCCCTCAGCCCCACCCTGTTCAACGTCTACATGGCCGGCTCGCATCCATCGTCAGATCACACAGACTCAACATCGTATCGTACGCAGATGACACCCAACTCATCCTCTCCCTATCCAACGAACCTAGCATCTCCAAACACAACTTTCAAGAAGGAATGGAAGAAGTCACCATGTGGATGAAGATCAGCTGCCAACAACTCAACACGCACAAAACTGGAGTATTCATCATGGGCCCAAAGCCCGACGGCTGGAAAAACACCTGGGGGCCCCCCGCCCTTGGGAGCCCTCCCTCCCACACTGACCACGCACGTAACCTCGGAATCATTCTGGACTCCGAATTCAAAATGGACTGCCAAAACAACGCTGTCACCTATTCCTTCTACAACACCCTCCACCTCCTCTGAAAGACCTTCAACTGGATTCCCCTCCTGCACAGGAAAACCATCACCCCCGCCCTCATCATTATCAGCAGACTGGACTACAGCAACACAGTCTATGCGGGTATTAAGAGGAACCTCACCCGCCGACTCCAGAACATCCAGAATGCCGCCACCAGACTAGTCCTCAACCTACCGCGCCACTGCCACATCAGCCAACATCTACGAACACTACACTGGCTACCCGTCGGGAAGAGAATCACCTCCAAGATTCTCACCCATGCCCACAAAGCCCTCCACAACACCGGACCTGCTTACATGAACTACTGCCTCTCGTTCCACGCACCCCGAAGATCTCTCCGCTCAGCCCCGCTCTCTCTTGTGATGGTACCACACATCAAGAAGACCAGAACAGGAGGAGCTCCTACTCCCTCCTCGCGGCCCAGGCATGAAAGAACCTCCTGCTCCACCTTCGACAGACACCAACTCTCTCCAAATTCTTGAAGGACCTGAAGACCTGGCTCTTCAACGAATCACCGTGAACATCCAGGAGCTGAACACCCCCCCCTCCCACCCCCATCCCCCCCCCCCCACAGCACTGTGAGACACTTTTGGGTGAGTAGCTCCATTCTACAAACCCCTGATTGATTGAAAAGTAGGAGTTAAGTGCTGGCAGCCAAAGAGTGTTCAATAAACGGGTCTATCCTGCTCATGTTTGTGGATTCTGCAGTGCCGAAGATTCACAAGTTTTTGCTGCGGGACGTGGCCTCCAAATCTTCGTTCTTGATGGCTATTGTTTGGAGGAGTTGCTCCAGCTTCTCCAGCTGCTTCATCTTCGTCATTACTCCATCTTCCAGGGTTGAAAGGTGCTTCTCGGCATCATCTAGGCAAACATTTTATTAATCCAGGTGCTCCCCCATACAGTCTACTCATGTGGGTGTCAAACCTTGTGTCTATTGTGCAGAATCCTGCTCAGATATCCACAATGATGGCGTCTGTCCCAGCCAGTTGCTCAAGGCATGTGTGACATTTCTCTGCTCTGACAGTCACCCTGATCTCTAAACTTGTCCCCCAGGTCTGCCCCCGAAGGGACATAGGCCAAAGAGGCTCCTGATGGCCATAGATGTGATTTAAAGGCGAAAATCAGCATTTTGGGGAGTTCAGCTGCGGAGCTTCACAGCTGAGCGGCTACCTTAGGCGCTGGCACACCCACGCCTGTGTTTATAAAGTATGAGCTAACGCTGCACATGTGTTTGGGTGAGAAATATTGTAATGTTAAAATATGGACAGAAGAAAGGAATATGTCAAAATGATGAATGCTGTTTGTTAAGGTGCAAAATTATTTTACACATTATTATTCTATTCTTTTTTTATTTTGTACCTTGAGAAAAATCTTTGTTACTTTTGAATTAATGTGTAAGAAGAGTGTTGTTTTGATTCCAAACAAAAGATAAATGTATGCCATCCACACCTTGTTTTACGAACACATTGTGCCTTCACAATTACCTATTTTTCTACAAACATGCGCTGAAGTATAATTTTATATTAGATTAAATCAACAATAATGCACACTTATTTAAGGCAATCAATACACAAATCAATTTTAAACAACCAAGAACAGCTCTGACTATTTTTTCCCATTACTCCCTCAAATGAAGCAGTTCCGAACCACTTCCTAGCTCACAGTTATGCCTTCCATGGCCTCTTCCTCTGCGTGTACTAAATCATCAGTAACAGCTGCCAAACGGTCTTTTGACATCAGGATGTAATTTGGTTGCAATATTATGCATCCTACAACAGAGCATCACTATGTGACAAACTTGTCAAAGCTGTAGAGTAGATACCCACCCCTGCCATATAAGCAGCATTACCTGTTTTGCAAATGACTGCACAATGGTGCTCCACATTGTGACGTGTTCTGCATTGTATGCTGTCTTGCCAGCAGTTTGTGGAGTGGTGTCAGCTAACATAGCTTCAGTGGGTAATCAATGTCACCTACAGAAGAAACATTCTATAATGGGGGTAACTGGCAAAGAATAATGAAGGCTCCATATTCTTTTACTGTTCAGCGCAATTCCAAATTCCCATTCATGAGGATGGAAGCACCTGTCTTTTTTTGCAAGCTTATGTAAATGTGGCGTATTTGTATAGCGCGAACAGTGACCCAAAGGCATCCCAGCGCTTGTACTCCTACCACAAGGGAACCCCTCCTGGCTTTTCCTTGTGGGGTGTCCACTCCTGGGCATCCCATGGTGAAACCAGGCATCCCTTGTGTATCAGGGGGCCTTTGTGGAGACTAAGCAAGCTATTGCCCAGAGTTGCAGCGTGGGACCCATGCTTAGAATCGGCACTGAGGCAAGAATATCCGGTCAGAGGAATTTAAGCCCGAAACCCGCCGAGGCAAGAATCGAACCCTGGTCCCTGGCCAGCGTTTTGCATCAAGGTCTGCCGCTCTAAGCATTGAGCCACACTTCTCCACACTTCTCCACAATCATTACTCCAGGTAGGTAAGAGGCCTGGTGTTGCATTTTTACTGCCAGTGGGCATTTCGGAGATAGCACTGCACAGTGCAAATACACAATATGGAGGATGCAGGTGGAAATATGCCTGTTGGCAGAATGAGGAGAGAGAGCAGGGGGTGCGGGTGGACACCCCTGTAATTAACAAATAACACTGGGCAATCACTGCTAGGCAAACATCCATGCCTAGAGTTTACCAGTGTTTGCTCCACTGTGAAATATTCAAAAAACCTCCAAATATTCTGATACTTCACTTGACAAGGGCATTATTGGCAGAACCGGGGTAATTGTTGTTGCAATGTGTTCTCAAGTGGTCTGTTGTATAATTCTGCGGGACAAATTTACTAATTATTGGTGCAGCACAGGAACTAAAGTTGTTGGTCTAAAGTGGAGAGAGTAAGCAGTGCCATTTCCACTAAGATATGCTGCAATTTTTCTCCTGACCCTGCGTTGGCTCGTTTTTGGCTTACATGTGCCAATGTAGGAAATTGGGTTATTGGTTGAGCGAAGTGGAAGCCCCACTCAAGAACTACCCTAATCCTTGTTAGTATGAACTTAAAAAGTCACTAAATTAACCTGTGCTTAACCTTCTGGTAGCTTGGCACAAAAGTAGCCAGCCCTAACTTAGAGGAAATGTGTAAAGTATACATGCAGCGCACAAACAGTAACAAAATAACAACACAAGAAAAGTCCCAAACCAATTTTGAAAAATAGAGTAAATTGTTATAAATAAAACAATACCAGAACAGAAAAAAATCCAATTAGTAGCCCAGAGATATTAAATGTAAAGGTTTTTAGTGAAAAAAGCTCCAAGAAGCAAAAAGCACCACTTGTGGTTATCAGGTCACCGGAGACCAGGGAAAGTCACAAGTTCAGGCCGACCATGGGATGCCCCCTAGAAGCATACTGCTACTTTGCTCTACTTTTCGCAACGTTCCAGCTCAAATCATCATTTGCATTTAAAAGTAAATCCAATGCAAAACTTTGCATGGGAATTGCGTCACTTTTGTGATGCAAACCCATCGCAAATTATTCGTAAATAAACTACATTGTTGAGTTCTGTCTCTATTCTTGAGTGAGCAATAGAAGTCAATGCATTGCTCAGCATTACAAACCTTTGTTCTGTAGGTTGACACAGAAGCAAGCACTGAAACATCAGCACCCACTGAAAAAAATCCTTAAAATGATCCCTTGAAAACGAATTCAGGCAGGATATGATCCAATCAAGAGCAGTCCCCTTCAGGAAGGATGAGGCAAGATGGTCGCTGACTGACTGCAGTGAGAAGTCGCAGTTCTCTCAACCCCCCTTCCTATGCTTTATTCGTATTTTAAAGGATGCTAGAGGCCCCTTTTCAAACAAATTATCGCTTTGCCGCTTGGGCGCAGAATCTTTATCTGCTGCGTTGGTTTCCGCAGGTAGCAGCATCTCTTGCACAATACAAATTTGGTTGGCTGTCTGGACTGCTACAGTGGCTGAGAGTCAAGTGCAGCATGGCACTGAGGGGACCCAAGCAACCGAAGGACCAGAAAGAGAATGGAGAATGGCATGGGACAGCCACGCAGGGTAATTGCCAAAAAACCTGATAAGCCGCTAGGCAATGGCGGCGGTGTAACCGCTCTGACCGGCGGTAGTAAAAATCTGACTGGAGCAATTTGAAAATCTACGGCGTCAAAAGCTCTAACAGATGCGGGTAAATGTAAAGAACCCAGAGAAACCGTATTTCGGCAGCCTACCCTGATCGAGTCCTTCTCCGCAAAGTCGGTCGAGACGCTGGAAGCAGGGACTGGAGCCGCGAGGCTCAACGTCGCTGAAAGTTTGGTTGCTCAGCAACGAGCAGATACAATGTTGCAGGTACTTCCTGCAGATGCTCAAAGGGAGCTGAGTGCCGAGTTTACGGGACTAACAGCTAGTGTTCAGGACACACAGATTACCGAGGTAGGCATTTCCGCTTGTGGGGCCATGGACTTGATCACGATTGAGGTGGTGAAGGAAGTTGGGTGTTTTAAGCCCGAATTAGTTAAGGGGGCGGCTGGGGGGGGAGAGGCTCCACCGAGTGGTAATATGAACAGCCATGTAAAGACCCCCTTAGCAACCTCCTCAGCATCTGTCGATGTGGTGACTTCAAATCAGGCTTACAGGCTAACCTAGGATAAGGGAAACTTAGGCTCACCTGATGGGGATTGTTTCTTTTCCCTTAATGATGACTCAGACTCCCTACTCTCCAGTGAAGAGAGTCTATCCAGTGGCTCAGACTCAGACTAAGTGGTGAGTTCATCGGTACAGAAGGCGCACGTGGCTCATAGGAGCTTTCAACAGAAGAAAAGGACTAAATCAAAATCTAAACTCCTAGGCAGTCCATCAAATAGTGGGGCCAACAGGAAACTTCTTTGGGACTATTCTGCCACGTCACAACTATATCAGGATGGTGGTGTATCTGATGCGCAGACCGGGCAGAACAACTCAAGTAGCCCACCTGAGTCCCCTTCATTGGATCTCCTCTACACTACTCTGAAGTATATGCAGGGAGAGGCCAAGACAGAGAGTCGGAGAGCTAAGCAGGCAACAAAGAAGATACAGAGCTCTATGAGAAAAATGAATAAACTATATGTAGACATGGCAGATAGGGTAGCCCATGTTGAGGAAAGAACGGGAAGACTGGAAGAGAATGTCAGTAGGTGGCAGTCATTTAAGGAGGCACAGGAGAGGGCGGTCGAGGATGTCCAACGGAAGCTGGAGGATTTTGAGAACTGCCAGAGGCGGAACAACATAAGGCTTTTGGGGGTTGCTGAGGGGGTTGAAGGGCAGGACATCAGACCGTTTGGTAATAACTTGTTGAAGGGGGTCTTTCCTGAGATGACGTCCTGGAGCAGGGAGAGCGAGGTGCAGAGGGCTCACTGATTTCCTTTGCCTCAAAAGAAAATTTATTGGGTGTCTCAAATTGAAAGGCCCCGGGCAATCCTTGTCTATGTGGGTAATTTTCTTCTTAGGCAGGGAATTATGGATAAGGCAAAACCAGAGGCCAGGCGCACATTTGATGGGTTACATTATTTGCCCGCCCGGACTTCTGCCACGCCACTTTGGAAAGAAGGTGGAGGCTAAGGCAGTTGATTGCTTCTTTTCTGAGCCTTGGGCCTACTTACTGTATCTGGCACGGCTTAAGGTTATAGTTAAAGGGCAAGTTAGAATGTTTATTTCTGAAATCAAGGCCCAAAAGCATTTGGCAGAATTGAAGGAGCAGAAGGGAGGTTAATGGGGGACCTTTTCTGAGTTCTGGTTTAGTTAGAGGGATTTTCCTCTTTAGATACCTCAGGATTTATGTGAAAGGGACACATAGGGTGGAAGTAGTAGGAAGGGGGGGTGCGACTGGCTGCGGTCTAAGCTGTCACACATAGGTCATGAGTGACCTATTTGCCTGTAAGGGGGGTGGGAAGGGGACGGGGGGAGGGGTAGTAGTTTTAGCTGTGGGGGGGAAGGGGGTGCGGGAGAGGTGGAGGTTCACATGGTATAGCACAGCACAACATCTGAGATGGTTGGGTAGTCATATGAGGTGTAACAACAAAAGGATGAGAAGGTCTTTGGAAGGGGTGAGGAATTTGTGTATTGCTGTATTGGTTAATTGGATGGGACAGGTATTCGATGTTGTAATGAGTGTACGGATTGCTTCTATCAATGTGTGCGGGCTGAATGATCATCTGAAAAGGCAACGTGTCGCGGCTACCCTGAGATCAATGTGACTCGATTTTGTCTGTCTACAGGAGATGCATGTAGAAGGGACATGGGGCTTTTTATTGGAGCAGCAGTTTTATTTTTTTGCTTGTTCATTCGAAACAGGGGGCTAAGACTAGAGGGGTTGCTATACTGTCTAAAAGAAATTATATTAAAGTTAAAAGAAAAAAGGAAGCTCAATGGGGTATATGGGTTCTTTTGGAATGCATAATTAATGATGAAGTACTCACTATAGGATTGGTGTATGGATCTACTGAGGATGATCCAGATATTTTTCAATTTTTAGAATTTGCCTCCTGGCCCGAGCCGGTCATCTTATGTGGAGATTTTAATATAAAAGGGGTGGGGGGGGCTAGGTACGGAACCGGGACATCGCTATGTAGGTCGTAAAAAAAAAACATGCTGAGCAATAGTCAATCTGGCACGTCATAATTCCTTAACGGATGTGTGGGCACTTTTGAACCCTTCTGATGATGGTATTACTTACTATTCTGCTCCACACAAGGTCTGAGTCAGATTGGACTACTTTTTCATTTCAAAGTCTTTGTTGTCAAGAAGTCAGATTGCGAAATTCCCTCGGATTGTCTCTGACCATAATCCGCTGGTGTTGACATTAAAATCCACAAGAGCAGGTAGGCGGGAGCGGATATGGGCTTTTGAAAGAGGATTACTTAAGGATGAAAGCTATCTTAAGCATATGAACGATTGGATGACAACTTATTGGGAGATTAACCGAGGCAGTACTTCTTCAGGTGTAATTTGGGATGTTTTTAAGGCAGGCATCTCCGGGGAGACGTTAAGCTTTAGCCTATACAAACAAAAGCAGGAGGAGGTCAGAGCAAAAAAACTGCCTAAAACTGTTTGTGACAGAGAGGAAGAACTGAACTTAGCAATCCTCTCAAGGGCCTCTGTGGTCCAGGCGCTCCTAAATGTTATATGTGCCACAGCGGAGGTGAACTAAAGCATTGCTATTAAGGCGGCTGCGACCTACTTAACAAAAAAGGAGCAATGTCACGAACTGAGCGAGCGTGTGGGGCATATACTGGCGGTCCATACAAGGCAGAGATCGGCTTCGGAAGAAATTAAAGAGATCTCGCATGGTATTGGTGGTATGGTCGTGGATCCCGAGGGGATCCGGGAGGTTCGTTTTTATACAGTTTTATGCCAGGTTATGTAGGGAAGATCAGCCAAGGGACCTTTTAGACATCCAAGGGTATCTCATGTAGATCTCTGCTCCTCTACTTTCTGAAGGGGACAGGGATGCACTCGACGCACCCTTGACTTCCGAAGAGATTGCTGCAGCATTTAATAGTCTTCCATCAGGCAAAGCCGCGGGACCTGATCAGATCCCCATTGAATTTTATAAAGCATTTTTAGGGGTAATTCGTTCTGATCTGGTAGATACAATACTGCAGGCTCAATCAGGTAACTCCGTAGCAAGTTATTGGGCAAGCGCTGATATAGTGGTGATACTGAAAAAAGGTAAATCACCTTTGAAACCAGGGTCTTATAGATCTATACCCCTTATGAATTTGGATGCAAAAATGTTCTCTAAGGCAATGGCTCTTAGATTCTGTAAGATTATAGGGCAGTTGGTTAATTCTACTCAACCCGGTTTTATCCCTGGGAGGGGCACTACACAGCATGTCTGTAAGGTCATCACCCTCTTCGATGTCATGGAAGTCTCAGGAGACCCTATGGCGGTCATGCTTCTGGATGCAGAAAAAGCATTCGATCAGGTCTCCTGGGACTATCTTTGGACGGCCTTGGGCTGGTGTGGTATTGGGGAGGGATTTATTAAGGCTATCCAGGCTCTTTACCAAACCACTACAGCTCGACTCAGAATTAATGGAGGGTACACGGCGTCCTTCCAGATCAAGCGTGGCACTCTGCAAGGGTGTCCGTGTTCGCCGCTGTTATTTGCGGTATATATGGACCCGTTGATCCGCAAATTGGAAGCAAATGATAAGATCCCCTCCAACAAGGGTTCAGGGTCAAGTTTTTAAAACCCTGGCATACGTGGACGACGTGGCTGTAGTGACCCCTTCTCCTACCAGTGCTATACTTGAAGTGGAAGCGGAGGCCGCGGCATTTGGCCAGATTTCAGGTTATGCGTTAAATGGTCCTAAGACCCAGATTATTAAGAATAGTCGAGCAGTATGTAATGATGCACGTGTCGTTGATTATGCTGTATACTTGGGGATTAGCATGGATTAGCATTTCGGCAGATCTGGATAAGATTGTTGACAGAAATATCAAACCTATAATCGTTAAAGCCAAAAAAGACCTGGATAGAATGCACAACCTTCATCTTTCCTTAGTAGGGCGCTCCAATGTTTTGAAAATGATTATTTTGCCCAAGTTTCTATATCTTTTTAGGACTATACCATTGTTATTTGAAGTTAAATGGTTCATGGAGTTGGAGCACTTAACTAACAGATTTATCTGGGCGCACGGGAAGACCAGGAGGTCCCTCCGTTTCATGACTCTTCCTAGGACCAGGGTAGGTTGGGCGGTTCCTGATTTTAAGATGTACTACTGGGCAGAAGCCCGCCAGTATATGTGTGGGCTGGTAGGGGGGGGGAGGCGTCAGATCCAGAGGTTAAGTAAGGCTCTACCGATGTATATGCTATACTTATCGGCGAGGAGACAGAGAACTGTTTTCTTAAATATACTGATCCTAGTTATTTCAAAAGAACTAGATTTAAGAAACTGACGGCAGCCTATAAGATCTGGGCGTCATTTTGTAAAAAAATGTGGGCTTGGCAGATTCAATGCATATACTCGGATGGATAGGAAGGTTTCTCTCACTGGGGAAATATTTGCAGATTCTGTTATGGCTGCATGGGGACCACGGGGACTCCGGCAATTTGGTGACCTGATAGGGTCTAAATGTGTTCTTCAGTTCTCGGATAAACAGGGGGTATATGGCATCGATGAAAATAATTTTTAAAAGCATTTGCAGGTCTGGAGTTATTTAGCAAACAAGCAGGGAGGCTCCACTGGGTTTTGTAAAAATAGGATATTGAATGTTATTGAGGTTGGTGCAGAGTGTATTATTCGAAGGTTCTACTCCGAGCTTTCTGCTTCGAAGGGTGATGATCTGGAAAAATATTGGAGAAAGTGGGCAGATAAGCTTGGGGTAGACCAGGATTGTTTCCAAGACTTTCTAGAATTGTGACGGACTATATTTTCTTCTGCAGGGCTACAGGCCCAACAATACAAACCTATCTATTCCTTGTATCACACACCTGCAAGGATAGCTCAGTGGGAGGGGGACCGTAGGTATTACGTGTATCTGTGTGATAGTTTAGATGCAGATATAATTACATTTTCGTATCCTGTCCTCAAATTCAGTCATTACATAGAGCTATTGAATCTTTTCTGGACAAAACTTTAGAAACCAGCGTTTCCCTTATGCCAGCTTGGATTATTTTTGGGGTAAGCGGAGTAGATGATCAATGTCCGTTATGTCCGTTACACTATTTCTTATTTATGGCCATGTCAGTTCTACGAATGTGTGTTGCAACAGCATGGTTAGATAAGGCAGCTCCAACCTTTCAACTGTGGTTGGCTAGACTGCTTTCTGTGTACAATTTAGAGAAAGGGATTTATGCGAGGAATGGTATAAAGGGTAGAAGTCTTGCGAAACCCATTTAGGAGCCTATCGTGAGTTGGAAGGAGAATGTGTAAAATATGAATTTATGTTAATCCCTGATTATTTTTATTCATCTTGGATGAGTGTTTGTTCTATGTGTAAATAACTTGAATTGTTGTTGTGCGAAAAGAGAAAAATCCAATACAAATATATATATTTATTTAAATGAAAACTAATTCAGGCACTGACATGATGTTCACCAATCATAGAACAACAGTGTATTTTGGCTTTAAATTTGATTTGATGATGTGTACCATGTAGTAAGGGCCAGATGTATCAATATTGGGAATAGCGATTACCGATTAGAGAGTTTCTGTGAATCACAATAAGGAAATCGCTATTCCTAATCATAGAGTTTCATTAAGCGATTCCTAATGGGTCGCAAATCTGCATACCTTATGGATATTAATGAGGTAGGTCGCAATTTGTGACTCATTAGGAATGAACGCTTTCACAGGGATGGTGGTCTGCTGAGGTCTGTGACTGCTTTTGTATAAAGCAGTCTTTTTTTTAAATTTAACTTGTTTTTCTTAAATTAAAATAAGATGCGTTTAAAAAGAGAAGTTTCTTTTTTATAAAATTTTAATTGTTTGCCTTCTCAACATTTTGTATTACATTCAAAAATGAAAAGGGGTCCCGAGCAGACCCCTTCCCATTTGCGAATGCATTACCAATGCACTTCAGTACTTGGTAAAGTATTAATGTTTTGCAAATGGAATTCAGTCGTAAAACATTAATACATATCTTTCTGGGACACTCCTCATAAATACTGAATCAGTATTTGGTCGCAAACCAAAATTGTGATTCGGTAATATGCTTCTCAATCGCAGCTCGGGTTTGATACATCCCAAAATCTCTTTTGTGGTCACAAACGGCCCAATTCTGTGGATCGGCCCGTTTGCGACTGGAAAAAAGCCTGATACATCTGGCATTGTCTCCATCAAAAGGATAAGCTGTAAAGAGTTCCTCTACAAACATTGCAGATGAGTCCACATGCAGCCTATTAATTTGTCCACCACATGGCTTACACCACTTCCAATATGCAGGACCTTCCATTATAGTGACAACTTTCACAAACAGACTTATGCCTGGTTACCAATTGATGACTGCATTAAGTTAAAAATTGATGCTTGCAACACATAACTGCTTGTATTTTGACCATTTCTGTAGTTAAGTGCTCGGTGTACACAGAAAGTATCCACTGCAGGGAAAAAGAATTGCCACACAGCAAGCGCCTTCAGCTTTTTGCAAGATATTGCTATGGACATCAAACTCGTAAACAAACTTTCTTCCGACAACAGCATTATGAATTCCAGTCATCAAAAGTGGTAGGTGAAATGGGAAAATCCATATAAAGTCTGGCCAGTCAATATCTAAGGAAACCGCGTGGGAAAATTAGAGCAAAATAGATGGCACTTGAATACTCTTTAAAGATAGACTCTTCACAGATATGTATTATTTCTCCACAATACATGCATATGATATAATCCAATGGTAATGCAGGAACGTCAGCAAGGAAAAACAGCTGCAAAACTGCACTACATCTGTGACATACTAACAACCAGAAGTACACATTAATTGAACTCGCTGGATAATATGGCAAATATTACTACCTGGTTATGTAATTTTCCATATAATCTTATTAATATTTTTGTTGTTGTAGACCGTGCCGCCAACGCTGCATCACCTCCACTGCAACAGTGAGGAACCAATGCATCACCGCCCCTACCTAGCAGTAAGGAACCCAATGTCGCACCTGCATTAGCGATGCCTCACCTCGCCGATGCCGTGCAGGTACGGTAACCGGGGTCCGTGTGACTCTGCAGCTGTCCGGCGCTCCCTCGCTGTCAGCGTAGAACTGGTGGATTAGTACCAGTTACAACATCGAGATAACCCCCCAGTGGAGCTATTGATTTCTAGGAGCTATAATTCTAAGGGATCTTTTCAAAAGTAATACCTTGATATGTATGTTGGATTTTTGTTGTTTTGGTCTTGTTTTATTCAGATAAATATTGGCTATTTTTCTAAACTGGTGTGGAGTCCTTTTCTAGTCTTTTCACTGTATTACTTGTGTGTGTGCACAAACACTTTACGCATTGCCTCTATGATAAGCCTGACTGCTCAGCGCAAAGCTGCCAAGGGGGTGAGCAGTGGTTATCTTAGGTGTGTAACCTACTTACCCTGATTAAAGTGGTAGGTTCTGCCTGGCTTAAGTGCATTCCCTAGCCAACCAGAACTGCCATTTCTAAAATTAATGTTATTATTATTACTGTGTTTAGGTTGATTTATTATAGTGTTTTTATTCAAAGAGGTTTACATGACAACGCACAGTGGAAAGCATATTCGGTCACTGTGGCCTATAGGACAATCAGGCAGTGCCTGATGGGCTGGTCTGACAAGTCAGCGTGAGTGCTGTTTTTTTTACTGTTTTGGAGCCACATGTATAGTTTGCTGTTTTTTACTATTGATGTCACTGATAATAAAAGAAACATTGGCTGTAGTCTTTCATGCCTCGCAAAACACCAATAAAGCGTTTCTTTAATAGTTTAAAATTGTCCTAATTTTCAAAAATGAGCCACTTTTTTTTGGCTATCTAATTCTCTGATGGGGGCCACTTTTATTTTGGTGACCGAACCTATTTTCTGTCTCAGTCTGACACTAGGCACAATAGATAACAGGAAAAAAAACAGCTCACAATCATTATCAGTGCAGTTAAGAAGACGTACTTTCAATTAAGTATTAAGCAGAGTAACTTTCAAACAGACAAAAGCAATACTCCACCCCGCTTCCAAACCTCTGGTCACTCCTCTGTGCACCTTCGCCCCTGCCAGAAAAACCCAAAACTGTGACCACTAGCAGCATCAGAAAACACCTCAGTTGACCACCCAATCTGTTCCCCAACTCCTGACATTGGAATGCAATTGCATTAATTCAAATACCTGTGTCAAAGCCGCAAATCCTCCTTCGCCCCTGCGTTGAGATGCGCCCTGTGGTGCAGAAGAGAGGTCCTTGCCAGTGCCCATACCAGTCTCCTACAAAAAGTCAGGCCAATCCTGATTGCTCAATATGCAAAATTCAAGTGACCTAACAAGTCTTGAATGTCCTTCACCTGCATCATAGCCTTATCCAAAAGCTCCAAACAATGTTGCTTCTTCTCCTTACCCAAAAAATTCCATCCTGTGGCAACCTAACTCGGGGGCATATTACCAACAACTAGCGATAATTATCGCTATGTTGGTTTAGCGGCGATATTTTTATCGCCGAGCTGCAGCGATTTTTATCACTTAGGAACCTTGCTATTATCAAGGTTTATCTCCTAAGCGATAAAAATCGGCCGAAATGCATGAATATCGCTGAAAAGTCAGCGATATTCATGCATTACCGAGCTAATGCTCCTAGCCATGTTATCCACCTATTATTGGATAACATGGCTAAGAACTGCTCAGGGTCAGGTGTTAGCTTTGGGAGATATTCGCGCTTAGCGGGAATATCTCCAAAAGTTGGTAGTAGGAGATAGCGATGTTAGCGACTGTTTCCAGTCGCTAACATCTTGGCACGCCCACTTTGCATGTCATTAGTGATAAATATCACTGACATGCAAAGCGGGGCTCAAGATGGTCGCTATCTCCTACTAGCTGTCGCTAACTGGTGTTAGCGACAGCTAGGTAATAGGGAGATAATTTTATCTCCGCTTTCTTGGCTTTTAAAGCCAAAAAAGCGGAGGTAAACCCCCTTGATAATATGCCCCTAAATTCCCAAAAAGTTAAGCGCATGAACTGGTCCCACTGTCTTTTCCGGTGCCAAAGGCATGCCCAAACCTGCATCAGGTCCTGAAACAACATCAAACTCCACTGACATTCTGCCCAGTGTGGGGCACCCAAAATAAAAAAGTAATGACTCATAACCTCTTTTTCTGCTAAGTGTGTGAAAATGTTTTTCAAAACATCAATGAAAGCTTCAACAAGGAACATGAAATCTAAAAACTCAATGGCAATGCTGTGTCCACAACAAACTGGCCCCCAAACTGAATGCCCACCAACTCAAGATCCTCGGAGTGAACTGGCAGCAATGGAAAAACCAACCTGACATCACCTTTTGCCATCATGGTGCTCGTTCTGACTTTATTGACCAGTTGAACTGCCATATCCACAGATACATAATGTGCCTGACTACACACCTCAAGGATAATGCCATTGACAAACAGTCCCTCAGGCCAACAGACGTGATGGTTGAGACAAAACTCCTGCGGCTCTTTCTTTGGTACCACCCATCTGGGAAATCTGCAAATCCACCAGCAGCCAGTCCTGAAATGGCCCTTCTATCCTTCCTTCAACTCCTTCAAAAACTTACCCCCAAACCAAATCCTCCTGTCCTTTCACAGATCGGAAATTGTATGCCCACTGCCTCACCCTAGGACCCTCATAAAATAAACAAAAAACAAACTTAAAACCTGGCATAGGTAACTCATTTTCCCTGTCTGGCCACAATATAGCAATTCAGCGTTCCAAACATTCTACCTTGACTGGTGTATATCCTTTTCCCCATGGCATTCTGACTCTTCCTCTGTCACTGTAACTTGTTGCCTAAATGCACCACCTTTGGTGACAACACTGGGGGGGGCATGTGCTTTGCGCCACATTTAGAACACTCATGATGATTCTTGAAGTATTCCCACAAGCACTGCCCCCTGTCATAAGACCAACATGCACCTGGGTTGCCCATCATGCCTCGTGCTGCCGTACCCATTCCTACCTGGGTGGGATGCCCATTAAATGGCTTGTAGATAACCGGCCAGCCACTCGCCGTATAAGACGATGTGACTGGCCAATCAAGCATAATGGTTGGCAGGAACAACTCGCTATCCAGCTGTCAGCAAATCACATCCTATTCTTCCGCAATGCGAGCCTGGAACTCCTCATCATAACGCACCCAAGCCCAAACCCCGAAAGTCACCTGTGCTTTACCCACTATATAAAGAGACTTTGACAAATTGACCCACCTCTCTGGGTGCATTTTGCAGTAAACGCTTGCGTAGATAAGAAAAGTCGCTGTCCAATTCTCTAGGTTAACTAGCACTCTGAGCCTGCGGGACAGCTCATACTCCTTCTCCTTAGAACCCTACTTCACCTGTATCTCGCGGTGTAGTTACTTAAAGAGCTCCACATACTCCTTACAAATAGGCTCTTTAGTGGCCAACATTAAATGAGCACCTAAGGGCTTCATACTCCCTATGCACAGCATATTTTTCTTCTTTACCTCTTCGCTCTCTTTCTTCTCCATTTTACCAACTTCCCGACCCTCTGTTGTCTCTGTGGCCTGTGATTTCTTAAGCAACCACTCCATCCTGCTTTGCCCCCGCTGGTTCCATACGAGTCCCTTGATCCTGAACATACTTACTCTCCAATAGTAAAAGACAGCACTAACTCTGTGCATGCACATCAGTCCCCGCTGCCTGTACCCCTATTTCCACACTCCCAGCAACTGTGCCTGTGCGACACTCCTTACCTGGCTTCAAGATCTGGGTGCATGCCAAAGTTGTCCGTCCTGATGCTGCGTTCTTCCCAGTTTGACTAGACACTGTTTTCTTTGCTATCACTCACTCCTGCAAATCATCAAAATGTCGCCTCCGATTGTTCGCACCCCAACCCCGATGCCCTTCGGGAAGTGCTGACCACCACTCTCAATCATGCTCACCATCTTCCACGATCTCGCCTTCCTCCAACTAATCCTCATCTAAATCGAACTTCGAATCCTTGACCAGATCACAACCCCATGGTCTGCACTTGTGCCCAGCACCTCCCCATCCCTCACTCCACCATCAACAAATTGCTCTTCAAATAGGTCCTGGGAAGGCTCAAAATCCTGCAAGGCAGATGCATAGTCCGGTCCTTGCATCTCTAATGTCTCAACCATTGTCGTCCCAGCGCCAGCCACAAAGACGCGAGCTCTGTTTTTGGACTGGGGTGGACAGGCCACACCAGACTCTCACAGCTGTCTGGAAGTTAGCACCGCTGCTGCACCTACCTCAGGTCCATGGCTGGCACAAAACCACCCAGGGCCTGCTTGCCCATAAAAACCATGGGAGCTAGCATGACACCAATACCCATCTACCTGAACCCCCAACCTGGATAACCTCCCCTCCCAGCCATACCACGGAACGAGATGGGGACAAGAGACAAAAACCCTTCACCAGCACTCCCATAATGCCTCTGCTTCCCAAGTACAGGAGCCTTCTCAGCGCCTCCTGCTACAGGTATTACTGAAGACCTCAGTGCCCCCTGATACCCCCATCAGTGCCACCAGTGACACCCATCAGTGTCCCTATGCCCTGAGCCCATACTTCCTTCCTGCCCACCCCATTATGGGATGTCTCTCCATACCTCACCATGCTCCCAGATATGCTGCTCGACCAACTGGAGGGGGCAGGTGCCCTCCCAATTAGCTGCCTCTCCCCTCCTCCTCACCCTGCTTCATTTCCCTGCTGATCTGACGGCATGCCTGCGCGGACTATAAATGTCCAGCAGCAGGCGCTACAATATGTTAGCTCCGCCCCCCAATGCTTCACTGCTCGCCTCCTTCGAGCCGCCTAGAGGTATCACCGCAACTTCCAGCCGCACGCTTGCTTGCGTGCCTGGGACCGAGTTCAGAGCACTGCCGAGCCTGGGACCACCGCCTCCTCCCTGTTGGACTTTCTCAAAGCCATCTCCACAAAAGGTAAGGCAGTGTACTTGGGACACGTGCCTCCCCTCGATGCGTGTCCTCTGCTGCCCCTCAAACCTGTTGGTTTGGTGCATCGAGCAGTTTGATGCGACCCCTCCCCTGACCAATCACTGTTGCTGTAAATGCAGCTCCCTCAGAGTGAGGTGCACCGGGCTCACTGCTTATAGCTTTTCTGCACCTTCCACCCACTGCAGCATGACACGGAGCATCGGCTTGCAACGACCAGTCCATCTCGCTACCACCAACTTCTCTAAATAAGCCAGACCCACCTCTCTACACTTTGCGAGAGTGTGACACGCAGGCCATAATGGCCAATGCCACACCTCCCGTCGACCTACTCTTTGGGCACTCCATTCCAGCAAACCCTGCCTGCACCAACGCGCCCTCTGAAAAAAGGTCACTCCTGCCTGCCTACTGAAGAACCAGGAGGGCCTGCTTCGTGCTTTCAGAAACATCCATCCTAATGTAACTATAATTTAACATGCTGAATTTCAAAAGCTCTCTGTTCCTTGACAAACAGGGTGTACCCAACCAGTGTTGTCAGCTTTGAGACCTGTCCCAAGCCCAAAGCGGCTGAAATATAAGCCCAAATTCAGCCCAAAGCAGACCAGTGTCAGCCCAAAAAAACAGCTCAAAGTAGCAACTATCAAATTATGCAGAAATAGTCACCAGAAACCATTTTAAGGATGATTATAAATTCTATTCAATACAAAGATAGTGGGAGGGGATTAACTGGACACCTGTCTTCATGCCACTGGTTAAAGTATATGTACTGAATAAAGAAAATCAGCAAGTTAATTATTGTAAATGGCTTGTTTCAATGCAAAAATCTCTAGATGAAAGGGTCAATATATGAAGTAAAAAAGCAATCCGAGACCTTGTCCTTTCATACACCTTGACTTCTATGACCAAAAGAAATTGACAGAGCCACCAGTCTACTAGCCCGTAGCCCTGGACAAAAAAAACCAGTCCAAAGTACAAAAGGTTAAGTGAATTAATTTTGCAAGAACTACTACTCAGGATGATTTACATATAGTTCTTCGGTTACCTACTTAGGGTTACAGCCTGTCTGTTACATTAGCAGATGTGCCATTAAAAGTCTAGGTTAGTTTCTATTTGTGAATTGCTATGACTCGGACTGAAACAACCATGCAGCCACCAACCAGGGCACAAGTATAGGGTACATGCAGATACATGGCGTCCACCCACTATTTTCACAGGGTGAATGCCGTCCACCCAACCAAGAAGTTGGGTCCCACAGAAATATGCTGAACTTGTCCCTGTATTCTAAAAAAGCGCTCCTCTCGCGCTCTACACTGTCGCACTGCGAAAAGTGGGAATCATTCCCGCCAATTTGTTCCATTAATCCAGGTATTCAAATGTAAGTTCTTGTATCCATAAACTTTTTGGTTCCAATGTTAGTTTCATTCACTATTTATCTTCATCAAAGCGGAGACAGTGTGATTAGATCTGTAATCTTTATTAAATTCTTCTAATACCAACTGCTCGCCACTCCAGGCTTTATACAATGGTACGTGCAGGTCAATCACAGGTTTGAAGTTAACACACTATGTAATTATCCAATGCATTTCGAACCATTCTTGGTTCTTCGTCAGGGATTACTGAAACAAATACAAAATCAGCGTAGCCACATGTTCAAATGTAAACAATATCTAGCGTTTAGCAGCCCAGCATCAATTATAAAAGTGCATAACCTCCTTCGTGTGCTAAAACACAGTGAAACTAAATTAAACTGCTACTGAATTCTACCCCTACATCTCCCCCGTGTCACTCGAGTCCGATTCTCACCCTAAAAGCACTAGAAAATGAATGAACAAAGGTCTCATACTAAGCATTCAGAAATAAAACATTTAGCCCCACTCTTAATCCTCCCTTTTACCTCCAAGCCCTTCACTTTCCGATTCACATGTTCAGTATCAACCTATCCCGTGTTTTTACCTTATGTGCAAAGCGTTCACCATCCTCGTGTTGTTCATCGTGAATACGCTACTTTCTCCCTCTTCCTAGCCGTTAGTATAAATTATCAGCTGCACTCATTAGCGCTCTTAAATTTCCATGCTGCTTTTTACCAAGCCAGTAACACATGGTAACTTTCCCAGCACCGGAATATTTTTAGAATACTAAGGCCTAGATGTAGGTAATTTTATTTTACTACTTCTTAAATACCGAATTTTACCGATTCGGTATTTAAGAAGTGGTAAAATAGAGGGGGGGATGTAGGTATTACAGAATCGGTAAATACCGAATGTTAAGATTCGGTATTTACCGATTCTGTAAATACCGATTGGGTAATGCCCATTGATTCCTAAGGGCATTGAAGCCCATAGGAATCAATGGGCATTACCGAATCAGTATTTACCGATTCGGTAAATACCAATTCCAGCAAGGGTGAAGGGGGTGTCACTTTGACACCCTCTAGCACCCCAAATACAGGCATGTGTGCCATGTGGCACACAGACATGCCCTAAGGGCATGTCTGTCTGTCACATGGCATAGGTGTGCATGCACACATGTGCATGCGCACCTGGATTCGGTATTTTACCACCCAATTCTGAAAGGCCTTTGGGACTCAGAAGAGTCCCACCTACATCTAGAAGTTACCGAATCGGTAAAAATACTGATTCGGTATTTTACCGATTCGGTAAATTTACCGATTCGGTATTTTACCGATTCGGTAAATTTACCGATTCGGTAAAATTGGCCCCCTACATCCCAAAAACCCATTTACTGGTCGGTAACGGTGGAAATCGGCCGTTACTGGCCGGTAAATGGCCACCTACATCTGGCCCTAAGTATTGACTGTGGTTTGGGGCGATCCACGGACACTGATCGCACGCACCTACACAGAAGTCTTTAAACATTGAGCCAAGCGAAAGGGAAGGAGTGCATACTCCATTACTCATTTTCTTGCTGAACTTGTCCCTGTGACATTTTCAGACACTGGGACACATTCAGCAGAACCTGCACGTTGTCGGCTTTTCATTCCCATCAGCCACAGGTGGGCGGTAGCTTTGTTATTTTCACCTCCAGCTGGGCCAAAGATAATGGCCATTTGGCCTCCTTTTGATCGAGTATCCTAGGCAGACGTGGCCTGGAATCTCACACTTAAATGCACATGCGATGGAGGAGAAACAAAAGCACACAGCTTGTTGTCTCTTTACAGGAAATTAAGAGAGGCATGCTTTTTACTTTGTTCAGTCCCTTTATGTAACTGCATGCACTGTAAGAATGTGCAATGTGGTTGTCTGTCCCAGAATTTACACACCTAATTTAAATAGCACTATTTTATTTATTTTATAGCACTATTCACCCAAATGTTCGGTGTCAGAACGCTTTACATAACATACACATTGGCAATAAATCATGCAAGTGTGTAAATCAATGTACAAGATGCATTGCATGAGTCAGTGAAGGTTAAAAGGTGTAGCAGTCACATTCTACATAGCTCCCCGTGCTATATTAGAAGGCTTACAATTTATGAACAGCAAGTAACAAAAGTATCAGTGTTCAAAGCAGTAACCCACTTACCTAGCTACATAAAAAATGGGCCGGCTCTAGGGCAGTGCGACCGGTGCCACCGCACCGGGTGCTGACTTTGCATGTGGGCACCTGTTTGCTAGTTTATTGTGCTTAAAAGCACCTGCTGCCGTGTTCCTGGCCTCCAGCAATTTTCAGTTAACAATAAAAATGTCAAGCAAACTCTGGTGAGTAATGTTCCTCCTGGCGAGATCGAAGTTTTGTCTAGTAGAAGTTTTGACTTGGGGAAGTTTTGATTCATGGTAAGGTAGTGCAGAGGGTTAATATGCCTGCTGCAAAGAACATGTCAGAGACTTCCTTTTGTAAGTTGCAGTTTACAGTGAGCTATTAACTGTCATCAAATAACTGCATACAGGCTTCAAGGTATAGATTAGAACGTATGGATTTCCCCCCAGACTTTCATCCTTCTAATGTGGCAAAAAGGGTTAATTTGGGTAAAAATCCGTTCTTGTTATTAAAGAGACCCCCAATCCTTTGTGTTATATTTTAAATTCAGAGTTTGTGCTTCTCCAGACCAAGTACTCTTCAACTATACTGCCCACCTGTATGCATGACATGTGAATCCACCCCTTGTTGTCATCTGTTTTATGTAACATTTGCCATACACTGATTTATTCACCTATGATTGATAGTCTCTGTGTAATGTGTGTGTTATGTAAAGTGCTCTGACACCCTTTCACGAGTGATGCTATAAAATTAATTAAATGCATCTGAGAGAGAGTGGCTATGGAGTGGAAGGGTGATAGGGAGGGAATCCGCGGCGGAGGTGGTCATTTGGGGGCGCCCAAAGACATTGTTGCACTGAGTGCCACCAGTGCTAAAGCCGGCCCTGTAAAGAAAGAATCTGTCATCTGCATATTACATGATTTGCTTCGCAGGAGACACATTAACCTGCTATACCACTTTAATTCAGATCTGGGACTACACAAAACACAGATCTCTCCAACAAATACTTTAACCTCCAGAGTTATTTCACCATTATTATTATTTTTTTTAAAACATTTTTATTTGCATTTTATTAAGTAACAACAGTACAATCATGTCGTCATTGGTCATCACACCCTCCCCCCAACCCCCCACCCACCGATCATCACCATTAAGAGCAATATAGTCTCGTTCAGAGCCAGTATCTTCGCCGGAGCAGTCTCGGGCCCAATTCCCTATTGCCATATCAGGCTACCTTCTAGAGAGCCTATGCCCATTGTCATATCTTTTTTCCCATATCCACTTTCAAAGTCCCCCATCGAGTCCATGATATTTCCGCCATTTACTCCAGACTCTGCCAAATTTCTTAGGGCACCCCCTAGCCTTGTAAGTGACCCTCTCAGCTGCCATGTATAAATCTAGACCCCTCCGCCATTCCTCCAGCTGCGGTGGCGCGGCTACCCCCCACTTCCTCGCCACGTCTCTCTTGGCCACCACCAAAGCCAGGACCAGGAAAATCAATAGCGGGCGTGTGAGGTCCACATTGTTGGTCATACCCAGCAGAACCAGTTTAGGGTCCATTGGCAAGGGAGTTTCTAGCACCTCCCCCAATTCACTCAGGACCTCTGTCCAGTAGGCTTGGATTATCGGGCATGACCAGATTATATGGTAGAAATTCCCCTCCTCTCGGCCACATCTCATGCAAGTCTGGTCGCCAGCTCTCCCTATTTTATGTAAGCGCACCCTGTCAAAATAGGTCCTATGGAGGATGTTAAATTGGATGACCCTCAACCGGGATTTAATAGCTACCTCTCTGGGATGCATAAAAACTGTATCCCAGTCCACCGTATCCATTTCTCTCACATCTCACTCCCACCTGTTTCCAAGTGCACCCAGGTCTTCTGGCATGTTATTCATAAGTGTCCTGTATGTGAGTGATACCGCCCTTTCCTGAATTTGTTCCTGTAGGAGGCGTCCATCTAGAGGTGCGTATTTAGGGAGTGGGTCCAATGGGATCCCTTCTGCCCGCCAGGCATGTCTCAGTTGCGCATATTTGAAGTATTAGGAATGGTGCATGCCAAATTCCGCCCTTAATGCTTGGAAAGATTTCAATTCCCCTTTAGCCGTCACATCGCCTAGCGTCGGGATCCCTATGTCATTCCACCTTTGAAACCCTTTCAATGTATTCAGTTCTTGCAGCCAAGCACATTGCCATATCGGTGTCTGTCTAGTGGGCCTCTTTTCCCAGCCCATGGTCTTCGTTGCCCGATTCCAGACCGTCAGGGTAAGCCTGGTAGCCGGCGGGAGTCTCCCCGTCCCTTTGCCCCCATAGAGATAGTAATTATATGGGCGATTAGCCATTGTGTGCCTCTCTAGTGCATATGTGGGGTGTAGAGCCGGGGCATGGAGCCAATCATTAATGGGCACCAAGTGTTCCGCCCAATAGTAAGCCTCGACGCTAGGGAATGAGATCCCTCCACTGTACTGGTGCCGTTGCAGAGTCCTCAGTGCCACACGCGGGTGCCTACCCAACCATATAAAGGTTCGTAGTTCAGCATTAATTTCCGTGAACACCGTACGGGGGAGGGGTAGTATTCATTCTGGAAGGCATATAGGAGTTTGGGCAGTGTCATCATTTTAAACATGCAAAGAAATCCACCAAGCACTCAAATTATACAATCAAAGTCCACAATAGTAAAGTTAGTTTCTTCAGATATTCTTCTCTTTTATTCCTTCATCCAATAACTGTAATTCTCAACACAGCCAACACGTGTTTCGTCTTTGTCAGTCTTTGACAATTAGACTTCTTCAGGGCTGTAAACAATTACAATAACCTATGTTTAGGTCTCAGCTCCAAATGATAATATACATCAACAAAAATCCACAAATACAGTGTCCATTGTTGTAAAATTTAAACAATATTGAAAGTCACCGAATAACAAGTGAGAGGGGAAAAGTAAAGCAAAAGACAGTACCTAACACCAAGAGAAAACCTAAATCACCCAAGTGTGACAGAACGAAGTTGCCAAGTTGGCAGTACCACAGTTTGAATCCCGTAGTAGAACAAAATAGTCCGTTTAATGCGGAGTAAAAACGTACCCCAAGAGCTTCAGTACTTCATAACAGCCACAGTATATAAATCTTCAAATCTGTCTAAAATAAAATTTGAACACCCCGATCACAAGCCATTCTTTTGGGTCCAGTAATTAGCGAAAGAGCCAAGCAAAATTAGGACTCACCAACTAGAGATACTATGTATCATGTAGCACGAATCTAAACGTTTCTTCCTCATTAATGCAACGTGTAACTTGGTAAGTTCAAAATGACGTACTATTCAGCAAATAACTGCAAATATAAAGTAATAAACCATAAGTGCCAACAGTTCACTATAGTAGCCAGAATATCTCGACATACCACAACATTCAAACCGCGACCACTGTCTTACCTGTCAGTGTATTAAGTTAAATTCTCCCGTATTCAGGATATCAGTTTAAGAGTATCGGTCCATTAGCTGCAAAATAGTAAAATATCTAAGTCTCAGTGTTCATGCACGTACCGAAAACCGTAACTAAAGACGTCACTAAAAGTCAGTATTACGGGTTAATTCTCTAACTAACTCCGCATAATTCAGAGCGAAGCTTACCGCGTGTCAGCAAGGACCTGCCATCAGTCATTCCGCGTGCTACGCGGACGCCATCTTGTAGCGGCTTTATATAGTATAAATAATGCGCGCCATCTTGGAGTGGTAAAGATCGTCCCAAATATCAAAATCTTGAAATAAATATTGGCCACTAAAGCAAAAACTGATAACACAACAAATAGATAATGAGAAGGAATAAGTAAAAACGAAACAGCCATACATCGGCGAATACGCCACCCTCATGCCGGTAATAACAAAGTCCTATCTCTGTCATTAGCACACGTAAGTAAAGAAATAGTGTTATGATCAATCGTATCTTACGTTTAAGTGCCAGTACACCTAGCCATTAGGGCGTATTCAAAACAACACAGTACATCAGATTCTCATGTAATATCCGATGTGCCCCAAAAAGAATAATGGGCTAGTTTCGGGGTGAAAGTCATTGCAAGTATTGTTGACTAGTATGGCTTACTAATATAAAAACCAATAATAAGGGAAGAGATAAGCAAGAGGACATAGTGTGAGGGAGAAAATGAAGTAATCAGACAAGGGTTACATCTAATATTATAAAACAATGTACATCTTACACATTGTTATATCTATATGACATTCTGTTAAAGCAGGTAACCAAAGACCAGACACAATAACAGTAAATATTATCAATCATGTCCTAAATAGTATTCAAATTCGTGGTCAATATTTAAACCTAGTTCCACAGCTTTCAATTTCATTAACCACATAACCTCTCTGCGTCGCAATTGTAACTGTCTATTTCCACCTCTGGGATCACGTTTAACATGATCAATCCCGTGGTAAGTAAACACATGTATGTATTTTTCTTGGTAATTCCTGACCATGTGAGAAGCGATGGGATAGCGGGTATCTCCTGTTTTTAGAGCTCTAAAGTGCTCCACCATCCTTTCTTTCAGTTTCCTGATAGTGCTCCCAACATATATCTGTTTACAAGAACACACTATGACATAAACTACAAAAGTAGTATCACAGTTAATAAACATGTCAATGCAGTAATCTCCAGTGTCATTGTAGTTGAAAGTTTTTACTCTTGTTTTGGCCCATCTGCACGAACTGCACTTACCACATTTATAAAAACTTTTAGATGTTTCCGTTAGCCAATTAGGCTCAGTTTTTTTCACAGGGTAACTAGGACTAATACAATTAGACAAAGTACGGCCCTTTCTAAAGGTCAATCCAGGTCTGTTTCCAATAAACGGTAGTAAATCTTTGTCCATACTCAATAAGTGCCAGTGTCTTTTCATAATACTGTACAATTTTGCACTATCAGTACTGAAGTTAGTAATCAAACGGATCTTCATATCCCTAGTAGTATTCTCACATGTTCTTTTGTCTAAAGTTTTAGATCTCTTACGTTTTTTTGCCCTTACTATGGCATTCTCAACTACTTTACTCTGGTAACCACGCTTTATAAACCTCCGTGATAAATCTGTAAGGTTAAGTTCAAAGTCTCTGTCATTTGAGCAGTTACGTCTCGCCCTCACCATTTCGCCATATGGTATGGCATTAATTTGACTCATAGGATGACAGCTTTGGGCATGTAAAACTGCATTACAACTGGTAGGCTTACGATACATGCGACTACACAGTTTACCATCCTCAATATACAGCTCAATGTCCAAAAACGTAATGCTGTGAGTATCATAATGAGTTGTAAATTCCAAATTCAGCCTGTTATCATTCAGGTAGTCAAAAAAGCCCTTGAGTTCATCAACTGAACCAGTCCATATTAACAGGCAATCATCTATGTAACACCCCCAGTAATGAATATGTTGTATCCATTTAGTACCTGACGGGCCCCAGATCCTCTCTGCCTCGAACCACCCCATAAAGAGGTTCGCAAAGGACGGAGCGAATCTGGAACCCATCGCAGTCCCGAGGCGTTGCCTGAACCATTTGCCATAAAAAAGAAACACATTGTTTTGGAGAACCATTTTTGTCATCGTTAGAATCATCTGATTGTGATCATAAAATTCTGCTGATCTATTGCTCAGAAAAAAGTCTAATGCACGGATTCCTAACTCATGGTCAATGTTGGTATACAATGATACAACGTCTAACGTTACTAGTATCATCCTATCATCCCATGCAAGGTTACACATCAAGTTAAGCACATGTTTCGTATCCTCTATGAACGATGGTAAGTTTTTGACATACACCTGCAAAAAAGTATCAACATACTGGGAGAGCCGCTCAGTAGGCCCGCCAATGCCTGAAATGATGGGTCTTCCAGGTGGGTTGACTCTAGACTTGTGAATTTTTGGCAGTGTATACATGCACGACGCCTTGGGTGCCACAACCTGTAAATACAAATACTCATCATGATCTAAAAGTGTTAGGTCATACCAGATCTTAAGTTGGTCATTGATAGTCCTAGTCAGAGCCTGCATGGGATTACAATATAATTTCTCATAATACTTAACATTATTTAGTTGTGAATAAACCTCTTCGTTATAGTCAGCAGTGTTAAGAATCACCACATTTCCACCTTTGTCTGCTTTACGTATGGTGAGCTCTGAATTACTCATAAGTTCCTTAAGTGCCAACCTTTCACCAGATGCGAGATTATCCTTGTATCTCCTGAGCCTATCAGAGCATTTTGTATCATAAGTTTATCAATATCCAGATTTACAGCTTTGTAAAAAGCTTCAATAGTACTACCAGATGAGATTTTAGGCGTCCACTTAGATCTTTCCTTCAAACCACTCCCCTCACTTAAGAATCTATCAACCTCAAGATCATCCAACAACTTATATAGAGTTACTGGGTCATCTTCCTTTTCAGTAAGTGAGAGCAATAATTGAGTCTCTTTCAATTCCTGTATAGTGATATTGCTTAGTGGTTTAATTCTTTCATGTTTACTTTTTTCAGGTACATTCACAAAAAATTTCTTTCGTTTCAGTCTCCTGACAAATCTAAATAGATCGATTTTAGTCAAGTACCAATCAGACACAGTCACAGGACAAAATCCCATCCCTCTACTGAGTAAACTCCTCATATCATCAGACAATTCAATTGAAGACAGATTCACAATTTCAATTTCTTCAGTTTCTACAGCATCACTTTCAGCTAGGGTTTCCAGGATCTCAGTCTCATCCCTACCCTTCCTCCCTGTCCTCCTCCTACCTCTCCCCCCCTCGTCGTTTTTTTACATTTGACTCCCGATTCCTTTCTATGTCCCTGTACCCACGGCGCAGTCTGCGCACCTCCTCTAAAAAATTGTTCTCAGGTGTAGGGAGGGCCAATGATTCAGGAGTATCTTCATTTTCACTACTAGATACGTTACTAGAACCTGGATCACTGTCACTAGCGGATGCGGTGCTGCTCTTCTGTTTACCAGAAGGAGTCTTAACCATCAAGTAATCAAATTTTCTTGCAAAGGTATATACGCGGCCTGAACGGTAATCCCGTTCATCACGCTTAAGCTTTCTGGCCTTCCTTTGCTTGATGTCTGTTTGTAGTTCATTTAGTTTCTCATCTAAAGTGGTGTAATTTTTAATAGTTGCCTCAGGAAGGTTCATCTCCTTAATCTCATCTTCCACCTTTTGAATCTCAACTAGTAACTTGGCTATTTTTCTTTCAGCATTTTTAATCAAAATGTTGATGAGATTTCTAGAACTGGTGTTTAGTTCTTTTTCCTAAGTTTGGTAAAGATCAGGCTCGAGATCCTCATACGTAGGTATGATCTGGGATCTCAGCCCACGAGGAATCCTGTTAAGTTTTAAGTATTGTCTCAGTGTTGCCGCATCCCACCACTTATTAAGTTCTGTACATAGATGATTGCCTGTTAATATGGACTGGTTCAGTTGATGAACCCAAGGGCTTTTTTGACTACCTGAATGATAACAGGCTGAATTTGGAATCTACAACTCATTATGATACTCACAGCATTACGTTTTTAGACATTGAGCTGTATATTGAGGATGGTAAACTGTGTAGTCGCATGTATCGTAAGCCTACCAGTTGTAATGCAGTTTTACATGCCCAAAGCTGTCATCCTATGAGTCAAATTAATGCCATACGGCGAAATGGTGAGGGCGAGACGTAACTGCTCAAATGACAGAGACTTTGAACTTAACCTTACAGATTTATCACGGAGGTTTATAAAGCGTGGTTACCAGAGTAAAGTAGTTGAGAATGCCATAGTAAGGGCAAAAAAACTTGATCTAAAACTTTAGACAAAAGAACATGTGAGAATACTACTAGGAATATGAAGATCCGTTTGATTACTAACTTCAGTACTGATAGTGCAAAATTGTACAGTATTATGAAAAGACACTGGCACTTATTGAGTATGGACAAAGATTTACTACCGTCTATTGGAAACAGACCTGGATTGACCTTTAGAAAGGGCCGTACTTTGTCTAATTGTATTAGTCCTAGTTACCTTGTGAAAAAAACTGAGCCTAATTGGCTAACTGAAACATCTAAAGGTTTTTATAAATGTGTTAAGTGCAGTTCGTGACTTTCCACACAGATCTCCCGAGGCGTCTCTGGGACCAACGCATCATTTTAAGCCTGCACTGACCTGAGGACAACGAACCTTGTGTTTCCTGGTCGCGCATCGGATATTGCGCACTGTATCATTTTTAGCTGCCCCCTTACCTGCACGCGCCCCAGAGCGCCTCCCGCTGATCGTCCCCTCCTTGCCGGTCTGGTTCACGGAGCAGGGACGGGCGAGTCCACCATCTTGGGCGGCTCTGGGGTCAGTGCTGCAGTCTTTTGGCCCCTCCCCCCCTGGCAAGCATTTCAGGCGCCTGGCCAATCCCGCGCCTATCTTGACTTTCCACACAGATCTCCCGAGGCGTCTCCGGGAGCAACGCATCATTTTAAGCCTGCACTGACCTGAGGACAACGAACCTTATGTTTCCTGGTCGCGCATCGGATATTGCGCACTGTATCATTTTTAGCTGCCCCCTTACCTGCAGGCGCCCCAGAGCGCCTCCCGCTGATCGTCCCCTCCTTGCCGGTCTGGTTCATGGAGCAGGGACGGGCGAGTCCACCATCTTGGGCGGCTCTGGGGTCAGCGCTGCAGTCTTTTGGCCCCTCCCCCCCTGGCAAGCATTTCAGGCGCCTGGCGGATCCCGCGCCTATCTTGACTTTCCACACAGATCTCCCGAGGCGTCTCCGGGAGCAACGCATCATTTTAAGCCTGCACTGACCTGAGGACAACGAACCTTGTGTTTCCTGGTCGCGCATCGGATATTGCGCACTGTATCATTTTTAGCTGCCCCCTTACCTGCACGCGCCCCAGAGCGCCTGCCTCTGATCGTCCCCTCCTTGCCGGTCTGGTTCACGGAGCAGGGACGGGCGAGTCCACCATCTTGGGTGGCTCTGGGGTCAGCTCTGCAGTCTTTTGGCCCCTCCACCCCCTGCCACACCCCTCGGCCCTCCTCCATTATGTGTCCCTATATCTTGGTCACGCGGTCCCGGCAGCGCAGCGGGCGTGACGAAGGCACGCCGAAGTTGCGCCTAAGTCAAGCCCGTCTGCGCCCGTCTACGACGGGCCGGGACCAGGGGCCATAGACTCTGTCCATTCTCTGGTTTACACCTAAGCTCAACTCTCTGCACATCCTGCAACCTCCCTTCCTTCCCCCTCTTTATTGCATTGTCTTGATTCTTTTGGTATCCTTGTCCCCCGCCCTCCCTGTCTGTTCTCTTTTACCCACAGCCCTACCTCCCCTCCTTCTGATCCCTCTCCTGTCATTCGCCCTTCTCCTGTCCTCTCGGCAGCTTCTGCTTATCTGCTTAACACTTGCTCTGCAATCAAGCATCAGACGGAACTTTTTAATCTTCTGAACACAGACTCCCCAGACTTTGTATTTCTCACTAAGACCTGGTTCTCCACTGACTCCCTTCCGGATCTTCTGGCCATTCTCCCCGAAAGCTACTATGCCCTCCGAGCAGACCGCCCGGATGGTAAGGTTGGGGGAGGTGTGGCGATGATTATCCGTTCCACTCTGAAATTCCAACTCCTTGCTCACCCCCCCATACCTAACGTGCACTACTTGGTAGCCCGATCTCTCAATCTTTCCGTACCTCTTACCGTAGTCCTTATGTATCGTCCCCCTCATGCCATGCCTTCATATGTAGCTGCCCTACAGGATCTTTTGGCCATGCTGGTGGTCAATAACTCTTCGGTTCTCCTGCTTGGCGACTTTAGCTTCTGGCCAGGTGACCCAAGGGAAGACCTGTCTTCTAAAGACTTTTCTGCTACCCTTCAGTGTTTGAACTTCTTATCCCATGTCTCGGCCCCCACCCACGTCCAGGGTCATATCCTGGACCAAATCTGGTCATCACGCTGCGACGTCTCATCCCCCTCTATGCTCCCTTGCGTCTGGTCGGACCATTCTATTATATCATTTTCCATTCACTTGGGTTCGGCCGACAAGCTCCCTCTACCCAAAAATATTCTGGCTCGTAGTTGGAACCAGACTGACCTTAACTCTCTCTCGCTCTCCTTGGCTTCTTCAGCTCCTGATCTTACCGATCTCTCTTTGGATTCTCAGGCAGATGCCATTAGTACCTGGCTCTCTTCTTCCTGTGATCAGGTCGCCCCGCTCAAGACGGTCAAAGCCGTCCGCCCCTATGACGCGCACAAATGGTTTACCAGTGAGCTTAAAGCTCTCAAACTCGATCTCAGGCGGTCGGAACGTCATTGGAGACGGAACTATTGTCCCACTCTCCGCGCCAAATATAGACTCCTTCTCAGCGATTATAAAAGAGCGATCCTCGCGGCTAAAACTAAATACTTCACCGAGAGAGTTGCCCTCTCTGCTAATAAATCTCGAGAAATCTTTTCCTTGGTTCACAATCTTGCCACCTCTGACCACACTAGCACTAGTCTCGTCCCATCTCAGATCCTCTGCTCCTCACTTAATTACTATTTTATTGACAAGATCGCCAACATAAAGGCCAATATTCCTACTGTGCTTCAACCTGGCTTCTCCTGTTCCCTCCCCTTGCCCTCCTCTTCTCTGGATCATTTTCCACCCATCTCTCTGGACCGATTCCTTAACCTGCTTGTAAAAGTCAAGTCTGGTTCTCCGGCGGACTGTGCTCCTGCACGGATTCTCAGAACTCTCTGTACTAGCTGCCCTGCCCCTCCTCTTGCCCTTCTTAACGCTTCTTTGGCCCTGGGCTCTGTTCCTTCTCCTTTCAATTCGGCTATAGTTCTTCCCATTCTTAAAAAAAACTGGTCTGGATCCCTCTCTTCTTCCTAACTTTAGGCCTATCTCTCTTCTCCCTTATCTGGGCAAGATCCTTGAAAGCTACGTCACATCTTGTCTGTCCACCTATATCGAGGAGAACCACCTCCAGGCCTCCCATCAGGCGGGTTTTCGCCCAGGCCATTCCACGGAGACAGTGGTCCTCGCGGTCCTGGACGAACTCAAGGGGAAAGCAGACACCAATGTCCCCCAAGCCTTGGTCCTCCTCGATTTGTCCGCTGCGTTTGACACGGTCGACCATTCCATCCTTCTCGACCGTGTCAGCGCAGCGGGCATCCGAGGCGCTGCCCTCTCTTGGCTTGCGTCCTTTCTTCAAGGTAGGTCCCAAGCGGTCCACCTCTCAGGTTTCTCTGCTCCTCCTCGCTCGGTTACCTGTGGGGTCCCCCAAGGTTCTTCCCTTTCCCCTCTTCTTTTCAATCTTTATATCTACCCTCTTATCATCTCTCTTCTCGAGCTGGGGGTCTCTGTGTATAACTACGCGGATGACCTCCAGCTCGTTTTCGATCTTTCCTCCCCTTCTGATTCCCTCCCTAAGTTCTGTTCCACCTTAGTTTTCATATCCGAATGGATGAGCATCAATCATTTGAAGCTCAACCCTGACAAGACGGAGCTTGTCCTCACGGGTGGTCCCTCAAACCCCTGGTCCTCTCTCCACTGGCCCCCTTCCTTCGGTTCCCCCCCTTCACCGGTTTCCTCTGTTCGAACCCTGGGCATCAAGGTCAGCCATGACCTGTCCATGCATGCCCAAATTAGCTCCGTCGTATCCTCTTGTTTTTTGTCCCTCCGTCTCATCCGTAAGATTTCTCGGTTCTTCTCGGCGGACGCCCTTAAAACCATCGTCATGGCTTTTATCACTTCTCGCCTTGACTACGGGAATGGCCTGTACGTGGGCATACCTGCTTATGAAACCCGCCGCCTTCAGGCCATTCAAAATCAGGCAGCCCGCCTCATTCTCCGTCTTCCCAAATCTTCCCACATAACCCCTGCACTCAAGTCCCTTCATTGGCTCCCTGTGCACCTTAGATCTTTTTTCAAATTGGCCTGCCTGGCCTTTCGGGCCCACACTCGCTCAGCTCCTCTCTTTATTAGATCTCTCATCACTCCTCACGCCCCCAGTCGCACTCTCCGCTCCTCCTCTCTTTCCCTTCTGCATGTCCCCAGCTTCAGTAAATCGGGAACGGGGGGCACCCGATTTTCGGTGCTGGTCCCACGGTTCTGGAACAGTCTTCCTCTTTCCATCCGTTCTATTCCCATCTATACTCACTTCCGTAAAGCTCTCAAAACTTTCCTGTTTTCCCAGGCATTTCCCTGCTAGTCTCCCTGGGTCCCCTCTGTGAGTCTGGTCAAGTCCCCAGCGCCAGGAAGCCGCTCAGCCGCAGTGCGCTTAACCAAGTTCCTTTTTCATTTTTCATTTCATTCATTTCATTTCAGATGGGCCAAAACAAGAGTAAAAACTTTCAACTACAATGACACTGGAGATTACTGCATTGACATGTTTATTAACTGTGATACTACTTTTGTAGTTTATGTCATAGTGTGTTCTTGTAAACAGATATATGTTGGGAGCACTATCAGGAAACTGAAAGAAAGGATGGTGGAGCACTTTAGAGTTCTAAAAACAGGAGATACCCGCTATCACATCGCTTCTCACATGGTCAGGAATTACCAAGAAAAAGACAAACATGTGTTTACTTACCACGGGATTGATCATGTCAAACGTGATCCCAGAGGTGGAAATAGACAGTTACAATTGCGACGCAGAGAGGTTATTATTATTATTATTATTATTATTTAAGAAGCTTATAAAGCGCGCAGCTACCCCCGAAGGGGGTGTCCCGGCGCTGTAAGTACATGTTAATCACGAGGAGGGAGCTACCAGGTGCATGTCCATCATAACCTGAAGCTACATAGGGCCTCAAAGGATAACTTAATCAGAGATTGGTGAACAGCCAGGTCTTAAGTATGCGTCGGAAGACTTGCTCTGACTCAATGAACCTAAGGTCCAGAGGGAGGCTGTTCCAATACTTGGCCGCGGTCACTCCGAACGTTCTGCCGCCACTCCTGGCGAGCCGAAATCTGGGTGCCACCAAAAGACGAAGGCTGTTTGATCTCAAAGATCTGACTGATACAGATAATTTGAGTCTTTTACTCAGGTAAGCCGGGCCAATTCCGTGTATAGCACGAAAGGCAAGGATCAGAATTTTGAATTGAATGCGAGGGGGATGGGGAGCCAGTGTAGTTCGTTCCGGTAGGCTGAGACCGAGTTACGGGTAGGGATGTTTCCGATGAGTCCAGCTGCCGCATTCTGAACAATTTGCAGTTGATCAATGAGATAGAGGGGGGCACCGGCGTACAGGCTGTTGGCATAATCTAGATGTGCCGTGATAAGAGCATGGACAATCGTTTTGCGGCGGGACGTCAGAGGGAGATAGGGAAAGATCTTCCTGATCATGCGCAGCTTTCCAAAGCAGGCCGCGGTAACTCTGTTGACCTGAGCTTTACAGGACATAGAGTTATCAAAAAGGAAGCAGAGATTGCGGGCCGACTGGACAGGACTAGGAGGGGGGTTCAGGACAGTAGGCCACCACAGGGTGGCGGAGGGGGGGGCGATTTCTGCCTAAAGAAAAGCACCTCCGTTTTGTCCGTATTCAGAGCCAAATGATTAGAAGCCATCCATGAGCAGATGTTGCCAAGGCAGTTGCGAAAGTTGGAAAAATGGGAGTCAGAGTGGTCTCTAAAGGAAAAGACGAGCTGAGTATCATCAGCGTAAGAGACCACCCTGACCCCCCAGGACTCAACTACCCTGGCAAGCGGGCCTAGGTACACGTTAAACAAAAGAGGGCTCAAGGCCGAGCCCTGCGGCACACCGCACAGAAGGGGTTTATCCTCCGATTCAAAGGGACGAAGAAGTACCCTTTGGGACCTCCCTGAGAGAAAAGATTTAATCCATGCCAGGGCCGTGCCACCAATCCCCAGCTGCTGCAGACGAGTCACGACTCACGAGTATATCATGGGACACTGTATTGAATGCAGCGGACAGGTCGAGGAGGACCAGCATGGCCTCCTCACCCCTGTCCACTGACTCCCGGATTGTCTCTGATACCTCCAGCAGCGCTGTCTCAGTGCTGTATCCGGTTCTGAATCCGGACTGGGAGTCGTGCAGCAGCTGATTAGATTCTAGGTACTGGGCCAATTATTTCTGAACCACTTTTTCTAGGATCTTGGCAGGTTTAGGCAGAAGGGATATCGGGCGATAATTACTGAGTTGAGAAGGATCCGCATCTGATTTCTTTAAGATGGGGAGCAGCCTAGCTTGTTTCCACACTGAAGGGAACTGACCATGGGCCAAGGAAGAGTTCCATATGGAAAGGAGAGGGTTGATTAAAACCGGGGCAAGATTTCCCATCACTTTAGCAGGGACTGGGTCTAGTGGTGATCCTGATTTAACCTGGCTGAGTAGTTTCATGGCTGTATCTGGCGTGAGCTCATCAAAGAAATTAAATGAGCATTGCTGGGAGTGTGGCTCGTCTGACCAGGGGCTAGATGTCGCGGAATCAAAAGAGGAAGATAGCTTGATAATTTTTTCCTGAAAGAAATCAGAAAGTCCATTACAAAGGGCTTGAGTGGGAGAGCTCTGGGTCTTCAAGGCAGGTGGATTCACAAAATCCTTCACTATTGTGAAGAGAGTTTTGGAAGAGTTCTCTGCCAATTTAATGAGTTGTGAGAAGTAAGGTCTCATCGTGGACCGTTTAAGTTTTTGAAATTTATTCAAGGCCATCTTATAGGCTGCTTTGGTAGTAGGGTCGTAGGACTGGCGCCATTTACGTTCAAGCTGTTTGCATCGACTCTTTTCCTCTCGCAGCATGGGGGAGAACCAAGGAGCAGATGGACGAGATCTAGTGGAAGTGATAGGAGCTAGTGGAGAAATGGTATCTAGTGCGGAGGTAAGGGCGGAGTTATATCTCACAACTTCCTCATTAAAATCTTCAAAAGAATTAAACTGATAAAGGAAACAAGGGTCAATGTATCACAGGTAACTTTAGACCTTTTGCGGCCATTTTCTCTATTGATAGAGGAGGGAAGGGGCAGGGAAGGGATAGTAATTTCAGAAGGGAGGAGAAAATGGTCAGACCATGTGAGGGGTGGGGAAGGAAGGGAGGTTACGCCGGGATGATTCGTGAATATGAGGTCAAGGGTATGTCCCGCTTTATGGGTAGGGCCCTTAATTAATTGGGACAGGGTTAATCCTTGTAAGGTTTCGAGAAGAAAAGATGCTTGTGCACAAAAAGGGTTATCGACAGTAGGTTGAAATCTCCCAGCACCGTAAAATGAGAGTGTTTGAGGGAGAGATCAGCAATAGAGTGCAATAGAGTGTTAAGAGAGGGAGTAGAGGCCGTAGGAGGATTGTAGACCAGGATGCCGGCAAAAATAATGATGGCAGAATCCATAATCGCGAAATGCATGGCTTCAATAAGCCCAAGGTTAGGTAATTTTTTAATACTCAGGTTGAGATGAGATTTCAGGATAACAGCAAGGCCCCCACCAGATTTAGTATTGACTCGATTGATACCCATCAATCGATAGCCAGGGGGAGTGGCCAGGTGTATGTCAGGTTTGGAGGAGTCTTTAAGCCATGTTTCCGTAAGGAATAAAATATCCCACTTCTGAGTGTCCAATGATAGCCAAATATCAGAGGCATGCGCAGGCAAAGATTGACAATTAATTGGTTAATGAAATGTGGTTAATGAAATTGAAAGCTGTGGAACTAGGTTTAAATATTGACCACGAATTTGAATACTATTTAGGACATGATTGATAATATTTACTGTTATTGTGTCTGGTCTTTGGTTACCTGCTTTAACAGAATGTCATTTAGATATAACAATCTGTAAGATGTACATTGTTTTATAATATTAGATGTAACCCTTGTCTGATTACTTCATTTTCTCCCTCACACTATGTCCTCTTGCTTATCTCTTCCCTTATTATTGGTTTTTATATTAGTAAGCCATACTAGTCAACAATACTTGCGATGACTTTCACCCCGAAACTAGCCCATTATTCTTTTTGGGGCACATCGGATATTACATGAGAATCTGATGTACTGTGTTGTTTTGAATACGCCCTAATGTCTAGGCGTACTGGCACTTAAACGTAAGATACGATTGATCATAACACTATTTGTTTACTTATGTGTGCTAATGACAGAGATAGGACTTTGTTATTACCGGCATGCGGTGGCGTATTCGCCGATGTATGGCTGTTTCGTTTTTACTTATTCCTTCTCATTATCTATTTGTTGTGTTATCAGTTTTTGCTTTAGCGGCCAATATTTATTTCAAGATTTTGATATTTGGGACGATCTTTACCACTCCAAGATGGCGCGCATTATTTATACTATATAAAGCCGCTACAAGATGGCGTCCGCGTAGCACGCGGAATGACTGATGGCAGGTCCTTGCTGACACGCGGTAAGCTTCGCTCTGAATTATGCGGAGTTAGTTAGAGAATTAACCCGTAATACTGACTTTTAGTGACATCTTTAGTTACGGTTTTCGGTACGTGCATGAACACTGAGACTTAGATATTTTACTATTTTGCAGCTAATGGACCGATACTCTTAAACTTATATCCTGAATACGGGAGAATTTAACTTAATACACTGACAGGTAAGACAGTGGTCGCGGTTGGAATGTTGTGGTATGTCGAGATATTCTGGCTACTATAGTGAACTGTTGGCACTTATGATTTATTACTTTATATTTGCAGTTATTTGCTGAACAGTACGTCATTTTGAACTTACCAAGTTACACGTTGCATTAATGAGGAAGAAACTTTTAGATTCCTGCTACATGATACATAGTATCTCTAGTTGGTGAGTCCTAATTTTGCTTGGCTCTTTCGCTAATTACTGGACCCAAAAGAATGGCTTGTGATCGGGGTGTTTAAATTTTATTTTAGACAGATTTGAAGATTTATATACTGTGGCTGTTATGAAGTACTGAAGCTCTTGGGGTACGTTTTTACTCCGCATTAAACAGACTATTTTGTTCTACTATGGGATTCAAACTGTGGTACTGCCAACTTGGCAACTTCGTTCTGTCACACTTGGGTGATTTAGGTTTTCTCTTGGTGTTAGGTACTGTCTTTTGCTTTACTTTTCCTCTCTCACTTGTTATTCAGTGACTTTAAATATTGTTTAAATTTTACAACAATGGACACTGTATTTGTGGATTTTTGTTGATGTATATGATCATTTGGAGCTGAGACCTAAACTTAGGTTATTGTAATTGTTTACAGCCCTGAAGAAGACGAATTGTCAAAGACTGACAAAGACGAAACACGCGTTGGCTGTGTAAAGAATTACAGTTACATTGGATGAAGGAATAAAAGAGAAGAATATCTGAAGAAACTAACTTTACTATTGTGGACTTTGATTGTATAATTTGAGTGCTTGGTGGATTTCTTTGCATGTTCTTAGCCACTTGTTGGCTTCCTATGAGAGTCGTGGTAACAGACTCTTGCCCACCTTGAGCACCAACAGGACTTACATTTGGACTTGCTTATACACGCTGTGCGCTCCTGTTAAACTGTTACCTTTGCTTGTTGATCATTTTAAACATGGCTGCACGGCCCAGGAGCGTAAGGGGGAGCAGCCGCCATCTGTTCGCATCTTCTATAAAATTATGTACTATCCGTCTTATGTTTTTGTCATATGAGCGGCCGCTATCAAGCGTCATAAACACCCCAAGGTAAGTAAATCCCTCTCTAGTAATCTGCAACCGCTCAGGAAGGCCCATCCAGTGCTCCTGTCCCTTAGGGTCATATAGGACGGACTTATGCCAGTTTATCCTGTATCCTGCGTGAGTTCCGTACCTTTCCAGCTCTGAGAATAGGGCCGGTACCGTAGTTTCTGGGTGCGTTATGTATAAAAGGACATCATCCGCATAGAGGGATATTTTTTCCTCAGCGGTATCTGTTGCCCCCGGTTGGAAACCTCTAATTTCCGGGTTTTGCCGAATTGCACTAGCGAGTGCCTCAATTGTTAGCGTAGAAAGGAGGGGGGACAGGGGGTACCCCTGCCGGGTCCCTCGTCTCACTGGGAAGTCCCAAGATAAAATCCCATTTACTTTAACCTTCGCTCTAGGGTCCGTATATAATAATTGGACCCATTTTCGGAAGTTGGGACCGAAACCAAGCCGCTCCAGGACTCCCTCCAGAAAAAGCCAATGGACGGCATCAAATGCCTTCTCGGCGTCTAGAGAGAGAAACCAGTGAGGGTCCCGTCTACTACCCACTTCCCGTAGCCAGCTGTGGGTCAGTCTAAGGTTAAATCTGGTGGCCCTTCCCGGCAAGAACCCGGTTTGATCCAGATGCACCAGTTCCGGAATCACTTTCCGCAATCTGATAGCCAAGATGGGTGCCAGGAGCTTCACCTCTATATTCAAGAGGGAAATAGGGCGGTACGATGAACAGTCACCTGGAGGTTTACCTTCCTTGTATATCGGTATGATCGTTGCCATGCGGAGATCCAGAGGTAGTACCCCCTCTTGAACTGCCTCTTCAAAGAGCTCCAGCAGGTGGCGGGCCAATAGGTCTGCCGTTCAGGCCAGGGGACTTTCCCGCCCGCAGTTTAGTTAGGGCGGTCTTGACTTCGTCTAGTGTGATTAAGGCCTCCAGGTCATCAAGGTCCTCGGTTGCCAGCACTGGGAGGTCCTGGTGTGATATGTAGTGTAAGGCCTTGTCACGTGTCCCTAAGGCTCTCGCTTCATAGAATTGTTTATAGTGCATAGCAAAAGCCTCCGCAATCTGAGCATCTGACCCCGTCAGGTTGCCCTGGGTATCCTGAACCAGCTCTACCCTCCTGGCATCTCTTTCCTTTCTGCTAAGCCAAGCCAACAGCTTTCCCGACTTGTCTCCTACATCATACAAACGATGTAGTGTCGCTAGCGCCTGTGTTTTGGCCTCTCCCGTTACCATGTCCCTATATTGACCTTGGACATCTAACAGTCTACGAAGGGATTTAGGGGTTCCAAAAAGTGGATGTTTCTTTTCCAGGTCCAAAATCTGGGTCTCTGATGCCTCAGTGTCTCTCTGGACTTTCCGGGTCTCCTCCGCCAGTCTATTCTGCGCCCTATCTCTCAAGACCGCCTTAAAGGCCTCCCATAAAACCACTTTAGATAATACTGACCCCTCATTTTCGGCTAAGTAAGCTTTGATATCGGCCCTGAGGCCCTTTAGGATGGCCTGGTTTTGCATGTCCCAGGTTGTCAATCTCCAGGACCCATTTCTCCTTTCCTTCCTCCTCCCTACTGTCACTAGGAGCTGGGAATGATCCGAAATCCCTCTGGCTCTGTATTTAGCTAGGTCGTCTCTCGTCAGGAGATGGTGGGCAAGAAAAATATAGTCCAGTCTGGAATAGACCCTGTGGGCGCCCGAAAAAAATTAGTTGGCCCTTACTTCCGGGTGTAGCCATCTCCAGACATCTGTCAGTCCCAGGGTATTAATCATCCTAGATAGCTAGGTCGGGGTCTGGTCTCTAGCCCTGTCTCCCGATCTGTCTTGCGTCGGGACCAGCACGTCATTGAAGTCCCCCCCTAGCACCTGTAGTGTATCTAAGGAATCCAGGAGGATATCAGTTATCCCTTTCAGTGTAGCTGCTTGCAGTTTAGGAGGGGCATATGCCGAGACGATTGTGTATTCCTGCCGTCTCCAGGTGCCCCTTACTCCCACAAATGTCCCCTGGAGGTCTGTCCATACTTGCGTAACCCGGAATGGTGGCGTCTTCTTAATCAAAATGGCCACTCCCCTCGAGTAAATCCCGCATGTGCGAGAACTTTGTACTGCCCTCTGGCTAGAAAGCCACATTTAGTGCCCTGGAGGTGCATTTCTTGTAATAGGATTATGTCCGGGCCCACCCTTTTCACATATGCATTCACTAGGGCACGCTTAATCTTACTTCCTAGCCCATTCACGTTCCACGTTAAAGTCTTGAGCCCCTCCATATCCTGCTGTGTCTCTATATGGTTAGCTGGCATCCCGTCGGAGGACCTGGCATGTGGTGCATACTCTCGGTGCTAATGGAGTGTCGCGGGTGCAGGCGCGCATGACCTTTCCAACATGTCCCTCGTCCCACCCCCTGTCCCCAATTCCCCACCCCTCCCTGTCCCTCCATCCCATCTTTCTCCCGTCCCCAACCAATCCCAACAGTAGAACCCACAAAACTCCCTTCCATCCCCCCACCTTACCTCCCTCCCCTGCACCCCCTCCTCACCAGGGATGGGATAGAGGACGCACAGGCGGAGAAGGTCTGTCGCCCTCCCCAAGTTCACCCCCTACAACTCACTTCAAACAAATTTAGCTAACAAGTGCGAGAAACAATGGCGTCTCCCACAGAACTCACTGTCATAGACATTATAGTCAAGAACTATAAGCACAGTGAATATAGGGTGTGTAAAACAACTTGCGTGCTCCCATGCTGAGCCGGTAACTTGTCCATCTCCGGTCCCTCTTAGTTCATGCATTAGAGTCTGGGACATCCCCTTGCGAGGAGAGCACCTCTTTAACCGCCTCCTGCTCCAGTTCATTGATAGCCTCCACCAGGGGATGTATCGACTGGTCCTCTATGTCCACCCCTCCAGAGGTGACGCCCCCGGCATCCTCTTCACCTTCGGATCTTGCATTGCCAGCCAGGCAGCGAAACCTAGAACCCGCCTGATCTCCGATGGTGAAAATAGTGGCTCCGAGTTGTCGTGTGCTCGTCCGATTCTGTGTGGGGTATGGCGTCGCCTTCACCCGCCTGGAGCCTTATGTTCTCCGCTGTCTCTGTGTCTTCGGTGTCTCCCACTGAGACCTGGGAGCGATTCTCCTCTCTGTCGCCCCCTCATCTCTCCCTCGTGCCTCCGAAGCGGTGGGCGCTCCTCCAGCCACTGCCACGCATCATCCGGGTGGGTGAAAAAGTATGTCTTTTCTTTAAAGATGACTTTGAGTTTGGCCGGGAAGAGTAGCATGTAGCAGATCAGAAGGTCCCTCAGCTTTGCTTTTACGGCATCAAAGGAGCGTCTCTGTTTCTGAACTTCTTGACTATAGTCGAGGAAGATCATTATCTGTGCATTTTCCAGACTTATTTCACCCAGCTTCCGTGCTTCGCGGAAGATTTCATCTCGGTCTGCAAAGTTCCGAAATCTGGCGATAATCAGGCGTGGTCTCTCTCGATGTCCGATGTGCCCTCTCAATAATGAAACAGTTGTAAAAAGTCGCCTTAGGCAAGGTCTGCAACAGCCATGTGCGCAGGAACTCCACCATGTTGGACCCTTCAATGCCTTCCCTAAAGCCCACAAAGCGGAGGTTGTTGCGCCGGGCCCTGTTTTCCGCATCGTCCACCTTCCACTGAAATTGTTTATGTGAGGCCATGAGCTCTTTCATGCCTTTCTGCAGCAATTGAATAGTGTCCACCGCTTCCCCCAATCGAGTTTCGGCCGTGGTCACCCTCTCCGTGAGAATGCAAAAGTCCTGTCGCAAGAGCATCACCTCAGAGCCCACTTCCCTGATCTTGACATCCAGCGCCACCCGAGATGCCTGTATGTCTTCTCTAGATGCCTGGATGGCCCCCATCAGAAGCGCTGTGTCCGATCGTGGACTCACGGCCTCCGCGCCTGGCACTGTCACAGTGGGAGCCGACGCATACCGATCCAGTGTGCCTTGGCGAGGGACCTTGGTGGCCGCTTCTTTGTTGCCCATCCTTGCAGTCCGGGGCGGCTATATGGTCGGTGAGGGCTTAGCAGAGTCTTTGCCATCTCTCAGCTACGCGACTCAAGGGTCTGGTGTCCGTGTCCCCTGTTCACTGTCGGCCCAGCTGCACTCCAACAATCTGGACGCCCTTGGCTCCTGGCACCACAGGGCCTCGAATGCTTCCCCCCAGGGTCAGTGTTGGTGACCGTCTGGTGTGTCAGCCGGCCGTGTGTCCAAGGTGGAGGCAGGGGCGGGGGTGTGGGGGTCAGTTGGCTGCACCCCCAGGGAAGGATGGTCGGAGTCCCTGCCGAGAAACTCACCGCCTGCGTCCCAAGATCCTCCAGCCCGGTCGCACTTGCTGGTGGCTGTAGGCGGCCCCTGTATGCCTCCGACTCTTGTCACGCCATCGTTGGGGCCCCGGCTCCATTGGGCCGATACCCGGAGGCCCGGTTTTGTTGAATGTGCGGGGCCCACGTCTGGTGCAGGAAGTGTGCCCCCTCTGTCCCGGCGTCAATCTCAGGCCCACCTAGGTCCCGCGGCCGCCGTCGTGTGGCTCTCCCTTGGGCGGGGCGCATGCAGTAATCCCCGGCGTCTCACGGCCTAATCAGGGCAAGCGGGTGTTCCGCTGAGCTGTGCCCATACCTTCCATCCGCCGGGCCGTCCCTCCAGGGTGTATGCTCCCTTCGTGGTTTCACTGTCTCTCGGCCCCACCACGCTCCGGCACCAGGGGCTTGGCGGTCTTCTGTCTCCCGTCGGGGGGGCCCCGGTATCCCAGATCTTCTGCCTAGTCTGGCCCTGGTCCGTTGTGTGTGTGGAGGGGGCCGCGTCCGGTGCAAGGAGTGAGCCGCCCCCGCCCTGGCGTCTTTCTCAGGCCCAGTCAGCGGCCCGTGGCCGTCGCTGTGTGTCTCTCCCTTGGGCGGCGTGCAAGTCGGTGTCTCCCGCGGCCCGACATCTAATCAGGGCGAGCGGGTGCTCCGCTGTGTCGTGCCCGTACCTTCCGGCCGCAGGGCCTTCCCTCCTGGGAGCGTGTTCACGTCGTGGATCTTGCCGTCCCTCAGCCTCGCTACGTCCCGGCACCGGGGGCTTAGCGGTACTCTGCCTCTCCGGTGTGAGGTCCTGGCTTCCCGGATCACCTGCCCAGTCTGGCGGCCTCAGGGTATGTGCCTCGTGGCTCTGTCCCAGCTCCTCATTTCGTCGGCATCTTGAAGCCGCCTCTGCCCGCTCACTGTTGAATCTATGGGTTCCGTGGACCCCTCTCTGCAGCCTCGCCCGCGTCTTCAGTCCCACGGGACTCTCCGGTGATCTATGGCGGTAGTTGAGGGACCTCTGGATGCTTAATTGTCAGTCAGATCAAAGTGGCTCGCCGGAGCGTCGCTTACTCGGCCACGCTGTTGGCCACGCCCCCCATTTCACCATTATTATTATTCCCTGATATTTCCCGGACACCTCTGTAGCAGATGGTTTAACCCCTTAAAATATTTGAAAGCGCAGACTTTGCAACCAATTAAACATAACAGATCTAATACCATGCTTCTCCTTGATGCCAGTTTCTTTGTGGCAGAGTTTTAAAAATGAATTGAGGCCCTGATTTTGCGACGAGATTGCATTACTTTTTTAGCACAAACCGTAAAGCAAAATCTAATTTGTTAAATCTCATAATGCTCTAAAATGTACTTAGTGATATAACTAATAAAAACACATGTAAGATCTTAATATCTGATGTCACTTCTTGTGATGTCACTGTGATGCCACGTGTGATGTCATGCATGTGACATCATGTGTTGTGATGGCACATGTCATGATGTCACTTGCATACTGACTAACTTGGCTAGTCCCCCCAAGTACTAGAGCTGCAAAGAATGTTTTGCTTCAATGCGTTCCATTTTAGGAAGAAATAGTTTTACCCAATAACATAACCTGCTTTGCCAACTTCTTCCAAAACCTACCCCCATTACTTTCAAGAGGAAAAAAAATACAAAGTACATATTTGCACCCTTTATTGCATCTGGAAAGGAAAACACATGTTCCATGGAAAAAGGCACTGTAAAATACACAGCGTAGCAGGTAGTTTCATGCTTTCCTCCACATGCATTCATCCACATGCATTCCATAGGCCTGCCCGATGCCTCCAATTAACTTCAGGTGGAACTACAACAATCAACAAGACCTTTATACTGGCCACCGCGCAACGGGATAACTCGAGTACAGCAGTCATACTAGACTCCTCTGAAAAGCACCATAGACCCCAGGTCACAAACTAGCAGTCCGTCCAACTTTCACCCATATCCGAATGACAATGGGATCAGATACCTTAAACAGCCACCCTTAAGTAGATTAAAAAAAATATGAGGGAGCATGTGGCCAGGAACGCCTTAGTCGAAGCACCCAGGTAGGTAAGACCGTGCTGACCCCATTACCTTTTGTGGCAGCATAAATTCACCTTTCAGACAGTTCCTACTGCTGGGTAGGTAAACTTATTAACTTAATTAACTTACTTTAAATGGGAGGGGCATACTTCTTTTCACTGCGGCCGGGCCCATACCAGTCACATGACGACATGCAATGACTCGAGGGGGGGTCACAGCAGCACAGGGCTGGGCCGCATGCATGCACCACCACCAGGCCGAACCTGGTCTCCGTCAGAGTGAGTGTGTACTGTGTGACTCACTTGAAGATGGTCGGAGTGAGTCAGTCACCCAGAAGTCATGAGCCATGGCCCAGTAGTTTTTCTTGGGACTCTTTGCCACTTGCCACGTTGGTGGTGATCCCGACAGACTCCCGGACTGCAGTCGGTGCCACTTCCTTCGCCTGTCCTGCACTGAGAGAGCGTGGTGCGTGTGCGGTCACTGCATTTAAAAGCACCGCGCAGGGACCGGCCAAAATTGATGCCCAGGGCTGTCATTGTAGCACTTTCTCACTCTACAAGATTGACGACCCACGAACCCACAAACACGGTATGGCCGGTCCGCCTCTCCACCACTATGCTAGGGTGCAGCACTGCGGGCAGATGTGCTTGCACTTACAACATACATGTGTTCTTCTCAGCTGCCGTACATGTGAGGGGGTGGGGCGGACAGGATTGGACAGCCACTCACAATGCACAGGCTGTTCTGGTCATCCTCCAATCATACCTCAGCCATCAGAGCGCTTTACGCGCTCATTCGCCAATCCTGGACCTTGCTGCCAAACATGATAGGCAAAAACATATAGTTTAAAGCCTTAGAATACTGCTCTTGGCGTAGTACCATCATGGCGACACTCCCCACCCCCTGTTGTGAATGTATCTAGGACCCTAATTAAGACATTCCCGATTTATGCCCTTATGTGGTTATAACAAATCATATCCTTATAAAGGCATAAGAATCATATCCATATTAAGTCATAGCCAATGCAGTCCAAATACGGCAAGGCTACTCCCATAGACTCCTAGAAAGCACAACGCATTCTTAAACAAACCAAGCCTCCAGCAGCCCGGGAATTCCCCCTGCTTCTGTTTTGATTTGTCCTAGCACTCCTGGAGTCCTGAAAGAACTGCCAGTTCTTAGTGACGTCTTATGTCCAACCTTACGTCAAACTCTGCACCCTCCAGGTATAAATATACCAACATCTGCCTTAAGCAACACACAGTGGTTTGGAGCAGATCGGCTATCTACTCGCCCGACGCCCTGCTGATGCGAGTGCCGAAGGTAGCCGACCCTCCCTGCTGACGCACTGAGAGAGACGCTGTCTTTTCTCCTGCTGAGAGATCCAGCTCCAGTGTTTCCCTGACACCATTGCGGGTTTCTGGGAGATCGAGTCCTGAGAGAGAGATACAAGACCTCCTTCATTCTATACCCAAGGTACGGAGCTCATTAGACCCACAGAGAATTCTTGATTCAGATTCTTGGCAAAAACTGTAATTCATCTACTTCTTCCCAAGTACTAGGTTTAGGTTAGGTACACCGGGGTAGGCGTATCTTAGAAACACCAGTTGAGTACGTTTAGTCATTATTTTATCATTGTATGTATTTTAAACATTTTAAGTATCTTGTGGCTTAGAAACCATATAAATGCTTTTACAGTATTATTTCATAATACTCCATTTACTGTACGCACTTTACTTTATGACAGGTATTGCAATAGTGGCAATTCATTTCTCTTGCATGAGAAAGAAGATGTCATGATTCCGTATGAAGCCTTCTCTGGGGGCTCCAATGTTATCTGGGCGCTATTCGCCTTTAAAAACCCACCCCTTTCCCGTGCACCAGCACTCCATAGTATGTATCATGAGGGTGTGTGTTTTGTTGGAAAACAGAATGTACTTTTTGTGACACTACTATTTGTATTTCCAAAACATGGTACCTCTGACTGTTGTTTTATTTATCATCTTTTCATGTTTTCAATCGCTTCTGTAAATACCCTTTTGTATCTGACATCTAACTTGCCCTTAGTTTAAAATCATACAGCTTATTTCGGGACAAAGAGCAACGAAGCTGTTCTCTCGCATGCGCCCCACCCTAATCTGGCCGAGCGCACTCATACGTGGGGTGCGGCTGGGTGCTGTCAGGTATTTAAACCGCACCCAGCCTTCTGGATGGCGCTTTGCCTTCCGCCTGTTCCAGAGAAAGGACGTGCTGATCTCCGGCCCTAGAGATGACTACAGCTTACCTGAATTACGATCCTGGGAGCTCCTGTCTTCGATCTTCGGCATCTTCTTTTCTGCATGGAAACCTGCAAAGACAAGAAAAGATAAGTGAAATAACTTCTAGTTAAAGGCGCCCTTCGCAAGAAAGGTCACCAGAACAATTTTTGGAACTAATAATCTTTCAAGAGAAATCCTGCAAGACTTTTGAAAGCGAACTATTGAGATTTGTTTTAGGTTTTAGGAATTTGAGTTTGTTAAAGAAAAGGTCAAAAGGTGAACCCTGCAATTTGGAAAGGTGTCATTTTTGAATGTTGTTCTTGATTCTGCTTGTTATGTAAAACCTTTATTTTTAGACCAAAAAGACACAGAGCTAAAAAGACACAGGCCATAGTCTAAGTAAGTGAAGAAGGGGAATGGCCTTTTGTTTCTTTAGGTTAAAGGGGGGGTTCACGACAAAAGGAAGTGTAGGAAAAGTCTTTAACTTATTTTTTGTTTATTACAGAATTCACTCCAAAGGCTTGCATTCACATCAAGACAACAAGACAGGGCAACTGAAATCACCTGACAAGACTGACCAACAAGACGTGAAAGACATACTGGATGAAAGACAGACAACAGCTGTTCGCAGGTAGGCAAGAGTTTGTACATAAAGGGCCCGATTCACAGAATGAACTTAAGACTCAATCCTAAACTTACTACTATTTTGGTATTCACAGAATGCACTTACTACTTTTGGCATTCACAGAATACACTTACTACTTTTGGTATTCACAGAATGAACTTACTACTTTTGGTATTCACAGAAGTTAGGATTTTGTCTTAAGTCTGTCTTAAGTCTGTCTTAAGTTTGTCTTAAGTCTGTCTTAAGTTTGTCTTAAGTCTGTCTTAAGACAAACTTAAGACAAAATCCTAACTTCTGTGAATACCAAAAGTAGTAAGTGCATTCTGTGAATGCCAAAAGTAGTAAGTGCATTCTGTGAATGCCAAAAGTAGTAAGTGCATTCTGTGAATACCAAAATAGTAGTACATTTAGGATTGAGTCTTAAGTTCATTCTGTGAATCGGGCCCAAAGAGAGAGAGCAGTAGGTACTGAACTTGTGTTAATAAGAAAGATTAGAACTAGAAGTAAATCTGTGATTCTTGTTGTTTCGCAGATCAACAGCAAGAACTCCTACGTCCAGTACCAGCCCTCCTCCCCATAGTCTAGCCATATCTTGTAGCGTTTCATATTTCCTCCAGGAAGGGGTTAGTCTTTAGGGAGGTTGGTCCTTTGCGTCCCTGCAAATTCACTACTCGTCTCATATCAAGATAAGGTAAGGGACGACGTAATTATTAGTTCGACAGAAGACTGCTCAATAAATAACCCTTTTATTGAAAACACCCGTCTCTCTATTTCTCTGCATTTCTGGTGAAACGAAGCATGCACGAATGACTGAGTAAAATAGATATCTATTGTTTCCGCGACTCTGAAGATATTCCTTATTTCAGGGGGAACAAAGTTGTCATGCTATATGGTTGTCAAAAGCTAATCCCTTCTCGTCTATTCAGGAAAGTTAACACCTTCTTGTTTACTCGAGAAAGTTTCTAGTGACCTCTGAGCTAGCTGGCACACACAATTAAGTCTAACATATTCAATAGAGACCTAGTCGACCTCAGTACTACGTCTACACTATCGTTTACGTTATTCCAATGCGCAGACCCTCTTGGGAATATTGGAACTACACTATACCCCAAGCACCTGGCATGCATGCAAATAAATACACACCACACAAATTTGTTATTGGGAAAAAATTCCTGCAGGTTTATTACATACAACGTTATGTAATCTGGTGGGTTATCTTACGGGCGATCCAAGGGCAGGTATCATTCTCACCACCTGCCCGCGTGGTGAGCCAAGCAGCACTGGGGCGACCCCCATCTGTGCTGCGCCTTCTGGTGATCTTCCTTCGAGATCACGTGACACTTAATACCCACGCCCCTTTCAGGGCGGAGCGTAGCAACGCAAGCCCCCGGTTGTTCAGGCCCACAACCACCCGAAGAATAACGGGGCGCCGACACGATTTCCAGAAACCTCCCATGAGGCTCCTGGGCTCTGGCACCCCTATGTGCCGTGCAGAGGTACCCTTCTGTACCCATTTGCTTCCAGATCGCCCTGTAACTCCGCCTGCAACGAAAAAAGTACAAGGTTACAACATTCTCACCATGCTTCCTACTACCGACCACGCCGGGTAAGCGGTAGGGTGGGAGACGGCGTGTCCCGTGAGGCAGCGGCCGCTCGTGTCCGGTGCGACAACAAAGAGGTCGTCAGCGTGGCGAGGGGGGCATATATACCCCTCGCCCCGCCTCCCGCACCGGACATGACGCGGCACTTACCGCGCCCAGGCGGGGACTCCCTTAGAGCCCCTGACCGTTTGGGAGGAAAGAGGGATTTGGGCTGCCCGATGGCACTACAGGGCCGCCCTCTTGAGTGGCCTCCTGCGGTGGCCTTGGGCAGCCGCATAGTACCATCATGGTGACACTCCCCACCCCCAAGCACCTGGCATGCATGCAAATCAATACACACCACACAAATTTGTTATTGGGAAAAAGTGCTGCAGGTTTATTACATACACCGTTATGTAATCTGGTAGGTTATCTTAAGGGCGATCGAAGGGCAGGCAGCATTCTCACCACTGCCCGCCTGGTGAGCCTCCTTGGAGATCACGTGACACTTAATACTCATGCCCCTAGCGAGCGTAGCAAGGCAAGCCCCCGGTTGACAGGCCCAAAACCGCCCGAAGGATAACGGGCGCCGACCCGGTTTCCAGGAACCTTCCATGAGGGTCCTGGGCTTTGGCACCCCTATGTGCCGTGCAGAGGTACCTTTCTGTACCCATTTGCTTCCAGATCGCCCTGTAACTCCCCCACAGCTCTGGCGGCGGCCACCGTCGCCGACAGAGCCCCCCACAAAACAGTTCCTTTCTCCCTGCAACTTCCCTTTATGGGCCAGCTGCCAACCCGCAGGAAGGCGGCCCCACCTCGGGCAATGGCCCCTGCCATTGGACCACCAGCGTCTCATGGACCACCAGCCCATCTAGCCTGTGCTTGTGGCAATAACTAGTCCTCCTGAGGGAAAGTTCAACTGCTTCACATGACTCTGCTCCGTGCCAGCCATGGGCGGGGCTGATACCGACACTATGGCACACAAGGCCCCCTGGGTTTGCTGCTCTCACCTAGTTGCCGCCCCACTGGCACCGCGTGACCTGCACACCTGTGTCCATATCTAAGTGACGGCGAACTCTTGTTGGCTGGCCGCCCCCACTCCCGCCTGCCTCGACTAGGCTATGAGGGCGAGAAGGGATCAACTCGAGCCATCGCACAGTCCTCTGCTTTCTACATCAAGACGCACCTGCCTGTCCATGACTAAGAAAATGTCACCGTGAGCCTTAGGCCATCATGGCTTTGCCCGTCATCCCTTAACCTCTGGGGATTCCGAGCTTGGCTCCTCTTGCTGGTTCCACAACCTCGGTATGCCGGATCATAGGCTTCCTGATCCGCCGTGCCCCCGCCTGTGCTATGGTACCCGACATAGGGAGTGACTCAGTACTGTCCACCCCCATACTGCGTATGCCCGGGTGGGGGGGGGGGGGCATGGCACAGCATGCACTGAGCAGACCCAGAGTTATGAAGCAAGCCCCGGATACCGGATAGGTGGACCCTGGACATGCCAAATAGTTCTATTACATGGAGCTACTAGTGTATGTCACCTAGCCTCCCCATGTCCAGTGACTGCGGCACCCTATGTAGGCTGACAGCGTCCCCGCCCCGCGGGACCCGATGGCTCCCCGGGTGGGGCATATAGGCTTAACTGCAGGAACCTCCCACGTCCCATTGATCTTGGGTGCCCTACTCTGCTATAATGTCCGGACGCTTGTCAAAATCCCCTCGCCTGTTAAACCCTGCAACACCGATGGTGTCCATAAGGCTTGCTCCAATAAGTCTTGTGCCCCCTATGGAGACACCTAACCTGACTGTGTATTGACAACTTGTGCCACACCCCCAGCTTGCTTCACTGCCATCTGTTTACGGATGAGCCGTGACTCCTGACCCTGGATGCTTCCACCCCCAACGGTGTCAAGAATCCTGTTCCCCCAAATACTGATTAATTTGATCGCATGGAAACTCCTAACTGCTGTTTCGTGGAGTAGCCTATTATTATCCTTACTATCAACACGGCTGCTGCCGTGTACCATATCCAAGTATGTCACCCTCCCCGGATATTAGTCTGGAAATACAATAGAAAAGGGGGAGAATCGCCTGTGTACTGTCTGTACCTTGCCCGGGGCGGGCATGGAACAGGGGGGGGGCTGTACCGTCTAACGCAGGTTTATCCCAACTGGAGCCCCCCAAAGGTTCCCCCCGTGTAGTCGACAATACTACCTCCTGTGTTGTTGTGCGCGAGTCAGTGCTCCTGACCTGGCATGGGAATGCATGGATCGTGCCCAATGCTACCACCCCGTGCCCTTAGCTGGGTGACAGCTTCCGCAGCGCACCCTGCTACTGTCCTGCCACGTACTAAAGTCCCTTTGCAGCCCTAGTCTGTCCATCGCTGTCTTGCCAAACTGGCGCCCCACGTCACTTCGTGTCCATTGTGTGTTACTGTCATGGCAGTGCATACCCCCGTCTAGGCCCCCAGACTGTGCTGTGGTGATTATGTGATTTTGCATCATCCACCGGCTTACCTTTCGTAAGTGTGGTGGACTCAGGGGTTGGAAAACATCCTACCAATGAACTAAGAGACCTTATAATTGCCTCTGTGTCCCACCGGGGCCTAGAACGGGGGGGGGGGGGAATATGTATAAATACCTGCCCTGTCCTTGAATACCAGGACTGCCAAATGTTCTTCAAGGAATTGTGCTCCATTGTGCCTTACCTTATAGCCCCCACCCTGTTAGCTCACCCCATCTGGGAAAGCTCCAGAGGCAACCTGCCCTTACTGGTGTGTGCCGTTCTATAACACCGCGCAGAAAAACCCCTTGAATTTGCTTGATCCAGTGGCCATTCTGTGGAGGCCCTGTGGGCCTAAGGGAGGGAAGTGCTACTCGACCTCCAGCCACAGACAATCCGATGGCATCCCTCACTGCTGGGGGTGCCCTGCAGTATTTATCAAACCCTATGCCCAGTGATGCACCCCCGTTCAGTGTGATAACAAACCTACCCACACCCTGTGCCTATTTGTGCGTACTCTTTTGTGGTAGCCAGCCATGGCGTCTCTCTCACACGTGCAATTTATTTGTTTTATATGGCACCTCTCTATTTGATGTAGGGTGTCGGAGCGCTTTACGTCACCCACCTCTATGGAGACAACGAATCATACATGTAAATCACGTATGGAGATTGTGGCCTAACAAAAAGGACTCAAGGTTTAGCATTCATGTCCTCCATATGATCTGCCTGGCACCCCTGAATCGTTTTTGGCCACTATAGGTGTGGCAGGGTATACTCAGACATGAGTCCCTTTCTCACTGCACCATCAGGATTCAAGCAAGCCGGGCCGAAGATGGCTGAAATGCCAGAAACCGGTCCCCGGTAGCTTGTCTCCTTTCTGGTGAAGAATTGGCTTGGTAGTTTAGTCTGCCCTGTTCCCATGATGCACTGGGCCAGGGACAGACTGATTTGCATTAGCCAGGTTCTGAGCTGGGATGGTGCAGTGAGATAAATAATGGTGATGGATCAAGCCCTGATCTTTGGACTGGGTAAGAGTGGTCTGCTTAATTCAGACACTCTGTTCATCACCACCCCCTTTTCTGAACCCCTTCTTCGCTGCATGCATATTGATCCTCTGCGCTATCTTACGCAAGCGATAACTGACTGAAGGCAGCAAACCGAACTCTTTCCATGCAGAAAGGTTCCTCCTAGTAATATCCAGCATGCCACTTCCTTGTTGCCTGACAACTGCTAGGTATACACGAAATTCTACAGCGGGAGTGAAGAGTGGCATACCGGCCTGGCCTGCTGATTCAGTTGCCGGGAGCCCATCCCGCAGCATAATGATCATGGCTGTATCTGCCCACCGTGTGCCCGCCTTTTAGGGTCTGCCGCACAATGTGCCACAATCGCCAGTCCTGCATATGGACAACTCTTTGGGATTTACCGCTGCCACTGGCATAAACTCCAAATTAGCCCAGTGATACTAAGCTCATAGTGAACTTGGCCCACTTTAGTTTGAACGGGGCCCCGCAATGCATATCTGGCATCATGGCTGGTGATGCCTGCGTGGACTACCCTAGCTGTTACTTACCGCTGGGACATCCTCCCTATGTGGTCCTACAGAAAGACCAGGTACGTATGCCACCCTCGGCCTTAGCTCAAATCTTTGCTTAGCACCGGTGCTGGAAGCGGAGATGTGCGCCTACCACCTGTACCTGAACAGGTCACCGAGCAGGTCCAGGAGGATCAGACCAAATATAATAAGACCCAGGCAGAGCTGAGGGAGGCTGTTTAAGAGTTATGCTGCTTCTGCGGGGCTACCGCCATCGGTTAGGCTATGACTATGGCCGACAGGATGGCTATCGGCACGTTGCCTGTAGGAAGAATACGGTTCCCTGAGAATCTTGACCAACTGATATTCATGTTGTGAATGCGCACTTGAGAATTACCTCATAATTACAAAGTACTGTGAATGTGCACGCAACGGAAAGGAATGCTATCCGTGAGCGCCGGTTACCTTACCTATTTAGCATGACCTAGCCTTCTTCTATTTACTACCCGAGGCACTGCCTAGACGTGCCCATCTATTGTCGAATGCGCTCCCTTCGATTGAAGTGAAATAAGCCACACTTTTAGCTCCGTTGCATCGCCATTCGAGGGCTATCCGCCCTCCTCCATGGTTGCCCAGGTGTCAGATTGCTCGCCCTACTTCATAGTGGCCGGGGTGTCCGATTGCTCCGTGTGCATCATTTCATTGCCAGTGTAAGGCATTACAATGACTACTAGACTTTTTTGCAAGTAAAACAACATGTTATGGTGCCTGTACACCGATGCAAGCTACCCCGGCACATTACAGAACGAGGTGATCGGGACCCACTTCCGAAGGGGAGGGTTCGGTGATGCAACGTGTGGTGGAGTTCGTCAACACTATCGAAATAGTAATTGAGATAGTGACTAATCAAGATAGCGCGGTGTGGTGAAGTTTTGCCCGCTAATGGCAGTAGACAAAACTGTATTTCTGATCACCAAAGCGAAGCTGGCAATTCGGTGGTTTGCCCCGACGCACCAATGACTCGCCCAAGCCAAAATTGAAATCTGGAGCACTGGCTCCATGGAAGTGGTCTCAAGCCGTGGAGCCACCGTCTCGACCCTGCTGCGATGCCTACCTCTTCCTTCTTAAAATCTGTAACCCTGTATATGAGGAATCTTAGAAACAAAGAAGGCCTGCCGGACGAACCTAGGCCTGGGGGATGCAGGGATACAAGCCCAGACAGTCTCAACATGGGGAAAGCAAATGAGCATGATCTATCAGCATGTGACTCCGCCCCTATTACGCCCCTATTACGCCATACCAAAAGGAGGCACGCCTACGGCCGAGACGGGGGGGCCATCTTTGCTCCGCCAGCAGGCCCGCCTATGCTGCAAAACTAGAACTAAACAAACCAAGGCCCGAAAGGCAGTCCCCTCAAACCGCTCAACGTCCAGGACGAGTTAGGGGAAAGGTCAAGCCCATGCAAGCGAGAGTCCCTGCGTCGCGTGTTGACCTACACCACTCGGCTGTTGCTGAATCTGCCCCTGCAACCCGGCAAGATACCGCAAAACAACATACCAGCCGCATGACCATGTTTTTGTCGCAGGCGGCCTTACTCTAAATCACGGGTACTCAGAGTACGGCCCGCGGGCCGTCAGCGGCCCGGCAAGCCTTCCCTGGCGGCCCGCGGACCTTGCAGACATGTACCCGTGTTTACATTTTCTTTTTTTTTACAGTGTCAGCAAACACCCCTGCGGCAGCACGACTCACACTGCTGCTCTGTGGGGGCCGGGCGATTCCCGTCGTAGTCAGAGTGGGGCTGCAGGGGGCTAAGAGGTGGCAAAGCCTCATTAACATACGAATGGTCTTTTAAAGACCTGTTAAGTGCTCCGGTGAGGCTGTGTTTGTGTGTGTGCCTGCCCAGAAGCTGTCTCAGCCCGGGCACACACGGGCAAGGTGGAGGGAGGGAGACAGGGAGGGAGGGAAAGGGAGGGCGAGAGACAGGGAGGGAGGGGGTGGGAAGGAGAGTGAGGGCGAGTGAGAGTGATGGCAGGAGGGTGAGGGCGGGAGAGTGAGGGCAGGAGAGTGATGGCAGGAGAGTGAGGGCAGGAGAGTGAGGGAGAGGGAGAGTGAGAGCGAGGTAGGGCGAGGGAGAGTGAGCGCGAAGGAGAGTGAGAGCGAGGTAGGTCGAGGGAGAGTGAGGGCGAGGGAGAGGGAGAGTGAGGGAGGGTGACAGAGTGGGAGAGAGGGAAACTGAGGGAGAGGGAAACAGAGTGAGGGAGAGGCAAACTGAGTGAGAGGGAAACAGAGTGAGGGAGAGGGAAACTGAGGGAGAGGGAAACAGAGTGAGGGAGACAGAGATGGAGAGGGAGACAGAGATAGAGAGTGAGACAGAGAGTGAGACATTCAGAGTGAGTGAGACAGAGGGAGAGAGGGAGTGAGTGAGACAGAGGGAGAGAGGGAATGAGACAGAGGGAGAGAGGGAGTGAGACAGTCAGAGTGAGGGAGACAGATGGAGACAGAGGGAGAGAGAGGGAGGGAGAGAAAGAACGAGAGAGAGAGAGAGAGAGAGAGAGAGAGAGATGTGTGTATGCCGGGTCTGGTGGCTCAGTGGACGAAGGCGTCCGCTGCAGGGACCTGTGATCAACCTCATGGTCACAGTTTTTTTGTTGATGCTCTAGCCCCGCCCCTTCCCTCACCAATGCGGCCCTCGGACATAAACCACACTGTAAATTTGGCCCCCGAGAGAAAGTTTGTGAGTACCCATGCTCTAAATCAACATCACTGTAGCGTGTGTAGCAAAAGAAGAGCTTCCACTTAAAGCCGCTGACCCCTGACTATGTCGCCGCTCTTGAGTTTCAAAGGAGATGGGAACTACAGATCCGAGCGTGCTATAGCCCCGACTCAGTGGCTGCACTACGAGCAACCTGGCTGCACTCTGGCCAGCCTCCTTCTCAGTCTCCCTCCCCCCACCCTCTCGGCCAGTGGCTTTGATCTTTATTTCCCTGCTTGCAAGTAAAGATTCCTTGAATTATTTATTAGCATTCTTTCTATTGGATAATTGATTGAGATTGTCTGGAGATCTTAAAGGATTTTGTTTTAGCAAAAAGTGGTTGTTATTTTAGTGAAATGAAATCCCTGTGGCTGCCATTCAAATAAAGGAGTGGGTTTATTAAGCTGCTATTTCTGTTAAACATGCCCAGTTAAACCGGAACGGAATCATGCTTGATTCATGAACCGGAAGTCATGTAATGTGACAAAAAGCACAAGGAACCCAGTCATCCAGAACGACCGAATCTGCATTACAACTGAGGCAATAAAATCACACTTTCCCCAGCTCAAACTATGAAAACTGCTGAAATAAATGTGGGGAAAATACCGTACGTTCCGAATTTTACAGCAACACCACATTATTTAGCAGAACCTTAGTTGTCAAGTGGCCCTGATTCCATAGGCCAATGGTATGGGCTCTGATAACAGTAACATAGGTGGTTCCTTTCAAATGGCAAGAACTTAACTGAGTACCTGCCAGAAGACGTCCATGCTGAACTGTAGGGGTCTCTAAGAGAAACTGGGTTGTTGGTAGAATGTTCCAGCAACAGCCGCAATTCCAATCAGGGTGAATCACAAAACTCACTAAAATAACCTGTGCTTAACCCTCCGGTGGTGTGGCAACAAAGCAGTCAGGCTTAACTTGGATGCCAATGTCTAAAGTATTTACAGCACAAAAACTCTAATAAAGTAAAAATACAACACAAGACAAATTCCACCAAATTGCAAAACTAGAGTAAGTTTTAATAAATTATTCGACATCAAAATGACAAAAGTGAAATCAGGAGAACCTAAGCGATGACATTTTAAAGATTTAGGTGAAAATAGTATCTAAAAGCACGGGATAGGGACAAAGTTACAAGTTCAGGCCAACTGCTTTGAAGCCCAGGGCAGATAAGGGACCCAGTTAGACCTGCTGAACAAAGTATCTTAAATCCTGGTTTGGAGAGCGTTGTGAGATCCTGTGTTGAGGCTGTGTCACGCAGCAGTAGTTCTGAGGAAGCTGCAGTGCTGCGCTGCTGAGTCCTGCGCTGCTGAGTCCTGCGCTGCTGCAGAGGATGCCGTCGTCAAAGGGCTATCAATGTAGTCTTGTGCTGAGGATGCGTCACGCAGAGGTGCTTCCAAGGAGGCTGTGTGCTGCGATGCAAGGTCCTGCAGCGAACAAATAGCAAACTATAAATGGACTGATTCTGACGCAATTTACAGCCAATTATGGTGTTGCAGCTATTTGCGCTGTGCAAATTTCTGGTGCAAAAAGTACAGACTGCACTGAAGCAGATGGAACTTCAGTTTCTGACTGAGGCCCACAAAACAAATCAGCACATTTCAATAATGTGAGGCACATTTGATCCCAGAAAGAATAACAGAGAGTATTAGACTCGCAAACCATGAAAATTATTAACTGATTAGCAAAGTTCCAAATCCAAATCATCAAATTAGTTGTTATTCAGTAGTCAATATATTAATCCATTATTCAATATAATTCAAGGCGATCGAAAATCATAAATGCAAGGACAACTATAAAATTGTCATAAAACAAATCAAAGCGGACTCAATTTCCGATGAAGGGAAAGTCCCTAGCTAGCTAAGGAAGTAAAAAGAAGAAATAAAAATATGTCTCCTCATAATGCCTGCTTCAGGTAGGCGCAGCTTTTTGACACATTCCCAAGTTTAATAGCTTTTTTTTAAAATTGGGCATGCACCAACATCCAAGGGTGGATACATGGGAACACCCATGCTCCACCCAAGTATGCCTTCTGATCGCGAAGTAACACAAGCCTGCGCTATGGGCTGCCTTCTGTTCCCCTATATTTACCAAACCACACAAATACATGCAAAGTGGCTTTGCATGACTGAGTAGATACCAACAAATAATTTTGCATCGGAGCTGCGCCAAAAAAGTGACACAAATGTGACGCAAAATCTTAGTAAATCTTCCCCATCATCTTTTAAAAGGGAGCAGAAAGGGCATCTCCTGACTAAATCTGCATTGTATTAGTTTAAATCATCTTCACCTACACATGATTTCCATGAATAGAACTAATTAGGCTAAAGTACATTTCAATAACATGAACTTTTGCATGAATAACACTTTGGCGCTTCTGCTGAACGACGTTCAGCTCGATATCTACAGCAAGATGATACACTTCGGCCAAGATGATCTGATTCCCTGGTCCTCGCTCATTATTTCGCTCTCTGAAGAATATACAAAGAGGAAAATTCAAATGAGAATTAAACAAAAGAAACATTCAAGTAACTTTGGCGTTGCTCCTGTAAGGAGAAAGTAGTAAAGCCGTTTTAAGAAAAAGGTCTGCATTAATTAGCTGTGGTAATATCACACATAAGTACATTTACATGTTGCAGAATAATGTAAATGTATGTGCAAATCATGTTTATTAAAAAAAACATTTCTCCAAATGGCATGATAATAATAAAAATAAAGGCATTTTTTAAGCGTGCAGCTACCCCAAACGGGGTGTCCCAGCGCTATAGCAGACAGAGAGCAGGGCAAGGACATGCACAAAGGTTAGTCATTCCGACTTAAGAGCCAGGTTTTCAGTGACTTGCGGAATTCCTGTTCAGACTGAATCATACGTAAATGGGAGGGTAAGTTATTCCAACACTTGGTGGCGCCCACCTCAAATGATCTGCCTCCCATTCTAGCTTTTGAAAACCGAGGGGTGGCAAGGAAGTGTTTGTTACTGGACTTTAAGAATCTGGATTGTTGATAGGGTCGGAGTCTCCTCCTTAGTTAGGCCGGCCCTCTTCCTTTATCTGCCCGAAATGCGAATGTCAGGGCCTTGAATTTGATTCGCTTGGCAGCCAATGAAGTTGTCGAAGGTAAGAAGTAATGCGGTGTGGAGCGGGACACCGCAGACTTATCGGGCTACGGCATTTTGAATGATCTGGAGTCTTCGGAGCAGGCCCAGCGGTAGACCCAAGTATAGACCATTCACATAATCCAGGTGAGAGGTTATCAAAGCATGGACCATGGTTTTGCAGATAGTTGATGAATTTCCTAATAATTTTGACTTTTCCAAAGCAGGCAGCCGAAACCGTTTGAACCTGTGTTGAGAGGAACAACTGTTTGTCCCATCTTACGCCCAAATTCTTGGCAGAGTCCTTAGGTAAAGGGGCATTGCCTAATTCATAAGGCCACCACAGATTTGAAGGGGGGGAGAAGGTGGGTTAAAGAATAAGACCTCTGTCTTATCTGAATCAAGTCTTAAAAAATTGCGGTCCATCCAGGCGGCAATGATTGTAAGGCACTCTTTTAGTGGGTCAAAGGGGAAGGTTGACACATCTCTAAAGGTGAACAGTAACTGGGTATCATCTGTGTAATATGTTATTTTGATCCCAGTTTTGGAGATAAGCTCTGCCAGGGGAGTTAAATAAACAATAAAAAGAAGTGGGCTCAGAGCCGAGTCCTGGGGAACACCCCAGTTAAGAAGTTTGACGGGAGAGGTGAAAGGGTGGGTCCGGACCTGTTGTTTACGGTCAGTTAAGAAGGATGATAACCATTTCAACACAGTTCCATGGATGCCGATACCCTTTGGGCAATTCAAGAGGATTGGGTGGGAGACTGTCAAATGGTGTAGATTAATCTAAAAGCACTAACCCCGCCTTAGAGCCTCCATCCACAGCCCATCGTATTGAATCAGCCATTTCAATCAAAGCTGATTCCATGCTGAATCCAGGACGGAAACCAGATTGAGAATCATGAAGAAGGCCATTGGTCTCGATGAACCCAGCCAGTTGCTGATGCACTAGTTTCTCTAAGACCTTTGCAGGAGCGGGAAGTAGTGAGATAGGTCTGTAGTTACTAGTAATTTCCGGGTCAGGATTTGCTTTTTTTAATATGGATAAGAGAAAGGTATGTTTCCAAGCTACGTGGTACATACTCTGTCTGAGTGAAGAATTCCAAATGGCATTTAGATGGGGATTAAGACACTCCGCTAGGGCGCTATAATGTTTGGCTGGCCATAGATCGCCCGGAGAACCAGATTTACACTTCTGCTAATCTATGTCTGATCGGCCAAAGATCTCTTAAGTAGAAACACATGGAGTTCTGATACAGAAAAAGGGCGGGGAGGGATGTAATTCCCAACTAGCTTTGTATACATGCTGGTAACTCTGCAGGAATACCTATAACCCAACACCGTGGACATATTGTTTAGGGTCAAGGGCAGCAAGTTTTCATGTGTATTTTGTCCTTGGGACATGTAGGCCCAACCTCCTACAAGACCACCCCTTTGGCTGCCAGTTTGCAGTACCACATTATCAATCAAGGAAGGGGACTGTCTGTAGTTAAGGTAATATGTTTTACCATATGTAAATACTGTTCAAACTTGTATTTATGGTTCATTAGTTGAAAGCCTTTATTAATATGGTGAGTGCTGTAAGTAAATGTTATAAGCTCCGACTGCACTACTGACAGTGATTCCAGTATAAATATGTGTGCACACGTTTTCAAGGTTTTGCAATATTAGGCTATGTATAATGCTCCCAGAATGCTCTCTGATTAAATGCAAATATTTGCAGAACCTGGAAAGCAAGATTGATAATTCTTTGCTTTCAAAATAAAAAGTTCTAAAAAAGATGAAAGCAGGAAAAAAAAGTTTTGCTAAACTACTTTAAAATTTCAGTGTAACTAGTTTCAATATGATTATTGGAAACAAAAATAAACAAGCTTTGGCAAAGCCATCAGGTATGAAATTGGTGATCAGTTTTTAGGTTTATCAATGTGTGACTTGTTTTGGCATGGTTTTTGAAAAACCTTATTAGTGTGGGATCTGCCGGCCCTCACCATTCTAACAAACATTGCCAAAAACAAAAATTGTTTTTGGGTCTCAAAAAGCATACACTGCCACAGTAGTTACTTGCACTGAACAAAACTACTTTGTGTGCCAATATGCTCCTTGTAAAAGAGCAGAATGCTATCACTCACAGTGAAGCCAACTGATCCAGAGAGAAAGAGACAGAATTTTAATAAACACAAAAGGTCACTGTCCACGCTAGGCCAAATTAGGGGCCCAAATATTAAAGAAAAAGTTTCAAAAGTGCCCCCATGGTATATGCTCTTGCATTAAGTGCAGCTATACAGCTTTCGTGAATTCGCAAGAATTTACAGAAGTAGGACAAGAAATAGTACTCCTAGAAAATATTTGTGAACTGCATTTTAGCATGAGGAAATATGCATGTGTAGGATTGCTCATGGGAAAATCTGAGTGTTTATAAGTTCACTTTCCTTCCAACTACTTTTTCCCAACTCTGGAAGGTTTCCATCTGCCGTTGTCAAGAGTAAATTTCCAACTTTTCTCAGTATGGGAAAAGATTAGAGAAGAGTTGTTGAAAACCCTTAAAACATGCAAGTTAGTAGGTTTGCACAGACTCAAAAGGGCATTCTAATCCTGGAACTATTGCTTACCACTACCTTCAGCCCCAGTATGTAGATCTGCGGAAACGTGACAACATAAAGGGCTTGCAATTATTCAAACATTACTAGATAAGAGCCCTGGCATAATCAGAGAGACTATATCAGAGCTCTTATATAATGAGATTGTTGCCATAATTTGTCGCTGCACTACTTGGCACCAAAGGGTCAAGTGGATTTTGTTAAAGGATAAGTAGATTTATGAAGCAACCTGCTCCATGGACAAGTAGATATTATATTAAATTGCACATCCCTGCTCTGGTATATTAATGTCACTCGATAAGACATCTATTGTTCGCCATATAGTTACATATTTATATATTACTAAAGGGTTTTGTAAAGCATTATTTGTAGCCTTTCTGTTTCTTGAGATTATTCAGAGTGGTATGTGGGAAGTTATCGCTTTTGTTGTTTTGTGTTTTTAAAACCCAGTCACAGATTTGCCTCTGTTAGGGCAGGTCCAGTGTAATGAAACCTGGATTACTTGCTGAATATTCCTCAAACCATATGACACTCCTTTTACGTTGCAATTAGTGCTAAACCTGTATTGTGGCTTGCGAGCTGTTGGCCCTAAGTCTGCTAGTCTCTTGTTTTTTCATTGAAGCCTGCATTGAAATGAAATCACTAGCCCCTTGAACTGCCTGTACCTCCTGTGTGAACAACTTTAGTACTGATTGCCCTGTTTCACACAATTTTGTAGAGAGCAGTGGATCATGTGTTATGGAGGAGGAGCGCCGCCCCACCTGCTGAGAGCGCAGCAAGCACACGCATTAATAAAATGGTAATATATAAAAAAAAAACAATTGGGTTGCAGGCTCGCACTGTTACAGTGTTAGGGCGGGGGGGTGGGGGTGGATTCATGCAATTGCACTATAACTGCAGCCCCTGCCGGTGTGCATGTGAGATTGCCCGGCTGCTTACAACCGGCCAATCTGACATATGCACTTCAACCTGCACAAACAGCCAAGGGATTGCAGTCACAGGCCCCCAGCCGCAAAATGAGCCCCGGTTACCCTGCTCCAACCAATCAGTTCCAGGATTGGTTGGAATCCTGATGTACAAGGAAGGAAGTCCTTTCCTTTCCTGCTGCCTACTGGAGTCACTGCTGAGGCGAGAGACACCGTACGTGGCTCCGTGCTACATATATGGCGAGTTTTTTGGGCATCGTGGCCAACCATATTTTAATATTGCTGGCCTCTGTGTGTAGACAGTGTTTAGGTAGCTTTGAAGTAGCGTAAGCAAATTTTGCTAAAGACTGCAGGAATTATTGTGTTGCTTTGGTGCTGCTACAGGAGTTCCCTGCCCATCAGAATTACACATTTTTGCTTTTCACACTGAGCTTGTTGCTGCTGAAGAGGATCCACGATCCCTCCCTCCCTCCCTGGTAGTCCAGGCCAACATTTAATTGGCGTTGCGTGGGATTACGTGGTATGACAGGAGGATGGATGAGGATTTGTATTTGTGATTAAGAATCACCTGGTGTGGATGTCTGGTGAGGCAGGAATGCCTCATGTCTGTAATGAGTAGAAGCGAGGGAAGAGGACTCAGAGCTTCCATTACCGATGAGTAAATGCAGCATGTTTCCAATTCTTCAAATAAAGTCAGTGGGTTTCCTCCTGCGTTTGGAGTACATTTTTTGTTGTTTTAAATTTTATGAAGGTTTCAAGGCATATTCCTGGGAAGATGTGTCTTCTGCAATTTCCACAGGAGTATTCTTGGAAATCTTATACGATTTCTGTTATAAAAACATAAAACTACCTTTTTGGTCATGTAAAAGTTTTTAAGCAAGTGCAAATGCATTTTCTAATGTTAATTTTTAATTTTAATATTTAATTTTTGTCTCCATGGGGAAATATATTTGCCCATACCAGAAAGGGCTTTACTACCCTTGATAAAAGTCTCTGACTGTTTCCTGGGAGGGAATGGGCTGTGAAACGTAGGGATGTGTGGGTATTCAAAAACATGCCAGAGCATCCCCTCCATGGAATGCCCATTCAGCACCCATGGGAGCAAATTTATTGTTATGTAATGTTATACCTCTCTGTTTGTAATATTATGTATGAGTACATTAATTTATGAATGTAATTTCAAGATTTTTAAATATAAAACTTGAATTTGTACTTGTAAAGCACACTTTTTGGAGATGTAACTTGAGGTAACACGTGCAAATAGTGATTTGGATTCTTTGACTATTCTTAAACTATTTTGGAATTCTTTAATTTTTCAACAAGGGGTTCTGTGAAACATATTTTACAATAATCGTTGGGAGTATTACCTAAATCTTTAAGTGAATTGTATATGTGCTCACAAAAAAATATCAGGGCAAGTGAGAGTGGACTTGGCAACTTTCTTTTTCCTATTTGGGAAAAACGTTTCCCTAAGTCCCCTCAAATTTTAAGGGGTTTCGCTGTTTATTCTCACCATTTATAGAAGTGTGACTATTTCCAGGGTGTAAATGGGTCTACGAAGGTTAGTGATTTCACACAATCTCACAACTTTGTGAATGTGAGCAAACATTCTAGGGCACCCCAACCATGGAACGCCCACTCCTTGCCACTGGAGCATATTTACTCCCAAGTTAATTATAGGTGTGAATAATTATATTTCTTGGCATTGAAGTAGTTTTTTTCATATTAAATATTTTGCATTAAATCAACATTATCATGTAAACATGTAAATGCGTATTATTCATGTTTAGATTGACCATAGATAATATAGACCTGCATTTTACAATGGATAATGCTGGCTGGCATCTTGCTACATGACACATTAACTTTTATTTCAATGCAAGCTGAATTTCAATGGGCCCAATTATTGGCAGGTGGGCCGTCCTCCCTCTGTGATGGAGATTTAAATCTATCGTTGAGCTGGCGGAAGTTCTTACCTTGATTTATACATTGGATGGGAGTACCTCAGTCAGCCTTAAAGGAGGTATTTACCTCAGACCTGAGGCTCTCCACCATCGACAGCGTGCATTTGTCTGCTGTTAGCCAATGCTCCATCAGCATTGTAGTGGTGGTTTACAGCCTACCAAATTCATATATGTCTGTCATATTGATGCCCTTACAGGGGTGTACTGATGGAGAAAGTACATAGTGGAGCTGTTTTGCCTTGCTGTAGCCATTCGTCTTTAACATGAATGCGTACGTCACACACCTGAGATAAATTGGCAAAGTAATCGCATCTTGACAGCATACTGCAAAATAGCCCCCATTCTATAGCATGATCCTTTGCCTCTCTCATTTTGAAGCTAAGTTGCAAGACATAGGGCGTTTGGTTGAATTTTATTTCTCAACTACTTTTTTTTATTATTTAGTAACATTATTTTGTTATCTATCTGGAAGATGAAACCCCAGCTTTTCAGACATAAAATTAACAGTCACGGTGGATGAGATAATTAGGGTAGAGCCACACTTGTTTGGTGCCCCTTTTCAAAGTTCCACTAAAGGCACATGTGGGAGAGAATTGTCATGTTATGTTATGTTATGTTATAGGCGTCTCTTCTATAGCGCACGGCTACTCCATGGAGTGTCCCGGCGCTTTGGCAAAGAGAACTGAAGAAAAGTACACAACACAACACCCAACCGCGGGCCGAAAGAGTATTACTGGGAGAAAAGCCAGGTCTTCAATTCCTTTCTGAAAGAGAACAAACTGTTGGCTTTCCTTAAGGAAACGGGAAGCTCATTCCAGCAACGAGGTGCCAAGTGTCGAAAGGAGCGACCTCCAATGTGAGCGCGTCTGATGGTAGGAACGACAGCTTTGGCCAGCAAAGCCGACCTTAGAGTCCTCCTGGGGGCATAGAAAGCCATATGCTTCCCAATATATTTTGGGTCATAAGAGGTAATCCTGTATCTAACAACAGGCACTTGAAGGAGGACAATAAGAAGCATTGAAATGATTTGTAGGGGAGAGTACGCTCCCTGGCCTCTAAAGCCTCTAGAGGCCCAGGAGACTGGTGGCGATTCTTTCTTGCCCATGAACCTCTTGCCCTGGAAGGAGAAGGTGTATGGAATCCTACACACTGAACGCTTTGCAGGAATCCCCGGTGCATTGGAGACTGGTTAAGTACAATCACTCCCATACAGCAACTGTGTCTTCATTACTATTATCCTACTAAATGATATGGTTTTTATTTCTGTTTGTTAAAGTTCTATTTTGTCTAAAATATATGAATATTGGTTTTCTTTTTAGTGGAATGTACTTTTATTCCCAATCTAAAATGTTCATTCTCATAATATATTTTCCTTCTCAGTATTTAATCTGTACACCCGTTAGTTTGTGTGCAAACATATGTGTTCTACTCTGCAAACAAATACCCTTTATGTATGTGAGGTGTTTTGCAGCATTTTCATTAAATTTCAACTACTGCATGCATGTCAGTCACTTTGTATGGTTCTGATCAAAAAACAGTTGTTTGTCCAATTGTATTAAAAATTCTAATTTTTATTGAAGGGAGGGTATTTATATCTTGTCAGTCTTAAGTGCAGTCCAAAACTATTTAATCAGTGTTAGTGGCCAGTGACTAGATCTCCCATAATGCATTGTTAGACTTGTCAGCCTTAGGGTGGTCTTCTCCCAAACGTGTTGTCTACTTTCCTCCATGTTTGTGCTGAAATTCATTTTTGGCCTTAGGGCTCTGTGCACTTTACCACTGCTAACCAGTGCTAAAGCACTCGCCTAAACATGATTTAATTAGCTTATACCCAATTGGCATATTTAATTTACTTATAAGTCCCTTGCAGAGTGGTATACCATATACCCAGGTCCGGTAAATTAAGTGCTACCAGTGGTCCTGCAGCAATTATTGTGCCACCCACTTAAGTAGCACCTTAAAATGTGTCCCCGGACTGCCACTGCAGCCTGAATGCACTTTTAAACTGCCTTGTCAACTTGACATTAAAACTCCCTTGCAAAGCCTTAGACTCCCCTATTGGTACATATATGTCACCCACAAGGTGTGCCCTAGGTAGCCCATTGGGCAGGGTACTATCTAATTTGAAGGTTGGACATCCACATTTAAGTTTTACATTTCCTGGTAGTTGTTTTTCACTACTGTGTGGCCTACCTCTCCCATATGATAGCATTGAGGATTCCTTATTAATTTTAATAAGTTATACTTTTCAATTAGGAGCAGGTAGCTAAGTCATGTTTGGCATCTATGAAATTGTAATGATAAGCCTTCTTTAATTTAATGGTAAATTTAGATTTTTCATTACTATTTTGAAAAAAAAACACTTTTAGAAATTTGTCATTTTTTTGCCTTAGCACTTTGTGCATGCAGCCTGTCTTGAGTCATATGACTGAGTGCAGCTGGCAGACTTTGAGAATTCCTCCCAGACTGTCACACAATATCGGGATTAGGTGTGTCCCAATTCGCTATCTGCTGGCAGGATAGGGGCTGGAGCTGAGCTTATCCCCCCTTGCAACTGAATAGTGTGTGTTCTACCTAATCACCCCACATTGTCACTGCAACCAGCTTGGAGCCCGGGCATGTGAGGCAGGACATTTTATGCACTTTAAAGATCCTTTCTGGAAGCTTCACTCACGCTCCAGAGGAAGGACACCACGGTATAAAAATTGGACCTTCAGACCCACTATTCAGTACACTGGACCTGTGGATACTCTGCCAGGAAGAATGACGGCGGGGTTGCTGGGTAGATTGCAACTCTGCTGGACTGCTGCCCTCTTGGATTGCTGTCCTGTTGCTCTGCTGTTCTGCTGCTGTCAACCTGGGAGTAAGGACTGGATCTTCATCTGTTCCAGGACCTCCAGAGTGACTCACAAGGGCTAGTTTGTTGGCCTCCTGTTCAGAGCAACAGGGCACAAAAGGCTTACCCCATCTTGAACCTGCACCTACACCCAGCCTGAGTGAGACCAGAACCTCCAAGAGGTTCCCCTCTAATCCTGGACCCTTGGAAGGGGTACTAAAGGTGCCCATGGAGCCAAAATCCATAACTGAGGAGAAAAGAGAACTGAGGACCAGGAGCATACCAGAACCAACCTGCTCGCCTATGTGCCCGAGGTGCATCTCGGGTCAGATTGACCTCAAGGCTTCTCCCACTATCTTCTTCTCCGCAGCAGCAAATCCTTTTCAGCTGTCCTTTTCCAATGGGGTGTCCGGCTTCATTAAACTGTCTTTGGATACTTCCCTCTGCCTCGTCGCACTGGATATTTTTGACTTCGACTAAGGGTCATATTTATGAGCCCCTTGCATCATCATAGTGTCATTTTTTTGTGATGCTCCTGCAGTGCAAATTATAAAGTAATAAATGTGAGGTCACGCAGAGCCACTTTACATTGCTTTGAATGGCCTCATAGGTCTTGCAGTGGGCCAGTTAGCTTTATTAGGTACTCAGTTATATTGTGCCCAAGAGCATCTATCTGAACCAACCTGCCTTCGACTTTTGTGGGTCATTTGTGACAGATCCTGGTATTTTGGCCAATATAGTCACCATTTCGAATACCCAGGTATCTTTCTAAGACCATTTTCAGATCATCCATCTTTAGACCATCTTGAAGCCCACATTGAGGTACTACACAAGTGTGGGTTGCGGCTTTTTCATGATGAAGGCTCTTCCTTTGCTGAAACGCATGTAGAAAGGAATTTGTGTTTCAGCCACCTATTGTCATTTCATCATCCTTTTTTGTTCTAAATTACTTTTTGATTCAGATAAAACTTAATTTTATACATCAGAAAATACAAGATAGTAACAGTTTATCACAACTTACTTTCTTGCTTTGTCTGTATCTTTTGTTTTATATAGTATGTTTATAGAATGATTGAAGATATGATTGAGGTGTGTATGATAACTCTATACATTAATATTTTTAATTTATTACTTGAATACAATTTGTACTTGGTAATAAGGCATTGTGGTCCCTGTACCCATGTTTATGTACAGTTATACATTGTTGCTTTTGAATATAATTGAGTTGCCCTCGGTGTTTGCATTCTTGTGGGTCTGTGAGTGCCTGTGTGGGTCTGTGAGTAGGTGTGAGTCTGTCTGTGTGGGCCTGTGAGTGGGGGTGTGATTTGCTCTGCGGGTATGTGAGTGGGTGTGAGACTGTCTGTGTGGCCTGTGAGTGGGTGTGTGTTTTGCTGTGTGGGTATGTGAGTGGGTGTGAGACAGCCTACTTGGGTCTGTGAGTGGGTGTGAGAGTGTCTGTGTGGGTCTGTTAGTGGGTGTGTGAATGCCTGTGTAGGTCTGTGACTGGGTGTGTAAGTGCCTGCATTGGTCTGGGACTGGGTCTGTAAGTGTCCCATGACAGATGGTGAAATTCACTGACACCCAACTGACATATTTAATTTACTTACACGTCCATAGTAAAATGGTACCAAGGGCTTATAAATTAACTGCTACTAGTGGCCACTTATTGTGCGACCCACTTATGTAGCAATTTTAAACCTGGCTCAGGCCTGCCATTGCAGCCTGTGTGTGTAGTTTTAAAGTGCCATTTTGCACTGGCAAAATAAACTTTCCTTTTTTTTTTTTCACGATTTTGCAAGGAGCCAGAAGATCAGAAAGAACTGGACAGCTCCCCAAGGAAATAGGCATGGAGACATCAGTAAACTTATTACATGGCCGTTACAAGAGCACTGGAAATTGGTGGCGACAATAAGCAGCCATGGTAAGTCACCCCTAAGGAAGGCTCTTAACAGCCCATAAGGCAGGCTGTGGTGTATTTCAAATGTAGGATATGTCATTTTAAATTAACATGTCCTGGTAGTGAAAAAGTCCCACATTCGTTTTTCCCTACTGCAAGGCCTACCACTCCCATAGACCAGTCAGTCAGTTTAATTTATTATGATACGTAACTCCTACGGAGGTTCACATAACATAAAACAGTAATAAAACAATGATACATAGTACATATTAAAATCAACAATTGAAAAGTATAAGACTTCCAGACTGATATAAACATCATTTAGTAAAAACATTTGGGCGATATTTACAAGCCCCTACACAACCACAACGTCACTTTTCTCGACGTTGTGGTGGTGATAAGGGTTTTCCCATATTCACAAGGTGGCTTTAAGTCACTTAATTTGGCTTACGCCGCCTTGTGAATAAGGAACCCTCTCAGGCTACACTTAGCATGAAAGGGGCGGGCAATAGGTGTTGTGTTGCGCTTTCCACTGCAACACCCATTGATTTTGACTCTGCCCCATATTTACAAGGGTGGCATGAACATGGAGCAGTGCCAAATTAAGACCAGGGAAAACCTGGTCTTACCCTGGAGAAGAGAGGAGAAATGTTTAATTTCTCCTCGTTCATGCTGTTTCTATGTGTGCTGCATTGTACAGCACAAATAGAAACAGCAATACACCCTTGATTGTTTATGTATAGGAAGCTGTCCCTTCCGGCACATAAACAATCATTTAAAAAAAAATAACATTTTGCAACTTCAATGTCAGCACACATAGAAGTTTCAAAACTCAATTTCAGATTGTTTATGTGCCGTAAGAGACACCTTCCTGCACATAAACAATAATTCCCCTTAATGCAGGCCCCATTGCGCTATGGTGGAAAGGGTGCCTGCGTTGGCACTAGGCAACTAAATTAGCGACAGTACAGGGGAAAATGCAAGACTTCACCATAGTCATGTAAATACAGTGCAGCCTTGCGTTTCAGAAGTGGCGGAGCGCGGCGTTAAGCCAAGGTGGCCAACACAGCGCTCCGCCACTTCCTTGTAAATATGCCCTTAAATGTCCTTTATAAAGTGATGACATGCTTCAGACCACAAAAGGTATATAATTTGACTGTAATTCTATTGGTGCAACCTCTTAGGAGATATCATCATGCATAGCACAACAAAAAATGCATAAACATCACATAACAATTTACAAATCCCTAAAAGCACTTTATACATTATACTACCTTTAACAACTAAGTTATTTTCAACATAAGAAAGGAGGTAATTAACACCAAGGGAGATAAGGAAAGCAAATATAAGCAATAAAGAGCTTATTCAATATATTTATTTTCAGGCATTTATAAAGTGTATTGCAATATGTGAGGTGCAAATAATGCGTAATACATTTTATAAATGCAACCTTGAAGAATGGAATATTCAGTAAATAGTGCATAATACATTCGTATAAGTGCAACCTTGAAGAATAGTAGCATACATACATACAATTAGAATATACCAGAATTGCATAACCAAAAAATGCACATTCCATAGGAGCATTCAGACGAACATTGACATTAAGTAGCAAACCCCACCTATAAGGATCTGCGGTCCTACTCAAGGTACAATGAGGGTCCAAATAATTGAATAGATCTTGTTACCAATCAAATCATACAGGGGAAACATTACATTACATTACATTTAAACACCCACCAGTGACATACATGGGCTCTAAAAGATGTTCTAAGAGGATCTGGAAAATGCTTAAAGCGCCCACCAGTCCTACGCCAGGGCCCTAATAGACATTGAAATATCATTTCATTCATGAGAAACAGTACAAATGTACGTACCTCCAAGGCAGAATGCATAATATATTTAATAAATAGAGGCCTTAAAAAGTGGCAATGAACATTCTGTAACACGAGACACACAAATAATACGTGGTTAAGAGCCGAAATATGTGAGGCGCTAGGGGGCGCACAGCGGAATGGCTGGGTAAGACCGCAGCTCCGCCGGACGACCGACATCGTACTGGATGAAACCCAACTAAATGCACGCATAACCGTTAACAAATGGCAGAATCCGGTGTCGGAATGTAGCGCGCATCTTTTGGGCTATGCATTGACTGGCTGAGCGTACACAAACGGGAGAAATCGGAACTCTTAGTTGCCGGCGCGGAGAAAGAGACAAGATGGCGGCCAATGCTCTGATCTGAGTCCTTCCCCCCAGAGACTACCAGTAAGTGGTGATTTATGCTCAATCATCATGCACTCTGAGGGGCCAGTGGGATTCGATAGAAATCGGAATGCCCTGACACCTGCAAACAGTGACTGTTCGAAACAATAAGCGGCGCTGTCTCACTTCGCCATTCGAGGTCCGGCTGTATCAAGATGGCGGCGCCCAGCACGGAGGAGCTCATCCAGTGTACACGGAGCGAATGGATATGAGGTGGACTCGGCGATACAGTGCGGAGCAGTAGGGCTGCCCATGATGATGAGACTGGGTGCGCAAGGCATAATTACAGTAACTGCTGAGAGAGGTGGCATGTCCGGCGCGTTCGTGTGCGGCGCCAATATCGTCTGATTGCATGACCGAGACTGGGTCCACTGTGCTTTGGGTCACTAAGCGGAATTATAGCGCTACTACCACCGTGGGGACGACATCGCAGAGCCTCTGGCTGTGCATGTTTATGGTGTGCAGGGCCCATGGCTGATGCTTCCTGCCAGGCGCTCACAACGGAAACGGCGCCTTAACAACGTTAAGTGCGCGAACTGAGTTCTAGGTGGCCCGACCTGTGTGGGACGGTGAGTGGCTGACACCACCCTGCTGTTGCCGCGGCAAACCCATCGTACTACGGTCCAGGGCTGGGACTCGTGATGCCATTGGAATATACACCACGACGCAATATCTGCGGTGTAGCGCTGCATTGACTCTGCACGAAACTATCACACTAGCGTTTTCAGAGCCTCACGATCGCAGGCAACTACTACTAACAATCGGTTGTGGACAGCGAGGGACCCGTGTGAGCAAGAGTTCACTAAACACCGGGTGGCCATAATCCAGCACCAACCGACCATCGCTCAGGATATCAAAACGGCGACATCCACTAGATTAACAAGGTCCTCCCTACAGACAGCTAAAACGCAAAACAATCCGCAGAGGATGATGGTGAGGCCGGACAAGCAACAGCAAAAGATGAACTTTGAAGCTAAGAAGACCCTTAAGAAAAACTCGGAACACATGGCAGAGGGTGGTGGATCGCCCGAGATGACGCCCAACAACAACATGGAGAAAATACTTCGAGCCATTCAGTCGAACTTACAGGATATTAACGGTAAGCTGGATCACTTAACGTGTAGAATGGATGACATGTCGGACAAAATCGAGAAACATGGCGAACGACTTGAAGCGGCTGAGACCAGAATTTCAGAAGTGGAGGACGAGACACGAGCCACCACTACGAAATGCAGTGGCATGGAGTGGGTTATGGAAGTTATCCGTGCAAAGGAGGAAGAATTGAAAGCGCGTTCGAGACGCAATAATGTGTGCATCACGGGTGTTCCAGAAACGACGAACACGGGGCGCATGGAACTGTATGTAGAACAACTGTGCACTGAACTGTTTGGAGCTGAGGCCATGTCCTCCGTCTTCATAGTTGAGAGGGCACACAGGTCCCTAGCACCACATCCTCCACCGGAGGCCACGCCGAGACCCATTGTGGCGAGGATATTAAATTATCGCGACAGAGACACCATCCTCAGACTTGCGCGGGAAAAAGGGCCCATCAGGGTAACAAGCTAGAATTTTACCCGGATCACACAGTCGCAGTTCAGCAGGCAAGGAGAGAGTTTGCGTCTGTGAAAACCAAACTCCGGGAGCTCCATCTTGAATATTCTATGCTGTATCCGGCTCGGCTCCGTGTGAAGGGGGAAGGTAAAGCAGTCATTTTGTCAAGTCCAAAGGCAGCGCAGGAGTTTATTAAAAAGGCAGCGAAACAGGCTAAGACCAAAGCTCGTGAAGAACAGCACATGGATTCGGACTGAGAGTCTGCGATGTCTAACGAACGAACGAACGTTGATGAACAGCGGTAAGACTTTTCTTTTAATCACTTTGAAAGGTACACTCTTCTTCTCAACTCCTGGTCTGAGGGTGAGGGAGGATGTGGCTTATAACTGCCAAGCGACATACTCTGCTGTGGGACAGCTGCAGAAATACTGACTTTCAGAGGCGGGCGCCGCTACTCCTGCAATATATATACTATCACGAACAATAAGCGACATGAGTGCTATGCTGTACTCTAATGAACGCTTATGGACATTGCGCAACACGCTCAGTTTCAGCTGCACAGGTCCCCTGGTGCCGTCTTGAATAAGTAGGGGGGCTGTGACAGACAGTGCCACCATGCAACCCCCAAATAACGCATGAAACTCACAGGTTTATGAACTATCGTGCTGCATGTTTCAGGATGGCGCCTGGTGCCAATTTTTTTACACTATGTTAAGTCTACAACAGCGCTGCCAGACCCTACCTATATATACTGCGGACCACATGAACCTCTACAGTAGCTTAACAATCAAGGTTGTGGCCTAGTCGAAGGATGGGGTACATACTGTGCAGCTGCTTGCACTGACTGGAGTATAGGGCCACTACATCATACATGGATGACTGACACACTGTCTCGCCTGCCCTCATGCACCAGTGGCCCCACTCGGTAAGCAGGTGCGTTGTTATGTGGGAGGGGCCGAGCGCACGATGCCAACAGCCAAGAGTCGTACCTGGATGAAAATGGGTCATACAGACACATCGCAATTGTACACACCTAGCGGTATTAATGTCGTCCACATCCATTTAGTTGGATGTTGAGTTGTGCCCCAAGCGGACCTCCACAAGGGTGTTCCCCAAAACAATTTGTTTCAATGGGAAGAGCTACGGTTCTTTCTAGGTTAAAAGGGAAATGTTGCAAGTGTAAATGGCTTCGGCAGGGTTGGGTTGCTGGATTGGGTGGGGGCGGGAAGGGCGGGTGTTTTGTTACTGTTATGAGACCACCTCACCTAAAACATGCTGAATATATAAATGCAGGGCAACATTGGGTTGCTGAGTTGAGACCGAATTTTCTAGCACATGTCATTTCGATGTTTGTTCTGCGGTGGATAATCACCTGGACACATGTGAGTGCATACGCTGAAATACACACCGTTTCTATACATGACTATACTATATCACAAGTTTTGATACCCCTACCTCACTAATGACACAGAGGGTTAATGATACGCGAAGTAATCACATGAATCTCCTCACATGGAATGTCAGGGGTCTAGCACAACCCAAGAAAATTAGACAGGTATTCGCCTACCTAAACAGAGGTAACATAGACATTGCCTTATTGCAGGAGACGGACATCGCACCCAACACACATCAATCCATAGGTAAACGTTGGGCTGAATCGGTATACACTGCTACGTATTCTTCTTACTCTAGAGGGGTGATGACGTTGATATGTATGGGCTTGAATTTTACAACACAACAGATAACTCAAGACCCGAATGGTAGATACGTCATTGTAACGGGTCTTCTGCGTGGGCAGAGACTGACATTACTTAATGTGTATGGCCCAAATGTAGATGCACCAGAATTTTTCCAGGAATTGTGGGGACACCTTCGGCAGTTAACAGGCACATACATCATATGTGAAGGCGACTGGAATGTAGCATTAGCTGACGATATTGATCGTTCCCCACAATCCGCCGAGCGACACAAACAGGCTAAAGCCAAACTTCTTCACATGATGAAGGATTTGTCATTAACAGACCTTTGGAGACACAAACACCCTGACTTACCTGGTGCGACACATATCTCTGCTATTCACAACAGCTGGTCACGCCTGGACTACTGGCTAGGCACGGATAACATTACACTATGGACGCGGGACTTACAAATCCTCCCCAGAACACTCTCAGACCATAACCCCATATTGTGTAAACTCACTATGCCAGATTACGCACCACCCCCTTTCCAATGGCGATTTAATTCACGCGCCCTAACAGATATAATTTACGCTGACACCATACACACTTACTTCCTTCTTGGCGAAACCGCACCGTGTTACCTACTCGTTCCCCTCCGGACCGCATCTTGGAGCTGGTACGGAGAAGGGTGTATTTGAGGTTACCGCGTTTCCGGGTCGGTTGTTTTTGAACTAGACCGTATGGTCTACAGCGGCCATCTTAGGGGGATGCTAAAAGCACGAACAATAAAGATATTGACAAAATCCAGGTGGTTACCGAACAAATGTTCCTCTGGCATCTTCAGAGTTGCTTTTTCCATTGATTTGGAGTTCAATCGTTATTTTTGTTTTTCTCATAGTATGTTTTCTTTTAATTATAATTTTATGCGGTAAAAAACAGGTAGCTATGTTCGTTTTTTTAAACAAATTTTTATATTTCGTGCTACAGACAGAAATTAACGAGCTTATTGTTGATGTACAGACAGTGAAGGACTTATTTTTCAAAAGCGGTAGTTGAGGTTTCGCTTACTTGGAGTTATCAGGCATATCCCTCTGTCGAGCGAGTTATGTTGTTGTTACTCAACTCTATTTATTATTCTATGTACAGCAAATTATATTAACTCAACCCAAATATTTCATGTGAAGTGGTCGATATATCCCGGTGGTCTCGGGCAGACATAATGTGTTTGCACTAGCGGTCCTTGCCTATCATGAAAAAAACTGGTTTATGATGTTTGCTTTAATGGTAGGTGTCTGAAGGGACATCTTGAGTTTAATATATGTTCTCAGTTATAGTTAGTCACCAAAAGCACCCCAGGGAATGTCATTGTTTAACCCATGGGTGTCTGTATGTAATTTGAAAACCCATCTTTGTTCTCGCTCATGTAATATCTTTTCTTGGTTCTCTTTGTTTTTTACACTTTCCAGCACTACCCATGTCAAATCATTGGGTGTGTGGTTTTGCTCAATGAAATGGCTTGTCATCCTGGTGGTCGCTCGTTTGCAGCGGATGTTACTCCTGTGTTCCACTATGCGGGTACTTACCTTCCTGGTGGTCATACCCACATAGTGTAAGTTGCAGATGCATGTGATTAAACAGATCACCCCACAGGTATTGCAATTAGAAAAACTCCGTAGTTCCCATTTGGCGTTGTTGTTGAAGATGACCGATTTTGTCACTGATGTCAAATGGCAGACACTGCAATTATTACAGGGATAATGCCCACTGGGTAATGGTTGCAGTCTCACAGTGGAGATGGCGGGTGCTGATCGGGTGTGTACCAAAAAGTCTTTTAGGTTTTTCCCCCGGCGGTGGCTGAACATAGGGGTTGGTATGTTTAATCCACCACTGTTGATCATAGGCCAATGCTTCTTGACTATCTTGGTTACCACGTCTGATACTTGGTTGAAAGTCGTGATACAGATCGGTCTTTTGTTTTCTGTTTGGGTTTTTTCTTTTGGTTCCAATAAGGCATCTCTATCATTGTTGCTCGCTCGCTTCTTTGCATCCTTTATTAGTTTCTTAGGATACTTCCTGGATTGTAGTTTCTTGCTCAGATCATCCACCTGTTTGATGTAGTCCTTTTTGTTGCTACAATTTCTCCGTAGTCGTAGGAATTGGCCAAAGGGAAGGTTTTGTCTGAGGTGTCGCGAATGAAAGCTGTCATGCAAAATGCGTTGTTGTGATAAGCACCCCTGACTCTGCCCAAATGTTCAAGTCTAAGAACACTAGATGTGATCTGCTCATGGAAGTAGTGAATTTCAGGAATCTCTGTTGTTCGTTTAGCCAGGTCAGGAAAGATTCTGCTTCCTCTTCCGTTCCCTGCCAAATTAGAAGGACATCATCTATGTAGTACTTCCATATTAGTATTTGATGTCTGTATGGGTTGATGTTGTTCAGGATTTTGTTGTTCTCCAAATGATGGACATACAAACCGGCTATGCTCGGTGCAAATGTGCTGCCCATGCTGGTCCCGTGTTGTTGTCCTCAAACCTGAAAAAATTCTCAGTGAGTGCTAGCTGACAGCACTCCATCACCACATGTCGAGGAGTATGATATTTCCATTCATTTTCTAACAGGACTTCCTCCAGTATTTGTAGAGTCTCCCTATGTGGGAGGCTCGTGTATAGACTTTCCACATCCAGGCTGATGAGGACGCTGGATGTGGGGTCAAAATTTAGTTCCTTAAGTAAGCAGAGAACGTCCTTAGTATCTTTTAGGTACGTGTTGGTGCTTTGTACTAGGGGTCTCAGGAAGGCATCCGCAAATTTTGATAGCGGTTCCAGGATTGATCCAATCCCTGAGACTATCGGTCTGCCTGGTGGGTTCTCAAGCCTCTTATGAATTTTTGGGATTGTGTAGAAGTAGGGGGTTGTTGGTTTCTTGTTTACCAAAAAAATCTGCTTCCTTTTTGCTTAGCCAGTCATTGGCGAGACATTCCTCAATGAGGTATGCAATTGAAATTCTTAGACGTTCCGTCGGATCTTCTTTTAGGATGATGTAATTTCTTGTGTCTGCTAGGAGGCGTAAGCATTCTTTCCTGTAATCTTTAGTATTCTGTGGAACAATCGCCCCGCCCGTGTCGGCTGGTTTGATTGTGACTTTGTCATTCTTAGATAGTTCCTGTATAGCTGTTAATTCCACCTTACTTGTGTTATGAAAGACTTTCACTGTGCGTTGATCCAGATCTTGCACCTCCTTCATTACTACTTTTTCGAAGGCCAGTAATTCTACTGGTAAGTTATTTGATGGTGGGACAAAGGTTGATTTTTTCTTTAGTCCAGTGTAACTTCTAGTTGGTTCTTTGGATTCTTTATCTTGAAAAAAGACCTGAAGTTTCAGTTTTCTGAGGAATTCTTTCAACTCGCAGCAGAGTTTGAATTTGTCTGTAAGGGGGGTTGGTACAAAACCCAAACCCTTATTGAGAACTTGTGTCTGTATTTCTGAAAGATTCAGAGAGGACAAATTGACCACTAGATTGGATTGCTGCTCGTTGTTGGTTCCGGCGGCCCCTTGCTGCGTGTGTGGCGTCCTGTTGTCACCACTGGTTCGGCCCATTGCACACTTTGGTTGGATTTGTTTCTTGTTCGTTGTGTAGGTCGGCCTCTCCCTAAAAAAGGCCTCCCTTGATTTCCTTGGTTATTGCCCCAATTCTGGTAGTTTTGTTGATGGTACATGGGTGGGCCATAGTAAAAGGGTGGTGGCGGAGGGCCATAAGTGTAGGGATTCTGATACATTGGCCACATGGGTGCTGGATTTCCTCTATGATCCCCCATGTTTCCCCTTCCTCTTCTAGGTCTTCTATTGGGGGTGGTGTTGTAATTACCTGAGGTTCCTGAACTATCAGATCCTGAATCTGAGCCATCACTGTCAGTGTTGTATCCTGGGTTCCTGTTGCTGAGTTTGTAGTCGTCCTTAATATACGGATACACCTTCTCATGAGAAAAGGATTTCTTGTCTTTTGAAAGTTTGATATATTTCGAATCTTTTAGACTTATTTTAAAATCCGTCATACTTTTATTCAACTCTTCCAGTCTTTTTTTAAGTTCAGCTGGATTTTGGAAGGATTTTAGACGGACCTCCATAGAGTGAATTTCATCTTTTAAAGAATCCACTAGGCGTGACGCTGTTTTGATTATTAGAACCAACCAATCTCGGGTACAATGCCACGAGATTAGTGACCAATCCTTCTTAAATTGTTTGTCATGTTGGAATATGAAAGGTTCATTTCTGACTATCAAACCCCTTGGTGCTGTATTCGCTTGTAGGTATTCTGCCATCATAACTCCATGTATCAATGTTTTGATCTGTGTTCTCTTAAGCTCCGTCAGTTCGTCCCAACATTGGCTTGCATCGCTGTTATCTCTGTTGGGTGCCCCTGCATGTGTTTTTAAAAAAAAAAAAATTATTGGGCATTGTACCACAACTTAAATCTACCAAATGTAAGTTCTGTGCGGTTTCATTATTACTTGCCAAGAGACATATATCACAATGCTGGCACAGTACCAAAGTGCCGACAATGAACAAGTGGCTGCAGGACATGTCCAGCTGTAGGGACAAACTCCTGACATACGAGGAAGAGCTACTGATGAGATCTAGACCAAAAGACTTCTGGGGATACCTTACTGAATATATGCGTACATTAGAAACAACTACAAATGATTGAGCTAAAATGGTGTTTCAAATTTATTAAGGTGTGTGTCACTGTGCTTGAGTGTCGGTGGACGCTGTCGGCACAAACATATTAAGATGCATTCAGTATTTATGAAATTGACTGATGGTAAGTGATGGTCTCATTCACTGGTTTGTTAATTGTTAATTTATGTTTTTATTGTACTTCAACAAAAACTGAAAAACAAGACCTAATTTATATGCATAACGCCGCCGGACCTTGTGTTGTCGGCTACGAGGCTGTGCACAATCACTCCTGTACTGTATTACTTGAATCAACGCAGCCGGCCCCTCGGGTTGTAGGCTCCTGGCTGTGTAAACATCTTTTGTCACAATAAAGGTCTTCCAAAAAAAAAAAAAAAGAGCCGAAATATGTAACTGCCGCAAATCGCATCTTCTATCCTTTGTCTGGAATTTATCCCAAATGCCAGAAATCACACGTAAAGAAAGCAAGTCCAGTCTCAGCAATAAGGTCAGCCTTCTGACCCCATGAGGCAAATTCCATATTAAATAGGTCTGAGGTTTGTTCCCCTGGTTGCTCTCCTGCACAGACGCAGATTTAACTGGCTTAGGGCAATATCTCTGGCCAAACCTATTTTGGAAACAGAACCCTTTATAAAGCTCTTCAGAGCTGACTTGGGCATAAAACAATCAATGTTCAAATCAACCCCAAAAGTTTGATTTGCCCGTGTTTATATACACTACATGATTCCAATTAGCCGTGTTCTTGAGCAAGATTGCCACTCCCACTCCCCAACTGGTATGACCCCTTTTGGCAGCACACCTTGCCTTACAGGAAAATACAAAATAACCAATGCAATCAATCTCTATACATGACCATGTTTCTTGTAGGTACATGATCAGGGGATTACAATATTTCAAAAGATTTAGAGCCATATGTAGGTAAACTACATGTACTGATTCTAAAATACCGAATTTTACAGATTCTGTAATTTAGAATCGGTAAATGCAATGTAGGTAAAAATTCGGTAAGTATTACCGAATCGGTACGATTCGGTATTTACCGAATCGGTATTTACCGATTCGCTAATTCCCATTCATTCCTATTGGCCTGGAGCCCCATAGGAATGAAGGGGAATTATCGAATCGGTAAATACCGATTTGGTAAAAGAGGGAACACATTGAAGGGTGGCAGGGTGTCACTTTGACACCCTGTTGCACCCCTCAATAGTGCATGGGTGCACATGTGGCACACATACATGCCCTAAGGGCATGTATGTCTGCCACATGTCACTGTTTTAAATGACAAAACATTGCTTCTTTTAGGGTTTTCAATATTTACCACCAACTTGTAGTTGGTAAATAACGAATCCTAAAATGGGAAAAGCACTCATTTGAGTGCGCCCTACATTACGGATTCGGTAATTTACCGAATCGGTATCTTAAGAATTCGGTAATTTACCGATTTCTCAAGTTACCGATTCGGTAAAATACTTAATCCTACAATCATGCCCCCTACATCTGAAAAGCCTAATACCGGTCGGTTACGGCCGAAATTCGGTAATTTCGGCCATTACCGACCGGTATTAGGCTACTTACATCTGACCCTTAATCTTTCCTCATCTTGTCCCAAAAACAGACATATTCCATGAGAGAAATAGCCCATCCAGTTTACCTCAAGGGCTCACTGATCCTGGGTAAAGGGTGAGCGTTATTAAAAGCTCCCACCACCCAGGTCCACTAGAAAAGATCATCCTTCAAATTAGTAGCCCGGTAATGGATTACAGGACCCTCCACCATGTTAATTACTCAATCCCTTGCCCTAGTGAAATAACAATATCTTTGGGATTCCTGTGAATGAAATCAGAATTCGGCCACACTGCATCAATCACCATTGACTTAAATACTTTTAAAGCATTTGATTGTTGGAAGGGGTTTCCCAGTACTCAGCAACAGGGACAACATCATTCCCACAATTTTGTAAATACTCGCAATTCTGAACAACCAAATTTGCGATCACCGGGAAGCCTAAGGTGACTGTGGAATACGGGGACGGGCCAAACAAATTAATACTCACATTTGTGATATCTCCACTTTTCACCAACTTTAAGGCATCAATTAATATGAACGAATTTAGGATAGAGCTTATATTTACTGAGGGAAACTTACTGTCAAATAGCAGAATAAATCTAAAACCGATGACATAGCACTCTGCTCCACACAGGTCCTTTGTGGAGTGCCTATTGGGGTAATTCACAGAGATTCCCCAACCCCCGGACAAAAGGATTTTGCCCTACAATTAAGCATGGGACGAGGGTGCGAGACAGACGCCACGAAGGTACCATAATCTGCATTTCTCGTACTCAATGGAATAGACATCTGATACCCTTAATTTGCTCCTCCTAAGTGGGGATTTACCACTCGAGTCCACCCAACCGGGTTATTTACACCACTAGATCATAACACTGACAAGGGAAGAGGAGCCTCACTTCTCATTCCCCCTGCCAGTCCAGGAGGCTCAAGTACCCTGGACGGAGACCTCAGCTCCGCCCGCGGAGTATGCAGAGATTTGCCTTCTCTGCGTTCCACAGAGAGTGTGGGGAAGGCAAATATCTGCACACTCTGCAATGGAGCAGAGTTGGCCAGCCCCCACCTCCACCGCCCTTTAAAAAAATAAGTTAAAAGTAATTAATAATAAACTTAAAACCACTTACCTCTTTACTGCGGCGTCCGCGGGCTTCCCTCCTCCTCTTCCTCGCCGTACCAGTAATACTTAAGAAAACTGTGCATTATGGGTACCGCGAGGAAGACGAGGAGGGCAGCCCGGAGATGCCGCAGTAAAGAGGTAAGTTGTTTTAAGTTTATTTGTAATTACTTTTAACTTACTTCTTAATAAGAGGTGGAGGTGGGCAGCGTAGCGGAGCTCCACGGAGTTCCATGGAATTTGTTTGCAACTTCGTGGACCTCTGCATAGCCTCGCTATGCTCACTACTCCCAGGGTTAGGCTCAAGCAGAACATTGGATTTGGGAAACAAGGCTCCCTGAAGGGTGAGAGAGGGGGAGTGGAAATAGCCGGAGCTGCTCCGGTTCTCAACCCTATGCCAGCAGGATCATCATACGGGAAATTCTGCATGGTGGATGCAGTAGAGGCACTGCCCTTAAGAGGAAATTTCGTCAAGACTCCCACCGTCAAACTCTTTGTATCGATAACCTTAGGGCAGTGGTTCCCAAACTTTTTTGACCCGTGGCTCCCTTGACCTAATTGGCAGTTGGCCGTGGCTCCCCACCATTTTTTTACCCGAGCACCGGGGTGCAGCGGCGCACACTTTGGGACCCAGTGCCATAGCCCATTGGCTGAGTTCTTGCACTTGTTTGTTTCCATTGAAAGCAATGAATATTATCACTGTGGTGAAGTGGGGTTATCACTACCTTCAGTAGAATGTATACGTTGCACACAGTCTTGTCCCAATTGAGAACTGTTGGTTCAGGCTTCTACTTTAGAAAACCTGGGATACAAGACCCCATTAAAATTGGTGCAGAAACTGTGGCTAGTGCAGAATGTGAAAGCTGGGGTCGGATGAACGTCTTTGCCTTTGAGCAGTACCTTAGATTAGAAGCTTGCTCTCTGCTGTACCGAGCACGTTGCTTGCACATCCAGTCACATCTTTATTATTTTTAACCCTCTTCGAGGATTGTGCCCTGAATGTCTCAAATAACCTGTACTTACTTATGCTCAAATAATGCCCATCTGCATAATGTTCTTGCACGTGTTCAGATAAGTGAATCGTGCTATTAGTATTAGTGTTTAAAAAGTGTACTGTTTTTTCATGGAACAATATTCGATTATACAGTGCCAGGAACCATCATAGTGAACACGCTTTAAGAACACGCATTGCTTTAGGTGCAATTTGCAATAATTGTAAATGTATTTTATAGCACATAAACACCTCTGAAAAGACATCTGAGCACTTTTTTTTGCAGCGAGGAGCATGCAACTCCGGAATGTTAGATTAGTAAATGAGTACGATTGTTTTTCTTGTGCATTAGTTGTGTTAGGATTGTGCTCTTGGTTGCTTGTTTGTTTACTGTTTATTGGAGTTAGTAGTGGTATAGATAGAATGACAGGAGTGGGTTTGAAAAGGGGAAGTAGTGAGTTGTTTTGTAAGTAGTGGTCGTGTCTGCTTGTTAGTTGGGTGGCATGGCTGAAGGAGCAGGGATAGGAAAGACGGATGGTTTATTGTTGTTTTGTTGACAACTGTTATGGACAGAGGGGTCCCGGACTTAAGAGAGTGATTTATATACAGTGTAGAAAATCGAATGAATAATAAAATTTAGAAGAAAACAAACAAATGAGGTTACGATGTTTTAATTCACAAAGTACCTATATCAACCACTTTATGGTTACGCAGTTTTTTTAGAATTATGTATACTTCATAAAAGTATTAGTGCCCACATGGGGAAGGGAGGGGAGTGCTGTGAGGAAAATTAGCGAACAGGAGTGAAATGCATAAACAATAATCAATTTTAACATCATTGATCAGTAGTTTCATATACATTCTAATCTGGTCTCCCTAATTCGGAGCCATATAGCAAATTAATTCATCACAGTTTATTTACAAAAAGCAATATCTCCTCATTTAGGCTGTATAAATCCTGAATAACCATGGGAGTAAGAACATGGGGACAGTCTACGTTTCGACCCTAGCAGGGTGTAGGGTAGTTCACCCTTACAGAGCGGGTCTTCATCAGGACAGGGGGGCAGTGGGCAAGCCTCCTAGGGTGAGAAACAATGAAGAAAAACTCAGAAGGGTAAAAAATCCCAAATTACCTAAGCGTGGTTACCGCTTGGTCAAAGCATTGGGAAAGCACTGTTAGAGGACTACAATGATCATTATCGTATTTACCTTGTGAGAGGAGGACCAATAGAGTTGCCATCAGGTTGGGTCAATATCACCTCGAAAGACTTCTGAATGTGAGAAGGACCATAGTTAGGACAATTGATTGCCGGTTAGGCAGCAGGGTGGCTACATAACACTCAGTTAGAGGAAGCGTGTAAAGTTTACCTCAGGTCCCGGTATGAAGATCGGGATCAGTGACTACAGATCGTATCTGGGGAAAAAACAAAACAGGCACGCCCTCATGAGTGTTTGATCGTGAGGGGTACTAGATCATGCTATAAAGCCGGATTCCTGCACATAAGTGCAAACGGGCTTACCTTGTCAAACAAATTATCCTAGCATAAGCGAGGTCTCGAGGCAGTCAATGGAAGCGGCTCTCGTAACCAGGAAGTTAAGGTCAGGGGCGTGGCTACGCTTATATAGCCGGATGCTGAAACTGTGAAGGGACTAACCTCGTAGTTACAGGGAAACTAAGGACGCTAAAGAGGTACCTTGGCGTCAGCAACAGCGTAAATGGATTATGTATGGCCAGTGGACATTCAGGACCTAATCGTCCCGTGGAAGGTTCATAGGCAGTCTTGGTGCACCTAGCAGACACGTTACTATCATCAAAATTGACACATTAGTATAACCAAATTGACCGGAGTAGCGGTTATTCGTACTTACATATCATATTTATAGCATCAGATAGGTGCAAGTACCTACCATGCAAAGTGGTAAAATGCCAATTCCATTGTTACACAGATTTGTTATTAGCTTACCCAAAGGGATGTGTGAAAGGAGGGTAAAGAGTATCAAGGAAAAGTCAAGGAAATGTATCAAAGGACAGCTAACTGTGCGAAACTGCTTTCAGATTCGTTTAGGCCATTGTGTACTGAATCAAAAAATTGAATCCATTTCAGTTCTCTGATGTTCAGAATAGGGGCGATGTTGCCTCCCTTAGGACCAAGTTTCACTTGTTCAAGTACAATCCACCTTAGGGTCTCTGGAAGGTGGTTCTCTTTCATGCAGTGTTCAACTATTGGTGCACCAGCCACTTTACACCTGACCCGGCTACAATGTTGTAAGAAGCGCATTTTGATGCGTTGTTGTGTCTGACCAACATAGATTAGGTCACATGGGCAGATTATGCAGTAGATTACATCCTCCGTGTTACAGTTGGTGTGTGATTTCAATTTTACACGGTGATGTTTGAAAATGAATTCCTTGGTTTGGATGGTGGATGGCCTTAAAGCTTCCACACTTGAAATGACCCAGAATTGGAGGGAGGTTCCAAAGAGAAGTGATGGTAGATGTCGATGTACTATCCAGAAGTGAGCACACCACATAGTCACGTATATTTTTGGCCTTTTTGAAGGAATGTAGGGGTGGGCAGTGACATCCCACATCTTCCGATATCATCGGCCAATGTTTGTTCACTGCTTTCTTGACCTCGTTACTCTTCATTGAAAAAGTGGTTACGCATATTAACCTTTGGTCTTGATTGTTTGTACGTTCGTGAGGTTGTAGTAATGTCTCTCGGGGATTGAACCACGCTCTCTTACGGACCTTCTTTGTCAGTCGTTTTGGGTATCCACGTTCAATGAGGCGGTCCATCAGGTTCTCTGACTGTACCATGTAATCTTCCTTCTTACTGCAATTACGTCTAATTCTTAAAAATTGACCGAAGGGCAAATTGTCCCTAAGGCTCCTCGGATGATGGCTCGAGTACTGAAGTAGTGAATTACGTTCAGCGGGTTTTCTGAAGAGGTTCGTGTGTAGGACCCCATCCTCAGCAATGATAGAAAGATCAAGGAAGTCAATTTTGGTTTTGTTGAATTGGATTGTGAATTGGATGGCATGGGATTTAGTATTGAGCCAGTTGAAAAAAAAGTTGATATCGATATCCGTGCCGGCCCAGACAAGGAGGATATCATCTATGTATCGCATCCATAGTTGTATGTTTGACCTAAATGGATTGGAATCATGGAGAATGAAATTGGTTTCAAAAGTGGACATGAAGATAATTGCTAAGTCTGGGGCATTATAGAGCACAAAAGCCGGATTCGGAACAAAAATACCACATCCCCACTGGCAACACACTGGGAGAAAGCGGGTCACACTATACCCCAAATACGATTTACCATCTTAGAAAGAGTCAAAAAGGTGTCAGGCACAGACATCAACATATCACTGGCCCGGAGGGAAACACATTGGATAAAAACACTGAGAACGCTAGCCCCAAGTGGGCTTAATGACCATTACGAGATGTTGTGTTTCCTATAAAGTAGCCCTTAAAGTTCCATATTGTACAGGATCTGCACCCATCTTTTAGTGTGTCTTTCATTTTCTGCTCCTTCACAAAAAAAAAAAAATTCACATATTTTTTATGTATGGTTTTTCTATTTCACTTTTTAAGCACCATATATTGTACGTTGTCTTCGTTTCACTTCTTATATTTCACTTCCAACATCATCTTTATCACTTCAATATTCGGTTTCTCCCTTTCCATTTCCTGATTACTGGTGACATTTTCTATTTCCTTTAGACTTCCCGTTTTCTACATCGTTTTACCCCCTCGGGTCTATTTTCATGCAGCGTAGACCTCCCATTGCTTTTTTGAACAGAACCTCCCCGGCCGCGCACTGCACTCTGGATGGTTTCCAACACATCGCGTTAGAAGCAGCTTACTAGCAGAGAACCTCGCAAGCCTTGGGTACGTTCGTTCCGTTGTTTTCACCTTTACCAAGACGCTTGTCCAAAATTAAGTATCAGTGACATGGAGGACTTATACTCTACTCCTCCTTATTTATCCCTTTAGTGTCGTGAATTGCCATTAAGCAACACGGAGGAATTCCCTTCCTTTGACTATTTCGGACGGGCAGCACATCGACAGTGCTCGCAACATTCAATTTCTGGTAAGCAATTACAGCACAGTGACTTTCCATTCACTGTTCCCGCCCGTTCTCTGCTGCTACAGGACAATCTCCTATGCAGTACATTATTATATTACTTTATCTTACTTACAGATAAAAGCGCGCAGCACTGTAACTCACAGTATCAGGCCACCTGTCCCGACCAGCACCCAGTGCAAGGTACTAACTAAGCGCTACCATTTCTTCTTTTTTATGGTGATTTGTTCTTTGCGTTTATTTCACTCTGCTTACTCTAAAGCACATTTCTTCTAGCATCTACATTGGCCTATCCCCAACACTCTTTATTTCAGTGCACAACTCGGGGTGCAAATCCTATTAGCCGAGCAGTATTTTTACTGCATGTTGTTGTGTTTTAATTTTCAGTGGCGACATTGAATGTGAAGATTCCACTTGATAACGCTTTCCCCTGACGAAGGGTTCTACGTAACCCGAAATGCATTGGGACTGATGAAAAAAGGATGTTATGTATTTCTTAGCCGCTTTGTAATGGCTTAAACTCATTGTTGATTTGATATTACTTTGACAACTGACACGAACAGTTTACACACATATATATGTTAATAATGTTTTTGAAATATGATTTGCATAATGCTATAACAGTAAAAAACATGTGATGAAACAAATAATTGTTTGCCTTAGAGCACTTTCTATGAATTTCAAGTGCATTCCCTCAACTGTGGGCTCCCCCACAGTCCGCTTTGATGTCCTAACACGGGGAATAAGGGTCATTTCCCCACTGGGAATTGCACGCACATCCCTTACAAACCCACTAAATATCTCATCATAAATTATAAACCAATTAACTGTTTACACATAGGTGTGCACCCGCACCCCCCTATCAGTGATCTTATACCAGACCCACTCATTGCAGGGTAGCACCCACGAAATTATCTCAATATGTCGTGGAAAGATATAGCGGACGTAACCACGAATCAAGCCACTACCAAAGCATATACTACAGAGGAAGCAGAGTCAATATATTCACTTATAAAAGAAGCACGTGATTTTGGTGCCTCCACAGGAAATATCTCACAACAACTGAAACAACTCGAATACTTGCTTAAGAAAGAAATTAATCAGCGCCTCCACGCCACTACTCTCATCGAGTATCATAAAGTTAAAAGAATTCCTAGAGGCCTACGAATAGCTTTAAAACCCATGCTATTTAAATTCAATAAAGATTTCATGTCACGCTGGTATGCTATATTGAATAAATGTTCGCTCGACCTGATACTTCTCATTATAGAAGAAATCTCAACTATACTTGTCGATTTGACGCAAGACATAGACAGACTTAAGGATGGCCTTTCACAAAAAATGGACTCCGAAGACTGGGACAAGGTATTGGAGAATATCAATACCAACTTGGACAAACACGCAAAAGAGGTGCACGAACGGAAGACTAGGAAGTTCCGCAGGGACACCATAGACTATAAACTGGATGAGGTTTACTCATGGGCAGAAACCTATGCCCAGAAACGTTTTTTTAAAAAACCCAACACCAATTCCTCTGAGGAAAGTTTGGTACCTGACCAAGATCTTACGGTTCAACATCCAAAACCACCCTCCACCACATCCCAGATCGCAACAACAGAAGGGGAACCATCAACATCCAGCAAACAACAATCTTTTTTAGAGAGTGGCCCACCGACCAAGGGACCTCCAGACAAAACAACACCACAACCAGAACCCGCACCAGAAGGGGACAAAACAAAAAAAGCACCAGACACAGGAAGACCACAGAGGACGGTGAAGAAACCGAATCCCTAGTCATGAACATCTCTTCCAGAACTTTGAACCCAGTGGAACTGAACACACTGAACAAAGGTATCTCTTTCGTGCCAACATATTCATCCAATGAATTGGAAACTGAGACAGCAATGTTCAAATTTATGCGTAAATTACGCTTGAGGTGGTTTTTTTCAACTTTGCCCAATGTTGAAGAACAAAGCCCAGAATCTAGGAAATTTCGTCCTAAGAGTAAATTTATGGCTCCTATCACCCATAAATCACTTGACACCTTCGAACATCTGGTTAAGAAAGACCTTGCAAAAATCCAATATACTAAACCTTCTTATTCCAATCTGACTGAGAAAGAACAAAAAACCCTAGGATCTCTCAAAAGAGACAAGTCCATTATTTTTCAACCAGCTGACAAGGGCGGCGCCCTCGTAGTACTGGATACCACATTCTACAACCAAAGTGTGGAAACACATCTAGCTGACACTGATACCTACTTGACACTGGATAAAGATCCCACGGATGAACTGTTGACCTTATTGACTACTGTAGTCACAAAAGCTGTAGAGGCAGGTACTATAGATACACCTACTGGTAAATTTCTTGTAAATTCAACACCAAAAGTCCCACATATATACATGCTTCCGAAGATGCATAAGGATCCCTTGAGACCACCCTTCAGACCCATAGTGGCAGGGTGCAATTCGATACATGAAGCTATTGGATATTTTGTGGACTATCACCTCCAGCCACTAGTTCAAACTTGGGACACGTACATACGTGACACCACAGACTGTCTCACGAAGCTACAAGCTATTGAACACAAAGTCAACCAGGATACTCTATTATGTACGATAGACGTTGTGGCTTTGTACACCTCTATAGCACATGACCAAGGCCTAGAAGCAGTGGAATGGAGGTTGCTGACCTCATCTAAACCACCTGAATTATCAATTTTTCTTCTCGAACTACTCCACTTCTCGTTATATCACAGTTATTTTCTCTGGCAAAATCAATTCTATCTACAGAAGACGGGAACATCCATGGGCTTTCCCGGAGCCCCCTCGTATGCAAACACCTACATGGCTCACTTCGAACACCAGCACATGCTCACCAACCCCATCTGGAAGAACAATGCAGTATCCATCTTTTGTTACATTGATGATATTTTGGTCATATGGAATGGCCAAAAACGTACACTGGAGGATTCCATCAAGATCTTAAACCTGCACAACCCGAGAATCCAATTCACCTATAACATTCAAGAAAACAAGATACACTTTTTGGATATAGAAATCCGCAAGACAACCACAGGCTTAAGCACATCAGTTTACACCAAACCCACAGATGTCAACAGCGCATTGCACTTCACTAGTGCACATCCAATTTCCCTCAAAAAACACCTTCCAATCTCTCAGTTCATGCGCATAAAGAGAATCACTTCGGACAAACAAGAGTGCACCGACAAAATTCAAGAACAAAAAAGCAGATATCAAACAAGAGGATATCCAGTAGAAATACTTGATCAAGCTGCAGCACAGGTGGAAAAAAAACCGAGGAAGGATTTGTTACAAACCTCCGAAAAAACCTTATCCCGCAGAGAGGTATTTGTATTGAAACATTCCACACAAGCTCCTCTTATAAAAACCATCATCAAGAAAAGATGGGAAATCATTGAGAATGAACCAGATTTTCAAGGCATTTTCTTAGATTCTCCATTATTCGCACACCAAAGAGCGAAGAACCTTCGTGAACTCCTGAAACCGCAAGATGAGAAACCTACAGGGGGTTTCAAGGGAATGACTAAATGTTACAACTGTGGACAGTGCAGCAATGTAATTACAGGTGATATTTTCATGCACCCACAAACGGGCACCAAACTAAAACTTCATCACACGTCCAATTGCAACACTGAAGAAGTGATATATGCAATTAAATGCCCATGTGGCCTCGTGTACGTAGGCAGAACAAGCAGAAAGATAAAAACTCGCATTATAGAGCACAAAAGCCGGATTCGGAACAAAAATACCACATCCCCACTGGCAACACACTGGGAGAAAGCGGGTCACACTATACCCCAAATACGATTTACCATCTTAGAAAGAGTCAAAAAGGTGTCAGGCACAGACATCAACATATCACTGGCCCGGAGGGAAACACATTGGATAAAAACACTGAGAACGCTAGCCCCAAGTGGGCTTAATGACCATTACGAGATGTTGTGTTTCCTATAAAGTAGCCCTTAAAGTTCCATATTGTACAGGATCTGCACCCATCTTTTAGTGTGTCTTTCATTTTCTGCTCCTTCACAAAAAAAAATTTTTTCACATATTATTTATGTATGGTTTTTCTATTTCACTTTTTAAGCACCATATATTGTACGTTGTCTTCGTTTCACTTCTTATATTTCACTTCCAACATCATCTTTATCACTTCAATATTCGGTTTCTCCCTTTCCATTTCCTGATTACTGGTGACATTTTCGATTTCCTTTAGACTTCCCGTTTTCTACATCGTTTTACCCCCTCGGGTCTATTTTCATGCAGCGTAGACCTCCCATTGCTTTTTTGAACAGAACCTCCCCGGCCGCGCACTGCACTCTGGATGGTTTCCAACACATCGCGTTAGAAGCAGCTTACTAGCAGAGAACCTCGCAAGCCTTGGGTACGTTCGTTCCGTTGTTTTCACCTTTACCAAGACGCTTGTCCAAAATTAAGTATCAGTGACATGGAGGACTTATACTCTACTCCTCCTTATTTATCCCTTTAATGTCGTGAATTGCCATTAAGCAACACAGAGGAATTCCCTTCCTTTGACTATTTCGGACGGGCAGCACATCGACAGTGCTCGCAACATTCAATTTCTGGTAAGCAATTACAGCACAGTGACTTTCCATTCACTGTTCCCGCCCGTCCTCTGCTGCTACAGGACAATCTCCTATGCAGTACATTATTATATTACTTTATCTTACTTACAGATAAAAGCGCGCAGCACTGTAACTCACAGTATCAGGCCACCTGTCCCGACCAGCACCCAGTGCAAGGTACTAACTAAGCGCTACCATTTCTTCTTTTTTATGGTGATTTGTTCTTTGCGTTTATTTCACTCTGCTTACTCTAAAGCACATTTCTTCTAGCATCTACATTGGCCTATCCCCAACACTCTTTATTTCAGTGCACAACTCGGGGTGCAAATCCTATTAGCCGAGCAGTATTTTTACTGCATGTTGTTGTGTTTTAATTTTCAGTGGCGACATTGAATGTGAAGATTCCACTTGATAACGCTTTCCCCTGACGAAGGGTTCTACGTAACCCGAAATGCATTGGGACTGATGAAAAAAGGATGTTATGTATTTCTTAGCCGCTTTGTAATGGCTTAAACTCATTGTTGATTTGATATTACTTTGACAACTGACACGAACAGTTTACACACATATATATGTTAATAATGTTTTTGAAATATGATTTGCATAATGCTATAACAGTAAAAAACATGTGATGAAACAAATAATTGTTTGCCTTAGAGCACTTTCTATGAATTTCAAATTGTGATTGATAACCTTGATTTAGACACTTTTGTCTTTGAGCTGTGCATTCCCTCAACTGTGGGCTCCCCCACAGTCCGCTTTGATGTCCTAACACGGGGAATAAGGGTCATTTCCCCACTGGGAATTGCACGCACATCCCTTACAAACCCACTAAATATCTCATCATAAATTATAAACCAATTAACTGTTTACACATAGGTGTGCACCCGCACCCCCCTATCAGTGATCTTATACCAGACCCACTCATTGCAGGGTAGCACCCACGAAATTATCTCAATATGTCGTGGAAAGATATAGCGGACATAACCACGAATCAAGCCACTACCAAAGCATATACTACAGAGGAAGCAGAGTCAATATATTCACTTATAAAAGAAGCACGTGATTTTGGTGCCTCCACAGGAAATATCTCACAACAACTGAAACAACTCGAATACTTGCTTAAGAAAGAAATTAATCAGCGCCTCCACGCCACTACTCTCATCGAGTATCATAAAGTTAAAAGAATTCCTAGAGGCCTACGAATAGCTTTAAAACCCATGCTATTTAAATTCAATAAAGATTTCATGTCACGCTGGTATGCTATATTGAATAAATGTTCGCTCGACCTGATACTTCTCATTATAGAAGAAATCTCAACTATACTTGTCGATTTGACGCAAGACATAGACAGACTTAAGGATGACCTTTCACAAAAAATGGACTCCGAAGACTGGGACAAGGTATTGGAGAATATCAATACCAACTTGGACAAACACGCAAAAGAGGTGCACGAACGGAAGACTAGGAAGTTCCGCAGGGACACCATAGACTATAAACTGGATGAGGTTTACTCATGGGCAGAAACCTATGCCCAGAAACGTTTTTTTAAAAAACCCAACACCAATTCCTCTGAGGAAAGTTTGGTACCTGACCAAGATCTTACGGTTCAACATCCAAAACCACCCTCCACCACATCCCAGATCGCAACAACAGAAGGGGAACCATCAACATCCAGCAAACAACAATCTTTTTTAGAGAGTGGCCCACCGACCAAGGGACCTCCAGACAAAACAACACCACAACCAGAACCCGCACCAGAAGGGGACAAAACAAAAAAAGCACCAGACACAGGAAGACCACAGAGGACGGTGAAGAAACCGAATCCCTAGTCATGAACATCTCTTCCAGAACTTTGAACCCAGTGGAACTGAACACACTGAACAAAGGTATCTCTTTCGTGCCAACATATTCATCCAATGAATTGGAAACTGAGACAGCAATGTTCAAATTTATGCGTAAATTACGCTTGAGGTGGTTTTTTTCAACTTTGCCCAATGTTGAAGAACAAAGCCCAGAATCTAGGAAATTTCGTCCTAAGAGTAAATTTATGGCTCCTATCACCCATAAATCACTTGACACCTTCGAACATCTGGTTAAGAAAGACCTTGCAAAAATCCAATATACTAAACCTTCTTATTCCAATCTGACTGAGAAAGAACAAAAAACCCTAGGATCTCTCAAAAGAGACAAGTCCATTATTTTTCAACCAGCTGACAAGGGCGGCGCCCTCGTAGTACTGGATACCACATTCTACAACCAAAGTGTGGAAACACATCTAGCTGACACTGATACCTACTTGACACTGGATAAAGATCCCACGGATGAACTGTTGACCTTATTGACTACTGTAGTCACAAAAGCTGTAGAGGCAGGTACTATAGATACACCTACTGGTAAATTTCTTGTAAATTCAACACCAAAAGTCCCACATATATACATGCTTCCGAAGATGCATAAGGATCCCTTGAGACCACCCTTCAGACCCATAGTGGCAGGGTGCAATTCGATACATGAAGCTATTGGATATTTTGTGGACTATCACCTCCAGCCACTAGTTCAAACTTGGGACACGTACATACGTGACACCACAGACTGTCTCACGAAGCTACAAGCTATTGAACACAAAGTCAACCAGGATACTCTATTATGTACGATAGACGTTGTGGCTTTGTACACCTCTATAGCACATGACCAAGGCCTAGAAGCAGTGGAATGGAGGTTGCTGACCTCATCTAAACCACCTGAATTATCAATTTTTCTTCTCGAACTACTCCACTTCTCGTTATATCACAGTTATTTTCTCTGGCAAAATCAATTCTATCTACAGAAGACGGGAACATCCATGGGCTTTCCCGGAGCCCCCTCGTATGCAAACACCTACATGGCTCACTTCGAACACCAGCACATGCTCACCAACCCCATCTGGAAGAACAATGCAGTATCCATCTTTTTTTACATTGATGATATTTTGGTCATATGGAATGGCCAAAAACGTACACTGGAGGATTCCATCAAGATCTTAAACCTGCACAACCCGAGAATCCAATTCACCTATAACATTCAAGAAAACAAGATACACTTTTTGGATATAGAAATCCGCAAGACAACCACAGGCTTAAGCACATCAGTTTACACCAAACCCACAGATGTCAACAGCGCATTGCACTTCACTAGTGCACATCCAATTTCCCTCAAAAAACACCTTCCAATCTCTCAGTTCATGCGCATAAAGAGAATCACTTCGGACAACCAAGAGTGCACCGACAAAATTCAAGAACAAAAAAGCAGATATCAAACAAGAGGATATCCAGTAGAAATACTTGATCAAGCTGCAGCACAGGTGGAAAAAAAACGGAGAAAAAATTTGTTACAAACCTCCGAAAAAACCTTATCCCGCAGAGAGGTATTTGTATTGAAACATTCCACACAAGCTCCTCTTATAAAAACCATCATCAAGAAAAGATGGGAAATCATTGAGAATGAACCAGATTTTCAAGGTATTTTCTTAGATTCTCCATTATTCGCACACCAAAGAGCGAAGAACCTTCGTGAACTCCTGAAACCGCAAGATGAGAAACCTACAGGGGGTTTCAAGGGAATGACTAAATGTTACAACTGTGGACAGTGCAGCAATGTAATTACAGGTGATATTTTCATGCACCCACAAACGGGCACCAAACTAAAACTTCATCACACGTCCAATTGCAACACTGAAGAAGTGATATATGCAATTAAATGCCCATGTGGCCTCGTGTACGTAGGCAGAACAAGCAGAAAGATAAAAACTCGCATTATAGAGCACAAAAGCCGGATTCGGAACAAAAATACCACATCCCCACTGGCAACACACTGGGAGAAAGCGGGTCACACTATACCCCAAATACGATTTACCATCTTAGAAAGAGTCAAAAAGGTGTCAGGCACAGACATCAACATATCACTGGCCCGGAGGGAAACACATTGGATAAAAACACTGAGAACGCTAGCCCCAAGTGGGCTTAATGACCATTACGAGATGTTGTGTTTCCTATAAAGTAGCCCTTAAAGTTCCATATTGTACAGGATCTGCACCCATCTTTTAGTGTGTCTTTCATTTTCTGCTCCTTCACAAAAAAAAAAATTTTCACATATTTTTTATGTATGGTTTTTCTATTTCACTTTTTAAGCACCATATATTGTACGTTGTCTTTGTTTCACTTCTTATATTTCACTTCCAACATCATCTTTATCACTTCAATATTCGGTTTCTCCCTTTCCATTTCCTGATTACTGGTGACATTTTCTATTTCCTTTAGACTTCCCGTTTTCTACATCGTTTTACCCCCTCAGGTCTATTTTCATGCAGCGTAGACCTCCCATTGCTTTTTTGAACAGAACCTCCCCAGCCGCGCACTGCACTCTGGATGGTTTCCAACACATCGCGTTAGAAGCAGCTTACTAGCAGAGAACCTCGCAAGCCTTGGGTACGTTCGTTCCGTTGTTTTCACCTTTACCAAGACGCTTGTCCAAAATTAAGTATCAGTGACATGGAGGACTTATACTCTACTCCTCCTTATTTATCCCTTTAGTGTCGTGAATTGCCATTAAGCAACACGGAGGAATTCCCTTCCTTTGACTATTTCGGACGGGCAGCACATCGACAGTGCTCGCAACATTCAATTTCTGGTAAGCAATTACAGCACAGTGACTTTCCATTCACTGTTCCCGCCCGTTCTCTGCTGCTACAGGACAATCTCCTATGCAGTACATTATTATATTACTTTATCTTACTTACAGATAAAAGCGCGCAGCACTGTAACTCACAGTATCAGGCCACCTGTCCCGACCAGCACCCAGTGCAAGGTACTAACTAAGCGCTACCATTTCTTCTTTTTTATGGTGATTTGTTCTTTGCGTTTATTTCACTCTGCTTACTCTAAAGCACATTTCTTCTAGCATCTACATTGGCCTATCCCCAACACTCTTTATTTCAGTGCAAATCCTATTAGCCGAGCAGTATTTTTACTGCATGTTGTTGTGTTTTAATTTTCAGTGGCGACATTGAATGTGAAGATTCCACTTGATAACGCTTTCCCCTGACGAAGGGTTCTACGTAACCCGAAATGCATTGGGACTGATGAAAAAAGGATGTTATGTATTTCTTAGCCGCTTTGTAATGGCTTAAACTCATTGTTGATTTGATATTACTTTGACAACTGACACGAACAGTTTACACACATATATATGTTAATAATGTTTTTGAAATATGATTTGCATAATGCTATAACAGTAAAAAACATGTGATGAAACAAATAATTGTTTGCCTTAGAGCACTTTCTATGAATTTCAAATTGTGATTGATAACCTTGATTTAGACACTTTTGTCTTTGAGCTGTGCATTCCCTCAACTGTGGGCTCCCCCACAGTCCGCTTTGATGTCCTAACACGGGGAATAAGGGTCATTTCCCCACTGGGAATTGCACGCACATCCCTTACAAACCCACTAAATATCTCATCATAAATTATAAACCAATTAACTGTTTACACATAGGTGTGCACCCGCACCCCCCTATCAGTGAAGTCTGGGGCATAGGCAGCCCCCATAGCAACTCCCTTTGTTTGTAGGTAGAAACAGTTCTGGAATACGAAGAAATTTTGCATCATCGCGATTTTCAACAGCAGGATGATGAATGCGGTCGGAACACGTACAGGAGCATCACGTCTATCCAATGCCAAAGTAGCCACAGCCAACGCTTCTTCCTGGGGGATACTCGTGTAGAGTGACACGATGTCGCAAGTGGCCAGGAGTTCTTAATTGGAATCGAAAGGGCGTCCATCCACTATATTGATTGTATGTGTGGTGTCACACAGATACGTTTCAGTTTGTTCAGCCAATGGCTTGAGAAAGAAATCTATATATCGGCATAGGGGTTCCAATATAGAGCCACACCCTGACACTATAGGTCACCCTGGAGGGTTCTGCAAGTTCTTATGGACTTTGGGCAAAGTGTAGATAGTCGGTATGCGTGGATTCTTTTGGTTAAGGTACTGGTATTCTTGCTCCGACAGGAAACCTTGTTCCACACCATCCTTGGTAACTCTTTGGATTTCAGCTTCTAGATCCTTGGAAGGGTCCCCAGGTAATTTTCTATAGCTGATCCCATCATCTAGCTGTCTCATGATTTCTTCCTTATAATTCACCACATCTTGGACAACGATGGCGCCGCCTTTGTCAGCCGGCTTGACTACGATACTGGTATTGTCTTTGAGAGATGATAGAGCAAGTCGCTCAGCTTTGCTGATATTGTACTTCGTATATTTTTTCTCCTTAAGGATTTTCTTCACGCCTTGAAGGACCAAACTTTTATATGCCAAAATTCTGTTGGTCATGGCATAGGTTGGAGGCACAAAAGTCGATGGTGTTCGAAGACCGGTGGGTGTCCCCATGGTTATTGGGGGTTTGTCCTTGAAGAAATATCTAAGTCGGATTTTTCGGAAAAAATTGTGCAATTCAGCAATGGTAGTGAAGACATTGGGTAAGGACGTTGGTACGAAGGATAGGCCACGACTGAGTACTCTGATTTCCTCATCATTAAGGCTGTGGGATGAGATGTTGATTACAGGGTTGTTAGCCGGTCTTACCACCTGTAGTTCTTCCGGCGGGTAGATCTCTCTCCATGTTCTTCCTGGGGGAAGTGAACTTGCTTCGTGCCTCTCCCCCTTCCGTTGTCCCAGGTTGTTTCCACATTCTGTTGGCCCCGGCCAGTACCTTTGTTCCAGGTGTTCCCTCTCCCTCGTGGTGGTCTCCATCCTCCTCGTCCTAAAAAAGATTGAGGATATGCTGGACCGTATGAGTCTTGGTATCCGTAACTTCCACTCGGGCCCGCTTATTCGGAGTCCTCTCCGGAGCTGTAAGATGAGTCAGAGAAAATAGGTGCAAGATGTAGATGGCAGCTCTTCTAAGGCTACATCTATTGCTTTTCCGTACTATGCACGTTGCGTGAAAGGTTAAAATGTGCAAGCTGCAAGTCACGAATATCGGGGTTGGGAACATGCAAATCTTTCATCCATGCCCACGACCGAAGTATCGTTTTCTATGCTCACTTCTGTCATAGAGAGATTTCGGGCCCATGACAAGCACCAGGGTCATATGAGCGCGGAAAATTTCTCCCCTCACCCCCACCTGTAGAAGGAAGGACAGGGCGCTTCTAGCGAAGACGGCTTGAGTAGTCCCCCCCTCCCGGCACGTGGTGAGACACCAACTCTCATAGAAATTCCTGAAGCGGGCAATGGCGGAGGAGGCTGGGTGCTTAGAACAGCAGGGTCAAAAAATTACAGCAGGTGGGGGCACCAATATGCTCCTCGTTGTGAGCCGAGGAGGAGGAGGGCGTTCGCTCGCAGGCGGGGAGTCCACCCAGCTCTTTCCCTTTACTCCGTTCAGAATCACCTCCTGTAAGGAAGGCTAAGGGACCCCTAAGCCTTAGGAGTGACCACTCATCTGGGCCCATTAGCAGTAATTACAGAGTAATGGTGCTGGGGCTGATGAGCGCAGAGCCATTGAGATGCAGAGTGCGAGGATAGCGTGACCTGGCAGCACAAAGGAGGGGGAGGAATTGCAGCTGCAATTTCCACGACCCACATCCTGCACGGCGCCGCGGCGCCCCTGGCTTCTCATCACGGTGCACCAGGGCGTCGCGGCGCACACTTTGGGAACCACTGCCTTAGGGAAATGCAGTTTTTTTGTTTTCCTTTTAGGAAATCTTATTTTTTATTTTCCTTTTCTTAGTCATACCCTCCTGATTCCTTACCAATGACTCCACCTTACCGTCCATCAGAGCCCTGCTTGGCATACCACTTGTCTCCGGCACAGTATGATATAATGCCGTCGATGTACTAGCAATTGCCGACTTCCCTTCAAGCCCCACATCCAACTGCAGAGCTGATCCATTTACTTTCCCAGCTTTTTTAGGGCCTCTTTTTGATCCCTTGTTAAAGATTGGGAAGATCTCAATCTTAGCTTTACCCAAGGGGAAGAACTGATCCGAGTCCCCAAATAACATATGTAAACCTAGGTCTTCATTTTTAGTATTATAAAAAAAATTTGGGACAGCATATAACACAATGGTACACCAGCCTGAACAGAAACATCGATTACTCCTCCTAAAGGCACAACCCTTTTAAAGTTTTGTTTCACAGTATTATCCTTAATAGGATTTACTGCTGATTTTGAATTGGAAGGGCCAAACGTGTTTGCATTCAGCACTTCAAACGAAATTGCAGACATTGGAGCTTATTTACAACCCCCTTGCGCTGCCGGTGCATCACTTTTTTTGAAGCACCGGCGGCGCAGTGTGGTGCTCCATATTTACAAGGCCGCGTAAAGTCACCATACCTGGCTTTTTAAAAAAAAAATATGGCCCCTTTTCATGCAGCACTTTGTGTGTTCCCACACAACACCCACAGACCCATGGATTCGTAAATTTACAACCTTTTGTAAACCTTGGAATGTGTCAGAATCCGATGCCTCCCCAGGGGAGGCGTAAGGAGGCGCAACAAGCAAAAATACTTTTATTTCTCCTCATTTTTCCCTCTTTCTATGTGTGCTGCATCCTTCAGTCGCATAGAAAGAGGAAAGCACCTCTTGTGATTGTTTTTGTGCAGGAAGGTGTCCCTTCCTGCACAAAAACAATCATGCCTGCTATGGCGCATGGCAGGCAATTGTACCCCAGCGCAGGGTAGAGCTCAGGGATACTTCATATTGTTGTACATATGCAACAACCCTGTGCTTTGAAAGTGACGTAGCACAGCACACCCAAATGGCTTGTGGCACCACGTTGTGCTACTTTCTTGTAAATAAGGCCCATAATTTCTAATATTTGATTGGAACTTAGCACAGTTTTTTCCAATAAAGACAAGATAGAAAATAAAATATTTTCAATGCAAACTAAAATATCAGATGGAGCGCCCTCCCCTCAATTATCAGTGTTCATTTGTGTACTTGGGATGGGGAATTGAATTGGGCAGGCCCCCTTCAATCAGCATATTCATGGAGGAACCACAATCCGGGACCAATGTAAATCTCCGGGACAGTAAAGTCTTCTCCAATTACTGAATCTTTGACGGCAACATTAGCTGATTCATCGTCGATTTTACTTCTCAGAGGTAATTCTGGGGCTGCACAAAGCCCCCCATGGTTGCCACCCTCCAAAGGTAAACTTAGAAGACAGCAGCCTTTCATAATGCTATCAAAGGAATTAAAGGATGTCAACTGGGCAGCTGCGGGTGACCCCACAGAAGACTCTGAACAAACAGCTGGAGGAGGATGGACCGACCCTCTTGTGCACCGCCAGCCATTGAATTCCCTAAGTCAAGACTGACCCTCTTTGGGCATCCATGGGCCAGAAACGAGGGCAAAGCCAAGAGAGGAAGGACAGTAGGACAGCAACTAGAGTCTTCTGTCATGGCCTCAGAGGCAACTTTAGGCATTTTCCAGAAGAAACCAGTAATAACAGGATGGGATTTGAAGAAATGTTGATGGGAGATTCTGGCACTACAAGTAAATTTCCTTACTTTTGGACATTGGCTTGGGGAGAGAGAAATTACTCACCCAGAGTTCATTTTATTCAAAGTCATTGTATTCTGACAACCCTCTCTTCAAAGCCCACGCCCACAAGCTTACTGGCTGCTGAACAGGCCAAAAGGTTTGCTCACCCACACTGGTCAAGGACTGAAAGGGTCTCATTTATGGGGTTTTTGCTGTAGGGCAACGCAGCAGGCCTTGGTGCTCCGCTGCCCTACAGCAAAAGAAAAGGGCAGGAATGCACCATATGTATTAGATATGGCACATTCCTGTCCATTGCCCATGCGCTGGCGCACTATGGGCTGCCATGTGCCAATACAGGTATCTTTGCACATGGTGCAAGGGTGCCACCGTTGCGGGGATGATTATTTTTGTGCAGGAAGGCAAACCTTCCTGCACAAAAACAATCACAAGAGGTTTTTTCCTCTTCCCCCGGGGAGCCATACGTTTTTGGTGCTGCGTTGGACTTAGAATTTCTCGTAAATCTGGGGCAGTGTCACAAAGCCATGGTTGTTGCTGGGAACGCCCCCAGAAACAACCATTGAATGCCCCCTTCACACAGTTTTCTGTGTGAAAGGGGCACATAGTTAAAGGACATGAAAATCCACGTTAAGTGGCTTTACGTGGCATTATAAATATGCCAGTTGCACATTGCACCACCGGAACGTTTAAAAAGTGACATTCTGGTGCCGCAATATTGCTTTAAAGACCCCATATATGAAGCCCAAAAAGTGCTCAGCAATAATAATAAACCTGAATTAACCTGCATCAGCTTTATTACTGTGAAAAAGCATCACATGTGCCATCTGGGCCACATCCGTGGTTCTGAGGTCACTTTAAGATGGATAAATGTACAACAAGCAGTGTTAGCGTGAGGGCAAACAGCAGGCAATGTACACAAATCAGGACCAGAAGTCCAATAGGCAAGTGAAAGGGTTAGCAATATATGAAAATAGGTGCACAAAGCAGGACACCCTCCAGGAGGCACATGCCACACCGGCCTATTGCTGGCCACCTGCATGCCACATAGGGGGCCTCCGGCCTAAGCCTCTGCCTGCATTGTAGAATACCTACTGAAACACGAAATCACGACACCCAACCTTGCATCGCTGCTGAATTTACTGTCTGCCTCTTGCCTCCTTCCTCCCACTTCCTGCCTTATGGAATGGGGAGAAAAAGACAGCAAATCAGAAGAAGAAGAAGGGAGTTAGGGGACTGGGCAGATTTCCTCCCCTTCCTCCGCCATAGAACTATCTTACCGCAAGCCACTACAAAACAGACAAGAGGACTGCGGCTGACCTTGGCAAACTGCAGCTCGCTGACTACTGCAAACAGAGGCTTATAAAGAAGCTTAAAAAGCTTATAGAGTAGCCATGGGGCTTGGAGTCCTGCCTAAAATCCTCAGGGTTCAAGGGCGCAGAGCACAGAGCTTGCTTGGGGCCTGATTACAACTTTGGCGGTCCTGGAGCAGGGCGCCACACTGCATTCCACGCTCCAGGACTGCCAAAGCCAACTGCTCACTGCCCGCTGGATTACGAGTTAAAATCCAGAGGACAGTCCTGCAGCGGCTGGCCCATGGGGCTGCCTTTCAAAAGGCTCATAGGACAGCCTTATAAAGGCAGTGCCATGGGCCAGCCACAGAGCATTCTAGTGCTGCATGGACTTTAAAGTCCATGCCGTTTTGGAACTGGAGGTGCAGAAAGACAGGGGTGCACACCATGTGCCCCCCTGCAAGCAACCCAATGCACAAGGTCTGGAGGGGGGCCCTACTTTCCTCACTGCCAGCAGTAACATGGCGAAAAAACCTCCATCACACCGCTGGCAGTGAGGAAAGTCGTAATATGTAAGCATGGACGAAATCTGCGAATTCGCGGATTTCCCTGTGAAATCGCAAAAAAATCAGCAAATTCGCGAATTTTCCTGCGAAATCACGGATTTTTTTGCGAATTGCCCTGGAGTACTTTCTACTGGCTAATCCAGTAAGTGCTCCCTCATTGGGTAAATGTATGGTGCTTTTACTACACTGCAGCTGCGTAAAGGGCCAGAAGATGTGTCTCCAGTGACCATGTGTGCCTGTAACACAGGCACAGGCACACATGGTCAATGGAGACACATCTTCTGGCCCTTTATGCAGTTACAGTGTAGTAAAAGCACTATGGGGCAGATTTACAAGCCGCTTGCGCCTCTTTTGAGCCGCAGTTGCGTCACTTTTGTGACACAGCGGCAGCACAAAAGATGCGCCATGGTGCTGGGTATTAACAACGTGACGCTTCTGGGATATGCGTCACGTTGTAAAGCCCTGCGCCATCAGGAGGCGTTCCGGCGCAGGGGAGGTCGTTCCTGCGCAGGAACGCCTCCTAAAAGTGGCTGAGTGAAATCTACAAGATTTCACTCAGTCACTTTTAGGCCAATGCTGCGTCAAAACCCTGTGCCTGTTTGAAGCAGGCGCAAGACTTGACGCAGCATTGGGGAGATAGGGCCCCCCAGAGCATTGCTGGAGCTGCGTCGCGCTTGCGACGCAGCTCCAGCAATGCTCTGCTTTTATGGCACAGATGCGTCACGCATCTGTGCCATTTTTGCCACATGGTGCGCCGCATTGTAATTGCGGCGCACCATGGGTGGCGGAGCTGCGGCGCATAATATCTGGAGCATCCCTGGAGATGCGCCAGTTATTGTAAATCTGCCCCTATACATTTAGCCAACGAGGGAGCACTTACTGATTAGACAGTAGAAAGTACTCCAGTTGAGTAGAGATATTGCACAAAAAGGTGGCATCTTCCTGGACAAACACGCAGGGCAGGATTCATTCTGCCCCCTGTTAGACTCGTTTTTTGTGCCCTTCTGCCCTCTGTTAGACTTGTTTTTCCCTTGTTTTTCTGCCCTTTTGCCCTCTGTTAGACTCGTTTTTCCCTTGTTTTTCTGCCCTTCTGCCCCCTGTTAAACTCGTTTTGTGTGCCCTTCTGCCCTCTGTTATTCTCTTTTTTTTGTGCCCTTCTTCCCTCTGTTAGACTCGTTTTTTGTGCCCTTCTGCCCTCTGTTAGACTTGTTTTTCCCTTGTTTTTCTGCACTTCTGTCCTCTGTTAGACTGTTTTTTTGTGCCCTTCTGCCCTCTGTTAGACTCGTTTTTCCCTTGTTTTTCTGCCCTTCTGCCCTTTGTTAGACTGCTTTTTGTGCCTTTCTGCCCTCTGCCTCACCACATCATCACTCAGCGCTACCCAAGCATCACTCAGCACCACCACATTATCACTCAGCACCAACACATTATCACTCAGCACCACACAGAACCACTCAGCACCACCACAGCATCACTCAGCACCAACACAGCATCACTCAGCACCACCACAGCACCACTCAGCACCACCACAGCACCACTCAGTGCCACCACAGCATCACTCAGCACCACCACATTATCACTCAGCACCACCAAATTATCACTCAGCACCACCACAGCACCAATCAGCACCACCACAGCATCACTCAGCACCACCACAGCATCACTCAGCACCACCACAGCACCACTCAGCACCACCACAGCACCACTCAGCGCCACCACAGCATCCCTCAGCGCCACAACAGCATCACTCAGCGCCTCCACATTATCACTCAGCACCACCACAGCACCACTCAGCACCACCACAGCATCACTCAGCACCACCACAGCACCACTCAGCACCACCACAGCACCACTCAGCGTCACCACAGCATCACTCAGCACCACCACAGCTTCACTCAGCACCACCACATTATCACTCAGCACCACCACAGCACCACTCAGCACCACCACAGCATCACTCAGCACCACCACAGCATCACTCAGTACCACCACAGCACCACTCAGCACCATCCCAGCATCACTCAGCACCATCCCAGTATCGCTCAGCACCACCACAGCACCACTCAGCATCACCACAGCACCACTCAGCATCACCACAGCACCACTCAGCGGCCACACCAGCATCAATATGCACAATCATTCAACAACAACTGGTTCAAATATGTTCTCTCAATGTTTCAAGCTTTATAACAAATGTCACAAAAAGATGTTAATATTTCACTTCTGTTCTTGGATTTTTGTCACAATAAAATGCACTGAACATAATCTTCACAAAAGTTATTTACAAAAGTTTAAGCTATTGCCATTATAAATTAAAATCACTTTTATTTAAGTATTAATTATTTTAAAAAAATTAAAAGCCATTGTACTTTGTAACATCAATACATCTAAGTCACGTAAATACAAAACATGTTGCATTACAAATGCTATAGGTGTCACATTAGCGAAAGATATAACTATTGGCATTGTAAATGACAAAGCTATTAATTTAGCTATTTTCAAAACCAACACATAAATAAAAAAAATTGTAATTTACAAGACCAATAGCTCAAACGTTCCTAATGCGAGACCTATTGCATTGCAAATGCTTGTTTTTATATCTGTCAGTGCTTCCTGTTGAGGTTTAATTTTCGTGACAGGCGCCTCATTGCCTACTTGTAACTATTCTCTGACCCTGCTTCAAGGGTCAGAGCAGGGTCAGAGAATAGTTGCAAGTAGGCAACAAGGCGCCAGGAAGCACTTACACAGGCTTACAGCAGCAGGTGCCCAAGTTGAAGTTAATTTCTTTGTAACCCTTTTGTAAAAGGTTACAAAAAATTAGCTTCAACTTTTGCACCTGCTGCTGTAACCCTGTAAGTGCTTGGCTGAAAATTCGTCCCCGCTGATTCGCGGATTTTACCGCGATTTTGGAGATTCGCGGATCGCGAAATCGCAGAAAATCCGCAAATTCCGCAAGCGGAACGAATTTTCAGCTCATGCTTAGTAATATGCTTGTTGGTGCCTCAGGGCACCACCAAGCATATTGCGGACCTCAGACCGCTGCAGAACCGCTAGGGAACATGTTTTTTCTGGCGGTTGCGGTGGTCTCGTGGTGGTCTGACCCCCACTGTTGCAATACTGTGGGCAGTCCCGCAGTGCTGTGGTTGTCGGAATGCCACAGAGACTACGGCGGTTCTATGGACTGCCGGTCTTAATTAGTCCCTTAGTCTGCTCTGCTCACTCCTCCATCTTCATGAATCTGGCGTCTGATGTCAGTAGGCATGGATAGTAGTAAAATCTCAATAACTTACTTTATACAGGCTCCCATTAGAGTTACCTTAATAACTCTTAATAGGTGATCATTTCCAAATGGGAGCAGGTGACCAGTTCATGTTTGGTGTCTTTGGAATTGTAATAAAAAATCCTCTCTCATGGTGAAGTCGGATTCTAAATTAGAATTTTGAAAATACCACTTTTAGAAAGTTGCACAAACACACAATGCCAAACCTGACAGTCATGATCAGTCAGTTTGGCATTGTGTGTTTGTGCAACTTTTAGGTGGCTCAGCGTCACTGACTATAAGAGCCCAACCCCTTTGTTTGGTATAACTTTTAGAAAGTTGGCATGTTTCTGTCATAGCCATTTAGTACGTGTTTTAGCAGGGCCAAACTTGGTACTATGCCCGGTCTGCACTCCATCTTGGTCAGCCTGAACTTGTGACTTTGTCCTGGTCCAGAGCGACCACATGCCCTGAGTTGGCGCTTTGCTTCTTTAGGCACTTCTTTTTATTTATACTTTTTAATTTGCATACCTCTTGTTCTGCTGATTGGATTTTTGATGTTTTAGTCTTAAATAATTTATTACATTTTACTCTATTTTTCTAACTTAGTGTGGGTTTTTTCTTGTGTTGTGTTTTCACTTTATTATTATTCAAGTGCAGCATAAACACTTTGCACATTGGCTCTAAGTGAAGCCTGATTGTTTTTGTGCCAAGCTCCTAGAGGGTTGGGCACAGGTACATTTAGAGACCTTTGCGTTATACCCTGGCAAAGATTGTGGCTGTTGCTTGAGAAGGGTTCACACGCCCCTCAATTAACAACTCAACTCTCACATATACAAATGCTCACAACAATAATAATGTTTTAGGAAATGGAGCTAACTCATATGAAACTATCAATAAGGTGTGTAATCCACCATATTTTTATAAGATGCTGTAACACCCGTTCCTTATGTAGTACTGCAATGACATTTAGCAAATTCCAAATATTGTCCATGAAGGAGTCATTTAGTTACAAAGGCATTAGACAAATGTGTATATAAATTGTAATAAACAAAATGTGTTAGATTATGTAGGTTGCTTAGTTAATCCCCAATACAAAGCAATGTATTAATATAAATGTTGCCTGTCTTTAAAGTGTGTCACAATTCTAACCTACTCCTCATTAGATTTAGAAACTTCTCTTCTTCAGCTGCCAGGGTTAAAGAAGTGTAGAGTCACAAAATACTGGTGGCAAGTACCCTTGTGAGTGTGCTGTAAACAACCCTTTGAAAGGTAATTTGGGCAGAGAAAATCTCCTCCACAATCATCCAGACAGTATGATCCATTCTGCCAACACCTAAACTACGTTCACTACCTGTATGGATTTAATACACCAACAACACCTGCCCACCTATTCACATTCAACTGACATAGGCAGCAGGAACCAAATGGTTAGGACAAAATAATGGGGTTTTTCTCTAAGCCCCTATTTCAGATACTTGAGTTAATATCCAATTATAACATTAAAGTGGGCATCATATTACCAATCGATAGGATGTTAACCTGTTCCCTATCCAAAGGTTTTTATTTAAATTAGGTAACACAATGTTAGTCAATGGCAGAGGTAGATATTACAGTACTGAAAAACACACTGAGGGGGGTTTCATTAGCAGGATGTTAGAAATTGAGTTACTGGCTGACTGGGTTGTGAGCCCTGGTCAAGCAACAACCACAATCCTAGTCAGGGTAAGGCCCGAGCCACCCCAAATTAACCTGTGCTCAACCCCCTGGTAGCTTGCCACAGAGTAGTCAGGATTAATTTAGAGGCAATGTGTAAAGTATTTAAGCAAACACTTCAAATTCAATAAAACAGTGATAACACCACACAAAAATGATTCCACACCAAGTTAGAGCAAACTTTAATACACAAAACTAGACTAAAAACAACACACATCCAATCAGTAGAACACGAGTTATACATTTGTAAAGAATAAACTACAACATAGTGCCTAAAGGCATAAAGCACGAACTTCGGCTATCTGGTTGCACTGGATCAGGTCATAGGCGAAAGTTCAAGCTGACCGCGATGGAGCCCGGGTCAGATACAGTCCTAAATTAGTCCCGCTGCAGGTTTACCTTCTTAGGTTTTGTGCCAAGAGTACCATCACTGGTTGATGTGATGTGAGAAGAATGCCTGGCATCACAGAAGTGCAGGCTGGTACTTCGCATTGGCGGTCCTCCACGCCGATTGGTGCTTGCTGGGTGAAGAGACTGGCTTGTGGTGGCTCACGCTGTTGTTCGGTGCAAGCTGTGTGGCTCAGGTGCAAATGGGCCCATTCAAGGTCATGAAGAGCACAGAAGCTAGAATTTAAGAGCTCAAGAGCAACATCAAGGGTTCAGAACCTGAGAGGCACCTCTTGGGGTTCAGGAACTCGTCAAAGACAGGTCCAAGAGTTGAATGCACACTAGCCTTTTGAGTCACTCTGGACCATGGGTTCAAGATGAGCTGCAGGTCCAGTTCCTCTTCACTGGGAGAGAGGGCAACAGGTCATCACAGCAATTCAGTAGCTCCTTCAATGTTATAGTCCTTTCAGCAGCACAGCAGTCCTTCTTCCTAGCAAAGTTTCCACAGGTACTGAAGTAGTGGTGTCTGAGGTTCTTCTTTAATACACTGGTGCCCAGGTTCTATAAGGGGGGAAGCTTTTAGACAATGTCTTTAAAGTGCATAGAATTCCTTGACTACCCTGCCCAGGCTTCAAGCTAGCTGAAGTTACAATACAGGATTGTTAAGCCCTTAGCGGAGAGAGAGGACACAGCCTATTCAGGTTACAGAGACACCATATATGTTATGTTATGTTATGTTATGTTATAACAATTTATTATGCGCACAGCGACTCCAGCGAAGGAGCATCCCGGCGCAGGGACACGGAGCAACATAACACAACAAGGAGATAATGCCACAGAAGGAAGGCTAAAACAGGCTAAAACAGGAAGGCTAAAACAAAAAGGTCTTTATGGCTCTACGAAAAGACAACAGGTCCTCAAGCAGCCGAATTTCAACTGGGAGGGTGTTCCAGATTAACGCAGCTTTCACCCTAAAGGAGCGACCCCCCATCCTGCTGAGCCTAAATCTGGGGACAACAGCAAGGGCCTGACCTTGAGATCGAAGGTTGCGGGTAGGGACATAGAAGGAAATGGAGTTGGCCAAGATCTCAGGGCCTATGCCTCTTAGGATTTTAAAGGTCAGACACAAAGAAAAGAATACGCTTCCTGACCGGGAGCCAGTGCAGGGAGCGAAGGACATGAGACACCGGGCAAAACCTAGGTAGGCCAACAATGGCTCTCGCCGCGGCATTTTGCACCCGCTGCAGACGGGTTAACTCAGCCTGGTTAGCCCCAGCCAACAGAGAGCTAGCGTAGTCCAGACGGGAGATGATGGTTGCCTGGACCACAAGCTGTCTGGTAGGGGCATCGAAGAACTTAAGCACTGGCCTTAAACCTCTTAAGAGTCCAAAGCAACAGGCTGCAATTTTTTTGGTGTGCCCTATGAATGTGAGACCAGCGTCTAACCAGACCCCTAGGTTCTTCACCTCCGACACCGGGGTCGGAGTGGGGCCCAGCTCCGAAGGCCACCACTGATCGCCCCAGAGCTCCACTCCCTTCCCGACAACCATAACCTCTGTTTTTGTGGCATTAAGCTGGAGACAGTTACCTGTCAACCAGCTGGCCACCGCCTTCAGTCCAGACTGAAACCTGGGGGCATCCTGTTCTGCATCCCCACTGAGAGTAACCGCCAGCTGTGTGTCGTCGGCATATGAGACCAAAGTTAGGCCCCACTGCCTAGCGACTTCAGCCAGCGGTCTCACGTAGAGGTTGAACAACGTGGGACTCAGTGAGGACCCCTGCGGAACCCCCATGGCCAGAGGCTGGAACCTGGACTTGAAGGGAGGGATGGCAACACAGAAGGAGCGGTTGGCTAGGACGGAGCGGAACCATTGCAGCGCCAGACCACTGATACCGATCTCCTCGAGCCGCTGAAGGAGGATGCTGTGCGATACAGTATCGAAGGCGGCGCTGAGGTCTAACAAAATCAGCGCCGCCGTCTGACCAGCATCCAACCTCGCACGGAGATGTTCCACCATCACAAGAAGGGCAGTCTCCGTGCTGTGGCCAGCACGGAAGCCGTTCTGTGTGGGATCGAGGGCATTGGACCGGGCTAGATGTTCAGACAGGGCCAGATTGACATGGGCCTCTGTCAACTTAGCTGGCCAGGGTAGCAGCGAGATGGGACGATAGCTTTCCGGCTTAGACGGGTCGAGAGAGGGTTTTTTAATGATCGGAGACACCACCGCCTGCTTCCAGCTAGTAGGGACAACCCCCGTCTCTAGGGAGAGATTGACAAGGGAGCGTATAGCCAAGCGTCCCAAAAAGGTCTGGTCTCGAAAGAGGGCAGGCCTCACTGGATCAGATGGAGACCCAGACTTAACTTGCGTAGCAAGTTTGTCAAACCCTTCCAGGGTGAGAGGGGGAAATGAGAGCAAAGTAATCTGGTGAAGTGTCTCCTTGGGGCTACCCGGCACATTACCAGTACAAGGGAAAGTCCGATATATAGCCTGGACTTTTCCCAAGAAATAGGAAGCGAGGGATTCACAGTGTGTGACAGAGCTCTCAGCCATAGAGGTAGACCGCTTAGACATAAGATCTTTAACCGCCTTAAAGATGGCCTTCGACGGGTTCGTGCTGTTCCGGAATTCCTCGGCATAAAAAGCCGCTCGGGCACGACAAATGGCCCGGTGATAGAGCTTGACGGACGCGGCATATGCAGCTTTTAGCTCAGCCCCATATGTCTTCCGCCAGGCCCTCTCCGCCCGTCTACAGGCTCCCTTCAGGGCGCGCAAAGCGTCATCATACCAGGGGCTCGACACACGAGGATTGATCTTCGTCGTAACAACAGGTATCAAGGCGTCCAGAGCCCTAGTGAGCCAAGAGCAGAAGAGGTCGTACCCCTCTTCTACGTTGTTTAATGGGCCCAGGGGTTCCACTGACAAAAGATGGTGAAAGTCTTCCAGCCTGAGTTTACTCCAGGGTCTCCTGGGTACCCGCTTGGCTGAAGAAGTGGAAGTAGTGGCTGGCATAGGACAACAAATGGACACCAAAGAATGGTCAGACACTCTACAGGAGCCACCGACGCGACTTTAGCTTCAGTCAGATTGGTGAAAAAAGGGTCAAGAATATGTCCCCCGGAATGAGTAGGCTGGGAGACCAGCTGAGAGAGTTGAAAGGACTCTAAGTCCATAAGAATACTACGTGCTGTCAGACAGGATGGTGCATCGAAATGCAGATTTAAATCGCCGAGGATGGAAAAATTGGCACAGTCAGTGACCAAGGTGGCGACAGTGTCCGGGAAAGCATTCCTGAACGCCACATCACTGCCCGGCGGACGATACACCACCATCCCAGAGAGAGTAAATTCTGGGCTAACAGAGACTTTAAAAAAGTCACTTTCACAGCCAGCAATCTTAAGGATGGTCCACACACAGGAAAAACTAGATCTCACTATCAGGGCTATACCCCCGCCTCTAGCTGGCCTATTTGCAATGTACATAGAATAGCCAGGAGGGCATACCAGATTGGGGATGGCAGTGTCAGCTTCCTGAAGCCATGTTTCGGTTAAGGCAAAAATATCCGGGGCTTCATTCTCAATCAGATCGTACACATTCAGCTGATGTTTCGGGATCGACCTGACATTAAGATTCAGAATCCGCAGTGAGGAAGGTAGACCCCTACTGTGCAGAGCGGCAGAGGGACTACGCCGGGAGAGGAGCTGCGGGGGGTCAAGCACCAAGCCATTACAAGGGCAGCGGTAAGGGCCGCATAAAGGATGAACGGGCTGTAGAGTGCAATGACAGCTCACCTTACCGATGGACAACAAACGCTCCCTAGAGTATATTAGCATCGCGACAGTGCTGGGAGACCGAAGCAGCCCAGAGCACGCCACGTCCCGCGCGTCCTTAGCGCGGACGGGCGCAGACGGGCAGGACTCTGGCACGACTCCGGCCACGCGAGGACACGCCCGCTGCGCGATCCCGCTGCGCTAGGGGAGGAGCATTAAATACGCGTTCCCCCGCTGGCGCATGCGCAATGCAGCGCTGTCCGGTGTAATGGGCCACTCACCCCAAAGCAAGATGTCCGCCACCCCAGGAACCAACCCGTCAAGCGGCGGTGCGGGACACAATTATTGTGCAGGTAAGGGGCTGAAGAATGAGCGAGGGTCAAGCGACCTAAAAGTATTCAAAAATAAGCAAGTTTAAGCAGTTAAAAGTCGCAGAGCAGCAAGCGCCGTCACGCTCCTGCCTGCAATGCGCTCCGTGTCAGGGGAGAGAGAACGGGGACTCGCGTTAAATACGCGTTCCCCCGCTGGCGCATGCGCAATGCAGCGCTGTCCGGTGTAATGGGCCACTCACCCCAAAGCAAGATGTCCGCCACCCCAGGAACCAACCCGCCAAGCGGCGGTGCGGGACACAATTATTGTGCAGGTAAGGGGCTGAAGAATGAGCGAGGGTCAAGCGACCTAAAAGTATTCAAAAATAAGCAAGTTTAAGCAGTTAAAAGTCGCAGAGCAGCAAGCGCCGTCACGCTCCTGCCTGCAATGCGCTCCGTGTCAGGGGAGAGAGAACGGGGACTCGCGTTAAATACGCGTTCCCCCGCTGGCGCATGCGCAATGCAGCGCTGTCCGGTGTAATGGGCCACTCACCCCAAAGCAAGATGTCTGCCACCCCAGGAACCAACCCGCCAAGCGGCGGTGCGGGACACAATTATTGTGCAGGTAAGGGGCTGAAGAATGAGCGAGGGTCAAGCGACCTAAAAGTATTCAAAAATAAGCAAGTTTAAGCAGTTAAAAGTTGCAGAGCAGCAAGCGCCGTCACGCTCCTGCCTGCAATGCGCTCCGTGTCAGGGGAGAGAGAACGGGGACTCGCGTTAAATACGCGTTCCCCCGCTGGCGCATGCGCAATGCAGCGCTGTCCGGTGTAATGGGCCACTCACCCCAAAGCAAGATGTCCGCCACCCCAGGAACCAACCCGCCAAGCGGCGGTGCGGGACACAATTATTGTGCAGGTAAGGGGCTGAAGAATGAGCGAGGGTCAAGCGACCTAAAAGTATTCAAAAATAAGCAAGTTTAAGCAGTTAAAAGTCGCAGAGCAGCAAGTGCCGTCACGCTCCTGCCTGCAATGCGCTCCGTGAACCACTTATCTCTCCCTATTAGGAAATTACAATTATAAAATGTAATAAGGCAACTCCAGTGTTATCCTATGGGACAGATAGGCCCTTCACTAGTAAAAAATGAACTTAAGATATTTTCATTACCAGGACATGTAAAACTTAAAAGTACATGGCCTACCTTTTAAATAAACTGTACCCTGCCCGCTCAGCTGTTAAGGGCCTACCCTAGTCGTGACTTATATGTATATGTATAAAAAGGGAAGGTTTGGGTCTGGCATCAGGTTTAGAGTACCAGGTCGAAATGGCAGTTTAAATTGCACACACAGGCTTTGCAATGGCAAGCCTGAGACATGTTTAAAGGGCTATTTAAGTGAGAGGCAACATCAGTGCTGCAGGCCCACTAGTTATATTTAATGTACAGGTCTTGGGTACATGTAGTACCACTTTACTAGGGCCTTATAAGTACATACAATGTGCCAATTGGGGGTAAGCCACTGTTACCATATTTAAAGGAGTGTGCAAAATCACTTTACCACTGGTTAGCATTGGTAAAGGGCACAGAGTCCAAAAAACAAACATAATTGTGTTCAGATAACAGGAAGGGGGTAGGCAAAACAGGTGTTTGACAAAAAATGGCATAATAATGTAGAATACACTGATTTAATGTTTAACGGGAATAGGACAAAATTACAGATGCATCACAAATTACATTTAGTAATTGATGACAACATTTGGTATGACATAATTATGAAAATGTTACTGACTACGTGGCCTTTCTTTGCAGGTAAGTTAAATGCAAACAAGAAAGAAAATTAAAAAACATACCTCCTATCACGTTGGGTATGTGGTTGGTCGTCATCCATATCGAACAGCAAGTAAGTGACACCTTGCAACTTCAGACTCATTGCATAAAGGTGAGTTTAAAGGTAGGTTAGGTCAGTTACACCCTTTTGTAGGTTTGAATGCACAAGCTTAGCTGTTGAGGTTTATCCGGTATATTGATTGATGCATTCATAAATAGGTTTAACTGCCATGGTTACGCCAACGATAACATCCTAATTGGCCAGGCGGATTGTGGCTGAAATGCTTTTTGACTATTACTCCATTTACAGAGCATATAAATCAGGCCCAATGAGCAGATTCTTACTTTCTCATGAGAAGAAATGTTTTCTTTTCTTTTAATCATTTAGCATGATCTAATTGGTATAGAATCCAAAAACACACATGCAGGGTACAGGCTGATTCCATGTTTCTTGGTTTGTTGCATGTAAATGTAAGTGTGAAGGATGCAGAGAGAAGCTGTATTGTGTAGGATCCTAAGAAGCGAATGAGTTTAAGATTGTATCTTTATACTTTCACTTGATTATGGGAACTAGGTGTAGGTGTAGCAAACTATGACATTCAAAACTTTTCATTGCTGTGGCTCTATACTAGTTTGTACTCTTCACCTTATAAATAGGCATCAGTGGAATTTCAGTTATGCCAGAGTAATCAGAGTAATTTGACGTGGAATTACCAATACTTAAGGCATTACTCCTCGTGGAATTTGGGGGGAAATCACACTGTGAGAACACATTTAGCAATTTATTTTCTGCTGCATAAGCACAGTGTCTTAGTGCAAACTGCATCCTCGCATCCATTTTGGATGTGAGAGTGCATTTGGCACTACGAAAACAATGCTAAGTGTGGAGAGTAAGTTGGGAGAAAATTCTACCCCAAAAGTACATTTAGCGAGCACGAGCGGCTGTTCGCACTTGCCACTTGTATTCTGTTGTATTTAGCACTATTTCTAAATGAAGAATTACTCCTTTCACATAACTCTACATATTCTCATGTAATTCCGCGTGATTCTGCTACACAGAATTACGCGAGTTACGCTCACTCCTACATATAATTTTATTTAATTTGAACTTCATATTGATGGATGCATTTATGTATGGTTTATTGATTGATAATAACTTGATGATGTTGCCTTCTGTAACTTTTTACATTTAATAAACCTTTATGATTTGAAAATGTAATTATTCTCTGTCTTCATTACGGTGCTTAATGTGCTCCACATTAATTTAATGTATAGATTTGTTGCTCAGCCTCAGTTGTAAATTTCGATTTATCAGATAGCGCTTGATAGGCACCATATGTTCATAAAGAAATGTGTGAATACAAGACATGGTATTAGACTGGTATACTGAGGTCTTTGCGCACCTAAATTCAACTTAATCTTGAAAATACTTTTGTGAATCAACCTATTCACTATACTTCGAATCACACAGCTAACCTGAAGAGTAATAGAGACTTCACCGATATATTAACCCCTTCCCTGCAGCTGTTGGCCGTTGGCCATCGCGAGCACTACCTGGCTGGTGCTGCGAACGTCCAACGGCCGACACGGCCCCGCCCACTCTTTCAAACCGCCACACTGCCGTGAAAAAACGGCAGCGGCTAACAGGTTAATATAGAATTACAAGCTGTGAAGCCTATGGTTTACTACATTATTAAAACTGAGAAGCTCAGTGACGAACCATACTTTGAATCAATGCTGATTTGTAATAGGCACACTGATGCATCATTGGTTAAATGAATTTTAATTGGAAACATTCAGAATCTGTTTAGTACTAGACTCCCAAAAGCTCCATGAGCATTTCTTTATGTTAGAACACACAGAACACAAAGGTGCAATAGTATTTGCAGAGGTAAGTGTAAGCTTTAGTTTTGCACCAGCCTTTCAGGGCCGGACTGGCTGGAGCGGGCACCGGCGTTTCACCGGTGGGCCACCATGCTGGGGGCCAGTTTTCGGCTCCTGGGGGCCGTTTTTGTTACCGGTGTTGGCAATATCAGCCCCCGTAACAAAATCGGCTGAAAACAGCCCTACCAAACAGCTCGGCCGCACCCCCCTACCCTCCCATGGAGGCAAGCCGAGCAGTTTGCCGGGGCCGGTTTCTGTTCCCAGTCCGACCCTGCAGCCTTTAAATGAGGATGTGGTCTCAGCTTTTCAAAGTAACATATTGCTGCATGCTTTACAACAATAACTAGCGCCTTCAGATATCAAGTGCTGAGAAGCCAAAGGCAAGCCAGTCTCAAAGGACCTCGAAGCATTATTAAGTATTTAAAAACATTTATAATGGAGCAATAGGTTAGTGTGAGAGCCTGCAGACCAATAATGGCATTGCCTTGATACATGCATTACAGTAGGAATTTGTTTCTCCATTGCAAAAACCCTGTCTTCTATTGCAGTAAAATCAGGTTCATTATATATTTACTTCTTTTTTTGTACTATTTTTAAATAATTTCTATTTAAACAACCCAACAGACAATGAAGAACTCATCATCCTATTGCAATGATATTTTGCACATCTATCGCTCATATATCACCACCGATGACACTATCAGAGTTGCGTCCAATAACACAATACCTACATAGTGTTCATCACATAATATATGAAAACACTTCTCACATTTAAAAAGTAAATTCATGGCAAACTCGACTTTGGTAGCAGAAGCAGTTTAAAAATGATAATCTACCTTATTTTTACATATAAGGTACCCCAAGGTCCTATGTACCAAGGTCTCCCCTAGGTGTTCCAGAGGTGTGAGGTCATGTAAATAAGCAGGGTCCCTATAAAATAATTTTAATAAACCCTGGTGAGTGAAAGATGTTCATTGTGTTTGTTTACAGAGTAGGAAATTCCCTGCAAGGTGGACTGTCGTGCTGTGGTCACTGTGAAGTATTATTCTACATCATGTTTACATATCAGGCACCACCCAGGTCAACCCCTAGGGGTCCCAGGGTTATGGGGCTCCTATACTTATGAGCAGGGACTTTATAAAAGATGTTTTTTTATAAACCCTGGCGAGGGAGGAACTGCACATTTAATTTTCCCCATTGTAGATACTTAGGGGTATATTTACAAGCCCCTATTGCCACCACAACCTCACTTTTAGGGGCCTCATCTTATTTACAAGGCAGCGGTAAGCCATTTAATGTGACTTAACACAGCCTTGTAAATAAGAAATCCTTTCATGCTGTACTTAGCATGAAAGGGGAGTGCAATAGGTGTTGCAGTGGGCGTTCCACCACAACATTAATTGATTTTGAAGCTGCCCCCTATTTTCAAGGTCAGTGTAAATAGGAGGCAGAGCCTAAATTAAGACCAGGAAAAAGCTGGTCTTAAACAGGCAAAATTAGGAGAAATGCTTTATTTCTCCTCGTTTTTGCTGTTTCCATGTGTGCTGAGTTGTGCAGCACACATGGAAACAGCAAAACACCATTGCTTGTTTATGTACAGGAAGGTGTCCCTTCCTGCACATAAACAATCATTTAAAAAAATTATGGGGCATATTATCAAGGGGGTTTATCTCCGCTTTTTTGGCTTTAAAAGCCAAGAAAGCGGAGATAAAATTATCTCCCTACTACCTAGCTGTCGCTAACACCAGTTAGCGACAGCTAGTAGGAGATAGCGACCATCTTGGGCCCCGCTTTGCATGTCAGTGATATTTATCACTAATGACATGCAAAGTGGGCGTGCCAAGATGTTAGCGACTGGAAACAGTCGCTAACATCGCTATCTCCTATTACCAAATTTTGGAGATATTCGCGCTAAGCGCAAATATCTCCAAAAGCTAACACCTGCCCCTGAGCAGTTCTTAGCCATGGTATCCAATGGTAGGTGGATAACATGGCTAAGAGCATTAGCTCGGTAATGCAGGAATATCGCTGACTTTTCAGCGATATTCATGCATTTCGGACGATTTTTATCGTTTAGGAGATAAACCTTGATAATAGCAAGGTTCCTAAGCGATAAAAATCGCCGCAGCTCGGCGATAAAAATATCGCCGCTAAACCAACATAGCGATAGTTATCGCTAGTTGCTGGTAATATGCCCCTAAGTTTATAAACTTTTATGTGTGCTGCTTTAAGCCAACGATGCGCTCTGCCACTTTGTTGTAAATATGGCCCTTGGTCTCATAAGCTAACATATCAATATTTTATGGATGCATAACTCTTGCTAGGCAATGATGAAAAATATAATTCAAGGACTGAATAGAATGGTATTGATAAATCCAACAACTTGCCATTTTGAATTTATCCTAACTTGTACAGAAAATAAATTATAAGTACATTTTCTGTAAGCCAAAGTCCAGCCTCTAGCACTCTTCCTTGATTGATCAGCCCTAAGGGAATTAGCCAAGCTGCCTTGATTAGGTGATAAATGACCTGGCCGGAAAGAGATAGAGATCTCTGTAGTGCACAGCAATGCCAGAGCAGGGGGGGGTGGGCCATTGAGCATGTGCTTCAAAGGAGGGCAGGACAGGCAATATTGTCAGCCAGGCCCACCCTCTCTAACTGCCAGATGGGAGTCTTAATGGAAGGAATTTGCAGATGTTAGGGGTAGGAGAGCTATGAAAATGAGCCACACTGGGAGCTACCTTAGTTTGCTCTTACTTCTCTGCGGAAATTTCAGCCATCATGGATTTTGGGTGAACAGTGCTTTCTGGGACAAGACTATGCCACACTTTGGAGGAAGTCATCATGCTTCGGGAGGTGCTTCCCTGCTTGTCACCAGAGAACACTTAATAAATATGTGAGAGCTGCATTGCCTATCAGTTCTGCTGCTCTGAAACTACATGGAGAAGGATGACTGTCCTGCTGGAATCCTACATTCAAGGGCCTGCCTTGTGAAGACTGCACCGCTACACTATCTGGTACTACAGTTCTGAGGACTTTACCTTACCTCAACAAGGAGTAAGGAGTGGACTCCCTGCAGCTACAGATTAACAGAACTTAACTGACCCTTCTCAAGCCAGATTCCCACTCCTGGAGTGCATCCAGTGGAGTTTTAAGAGGTTGACAAAGTGCATTGTGGCAAGTGTAGTCCAGGCCTGCCAAGGACTATCTAGGAGATTCCAAAACCTTGGATTTGCATTTTTGAAACATGAAACCTAAAAGGAGACCTTCTGGTTGGACCTCCAGAAGTTTGAGAAAGTTTGGGGAACTTTTGGAAAAAAGCTCCATAAGGTGACCGATCGTAAGGGCCAAGCCAGCCACCTTAAACTGTGACTCAGCCGGAATCCAGGTTCGTTCCGCTGAAGAGCTCCGGAGGTCCGACTTGCAGGATTTGACCAGTAGCTTTCTGCAAGTCAAGCTGGCAAACCCTCACCTAATCCGGCCTGGTGAAGAGCAGCAAGGTCTCGCGGAAGAAAAGCTACAGAAAGATAAAATTTGGACTGGCGCCACCGATTGGTGTATCCGTGTAGGGCTTCATTGTAGTTGAAACTTTGACTTTGACTTTGTACTGATCAAGCGCAACCAAATGTCTCATAGTGGTGCTATTGATTTCTAAGCACTAGAAAGTATTAATTCTTTAAAAATTCATATCTCTGGTTCCCTATATTGTTTTTTTGTCATGTTGGTGTCATTGTAAATAATCAATCAATCAATCATGGCATATGTAAAGCGTGCTACCTACCAGTAAGGTTCTCAAGGCGCTAGGGGTGGGGGAAGGCTGCTACTGTTCGAAGACCCAGGTCTTGAGGAGTCTTCAAAGGTCAGCATGTCTTGGATCTGCTGTAGGTGGATGGGGAGGGTGTTCCATGTCGTGGCAGCGAGGTGGGAGAATGATCTGCAGGCGGCGGTCACTCTTCGGATGCGGGGGACATCGGTGAGGGTGCGGTCGGCGGAGCGGAGCTGGCTGGTGGGGGTGTAAAAGTTGAGTCGGCTGTTGAGGTACGCTGGTCCGGTGTTGTGGAGTGCCTTGTGTGCTTGGGTGAGGAGCTTGAAGGTTATCCTCTTGTCGATAGGGAACCAGTGCAGGTCTCTCAGGTGGGGTGTGATGTGCTTGTGGCGGGGGATGTTGAGGATCAGGCATGCGGAGGCGTTCTGGATGCGTTGGAGCCATTTCAGGAGTTTGGCCGAGGCTCCTGCGCAGAGGGAGTTTCCGTAGTCCAGTCTGCTGCTGACGAGGGCCTGGGTGACCGTCCTTGTTTCAGTGGGGATCCACTTGTAGATCCTGCGGAGCATGCAGAGGGTGTTGAATAGGAAGGAGACGGCGTTGACCTGTTTAGTCATGGAGAGGGAGGGGTCGAGGATGACCCCTAGGTTGCGTGCATGGTTGGTGGGTGTTGGAGCTGTTTCTAGTGCAGTCGGCCACCAGGAGTCGTCCCAGGCCGAGGGGGTCGATCTGAGATTGAGGACCTCCGTCTTGTCCGAGTTCAGTTTCAGTCGGCTGTTCTTCATCCAATTGGCGACAGCCTTCATTCCTTCGTGGAGGTTGGTTTTGGTGGTGTGGGGGTCTTTGGTGAGGGAGAGAATCAGCTGGGTGTCATCGGCGTAGGAGATGATGTTGAGGTCGGGTAGTCGGGCGACGTTGGCAAATTGTGCCATGTTGATGTTGAACAGAGTTGGGCTGAGGGATGAGCCCTGGGGTACGCCGCAGATGATCTTGTGGCTTTGGAGCAGAAGGGGGAGGCGGATGCTCTATGCTCTGCCATAGAGGAAGGAGGTGGTCCAGTCCAGTGCCTTCTCTTGGATTCTGCCGTCGTGGAGGCGTGTGCATAGTGTGCGGTGGCAGACTGTGTCGAAGGCAGCCAACAGGTCTAGGAAGATAAGGGCCGTAGTTTCTCTGTTGTCTAGCAGGGTTCTGATGTCATCGGTGGTGGCGACGAGGGCAGTTTCGGTGCTGGGGTTGCTGCGGAACCCAGACTGGGATGGGTCTAGGATGCTGTTCTCTTCGAGGAAGCTGGTCAGTTGTTTGTTGACAGCCTTCTCGATGACCTTCACCGGGAACGAGAGTAGGGAGATGGGTCGGAAGTTCTTGAGGTCCTTCGGGTCGGCCTTGGGCTTCTTGAGTAAGGCGTTCATTTCGGCGTGCTTCCAGCTCTCTGGGAAGGTTGCTGTCTCGAAGGAGATGTTGATGGCTTTCCGGAGATTGGGAGCGATGGTGGTGCATTCTTTGTTGAAGATGTGGTGTGGGCAAGGGTCTGACCGGGATCCGGAGTGGATGGTGTTCATGATCTTGATGGTGTCGCCGTCGTTGATGTTGGTCCAGGAGAGCAGGCGGTTGGTGTGGATGGTGGTCGTGGGGGCGGAGGTCTCAGTGGTTGCCAGGGCGGTCGCAGCGTTGAAGCTGTCGTGGATGTTTGCGATCTTGCAGTGGAAGAAGGTGGCCAGCGAGTCACACAGGTCTTGCGATGGTGGGATGTCGTTGGTGTTGGAGCTGGGGTTGGAGAGTTCCTTCACGATGTTGAAGAGCTCTTTGCTGTTGTGTGCGTTGTTGTCTAGGCGGTCTTTGAAGGAGGCCCTTTTGGCGGATCTGATGAGGTGATGGTGTCTGCGGCTGGCGTTCTTGTGGGCTGCGTAACTTTCCAGAGTTTGTTCACGGATCCAATTATTTTCTAGTTTTTGGCATGTTTGCTTGGAGGCCTGGAAGTCCTCAGTGGATCAGCTGGCTTTCTTGCTGTTGTGACTGTTGGAGGGTTTCTTGAGTGGTGCAAGGGTGTTGGCGCAGTCGTCGATCCACTGTTTGAGGTTGCGGGCGGCAGCGTCGGGGTTGGTTGGTCTGCGTGTGGGTTCCGGGCGAGGGTGGTGGATAGCTGGTTTTTGGTGACTCTGCTCCAGCAGCGGCGAGACATCTGTTGGGTGCGGTGGTGCACGGTGGGTTTCTGGAAGCTGCAGTGGATGCACCGGTGGTTGGTTCAGTGGAGCTCGGTGGTGTGGTTGAAGGATACGTGGGAGCTTGCAGAGAAGATGGGATCAAGGGTGTGGCCGGCGGAGTGGGTGGGCATCGTGACGAGTTGTCAGAGTCCCAGGTTGGCGAGGTTGGCGATCAAGGTGGAGGAGTTGGCATCGTTGTTGTTATTGAGGTGGAAGTTCAGGTCCCCCCGGAGGATGTAGTCAGTGGAGGCGAGGGCGTGTGCGCTGATGAAGTCGGCGATGGAGTCACTGAACTGTGGCCAGGGAGAGGGGGGTCTGTAGACGAGGGTTCCTCTGAGGGTGGTGTTGGGGTCGGTGTGGATCTGGAAGTGCAGGTGTTTGGCGGTGCTGAGGATGTCGTTGATGTTTGTCGAGACTTTGAGAGTGTTCCTGTGGACGATGGCGATTCCTCCTCCTACTCCGTTGGTGCGGTCCCTGCGGGTGATCTTGTAGCCTTCCGGGATTGCTGTGTCAATGTTGGGTGCCGAGGAGGGGTTCAGCCAGGTCTCTGTCAGGAAGGTGATGTCTGGGGTGTTGGAGTCGGGTAGGTCCCAGAGTTCAACGGCCTGTTTGCGGGTAGAGCAGGTGTTAAGGGGATGCATCTGAGGTAGATGGGTTATTTCCTGGTCGGTGGTTTGGTGGGCCGGAGGCTGGTGAAGCTGCAGTTCCGGCAGGAGGAGCATCCTTGGGTGCGCTTCAGGACAGCCAGGTAGCAGGTGCGTGATCGTCCGGCGTTGAGAGCATAGAGGGTGTTGGAGTCGAAGTTGAGTCAGGTGTTGCGGCGTTTGCGGGGGCCAGGGTTCTGGTGATGGGCGAGGTCCAGGCACGAACGGGCACAGATGGGCGTGCCTTAGGCGCGCCTTAGGCACGCGAGTGGCGCACCTGCTGCGCGGCTGCGCAGCTTCAACCATATAAGGGGAGGTGGGAGGGAGGAGCAGCTGGGAGGCGGGGAGAGTAAATGGGCGGCAAGAGGGGCAGGGCCGCAGGGGACACAGTGGCGGGAAAGCAGGAGGGTGAAAACGGCAGTGGAAAAACAGAAGGCAACAGTGGGGGACAAGCGTTAAAACCAATGAGCAACAAAACAAAAAAACAAAACCAGACACAGTATATCTACAATTAAGCAGCACAGCACAAAATACAATTATAGAGGGGAAAAATGAGCAGAACCTATGGCGAGGCTAGAACCCAGTCATAGCGGCAGCAGCTGGGTAGGGGACACGGGCGCAGTCAGGTGGAGCTGCGCGGCGTGGGGAGCGACTTGCCTGGAGGCAGGGTCATTTTAAAGATATATATACTTGTTTTAAATTAGTGTGGGATTTTTACTGTGTGTTGTGTCTTACTTATTTACTATATTGGTGTTTTAAATTCTTCACATGCCTGTCTCCTAAGTTAAGCCTTATTGCTGGGTGTCAGTGACGAAGGGTTGAGCAAGGGACTAATTTATAGAGATCATTTTTAGGACCCAGTAACCTGTCGGTGGCCTTGTTACTGGTGGTAGGACTGGTGGTAGGTGCATACTTACTATCACCAATAAACCACCTTCCAACAGTTAAGAAGTGGTCACAGTATGAAGCTAGATTAGTACTGTATTGGTGGACTAAATTAAACTCCTTTATTGGCCAGTAGCACATTATTTCACTCCCGTTCAATTAGTAATAGGTGGTTTGTTGCAGTGAACTGATACAACACTGGGTGAGTGACATGACCCTTAGCAGTTCTGCTATATTTGCATTTAAGAGTTATTTAAGCTATGCACTACACTGCTCCAGAACCCAGGGCAAGTGTTTTTTTGGGGTATTGATGGTCTCTGGTGTTAGTCTTGCACTCTTAAGAAAACCAAGCTATACATTTACTCTAACTGTAATGAGGTAGGTTAAATGTTTAAAGGTTATGTGTGATTGTTAGTGGGAGAGGGAGGTATGTGAAGCCATTCATTGAATGGCAGTATTAATAGATGATCTACAGAAGATTAAGTAGAAGGAGTATGACTTTTAAAGAAGATGTTGGGATCTTTGAAATTAGGTGTGGACAGTTTGTGGAGATACAATATTAGGAATGAAGTCGAACATGCAAGAGACTTAGACAAGTTTATGCTCAGAAAGAGGAGCCATGCAGAGGATGGAAAGGAAGGAGAGAGTCATTGGAAAGAAAAAGGGCAGTCGGCAATCAGAAGATTTAAGTCAAGGTCAGGTTTCATTCAGGGCCTTTAGGAATATTATGGAGGCTTTTTGAGATAGCATGCAAAATTGTAGAAAGAAACAATATTATTTTGATGTATTGAAATATCACTGCAGACCATGAGAACACCAGCACACGCACACACATCGCAATCACCCACAGAGTAAACTGAATTAAAACAAATATGAAACAATAGGAACGTTGTATTTAAAATGTTTATGTTAGAGATGCTCTTTCCCTTTTCCTCTGATGATGAGGGTGGGATGAAGGAGAACAGAGTCTGTTTTAGTAAATTTCTGTAAAGTAACACTCATGAGATCTGGTATCACTGTGGCTGTCTCCAATCTGGTGCACCCACAACATAGGCACAATGAAGTGTAAGACCTTGCATTTATCTGCCATTTACCCTTCATGTAGTAGTTATCCAACACACAAAAGGAAAGGCCTGTGAAGAAACTTCCTCACCTGAACAATAGCAACTGCAGTCCTACTCCTCACTCTTACCATCTACCAAACCTGCAGTGCTCAAGCACAAAAAGTACTAAGTAGTCCTTTCTAACACTGCCCTCTTTGAATTTCAAGGAGAGCCCTGTCTCAGTTCTTTCTCGCATTGGTGTCTTACCTTCAACCTCAAGTCATAGAAATGCAGCCTGTTCACTTCCACTATTTTGGGAGGGGATTCCATCTGTTACTATAGCAACATGTGGCTATGTTCTGCAGAAAGCCCAGCATTTCCTAATCATCTATGAGCTGTGTCATTTAACCTTCACCTGAAAATCAACTTGGTACCTGCACAAAGACCATAAAAGCACATATCAAAATACACAATAAAATATATACAATATATATTGCACAACCGAAAACATGTTCCCGCACTGCAGTGTAGGCAGTTCACTTCCAGGGGACCCCAAGACCCATGGTATAATAAAAGAGTAAATTATCTAGGGGCCAAATCCTAGTGCGTTTCTACAATGCTTTACAGTCAACTCTAAAAAGATCAATCTTCAAACTTCATTACAGTGCAAATGCTTGTAATAAATGGTAAAAACTGCTAAAATGACTGAAGAAGAGAATGGAAGGAGTAGACTATTACCTTGTTAAAACATTGCTAAGTTAAAAGAGGCCTCCACATTCGCCACATAGAATTAGGAAATAGGGAAACGCAAAAACAATTGGTGCGTGGGACTCGTATTTTAGTACTCCATATGCTTCGGCACAATGCACAAAGCCCAGGTTCTTACAGAGTTGAATGAGCAAATGCCGGTGAGATAGCGCATATGCAGGACAGAAGAAAAGGACGTGTAGCTCAGTTTCTTCCTTGTAGTTGTAGGCGGGGCATTCACCAGAGTGAGTTTTGAGCCATTTGGTTGTGTTGGCATGGAACGGCAAGGTCCCTAACCTGAGCTGCATGTACAATTTCCCAGCCAACGTTGGTTTGATGTCATCCAGAAAAGGTTCAAGTTTGTATTCATCCTTGATCAATAAAAATGCTGTTGTTAATCGGCCACACTGTGGAGTTTCCTGGATGGCAGAGAGCCTGTGAGATCTATAGGCTCTTACCAATTACAACCTTGGGACTAGGGGACAGGACTCCTCAGGTGATCTCCATAGGTCCGCTTTCCCCAGCTGAGTATAGAGATCGCTAATGTGCTTAAACCAGGGTATTTTGGTGGAGCCAGGAATGCTCAAGAGCTCTTTGAGCTCAGAACAGTAAGTGGCAAATTCTGGAGTCACCCAAAGATGGCGCCAAACAATCTGAGGTCTGAGAGCCAGCTCTTTGTTAATGGGCCTAATACCCAGGTTCAGTCACAAAGGAGTGAAAGGTGTGCTGGGTGGAAGACCTAGAAGCTTTCATGAAATTATTCTCTACTTTGTTCAGACTAGTGCTAGGGAGATGCCCCCACAGTTCTGCCCCATACATTGTGGCTCCCGGCGCTTGAGGTTTGTAAATTTCAACTATTGGTCCCACTGGTTTAAATGGTGAGGATCTGTACTGTTTCATAAGCCCTTTCAGTGTCTGTGCTAGCTTAAGGCTGGCCTTAGCCAGCTGCAGACCCCACTCTAGTTGCTCAGTCAGAGTGACGCCTAGATAGTTGAATACCATCACTCTGTCAGGGGGGAAGCCATTCAAATGTGGGTTTGGGCGAGATGTGTTAACAGGATTAAACACCATATACTTGGTTTTGGAAGTGTTTATCTCCAGCCCCCGGGTCTTACAGAAGGTATCAAAGCCTTCTAGAATGCGCTGGAATCCCATTGGTATCTTTGACAGTAGCAGGGTGTCATCTGCAAACATCAGCGCTGGGACCTTGCCCCATGCTAGCCTAGGGGCATCATTATCATGAACTTTTCTGAGTTGCTCAATGAAACCATTATCGAATAGGGTAGACGCTAGCACGCAACCCTGGCGTACCCCCTTGTTAACAGGAAAGTGGGGAGTACGTTCGCCATGCTTCCCAAATCTCACTTGTGTGAAGTTTTCTTCATGGAGCCTCACCAGAATGTTAAGGAGGTAAGATGGAATCCCCAGGTCTTTGAGTACCGCCCAAAGTTTCTCTCTTGGTACTAGATCGAAGGCCGACTTCAGATCTATGCATATTAAATAGAGGCTGCCAACCTCTATTTCGGGGATTTCTGCCAATATGGCTACATACGGGGAGCAGGCAGGGGTGAACATACCACTAAATTCTAATTTAAATCCCTCCCGTTCACCAGGAAAAGGGATAGACATGGGCTGCCAGACGGACACTCATGCCCTAATGTCTCCTAATATATGTCCTATATCTAGGTTTATAGTCGGCAGATTGGCAGTTTCGGGCATGACATTGGTCCCACCTATCGGAGCTTGTCTGCTCAAGTGCCCACTTGGTCTGGGTAAAGGGAGGGTGATTTTGTCCCTAACCCTTATAGGGGGAAGTATAGCAGAGGTCCTAATAGCAAGGTTAGTACTCATGCATGCCCGTTGGTGGCTGTCGGTCAAGTCCCTTGTCTCTTGAGTTGTGGTGTGACCGGCATGTGCTTGCCCACCCAACCTGTCCGGAGATATTAGGACATGAGTGTCCGCCTGGCAGCCCATGTCTATCCCTTTTCCTGGTGAACGGGAGGGATTTAAAATAGAATTTAGTGGTATGTTCACCCCAACTACTATCAGTTTATCTAAATGGTTCATTAACGGAGCCAGTTCCTCTCTCACAATCACTCTTAAATGATTCTTCAATTCAGTCATCAGGTCTGATGCCCAAGAAGGGCTCCCTGCCTCTTGTGTTTGCTCTCTCAGCGCCTCGAACCCAAACCCAACGCAACTGCAGACCCTCTGATTGTGATGTACACCATGGCCTGGTTTGTGAGTAGATTTCCGCTGATGAGAGCCACCCAGCCTGTACAGTACGTCATGAGCGCCAAGAAACCTAATTTGGGTAAACATTGCACTCCATAAATACATGTTAAGTAAAGGAAATACATTTGAAAATTTGTGAATTCACCTTGTGAAGCATTGTTCTTTGCTGACTCTGAAGGAGACTGTATGCAGTACAACCACTGTCGACTCTACCCCCAATCACATCACACACACCCAAACACACACGTTACCTTTCTTAAATACATGTAACACACATATGGCATATAGGTGCCTTGAATGGACGTGCGGTCAGCACATGCTCCTCTCCATCTGCTTTCTATGTAGTCTCCTTCTGTTCATGTCCCCTAAAGACTGCCTTATACGAAAAAACACTACCAGAAACTCCTGTCTCAAGCACTCAAACTCACTTTTTTGTAAGACAGGTGCAGTTGGTTACTGCACCACCTGCAAGCGAATGGCTAGACTGTTCCTCTGCCCCCACCCCCTGGCGTGCACTTAATGTGAGTTCTGGTGGCTTAGTGGACTAATGCTTCCACTGTAGGGGCCCGTGTTCGACTTCATGTTCACAGGTTCAAAACCCGGCGGGTGCACTCAGCCTTTCATCCCTGTGAGTTTGATAAAAATGAGTACCATTGATTTCGGGTAACAATAAACATCTGTTATTCAGCGCCTTGAGACCCTAGCTTGGGTGATACGTGCGCTTTACAAATACACATGTTATGTACTACCTCTATGTTGCACATAGTTAGCGCACCCTCTGACAGCTTCTTTAAATGTGCGTATGTGTCTTTTATGAGGTTTCGGCGTACAAGTAATTTGTTCACTCAACTGCAGGGGTCCATGCCATCCTTGGAAAGGAGGGAACACCCTCTCGTTATCTGCCAATGAACCATGTGAGCTGGCATGAGCCACATTCTAGATGGAGCCGCGCAAGCCTTTGTTGCCCCGTCTATGAATTCCAGCGTTCCCTGGGCGCAAGAACTGAGTGCAAGCTCCTGTTGCCCCCCTGGGGCACTTTGTGTAATACAGCCCCTGGAATTCCATCTCCAGAATCTTGAAATCACCACTTGGCTCTCATCCAGCACATATGTCAGAAGATATCAGAGATCCTTCACAAAGGGCATAAACAGAGAGGAGCTACATGCTTCATGATTCAAGAACCACTGATGTAGAATGAGCTCTGCCGACCCTCTGCACACTTTCATAAAGAAACTCAAAACATATCTTGTCTGAGAGGTCATTATGCATCCGCCCCACCTAACCAGGAATCCCTTCAAGGCGCCTCAGCTCGCAGAAAAGCACTATATACACGAATTCAATTCTTTCATTCATTCATAGAAATTCTAGGCTTGAATCAACTAGAGAAACCTGCAGCTCTGAACTAGTAATCGCTGGGACTGCGTAATATTTCCGTTTTCACTTTACGATCAAAAAGACGTATAAGTGTGACTTTTGTTTTACTTCTCATTAAAGCGCACATCGGTTCAGTGCATCACATACACTCCCGCAAGGGTCCTTATCTGGGGATTTGACTCTGGAATACAAGGCCCTGCACCTTGAAAATAAACACGCGGAAGTTCATCGGGCGGCGAAATTGATTTCTCAAGAACACGTCAACTAATAGGAAAGGAATATATAGAGTCTCGTTATTATTCAGTATAAACCGGAGCACAGCCATCCTAGTTGTAGTTTTCAGAATGATTTTTGGTTCATTATTAACTACTCTTTTAATAATTCTAATAACCATATACATCTTGCAACTTTATCGCCATGTATATGTTTTTTTTTGTTTAGAAAGCTTTATTGAAACAAATATGCAAAGTAAAACCTCAGAACAAAACCACAATCAATAAAATATAAGGGATAAGCGAAAAGAAAAAGGCAAAGTACATGTGAATACAAAGAAAAACCATCCCAAAAGGAAAAAAATAAGTAAATGTACTAAGAGAAAATGCTTTTTTTTTGCCATGTATATGTTGAAAGAGTTATATGTCCACAACTAAAATTGAAGACACGCTTGTCTGATACACTGCTGTTTTGCAGTTCGTCAGTATCACAATATTTAATATTGTAAAGATGATAAATGATTTTCTATAAAATAAATGCACATGAAATAGCATAAACGATTAAAATGATTCAATTACAACTAATGAGAATATGTACAAGCGACATAACCAGTTCTTGCTTGGGTTTTCATTTTCTCTAGCTGCATCTTGTTTTTAAAACCTCACATGCTTTCTTGCTTTCGACCTGCTGCCACCAGACTTGACACCCACATGGCGCCTGTAATTACGTCAAGTGGTTTTATATTTAGCAGCGTCTATTCCATCGTGTTTTTGTTCACTTTACAGAATTCTGTTTGTACCGTGCCTAATCTGCGTGTCAAGTGTCAACAACTTCTTCACCGTTACGTCTTTTGCAAGGTTTTCAAAGGTAAAAGAAAACGCAATTTTTGTTACTGTAAGTCTGGAAATAATCATGTTGCCAAGCAACATGCTCAAAGAACACCTGGTTGGAGCACTGTGCCTGCCATGCTTTAAAGGTATGAACGTGCCTGCGTTACAGCTCGTGCATTAGAATGTTTATCCCAGGAGGAGATGTTATAGTCCTATTACATGACTTGCAATGTTTTCGTATTAGAGTCCGCTTCTGCCGCCAGAACGTGCCTACAGTAAGAAAATATCATCACTACTCGCTTGTAATTACTAATTACGAGTAGTGACATTCATTGTGGTGAATAATATGCTGTTTGAGGAGCAACTCTGTATAATAGGCAACCCTAATCGTACAAACCTCAAATATCTTTGTGTTTACAAAGTAGTTCAGTGGCTGCCTGTGCCCCATCCCTGAACACCTTCAGGAAGACCCCCAAGACCTGGCTCTTCAGCTAAAATGATCTGCAGATCACCCCCCTTAGCGCCTTGAGACCCTCACGGGTGAGTAGCGCGCTTACAATTCCCTGATTGATTGATTGATTGATTGAAGGAATGTCTTCCAGTGCAAAAACTATGCTTTAAGGCTTATCCCACTTTGTGTGTGTGCTAATCAATGCCTCACACATGCCAAGTGGGAACAAGCATTTACAATGCAATGGTTTCGCCTTTGTTAAAGTTTGAGCTTTTGGTATTGCTTTTTACAAATGGTCTTTTCTAACTTCTTTGAATTATGTGTAAAACGTGACTGGGAATAGGAATCGCTTGTACCGAAGCGCGTCCGTGGTCCTCTCTGCAGTATCAACATATTCGGCATTGGATATATTTTATTATATAGTCTGCCGTCATCCCTGAAGATGCTAGGGACTAAGTGCCCGCAGTTTATTGTTGGTTCCTGTCTGCATTAGAAGATGGGGCGAGTATCACTGTCCTTGAACTACACTCCTTTTTCCCGGGGGGGGTGTTGGAACGTCTCCCCCCCCTCCTCCCCAGGCCTCATCCAACGCCCTCCTTCTCCTTTCCCTGGGGGTAGGAGCTTTCCCATGGTGTGCGCATCCGATGTCTAATTGGAGTTATGGTTCTGGGACGCACTCCCTAATGTCCCTGTTCTGCTCTAGCCCCTGACCCTACCACCGGGGAATGCCCGCCACCCCGACCCGTACTCAAAAGGGCCCCGCGCTGCTCCTGTTCAGGCAGGGACGCTGCATGGCCCGGATTCCCCTCTCTGGACTCCCACTCCGGGGCTCCCTATTAGAGTGTTCGCGGGCCCTCGGGTCCCTCAGCCACGGACCTCGGGACCCGCTCTGCCCATCTCGTATCGCCCCTTGAGTGCTCCCCGCAAAGCCTTCCACTACGGGCGACTCCTCGGCGCAACTCCGACTACGTCATCAGCCTGCACGGTCCAAAAAGTGCCAAAGCATGGGCACCCCAAAGACGGGCTTGGGAGGAGCAGGAGCCACTGAAAGAGTCTGGCATAGCAAAGCGTGCTTCAGAGGGGCATCTACTCAGAGATTAACTTTGAAGCATGCACTAGGCTATGTTAACGCATGCAAAAAGCCAAAGATAATGCCCCAAAACACGCCATCCGTTATGGACAGACCAGTGACAAATACTGGAGAACCATAGTCTGTTAGCATTAAATATTAACCTGTGGCATTTCAAAAAAAGATAAACTATTAGATAAAATCTCTTGAAGCACCGATAACGGACAAATCTACTAACACTTAATAGCTCTCATTCTACACAACAACAAAACAAGGAGGGCGGGCAGGCACAGGGACAGCGGGAGGGGGGCGGGCAGGCACACGGACAGCGGGGGGGCAGGCAGGCACACGGACAGCGGGAGGGGGGAGGAAACGGCAAGGAAGGCACTCACCTGGACTTCCTCCGGCGGCGGTCGGCCGCAGAATGGCGAATACAAACACATTAAAAAAAAAAACGAAACTCCGCCCACCGCCGCGATGACGATCGGAGAGGGAAGAAATCGCGGAAAAGCCCACGAATCTGGTCCGGCCTTGACGGACAGATCCAGCTTCCAATGGCTAGCCTCCATTTATGGAGCTAGCCAATGGGAGCCGGGGGACGTTCCTATATCCCATATTGTAATCATTAGATTTCGCCTGCGCGAACTGCTTGCGCAGTAACGCCAGGCGAAAAATAACGAGGAGACATTAAAAATTTGTCCTTGTAATGCGTGCCTCAAGGAGATGCAGACTTTTGGTGCTCATCTTTGCAGAAAATTGGGTTACTGGTTGAGGGGGGTGAAATCCTACTCAAGAAGCAACCACAATTGTAGTTGCCAGGAAGAAATACAAGCAAACCCCGAATTAACCTGTGCTCAACCTTCTAGTAGCTTGGCACAATAGCAGTCAGGCTTACCTGAGAGGCAATGTGAAAAGTATCTATGCAGCACAAACAGTAATAAAGTGAAAACACAACACAAGAAAAATCCTACACCAGTTTAGAAAAATAAAGTAAAATGTGATAAACTTATTTTGGCCCAAAATGATACAAAGCCAATCCGGGGAAACAGAGATATGTAATTTTAAATATTTGAATGAAAACAGCATTTAAAAGCACAAAGTGCCAACTGTAGTTGCTCTGTTGAGCCAATCCCGGAAAAAGTCACAGGTTCAGGCCGATTGCGATGGAGTACAAGCTGGCTACAGGGACGAGTAAGGCCCATTGTACAAAGTACCTTAACCCCATCGCTGCGGGGCTAATTTCCCCACGGCGTGGGGGTAGGGGGGCCACGTGCGGCGCCGCAATGCCGATGACGAGCTCGGCTCGTCATGCAGCACGGTGGCGCTGTGCTGATGATGAGCTGAGCTCGGTATGGTCCCGCCTGCACAATGGAACGCCCAGCACAGCGGGGTAATTATCCCCGCGTGGGCGTTCCGCAAAGGCCATGACGAGCTGAGATCGTCATCAGCACAGCGCCACCGTGCTGCATGACGAGCTGAGCTCGTCATCAGCATGCAAAAGGTTAAATGCTGGTGCATGGTCTGCACAGTGTTGCTTTGCAAGGCTTTGCTTTGTCCTCTGTAGGCTCTGAGGGGCTGAAAGGTACTCGATGCAAAGTCCTGTGTCGGTTTGCATCATGCTGCACCAGTTCTGATGAAGCTGAAAATTTGCGAGGCTTCGCGCCAAGTTGCATAGGTACCGATGAGGCTGGCAGCTGGGTGGCAAGGCTTGGTGAGGCTTTGCGGTGCTCAGCGTAATTTCCGTTGAGGTTGGCAGTTGTGCGACGAGGCCCTGTGGGTTTCTGCATTGCCTAGTGTCGGTTTTGATGAAGCTTGTAGCTGTGAGGCTTTGTGAGGCTTTAAGACACTTCACACCACACACCACACACCACACCACACTTCTGATCAGGAGGCCAGCCAACTAACCTATGGAGTCACTCTGGTGGTCCTGGGTTCAAGATGCAGGTCCAGTCCTTCTCATTCAGGCAGCAGAGTAGCAGGCCTTCTTGCAGCATAGCAACACAGTTGTCCTTCTTCTGAGTCTTCCACAGGCCCACATGTGTACTGAAGAGTTGGGTCTAAGGGTCAATTATTTATACCTGGTGCCCGCTTTGAAATGGGAATTTCTAGAGTCCAACCCTACAGGGGTGTCTGGAATTTCCTGCTTCCCCTTCCTGGCCCCACCTTGTCTAAGGCACAATGACTAGTTCAAAACCCTTTATGAGTGTGCTGAGGCACAGTCTTTATGATGTGCAAGTGTAGTAGTTGACAGCTTCTCCCCCTACCAAGTCAGAGATGGCTCATTCTGCCAACACCTATTGCCCCTTTGTCTCACTTTCTGGGAGTAATACACAACACCTAGTTTTGTGACCCAGGATACAGGCTGCAGGCACCAAATGGACGGGGCAAGAAAATGCCAACTTTCTAAAAGCAGTGCGACTGATTGGCGCATCAGGTGCGTGTTGTTTGGACTGTTAATCTCACATCCGTGATTTTTGGGACAGATCCCTGTACCAGCTTGCATGCCATTACTTACTTAGAATTGAATACAATCACAAGGAAAGGAGTGCATTCAACTTTCTTCTCTTTTGCGTTGCAATATTCTGTCCCGACGTATGTTTGCACCCTGTTGAAAATGGAGCGTAATATGGCAGTTATTGAAGAATCACTTCGAAGACAGCAAGAGAACATTGAATATTAGAAGGCGCACATGCGGTCATGTACGAACAATACTAAATGGAATTGAAACACACGCTATGAAGGACATTTAAATCTGTTTAGATGTATTTTTGATTCTTTTTTAAATTTAGACAGCGTTTATTATCATCATGGAACTTATATTGTTGCAATTCATGATTGAATTTCGTTTGGATGGGGAGATTGTCAAGGAGTGGGATATTCACTCACGGGTGGATTAGATCAGTGTTTTCTTTTATTTTTTAGTGGTGGTATCGAGGGGGCAGAACAGTGTGGGGCATATTATGAAGGGGGTTTATCTCTGCTTTTTTGGCTTTAAAAGCCAAGAAAACGGAGATAAAATTATCTCCCAATTACCTAGCTGTCGCTAACACCAGTTAGCGACAGCTAGTAGGAGATAGCGACCATCTTGGGGCCCGCTTTGCATGTCAGTGAAATTTATCACTAATGACATGCAAAGGCGGCGTGCCAAGATGTTAGCGACTGGAAACAGTCGCTAACATCGCTATCTCCTATTACCAACTTTTGGAGATATTCGCGCTAAACGCGATTATCTCCAAAAGCTAACACCTGCCCCTGAGCAGTTCTTAGCCATGTTATCCAATGGTAGGTGGATAACATGGCTAAAAGCATTAGCTCGGTAATGCATGAATATCGCTGACTTTTCAGCGATATTCATGCATTTCGGCCGATTTTTATCGCTTAGGAGATAAACCTTGATAATAGCAAGGTTCCCAAGCGATAAAAATCGCCGCAGCTCGGCGATAACAATATTGCCGCTAAGCCAACATAGCGATAATTATCGCTAGTTGTTGGTAATATGCCCCAGGTTAACCTTTGAGGTCACAGATGGAACCGAGACTGGGTCACAAGGTCTGGGCCGCACCTCCTTGTTTAAAAAGCAGATGATCTGCACATGGGAGTGTTTGGATAGGATTGTGAAGGTGAAGGAACACGCATTGAGGACAGTTGGAGAAAGAGCGGAGGAGGCAATTAGGTTACCGGTCGCAGCTTCAAAGGTAGTTTGCATAGGCTCACACTTATGGATAAGGAATGGGTTGTATAGTAGTAGGCACTAGGTTGGAAGTGGGGAGGATGGTGGGTATTCTCACAGTATTAATTGCACCAAGGGTTGGAGCGCACTGAATGACAGGGGTTTATCAGTATTGTTTTTACAAATGCTTTGGGTTTGGACTGAACACAGGTTTTCTTTGCAATTTTGGCCGCTTATGTTTCGTGGTAGTCAAGGGGTATTATCATTAGGTTCACATATAGATGTCTTTGAGGGTGTACGCACATTGAATATATGGGACTGGGCCAGGGTAAATAACAGGGGGCAGCACTCACATGTATACGTCAATGACTGGTTGCTTGGAACAGATGATTTAGATGTCTTTTTATTCCTATTATTTCAGTTACCCCTGATGAAGGGCTCGATAGCCCGAAATGCATTGGTGGAATTATACGAGGCTACTGAGTATGAATTGTCGCCATTAAGGCCAGATGGGCATGCAGTGGACATTTGAAAATATGAAATAATTGTGTAATACGCTGTCTTCGCAGTGCAAGAATATTGATGGATGAAGTTTGGAACAAATATTACAACATAAATGATGGATTCAAATTTGGATTGAACTTGGAGTACATGATGCATATTTGTTTATTGTGAGGATCTATTCCCACACAAAGCAGTGCGACAGATTCACGCATCAGGTTTGTGCCATTTGGACTGTTAATTCCATATGCGTGATTTTTTGGTCAGCTCGTACACCATTACTTACTTAGAATTGAATACTATCACAAGGAAAGGAGTGCGTTGAACTTTCTTCTCTTTTGCAACTTTCTAAAAGTTGCATTTTCAGAATTGTAAGTTTAATATTCGACTTTACCATAAAAGAGGATTTTATATTACAACTCTTTAGACATGAAAAAAGCAAGATGTTAATGACAGGAGGGTTTACCAGGAGAGTCCATCATGTAGTGGATAGAACAGTAGGGAATGGGCCAGTGACAATTTACTCTGACCACCATACACATAAACCACCTAATACTTTTATTAACAATCACGAATTGGAGACTGGGGTTGATTCACCTAGCCCTTTTATTTCTCCTAAGTCAGGAATGGGGTGGTCTGATTCAGACTCTGCGATTGTTAGTTATAGGGAGGATCCAGTTACAAGGCCTCACAAAGCCCGCCCTTTCAGAATTCTCTCCTGGAACATCACTGGTATCCGCTCAAAACTTGAGGACGAAATATGGTTAAAGTATGTTAATGCCTTTGACATTATTTGTACCCAGGAAACATAGCACAGGGAGAATATTGAACTAGATGACTACTGTTCTTTTAATGTCCATGCAACTGCCTCACCAGCAGGGAGAGCAAAAGAAGAGCTGGCAACACTGATCTCTGTCAAGTATGGGTCTATCAAAGCAGAGTCCGTGATTGATTCACCTTAGTATCAATTGATTCTGATTGTCAAATTGTTTCAGGTCAGGACCCTTTTGATTAATTTGTATTTTAATGTTTTTGATCAAAATAGTTGTGATATCATGATAACTCTTAAGGAGGAAATTGACAAGATCATGGGGAAGTAGCAGCCCCTGTGTATTTACTGAGTGGGGGATTTCATTTGCACCTTATGTCGGCATAGCTCAAACGCAGTGTGCGGGTTAATGGATAATGAGGGTCAGCCACTGACCCACTTCATACATACCCCACAGGATGATGCATTAAATGATATCATTATTGTGAATGATCTGCTTTTTGTTGACACCTTGGTCCGTAATTCGAAAATTTGATATCCTACCTATATGGGCAGAGGCAGGGAAAGTGTCATTGACGTCATGTTAATATCTAGAAAATATGCCGTCCTGGTCGACAGTTTTGAGGTGGAGCCCAATAACGCCAGCGACCATAACCCCCTCACTACCTCCCTACACGTAACGGCCCAGGAGGAGGAAGGTGATGGTCGCCCCCTCCAGTATAATTTAAACCAAGGGGTGAGACTGAAATGGAGCAAAATAAACTCCTCTCAATTTGAGGAGAGCATTGTTAAAGCTAACTTAAGTTCCATCATGAAATGCATAGATCAAGATTCCCCCCAGATATGGTCATACTGGGATTTCAGGAAATTTGCAGGGACGTATCCGTAAACCTGACGAATTAAATAGTAAAAAGGGAAACTCTGGGAGTAGATGGTTTAACGCAGAGTGCACAAGGACCCAGAAGGACCTTAAGAAGGCACTACATATAATCCATGGAGATAAAACCCTAATCAAAAAAGAAAAGGCAGGCATACAAGAGCATAGTCACTCAGAGGAAGCAAGAACTGAGAAGGTTGGCCTGGGCGGATTTAGAGAGAGCAACTGCACTCAAAGACTAAAGGAGTTTTGGGGAGTTAATAAATTGCCCAATATTTTCAAAGGATTCAAGGGGAATGGACTCATTGATACCAGGGAAAGTTTGGGAATTGCAGTATACAAACATATTCAACTCGAATGGCATTATTAACCAGGGAACATGTCAAGACGTCCCATTAAACCCAATTTCTACACACCACTTGAGCTCTACTCTGTCTGTGAGTGAGGTTGAGGACGCCCTCTCGAAAGGGATACACTTCAAAGCCCCAGGGCCTGACGTGGTACCCCTTGATTTGTTTAGAAGCAATCTCCAACTTTGGGCACCCCTCCTGACAAATGTTTTTAGAGCAGCAATAATAAGACCTAACCCATCATCATGGAAAAAGGCCATAGTGGTACCTGTGTACAAAAAGGGATACAAGGAAGATCCAGCCTATTATAAGCCCATTTCCTTAATTGATGCTACGGTTAAGGTGCCGGGGAGAGTCATTTTAGTGCACCTCGAGACCTGGACAGATTCCTCTGGGCTAATGTCCCAAACACAATATGGTTTTAAGAGAGGCATGGGGACAAATGAAGAGTGCCTCAATTTGGCATGGGCGAGTACATGAGTAAGGAAGAGGTCAATCCCCCTTGCCTTCCTTGACTTTTCCAGTGTTTTTGACATGGGTAATAGGGAAAAAATGTGGTCCATGATGGGGGAAATAGGTTTTGAGGAATCCCTCATCACCCTCCTGCGTAGGTTGCATGCGTCCACTACAGCAGCAATACGATTTGGCCCTGGGGGAGAGAGGACCAGGCCCATTGTTTTTACAGGGGAAGTTAGTCAGGGGGCACACTGGCCCCCTTTCTCTTCCTCTTGTACACAAATGGCCTAGAATCATCGCTAATAGATCAGGAATTAGACTTCCCCAGAATTGGAGGCAAACCGGCCCATTTTCTGTGGTATGAGGACGACACGGTTTTAATGGCTTTAATTGCAAATAATTTACAGAAGTCCTTGAATGGTTTTATTGATTTATGTTAGCCTTGGACCTAAAAGTTAATTTTACTAAATCTTACATTATGGTTTGTGGCCCAAGGCAAACTAAATCAAGAACATTTATTGTAAAGGGCAAGAGAATTGACAAGGTCTCCAATTTCACCTACTTGGGGAATGTTTTTAATAATAAATCAAAATGCTTGTCTGTTGCTACCTATGGGGCATGAGTATGAGGATACCAGAAAAGTATATAAAAAGATTGGTGATGATCCCAAAAAGTACCTCTACAGCATTCTGCCATTCTGAGGTAGGGATGGATTTAATTGCGGATCGAATCACCAATGCCCCATTGATTCTTTGGGCTAAAGTCTGGCGGTTGGCGGGCTTAAAGCTTACAAGGGAAATTATCAAGGACTGTATGACTCTGGATAATGCAGAGGCTATTCCATGGCTCCGCTTTGTTATAGGAAAATTCTATGAAATAGGTCTAGGGCATTATTATGATAATCCCGCCAGCATCGATACAAACATGAAACTGATCATAAAAGATGCATATTTTGTTGAGTTGGACATTCGCCAGCGGCAATCAGGGCTGCAACCTCATTTAGATCGGTCCCTTTTATATCAACAATTTTACTTGTCTTTTACCACAAATGTACAGTTCCGATTCCTTTTCACTAGGTTTCGGATTTGAACACCGCACTTTTTAGTGGCCTTTCCCAAACAGGCTGGATGGTGCAATAACCTTACCCTTTTTCCCTGCAATAACTCAGCACAACAAAGCACCTTGCACTTTATTTTATTCTGCACACTTTACAAGGAGCCAAGGGCACGGTTCCTTTTCCCAATCTTAAGAGAAACTCGCCCCTTAACCACCAGGAGGGTTTTAATCTCTTACGTGACTTGTCCACTAAAGTTATCTGTACTGCAGTATCACATTTTATTAGAATTGCACTTTTAATAAGGAAACTGTATGAAATTTAAATGAAATTGGTGCTTTCCTTTTAGAACTTTGAATTTTAAATTTCTTTTTTAATTGCAGAGTACTTGAGTCATAAGCCATTTATTGAATAAATTCGACATGTACATTTTATTCATTTTTGTTTGTATGTTATACTTTATGGTCCATTTGAACCGAATAAAGTAAAGTTATTTTGAACTAGACATCAAACTCAACATTTCTACTTGCTGCCAGTTGAAAGTTATCCCTTATTAAAAGTCATAAGGTAACCCAATGTTATCCTACGTGAGAGGTAGTCCTTTCAGTAGTGGAAAACAAATGTAAGAGTTTTTCACTACCAGGACATGTAAAACTTAAAAATAGATACCCAACTTTTTAAATACAGTGCACCATGCCAAATGGGCTGTATAGGGTGTAACCTAGGGGTGACTTATATGAATTAAATTAAAGGTTTAGGCCTGGCAAAAGGTATATTATGCAAGGTCAAAATAACAGTTTTAAAACTGCACACACAGGCTGCAATTGTAGGCCATATAATAGGCTACTTAAGTGGGTGGCAAAATCATTGCTGAAGGCCCACTTGTAGCATTTAATTTATAGGCCCAGGGTACATGAAGTGCCACTTTTCTAGGGGCTTACATATATATTAAATGTGCCAATTGCATGAAAGTCAATTTTACCATGTTTAGAGGAGAGAGCATAAGCACCTTAGCACCAGTTAGCAGTGGTAACGTCTGCAGAGTTCTAAAAGCCAGAAAAAACGGGTTCAGAAAACAGGAGGGTGAAAGCAAAAGGTTTGGGGATGACCCTAAGCTCAACAGTCTTTGTTTACAGTATTTCGCAGATAAGGATTTACATCAAAGCCCATAGGTGGTTGCCTAGGAACACCCATGCACCACTCATGGAATGCACTCTTGATACAAACTAATGCAAGGCAACGCATTGCACAGCTTTGCATTACTTAAGGTTACAATTGAAAGCAAATCTCAATTTGCATTTGATTGTAAATCCCACCACAACGCTTTGTGTCGGGTTTACATTTAAAAAGTACTGCAAACCTGATGCAAAGTGCTGCCTTTGTCATACTTTTTCATAATGAACAGATAAGGTCTACAACCTTGATCAATGGTTTGTCACCAAAACTTGACCTGCCTTGTTAGGTGTAAACTTACCTACAAGGAAAATGTGCAATTAAAGCACTCCCTTTCTGCAGGACTACACTACATCTGTGCAATCAAAATCTGTACACTGGGTAATGAACATGTGGGTGGAGCCACAGCCCCTCTCTCAGTAGACATACAATTACAAATATGTCCACATTTCCGGCTGGCAAAACAATACACAACCCTGCTGAATATGACATACAAATAATTCTAAAAGTGTTAATGTTCTACAGCTCAGGATTGCTCTATAAGGTAACCAAGGCCAAAACTGTTGCATACTATGGGAATACGTTGTATTCCCTTTAACAAAAAATGCCTGTCTACAAGATGTAACACAGTGTAATGAAAATCCACCCTTACAAGACTATTGGCTTTTACATATATTTTAAGTCTGGGCTACTGCTTTTGTCATAACTTTTCATAATGAACAGATTAGACCTGTAGCCTTGATCAATGACTTGCAACTATAACAAACTTAGTCCAAAATTCTGCAACTGGCAGTGTGGGCTAAGAACAAGGGCGCACTGGTGTAATATCAAGAGGATTCAATTAGCATACTCTCACGCTCAACTTTTTTTTTTTTAAGTTCAGAATATTTTTATTGAAAGAATATGACATAAGCTTACAAAGTAAGACAAAGAAAATAACAAGCAAAAGTATACATCAAGATAATTAAAGGTATTAATATAAGCTACAAAAAGAAGCATCAAAAATTGAGAATAAATATAAGCAAAATTGGCAACTGGTATGATACAAAGTAATAAAAGATATACTAAATATACATTGTAATTACAAGAAAATCAAAAATAATATTAATATGTTTAACAAAATACAGGAATTCATGGAGGTTTAGGAACTTCTTGTTGTAACGGGGACAAAGGCAGAGAACTCTGAGCACTTAAATCAAAAAATAGTGTAACTGGACTCCACAATTCTTTTCGCTTGGCAGCTAAAGCCAAGGGGTAGACAAAAGTCGTATCTAACCTGTGATTATAGCAAACAGCATACCACCAAGCCTGATAAGATATTTTGGTAAAATCCTTCCAATTTTTAGTTATTTGCTGGAAAGCTACTGCCAACAATAAGTCAATTATTCTAACCCTGAAAGTGCAATGATCCCAGATGGGGGAAACACTCCCTAAGAAAATGTGAGAGAAAGAGAAGGAGTGATTAGAGGAGAGAATCGTGTTAATTTGAGACCAAACTTGCCGCCAAAAATTCTGAACATGGGGACAACTGAAAAGCATGTGGAAAAGATCTGCACATGGTAAGGAGCAGGATCAACACTTATCAGAAGCGTCTGGGTATTGTTTACTAAGAACTAGTGGTGAAAATAATAAACGATTATAAATAAAAAATTGTGTTTGAGTAGTATTAGCAGCTCTGGAAGATCTACGGATCTTAAGCCATAATTTGTCCCATAGCTCAATAGGCCAAGAGACTTCTAGGTCTTTTCCCCAGGTTTCTTCAGTTGTGGTTTTCGTGCGAGATGAAGACTGAGTTTGAAGAAAAGCGTAGATTTTTGAAGCTTTAGGTTGTTTAAGAAGTAAAGAACTCAGTAAAGACATATCGGAGGATACGTGATTTGATGGAGGAGGTGCAGCAAGGAAAGCATCGTAGGCAAGTTGTAATGCGTGTGACAATAACAAATATTTAAATCGAAAAGCGGGAGGTAGATTGAAAGAAGTAGCAGCTAATGCAAATGGGATGATCTGATTTTGGTGAAACAATTGATGCACCCAGATAAGGCCACGTGATCTCCAGGATTTCCAAAAAATCGGCTTATTGTTAATTAATATAGATGTATTGTGCCAAATAGGTTGATCAAAAAAGGATGAAACGGGAAAGGAAGGAAGGATTTTGGAGGTATACTTAAGAATAGGAGTAGATAAAGATTGAGGTTTACGAGAAAACATAAGATATTCTTTGAAAGAAAAGGGAGATATAAAAGACTTTTCTAAGGCCAACCAGAGAGGAGAGGATGATGCGGAATCAGTAATCCAGTTTGACACTTGATTCAATAAAAAGGATTTATGATATAAGACAAAATTCGGAAAGTTTACCCCACCCTCTCTTTTAGAACGCATTAATTTGGGCAAAGACATACAAGACTTTTTATGTCCCCACAAAAAGGAAGATAAAATAGAGTTAATTTTCTTGAAACATTTCAAAGGGATAGAGAACGGTATGTTAGATATTGTAAATAGGACAATGGGAGAGAGCATCATCTTGATTGTATCTAATCTCCCCCACCACGATAGATATAGAGGATGCCATTTGCTAGTGAGAGTAGTCAATTTTTGTAAACAGTCATCCATACACTTGTTAACTGTGCCCGAAAGAGAAGAAGTAAAATGGAGACCCAAATATTTAATAGAGTTAGGGCTCCAAGTAAAGCCCAAAGCAGAGAAATCGTCCTTGAGAGTGAGTTTGGTAAGTGGCAAAATTTCACATTTATCCTTATTTAATTTGTAGCCAGATACCTGTGAAAATGAGTTAACTTCATCTAAAAAAGCAGGGAGGGATGCATCTGGTTGGGAGAGAAATAATAATACATCGTCAGCGTATGCTGCCATCTTAATATCAGACTGTGAAACAAGAAAGGTTCTGGATCCTACGTCTACCCAGCCCGGATCTCACCAACAAAGTAAACAGAACAGAGTGGCTGGATAGGGAAAGTTTGTATCATAAATTTAGGTCACGCAGTCAATATGTACTACGTAGCCAAGGTCTTCTGTACCAAAACAAATTTATTTAATTTTTATCTGGTTTTTTAGATTTTTCAAAAACGCATGGGCAAACCAAAGACTGTCACGACAGTGAATACATGAATACAATATTTACATATATACACACGTACCAATATACATTATTTACAAAGTGAAAGAAACACAATTGAATAAAGACAGTTATAAATGACACACCAAAAAAGCAATAACGTGATTCAATATTCAGACATTAGTTGCATTTATGTGCAGTTAGAAAATTCATACAGAAAACAAGGGTACAACCAGTCCATGGAGATGTAAAACCAAGGGACAGGCGGGGACGGATGGATTGGTACACCTGCCTGCCTGACAACACTGTGGTTTAATGTTTATATTGGGTTGCACCGTTAGGGTCCCAGATGGTATATTGTTTCTTTTCCTAGGTGCACCCTTTTGAATAACCACAGGGTGGAAGTGTCGACGTGTTTCGAACCGGATTAGTGACGGTTCTCTTCAGGACGGGGACTGGGATCAGTAAGTCTGCACGTGGCAAAGAGTGTGCCGTGGTGTCGGTAAATCGCCAGGGAAGGGGAGATTTCTGTGGTTAGCCGGTTCTGGTTCTTTTACGATATGTTGTCCGCCACGCGGTACAAACACGAGAGAGGGGGGCCGCTTACATGTTGGTTATTTTTCTTTGCGCAAGCTGAGTTAATAGCTTGTAACACGTGTAGCGTCGGCTGTCAAAGAATCAATTCGGAGCTGGTATCCGAATGAGCCGGGACTTTTTCAGGAGGATTCAATCACTCGGAAACTCTTGACGCACGATAGACCGTGCGTCAAGAGTTTCCGAGTGATTGAATCCTCCTGAAAAAGTCCCGGCTCATTCGGATACCAGCTCCGAATTGATTCTTTGACAGCCGACGCTACACGTGTTACAAGCTATTAACTCAGCTTGCGCAAAGAAAAATAACCAACATGTAAGCGGCCCCCCTCTCTCGTGTTTGTACCGCGTGGCGGACAACATATCGTAAAAGAACCAGAACCGGCTAACCACAGAAATCTCCCCTTCCCTGGCGATTTACCGACACCACGGCACACTCTTTGCCACGTGCAGACTTACTGATCCCAGTCCCCGTCCTGAAGAGAACCGTCACTAATCCGGTTCGAGACACTTCCACCCTGTGGTTATTCAAAAGGGTGCACCTAGGAAAAGAAACAATATACCATCTGGGACCCTAACGGTGCAACCCAATATAAACATTAAACCACAGTGTTGTCAGGCAGGCAGGTGTACCAATCCATCCGTCCCCGCCTGTCCCTTGGTTTTACATCTCCATGGACTGGTTGTACCCTTGTTTTCTGTATGAATTTTCTAACTGCACATAAATGCAACTAATGTCTGAATATTGAATCACGTTATTGCTTTTTTGGTGTGTCATTTATAACTGTCTTTATTCAATTGTGTTTCTTTCACTTTGTAAATAATGTATATTGGTACGTGTGTATATATGTAAATATTGTATTCATGTATTCACTGTCGTGACAGTCTTTGGTTTGCCCATGCGTTTTTGAAAAATCTAAAAAACCAGATAAAAATTAAATAAATTTGTTTTGGTACAGAAGACCGTGGCTACGTAGTACATATTGACTGCGTGACCTAAATTTATGATACAAACTTTCCCTATCTTAATATCAGAGTCGTGGAAATTAAAACCATGTATATTAGTATTCTGACGAATTCTCAAAAGGAAAGGTTCTAAAGCAAGATTAAATAAAAAAGGTGAAAGTGGGCATCCCTGTCTAACCCCTCTATTAAGAGAAAAGTAAGAAGATAAGGTACCGTTTGCCGAAATTGCTGCTCTAGGGTGGGAATAAAGGAACGAAATCAGGGTGGAAATCTTTGGACCAAAACCAAACCACTTCAGAGTACTAAACAGATATGGCCATTCAACTCGATCAAAAGCCTTCTCTGCATCTAGGGCTATAGCTGCAAGGGGATGAGAGCTATGTGAGGTCTTAGAGAGAATGTCAAAAAACAATCTAGTATTATCTGTCAGCAGTCTACCTTTAACGAAACCGGATTGCTCTTGTAGGAGAGTAGGGTCTGCAATCCTATGATCACCCAGATTTTTTGCTTTTGTTTCACTGGTTTACGACTTTCTCTGGCTGTGGGCCTGCCAATCAGACCCACAGCCTGGCTGTTCTCTTTCTAAATTACGATATGTACCCTAGGTGCATTTACCAATTGGTACTGGGCCACCTTATCAGACCCTGTAACTCAGGGCATAGGTGTACCCAGGGCCGCCAGGGGCTGCAGCATGTATTATGCCACCCCTGGCTGGCCTCCTAAATTTGACACAACTGGCTGCATGACAGCTGGGGCGAAGTCGTGTAATCACCCTTTGCTTTAGATATAGTAGCTCTATATCTAACCATACAATGGACACCCGAGTCCCTATCAGTCACTCCTATGGCAGGCCTTGACAATCCTGAAGGCAGAGTGCATGGGCTCGCGTGAACTGTGTTCTGGCCCGAGCCGAGCCGGTTGCAGCTTGCGGAGAAAAGACCCAATGGCTGTTCCATGATAACGCGTGCCACATCGGTAACTTCGGTGTCGCGTTATCAAGACATGTCGAGTAAGGTGTCATACGAATCGGGATGCTGCCCTCTCACCAACTCTGGCGACGAGGTTAGCATTCCGCCCTTCTAGAGGGACACGACATGTACGTAACTGTGAACCCCGGTTAAAGTTAACGAAAGCCTCAGCTCCACAAAATGGATGCTGCCACCACAGACACGAGTCTGACCTCCTGCTGCTGGGAGTCCTTCCAGCGAGGAGCGCTTGGACAAAGGGTTTCCTGTCGAGGGCGGTGTTCGCACCGTCCCAGACAGGGTTTGTGTATTCTGGGTAGGTAGGGCTTTTGCGAGAAGGTGACTGCGGAGTGGCACCCCGGTGCTCACTACGCATCTGCCGGTTAGAACCAGTTCCAGGGGCGACAGCCCTGGCCTGGGGAAAGTCCGGCAGGGGAGAGGGGTGTAACTACCCCCCTTCCTGGTCCCACCCTTAGGGCAGGACCTAGTCATGTACCCACCCCTTTCTTTAGGATAAAGGCCGGAGCGGGGACCCTTCCAAATTAGATCATCTTTGAATCAAGAATACTTTCTACGAAAGGACTTCAAGACTCTTCTCAAGATTTCTCCCTTGTGGCTAAGGAGTAGTCACCCTGCATCAGCGGGCACCATCTAAGAACTCTGCGGTTTGCTGTAAGCCCTTCCTCAAGGAATCCGACGGCCCAGCTCGACGAGAACCGGCTTCCCTGGCACCTCTGACCTCTACCCCCGTCATCAGCTCAGCTGTGATCTGTGGGTGCGACGAGACCTCGAGGGACCGGCCATCATCAGAACCTGCACGCTCTTAAAAACCAGCACGACCATCGAGGTAACTCTCTGGTGAGTGCTCTGGGGTCCGAGAAGCCCCGACCCTGAGCCGCTCCAGCTCCGAAGTGCAGTCCCCCAGCATCGCCACGATCTGCGTGGGGCCCTTCTGCTCGCTGCTCAGCACGTTGTCTGGTCACTAGCCGCTGGCTTGTGTCCTTCTGTGACGACGTCCGAGAATCATCACTGCCGGTCTGGTTGCTCCAGACTGGCCCTTGCTTCCATCTTTTCGAGAAGCACCCCGGACCCTCCTGGTCCACTCAAGACGCCGACAGCGTCATCCGTCGTGGGACAGCTCGCACCTCCACCGTGGTCGCCGACAACGCCTCCTGGTCCGTGAGACTGCAGAGCCTAGCGTCGCCCACTCACCTGGTCGAGGTGACGGCCAACTGGTGCCTTCCTGGTACCCTCTGACTACTGGCTAGTAGTACGAACTTGGTCCCCTCTGCTTTCAGGTTTCATCAATCTCCGATCCAGGCTTGGATCTCTACGAACTATTCATCACTGGTCGCTGGCCAGCAACTCCTTTTCTTCCGGCTCCTGGCTCGTCAGCGAAGACCCCGACGCCTGTAAGACTTGTGCAGCCGCAGCCCTCGTGGCTAGGTAACTCGGCATTTCAGTGCCTGCATAGCCTCCTTACTCTAGGGTCCCGAGTCCCTCGCTTCCGACTTGCCTTAACCTTTCCGTGTCCTCGGACACTTGTTTTAATTGTGCACTTAAAGTATTTGCTAAAGAGATTTGGTTGGTGCTAAGTACCCTGTCCTCATAAAGAGTACAGGGCTGTTGTGATTCTTAATAAATATACTGTTTATTTTCATAACACTTGTGTGGTGTCCTTTCACTGGGTGTTCAAGGGGTACATGTGTGGTAAACAGCTGGCTTAACGCGCCCTCTCGAGTCTTTAGCCTTAGACTGCTCGTATCCACGCTACTAGGATAGCTGGTCTATAGGTTGACTTACAACCAAACACCATAAGGGTCGTTGGAACGATACATAGCGGTCGCTAGAATAGCGAACGTTGCATATCGGGCCAACTTCTCACATTGGTGGCTGCGGTGGGATTTGAGCTTGCTGTTGTTTTACCACACGTATCCTAAGAATATCTTGTTGAAAGATCGCGCAAGTACTGTTAGTACATATAACTAAAGCTTAGAATACTCTGAGTTCTACTGAACCAGCTGTTGTAGCTCCTCAAGGCTTAGCACACCTTGGCTACAACTCTTAGCAAGGGATCAGTAGGAAAACACATAGTGTAGGTAGGTGCATCACTTACACCACACTAGAAACAGTATGTCGGGCCAAGGAGGAAACTCTGAGTCTCCCCTTGTGTCAGTTGACCCTCCACAGGTCATCCCTTCAGGATATACTGTGCTGAGCTTCAAGGAGTTAAGACGACTGTGTCACTCCCGGAAGATTCAGCAGGGGTCTAACCCCACAACGTCCTTTCTGATTGGTCTCTTGGAGACTTATGATGCCAGGAGAGCTGAGAAACTTCGTAGCTCTTCTAATCCAGAAGGAGACATGCCTCCCCTCGAGGGAACCCGAGATGATCCTGACCTCATCCACCTCGTAACTGAGAACGAAGAGGGAGAGGAGGACGAGGATGAGGATCTCTCTGGGGACGAGGCAGATAAGGGACAGGTAGAAGTCGTCAGACTAACACGGTCCAACTTAAGCAGACACGATAGTGGTACTGGGGGAACCCCGGCGCTACTGTCGGTTCCGCTTAACCTGGGGAATGGACGAGCCCGATCTCTGTCAAGAGACTCTGGCAGATCCCTTCATACCAACGGCTCTCACAACTCTTCTCAAAGAGGGATGACGTCCCCTCAGAGGAGAGTGTACGAAGCGAAGGAAAGGGCAGCTAATCTAAGGATCGAAAGGGAAGAACTTGCCCTGGCCAAGGAAAAGCTTGCTTTCGCTAGAGAGCAACAGTTAAGTGGGGCAATCCCCACTGGTGGCAGCAATGTACCTAGTAATAGGGAAAAGAGTTTCGATACGAAACACCTTGGGAAGATAGTGCCCCCCTTTAAACAAGGGGACGACATCCACAAATGGATTACTGCTTTGGAGAGGGCCTGCACTGTGCAAGGCGTTCCCCAGAGTCAGTGGGCAGCTATCTTGTGGCTCTCCTTTGAAGGAAAAGGAAGAGACAAGCTCCTCACCACAAGGGTAGAGGACGCTAATAATTACCAAGTCTTGAAGAATACACTCGTTGAAGGGTTCGGCCTAACCACTGAGCAGTACAGGGTGCTGTTCAGGGATACCCAGAAAACGCAGGCTCAAAACTGGTCTGATTTTGTCGATTGTGCCACTAAGGCTTTTGAGGGCTGGTTGCTGGGCAGTAAGGTTACTGATTACGCAGGATTGTATAATTTGATGATGAGAGAACAAATTTTAAACAATTGTCAGAACCAGTTGTTGCATCAGCATCTTGTCGACTCGGATCTGACCTCTCCCCAAGAATTGGGAAAGAAGGCAGACAGATGGGTTCGTACGAGAGTTAAACAGAACCAGGGCCAGAATCAAGGTGGTCAGAAGAAAGCAGACCAAAAGGGTAAAGATTCTAAGGGGGAACAAAATGACCAGAAGTCTTCGACAGGTCCCCAACAACCCAAAGAGGGTGGGGGTCAGGCTCCCCAAAAGAAGAAAGAAGGCCAATCCAAAAGATGGTGCCAGTACTGTAAAAGTAAATCTCACTGGTTTAGTGAGTGCACCAAGAAAGGAGGAGGGCAGACTCCTGCCACTGCAGCCCCTAAGGCACCTGTGCCCCCTAGTACAGTCAGCAGTGGTAGTGCGCCTCCCAAGGGTTTAGTAGGGTTAACCCTGGGTTCTGAGGGGCGTGACAACTTAGTTGGCACACTCACTCAGGCTGTCCTTGTCAGTACAGGGGACGCGGACGTGTCCCCTGACATCAGTCCCAATACGCTGGGCAAATACCGACAGACGCCTTTCATAAATGGAAAGATGGCTCAGGCCTATAGGGACACTTGTGCCAGCGTCACCATGGTGACGCCTAACTTTGTGGACCCTGGACAGATCATGCCAGGTACAGAATTCCTGGTGACCAATGCAAGCAATGTCACTACCAATCACAGTATGGCAATTGTAGCTTTCTCCTGGGGAGGGGTAACTGGCCAAAAGAAGGTTGTAGTTAGTCCAGACCTCCCAGTGGATTGTTTGTTGGGCAATGATTTGGAGTCGTCACAATGGTCAGAAGTGGAGCACCGGACTCACATGGAAATGTTAGGTTTGCCAGCACATGTGTTCGCTGTGACTAGGTCACAGGTCAGGAAATGCCCCACTGAACAGGTGCTGGATCCTGGAACAACGGACCAGACACCTCCCAAGAAAAAGAGCAGTAGGGTTAAGGCTGCGCCTTCCCCCTTGCCCCAGGTCGAGGATCAAGTCTCAGAGGAGGCTGACCTACAGGAATTGAGGGAAACTGAGCCTAGGGAGTTCGAACTTGATCAAGTTGAATTCTTGGGCTCAGGGGGACCCTCAAGGGAAGACCTGGGGAAGGACCAGTTAGACTGCCCTTCTCTTGAACCCCTCAGACAGCAGGCTGCTGCTGAGGCTGCTGGGAACGCCACAGGTACCCACAAGGTATACTGGGAAGATGGACTCCTGTACACTGAGTCAAGAGACCCCAAGCCTGGCATGACCAGGAGGCTGGTCGTCCCCTTGTCTCAGCGTGGTTTCCTACTTACCTTGGCCCACGAGATTCCCTTAGCAGGTCACTTAGGCCAGACGAAAACGTGGGACAGGCTTGTCTCGCACTTTCACTGGCCTCACATGAATGAGGATACCAAGGAGTTTTGCCGCTCCTGTGTCACTTGCCAAGCCAGTGGTAAGTCAGGTGGCACGACAAAGGCCCCCCTTATACCAATGCCTGTGGTGGGGGTGCCCTTTGAACGGGTGGGGATCGACATCGTCGGTCCCATGGAACCACCAACAGCATCAGGGCACAAGTTTATACTGGTGGTAGTGGATCATGCCACCAGGTACCCTGAAGCTATTCCCCTTAGGACCACTACAGCACCTGTTGTGGCAAGAGCCCCGGTTGGAGTATTCTCCAGAGTGGGCTTCCCTAAGGAGGTCGTCTCCGACAGAGGTGCAAACTTTATGTCGAGCTACTTAACTGCTATGTGGAAGGAATGTGGTGTCAACTACAAGTTCACTACACCCTATCATCCACAATGCAATGGGCTTGTTGAGAGATTCAACAGGACCCTAAAAGGGATGATTCATGGACTACCGGAAAAGCTTCGGCGTAGATGGGACGTCCTGATCCCCTGCCTCTTGTTCGCCTACAGAGACGTCCCACAGAAGGGGGTTGGCTACAGCCCTTTTGAACTTTTGTACGGGCATCCTGTAAGAGGACCCCTGTGTTTGGTGAAGGAAGGATGGGAGAGACCTCTCAAAAAGCCGGCAACCAACATAGTGGACTATGTGCTCGGCCTCCGCTCGCGGATGGCTGAATACATTGAGAAGGCATCCGAAAACCTTAAGGCCAGCCAAGAACTCCAAAAAGCTTGGCATGACCAAAAGGCTGTCTTGACTGTTTACCAGCCCGGACAGAAGGTGTGGGTGTTGGAGCCAGTGGCCCCAGCAGCACTCAAGGACAAATGGTCCGGGCCCCACACCATCCTGGAGAAGAAGGGAGAGGTCACCTACCTGGTCGACCTGGGAACTCCCCGGAGCCCCCACAGGGTGCTTCATGTCAACAGGCTAAAAGCATATGTCGACAGGAAGGACATGAGTTTGCTCATGGCCCTAGATGAGGGACAGGAAGAGGAGAGTGACCCTCTCCCCGACCTGCTCACTCAGAATCCTGACGATGGCTCGGTAGATGGTGTTGTCTTTTGTGGCAGCCTCTCCGAACATCAACAGAGCGACTGTAAACAGGTTCTTCAGTCGTTCCGACATCTGTTTTCTCTGACACCCAGTCAGACCGATTGGTGCACCCATGAGGTCGACACTGGTGACAGCTTGCCCGTAAAGAGTAAAATCTACAGGCAGCCTGATCACGTTAGAGACTGCATCAAAAGTGAAGTGCAGAAAATGTTGGAGCTGGGAGTCATTGAACCCTCGGATAGCCCTTGGGCTAGTCCCGTAGTTCTAGTGCCGAAACCTCACACCCAGGGTGGTAAGAGAGAGATGAGGTTCTGCGTAGACTACAGGGGTCTCAATGCAGTCACTAAGACTGACGCCCACCCAATACCAAGGGCAGACGAGCTTATTGATAGGCTGGCTTCGGCCAACTACTTAAGTACGTTTGACCTGACAGCTGGGTATTGGCAAATCAGGTTAGCTGAGGACGCCAAGCCTAAAACAGCATTTTCAACCCCTGGTGGGCATTATCAGTTCGTGGTGATGCCCTTTGGTCTGAAAAATGCACCTGCCACCTTCCAACGGTTGGTGAATCACGTCCTTACTGGGCTGGATGACTTCTGTGCGGCGTATCTTGACGATATTGCTGTCTTTAGCTCCACCTGGGAGGATCACCTGGTCCACCTGCGGAAGACATTGGAGGCGCTGCAAGCAGCAGGCCTCACTATCAAGGCCACCAAGTGCCAGATAGGGCAGACACAGGTTGTATACCTGGGCCACCTTGTAGGTGGAGGTCAGGTTCAGCCACTGGAGAGCAAGATACAGTCAATCAGGGACTGGGCTCCTCCAACCACCCAGACTCAGGTTCGAGCTTTCTTGGGCCTGACTGGTTACTATAGGAAGTTTGTCAGGAACTATGGTTCCATCGTGACACCATTAAATGAACTGACAAGTAAGAAAATGCCAAAAAAGGTTCAGTGGACAGCGAGCTGTCAAAAAGCATTCGATGACCTAAAGCAGGCCATGTGCACGGCGCCTATCCTCAAGAGTCCGGACTACTCCAAACCATTCATTGTCCAAACAGATGCTTCTGAGTTGGGTGTGGGAGCTGTTCTTTCTCAACTGAATTTTGATGGTCAAGACCAGCCCATTGCTTTTATAAGCAGAAGGCTGACCCCTAGAGAGAAGAATTGGTCAGCTATCGAGAGGGAGGCCTTTGCTGTGGTTTGGGCCCTGAAGAAGCTGAGGCCATACTTGTTTGGCACTCACTTCAAGATTCAGACCGACCATAAGCCCCTCTTGTGGCTAAATCAGATGAAGGGTGAAAACCCCAAACTGCTTAGGTGGTCCATTTCCCTACAGGGGATGGACTTCACAGTGGAACATAGACCTGGTACTGATCATGGCAATGCCGATGGGTTCTCCAGATATTTCCACTTAGAACAAGAAGACTCACCTGGTCAAGGTTAGCTAGTTGTTCCGACGTTTGGGGGGGGGTCATGTAGGAGAGTAGGGTCTGCAATCCTATGATCACCCAGATTTTTTGCTTTTGTTTCACTGGTTTACGACTTTCTCTGGCTGTGGGCCTGCCAATCAGACCCACAGCCTGGCTGTTCTCTTTCTAAATTACGATATGTACCCTAGGTGCATTTACCAATTGGTACTGGGCCACCTTATCAGACCCTGTAACTCAGGGCATAGGTGTACCCAGGGCCGCCAGGGGCTGCAGCATGTATTATGCCACCCCTGGCTGGCCTCCTAAATTTGACACAACTGGCTGCATGACAGCTGGGGCGAAGTCGTGTAATCACCCTTTGCTTTAGATATAGTAGCTCTATATCTAACCATACAATGGACACCCGAGTCCCTATCAGTCACTCCTATGGCAGGCCTTGACAATCCTGAAGGCAGAGTGCATGGGCTCGCGTGAACTGTGTTCTGGCCCGAGCCGGTTGCAGCTTGCGGAGAAAAGACCCAATGGCTGTTCCATGATAACGCGTGCCACATCGGTAACTTCGGTGTCGCGTTATCAAGACATGTCGAGTAAGGTGTCATACGAATCGGGATGCTGCCCTCTCACCAACTCTGGCGACGAGGTTAGCATTCCGCCCTTCTAGAGGGACACGACATGTACGTAACTGTGAACCCCGGTTAAAGTTAACGAAAGCCTCAGCTCCACAAAATGGATGCTGCCACCACAGACACGAGTCTGACCTCCTGCTGCTGGGAGTCCTTCCAGCGAGGAGCGCTTGGACAAAGGGTTTCCTGTCGAAGGCGGTGTTCGCACCGTCCCAGACAGGGTTTGTGTATTCTGGGTAGGTAGGGCTTTTGCGAGAAGGTGACTGCGGAGTGGCACCCCGGTGCTCACTACGCATCTGCCGGTTAGAACCAGTTCCAGGGGCGACAGCCCTGGCCTGGGGAAAGTCCGGCAGGGGAGAGGGGTGTAACTACCCCCCTTCCTGGTCCCACCCTTAGGGCAGGACCTAGTCATGTACCCACCCCTTTCTTTAGGATAAAGGCCGGAGCGGGGACCCTTCCAAATTAGATCATCTTTGAATCAAGAATACTTTCTACGAAAGGACTTCAAGACTCTTCTCAAGATTTCTCCCTTGTGGCTAAGGAGTAGTCACCCTGCATCAGCGGGCACCATCTAAGAACTCTGCGGTTTGCTGTAAGTCCTTCCTCAAGGAATCCGACGGCCCAGCTCGACGAGAACCGGCTTCCCTGGCACCTCTGACCTCTACCCCCGTCATCAGCTCAGCTGTGATCTGTGGGTGCGACGAGACCTCGAGGGACCGGCCATCATCAGAACCTGCACGCTCTTAAAAACCAGCACGACCATCGAGGTAACTCTCTGGTGAGTGCTCTGGGGTCCGAGAAGCCCCGACCCTGAGCCGCTCCAGCTCCGAAGTGCAGTCCCCCAGCATCGCCACGATCTGCGTGGAGCCCTTCTGCTCGCTGCTCAGCACATTGTCTGGTCACTAGCCGCTGGCTTGTGTCCTTCTGTGACGACGTCCGAGAATCATCACTGCAGGTCTGGTTGCTCCAGACTGGCCCTTGCTTCCATCTTTTCGAGAAGCACCCCGGACCCTCCTGGTCCACTCAAGACGCCGACAGCGTCATCCGTCGTGGGACAGCTCGCACCTCCACCGTGGTCGCCGACAACGCCTCCTGGTCCGTGAGACTGCAGAGCCTAGCGTCGCCCACTCACCTAGTCGAGGTGACGGCCAACTGGTGCCTTCCTGGTACCCTCTGACTACTGGCTAGTAGTACGAACTTGGTCCCCTCTGCTTTCAGGTTTCATCAATCTCCGATCCAGGCTTGGATCTCTACGAACTATTCATCACTGGTCGCCGGCCAGCAACTCCTTTTCTTCCGGCTCCTGGCTCGTCAGCGAAGACCCCGACGCCTGTAAGACTTGTGCAGCCGCAGCCCTCGTGGCTAGGTAACTCGGCATTTCAGTGCCTGCATAGCCTCCTTACTCTAGGGTCCCGAGTCCCTCGCTTCCGACTTGCCTTAACCTTTCCGTGTCCTCGGACACTTGTTTTAATTGTGCACTTAAAGTATTTGCTAAAGAGATTTGGTTGGTGCTAAGTACCCTGTCCTCATAAAGAGTACAGGGCTGTTGTGATTCTTAATAAATATACTGTTTATTTTCATAACACTTGTGTGGTGTCCTTTCACTGGGTGTTCAAGGGGTACATGTGTGGTAAACAGCTGGCTTAACGCGCCCTCTCGAGTCTTTAGCCTTAGACTGCTCGTATCCACGCTACTAGGATAGCTGGTCTATAGGTTGACTTACAACCAAACACCATAAGGGTCGTTGGAACGATACATAGCGGTCGCTAGAATAGCGAACGTTGCATATCGGGCCAACTTCTCACAGCTCTTTCCCTAAAAGGTCGGGTAAAAAAGATTCTAAACGCAATGCTAAAGCATTTGAAAATTTTTTATAGTCTATATTTACTAAAGAAATAGGGCGATAGTTTTTACAATGTTGTTGATCTTTACCTGGTTTGGGAATAATGCAAATAAGGGCATCAGAGAAAGAGACAGAAGCGGAACCAGTTTGAAGGAAAGTGGAAAGAAGAGTATGTAATTTGGGAATAAGTAGTTTTGAGAAACAGGAGAAGAATTCAACAGTGAAACCGTTGGGACCTGGAGCTTTACCATGTTTGAGAGAGTTTAGAGCTTGAAGGAGATCTTTCTGCGTAAGGTCTGATTCTAAAGAGGAAAGGTCCGGAAGACTGTCGAAAGGAGAGGAAATTTTGGACAAAAATTGGGAAATGTCTTGTTCAGAAGAAGATGATTCAGACGAATACAATGTTTCATAAAAATGCAAAAACTCCTGTAGGATATCTTCACTTTTGTGTTTTAGTGATCCATCACAACTATAGATAGATTCAATATTGACCTTGTTCTGCTTTACCTTTAGATAGTTGGCCAGCAATTTCCCAGCCTTATTCTGTCCACCATAAAACTTGGCGCTAGATTTTAAGAGGAAATTGGAGGCTATGTACGTGGAATCTTTATTAAATTGAATTTTGGTGGAGATAAGATCATTTAAACAATCCTTTGATTTGGAAGTGAAATATAAGTGCTCTAATTTTTTAATTTTAGAAAGGAGGTCATTGGTGGCTTGTTGGGCTTTCTTCCATTTGCGAGAAACATAGTGAATGATGAAATCTCTAGCTGATGCTTTGAAAGCGTCCCAAACTACAGGGAATGGAACTTCTTCCGTGTGATTGAACAAAAATTATTCATGAAAAAAGGATGTGAAAGAAGAAACAAACTGTGCATCGAGAAGGAGAGCATTATTGAAACGCCATTTTTTAATAGAAGTAGGTTTTTGTAATACATCTAAAACAATGGAAACTGGGGCATGATCAGAAATTAAGATGGAGCCAATGTCAGAAGAAATAAGGGATTGGGTAAGTTGATGAGAGATAAAAAAATAATCCAAGCGTGATTGAGTTTGATGAGGGGGTGAAAAGAAGGAGTATTCTCGCAAAGTGGGATTGCAGAGTCTCCATGCGTCAGTAAGTTTGTATTGTGTAATGAGTTGTGTAAAAGATTTTTGTGACTTATGAGGAATGTATGCACTAACTGAGTGTCTATCCAAAAGTGGGTCAAAAACTTCATTGCAGTCACCCACAAGGATGAAATTATCAACGTAGTATTGAGTGATAAGCGGTGCGAGGGAGGTCCAAAAAGTGGCGTCGCCACTCGTAGGAGCAAAAACATTTAAAATAGAAAAAGGGACGTTATCTAGAGTGAGATTCACTAGCACCCATCTACCTGAAGTGTCTGCAGAATGCGTTACTACTTTAATTGGAAGAGATTTTCGAAACAAAATCAAGACTCCATTACGCTTACCATCACCTGGGGAAAAATAAACTTCACCTACCCAACCCCTCTTCAATTTAGCAGATTCATCAGCCGACAAATGTGATTCCTGTATACAAGCTATATCTGCGTTGAGCTTGGCCAGGTGGGATAATACTCTCTGTCTTTTGATTGGTTAATGTAAACCTCTAACATTCCAAGATAATATTTTCAAAGGCATAACATAATTTTAGAAAAGCATATAAAAAAAACAGTTGAGGGACAATTATGAAGCAAAAAAGTAATTAAGGCATATACATATAAGCATAATAAGAAGAAACACCAGAAGTGAAAGAGAAGAAATGCATTAGAAATAGCATAGTAAAAGTCAGGTAAATAATGGATGAAAAAATTACGAAGAGAAAAGAAAAAGTATAGGAAAGAAGTAAGCAAAACAGAAGGAAAATGAGAAAACTGGATCAATAAAGCGATAAATAGAAGAAGATGAAAAGGAAAATAAAAATAGCAAAAGAAGAGTTGAGATTCTAAATTCCAATAAGAATGACATGTGAAATCAATAAAAATACAGGCAATATCAAACCAACTGCACAAAAAGTAAGAGAACTGAACTAGGAAGGAGAAGCAAGAAAGAAAGGAATCAAAGCGAAAATACAACCTCTGTAAGAGAAAGGAAGATTGCAGGGTATAAAAAGGAAATGAGGAACACCAAAGAGAGAAGAAAATATGCAAAAAAAGAAAGAAAAGAGAAAGAAGAAAGAGAGCATGAATAGAGTAATGAATAATGAAGAAAGAAAACTTACATACAATCCAAGACATACGAAGGGTGGAGGGATGGAAGGCCACACGGAACAATGACGTGTCCAGGACCCACATGGGGAGGCGGAGGAAAGGGCATAACGAACATATTTGAACATAGGTAGGAGAAGACACACAACCAAGACCTGTGGGGGAAGAAAAAATTATTAGATATATTGCAAACAATAACAACGAAAGTTAACTGCTGCATACATTTCAAGAAACAACAAATGGATCAACAACCAACCAGAAGATAAAACATGAGAATACTGTAACCAGAAACAGAGTCTGAACGCAATCCAGCTGGAACTAAATTATGAAGTAGTCTCCATTGTATCAGTGTGGTGAGAGTACAGGAAGCTCTTCAACTTAATTGGATCCTCATAAGTGGTAGTTTTATTATTAAATGTCACTTTAAACAAGCAAGGGTGAAAAAGACCATATCTTGCACCTAATGAGCGTAACTGCGGCCGCAATGCTAAAAATTCTTTGCGTCGATCAGCCGTCGATTTGGAGTAATGCTGGGAAAAGAACAGAGGATTTCCTGACCAAGTTATACGATTCATTGCCCTAGCTGCTGATAGAATCTTTAAGAGGTCAGTATATTCCAAAAAGCACAAGATCACTCCTCTCGGTTTGTGTGGCGATGAAGAAGATGTTTGACGCATCGGTGGACTTAATCTATGAGCTCTCTGTATATTCAACATGGTGCCCTCAGGCAGCTTAAGGAGCGGTGGAAGAAAGGATTTAAAGAAGGTGGGCGGATCCGAACCTTCTTTCCCTTCAGGAAGACCATAAATTCGAAGGTTATTCCGTCTATTTCTGTTTTCCAACTGCTCTACTTGTTTGTGAAGTATGGAGACCTGTGAACAAAGAGAGTCTACTTTAGAAGTAGATGAAGATAGAGAGCCAAAGTTCTGCTCTAGCGTATTGACTCGTTGATCCATTGCTGACCATTTGTCAGAGAGCATCTGAGGCGTGGATTTGGTCTCTTCCATAAACGGACGTAGAGCTCTGATCTCCTCTAGTATTAGATCCATTGTGACAGAAGCAGTCTGTTTAGGTGGAGAGGGAGGAACTTTTTTCAATCTTTTTGTAGAGGCTTTGGAAACAGTAGAGACTGAGGCAATCTGTGAAGGCAATGCACCTTTGGGCGATGAAGCAACTGAATCCTCCATGGATAAACAATTATAACGTGAGCTGAAATGAATCAAAAATTTCCGAGGAGAAGGTGTAGATATCTGTAAATTATTAGATTTCCTGCCCATAGAATTGAGAAAAACAGTCCAAAGACATAGAATACCACTGTGTAGAAAAAGAAATTCCGTATTAAGAGCAAAAATAGCGTAAACACAACATTGGGGTAAACTGCCTTATCACTTTAAGCGTAACAATATTAATGCAATAATAGCAAAAAAGATCCTGTAGAAATATTGCATAACATTATGAAAATGTAGTAGAGAGTAATAAATGCGACCAATACATTTAGTGTAAGTCACTTTTCAAAACACATATTTACCAATAAGCATGAAAAAAGATATAAAAATGGTGACTCTATGCTGAAAGGGAAGAAAGTGTATGGAATAGAAGTCACCACAATTCATTACAGAAGAGTATCCATATCAGAGCAAGCCATACAATGTGCTAAATTAATACCAAAGCCAAACGAGCCATTTTAAATAAATAACTTTGTGGTGCACTAATATGGCATTGCAGGCTCTGAGAAAATCCACTGAAAAATACAGAAGTTTCCACATACACAAACTGGCAATATAGAAATTAGGTTACTGAAATGCCTATTTAAAGCGCATTAATAAAGGAGACAAATGTATGGAAATAGAGTCAAAAATTCACTTTCCTGGATAACTTCTAGTGTCAAACATCAGTAATTGAAAGTCAGTAAATGAAAGATTCACTTCCCCTTTTGAAGAGAAACAGCGCGCTGAAAAATCTCCTCAGCCTTCAGTCTGATTTGAAGTATCAGTTCACATTATAGTTAGTCAGAAAATGAAAGGGTTCAGATTGGGGCATTGCACGTCGAAGTGAGGCAATAAATCATTGCAGAATACACCTTAAAAGTTATCACGGGCTGATATAATTCATTGTTGCCTGTGAATTTGTGTTCACTGTTAAAGTGTAACACGTGAGAGAAAGCACCATGAGAGAAAGAACCGGCTCCCTCAGCATTCAGGCAGCAATTACGCAGCTGTTTCAAATAACTCAACTTCGAGCAGAATGCTTGTCAAAAGGTCAAAATCTTGCTGGAGAAGAGACGGAAATGCTCCTATCTGGAGGAGTTTACATTCCGACTTTCATTTATGCAGCTTGCTGACCTTCAGGACTCGGGTGGTGCTGGAAAATCCCTTTGAAAGCCCCGTAACCTCAGGCGAGTCACGGGAGTTCCGCCATCTTCCTCAGGCGCTAGCCACGCCCCCCTCACGCTCAACGTTAAGTGGTCACACTGCCCTGAGCCACGTTCATGCAAAATCCAATTTTAGAAGAAAAGGAGCGTGTAAAAGTCCATCATTAATTTGTCTTTCCAAAATTCAAAGAATAATATTATTCATTCCTTAATTCTCATCAGTCCTTTAAAGAAATATTCACTTGGGAGTCTTGTGTTTCTTAATGGATCCAAAATGTTTTATTCAATCAATGCTTTCCATCAAAAGCAGTCAACACAGCCCACCCAACGTATTTCGTCCCTACGGACATCATCAGGACTCAAAATTACGATTCAGTCAGAAGACTCTGAAGATTCCTCAGTTGTGTCCATCAAGTTGCTGCACATTTCACATAAATGTTTCATATCCCGTTCTCATTGTTCTCGTGCTGTCTGTCCAAACAACGTGTCCATTGAGACCTCCTGACTGCTGCTCATTCAGTATCCATCTAGTTAACCAGCCCTGAACCCTGATGATGTCCGTAGGGACGAAACGTGTTGGCTGGGCTGTGTTGATTGCTTTTGATGGAAAGCATTGATTGAATAAAAAATTCTGGATCCATTAAGAAACACAAGACTTCCAAGTGATTATTTTCTGAATGGACTGATGAGAATTAAGGAATGAATATTATTATTCTTTGAATTTTGGAAAGGCAAATTAATGATGGACTTGACATGCTCCTTTTCTTCTAAAATTGGATACAAAAAACTTAGGGGCATATTACCGCCGGATTTCATCGCCTAATTAGCGCGCAATTATCAATGCGCATCAGGCAGGCGAGTAGAAATCCGGCGATAGTCGGCGAAATGGCACATTAGCGCATGAAAACAAATTTTGTTTTCATGCGCTAATGTGGGCCTTGATAATATGGGGGAGTGGATTCAGCTTTATGATCCACACCCCCATGTTAACAATGCCTAACGCCTGGTTGGAGCAGGCGTTTGGAGACCTGCGATAAATGAGTTTATCGCAGGTTTTTGTCTTCCAACGCCTGCCTTGGTAATAGGGTGTTCCCACCTCCAACCACATTTTACATGTGATTGGACGTGGGAACGCCCACTTTGCATGTCATTAGCGATGTTTATCGCCGACATGCAAAGTGGGCTCGGCCCAGGCTTTAAAGTGCCCTTGGTAATAGGGCTCTAGCTGTATCGCCGCTTTCTCGGCACAATTCGCCGAGAAAGCGGCGATACTAGCCCTTGGTAATATGCCCCTTAGTTCTGCTTTGTTGAGCATAAGCTTTCCCACAAGGCAACACTTACAACAAAAGTTCTATTTTTTTTTAGAAGCACACAACTACTGACCAATTAATGTCTAGTGCCTGCTATTGGAATCCCCCATGTTTCACCTCCCTGCCGGAGACGGATCGCCAGGGGTTCGACCGCTAGGGTGAACAGGAGGGGTGACAGTGGGCACCCCTGCCTGGTGCCTCTCTCCACCTCGAACTCCGAGGAAATGTAGGGGCCCATCCTGACTCTGGACGTGAGGCGCGTGTACAGAAGTTTAGTGTATGCTATCAGGCCCGGGCCAATGTTATTCTGTCTAAGGACATCAAACAGATACGGCCACAGGAGCGTGTCGAATGCCTTTTCGAGATCTAATATGAGGCATGCCGCATTCGGAAAAAGCCCTCGAGTCGTGTCCTGAACATGAAATAGTCTACGGAGATTGTGTGACATGTTATGGTTCGGTACGAACCCGCATTGATCGGGGTGGATTAGCGGGGACAGGATTTGGGCGTATCTTTCTGCTAGTAGTGTACCCAATATTTTACAGTCCGAATTGAGTAAGGTGATCGGCCTGTATGACGACGGGAGTGTGGAGTCCCTGTGTGGTTTCAAAAAGGTAACTATAATCGACTCTCTAAGGGAACCTGGGAGTTCCCCCGCCTTGAGCGCCTCGTTGACTATGATGGTCAGTTGTGGGACCAATTGGGCTGAGAAGGTGCTGTAATATTCGAGCGGGAACCCATCCATCCCTTGGGTTTTGTTCCTGGCCAATGCTTTTATCGCCTGTTTCACCTCTACTGGTGTTATTTTGCGCTCCAGCTTTTTCCTATCCTCCGGTGGGACTTGTGGGTTTGTCAGAGTGTGAAAAAATTTGACTATTGCTTGGGGGTCACCCTGCCGCGGTACTCGGTAAATGTCGGAGTAATATGTGTAGAAGACCTGTAGGATTGCAAGTTGAGAGGTCTGGAGCCGTCCGTACTGGTCTCTAAGTTCGGTTACTGGCTTCACTTCTGTGTCTTGTCTGGCTAACCAAGCCAACAGTGCCCCCCTCTATTGCCTTCACGGTGTATCTTAGCTGCATAGGCTCTAAAATTATATTTGCGGAGGTCGCGCAGTGTTACCATATACCTCGTTTTGGCTTCGGCCACTCGATCCGGAGCGACTTCGCCACGGTCTTTGATTTTGTGAGGGTTGCTAACGTGTCTTCCGCGTCTCGTAGGGTCCTTTCTAGAAGTCTACGCACGCCCACTACCTGCTGTATGCATTCACCCCTCGCCACTACCTTATGTGCGTCCCATTCTAAAAGTCTAGAGGACGCTGTCCCTGCATTAAGTGTAAAGTGGTCCTGCAAGTGTTCCCCATGGTCATGTGCGAAAACTGGATCCGTGAGGCAGTCCCGGGGGAGCTTCCAGGTGGGGACTGGGGGTGTGGCGGTTTCCATCTAAGGGTCAGTGAGTGAGCATCGTGGGCAGAGAGCACCCTTCCCAGGTGGTCCGTGTGGTGTACTTTTGCGTGCAGGGCTGTGGAGCATAGAAATCTATCCAGGCGTACCCTCAGATTATGGGGGACAGAGTGGAATGAGTAAAGTTTCGTGGTGGGGTGTTGCGCCCTCCATGCGTCTTCTAGTGCCCACTGGTTCACCCAAATGTTAAATAATTCCATCTGTTTGTGTACAGGTGATTGTCCCGGGGGTGTGTGTGAGCGGTCCAGGGTTACGTCGAGGACACAATTGTAATCTCCACCTACTATCCAGGGGGTGTGAGTGTGGTGTGCCAGTGTTTTTGTGAGGATGCTCCAAAACATGTGCTGTTCAGTGTTAGGAGCGTAGATACTGCCTATCAGTACTGATTGCCCATCCAATAGGCCCTCTAAGAATACATAGTGTCCTTCCTTATCTACCACCCTATGCTGTTCCCTAAATGGGACCCCTGGCCTCACCCATATTAGTGCCCCCCTGGCAAACGCGGAGTACCCAGTGGCACAGACTATGCCTCTCCATTTTTGCTGTAAGCGTCCGACCTCCGTAGTTGTCAAGTGGGTCGCTTGCAGGAGGGCTATGTGTGTTTGTTGGTGCTTCAAGTAGGTGTATACTGCATATCGTTTACTTGCCGTATGTAGCCCTCTTACGTTCAGCGTAATGAACTTTATGTCTGTGTTAGGGAGTCTCGTCATGTCTGCTACCGGGTCACGGAGGGCCTTATTACCTGTAGTCATGGTGCACAGCAGGGACCTCCCCCACCCGCACAATCACCCCCCACATGTCCATTAGTAGTCCAGTTGTTCACCCCCGCAGTGGTAACAGTAAGGGAGAAGGGGTGGGGAAACATAATAACAATTCCTGGGAAACTGTCCCAACATAAAGGGCCTATCGCTTGACACAATAAATCCAAACTGTACATCACGTACTGCCTCTAGCTCGTTTCATGGAAGGGGTGGTTTGGCATTGCCGCTGATGGTTCGATGTCAGACTACCCACTGCGTAGTGTCTTTGTAAATGCGCTCGCCGTTGCCATTACCTGCACCAGTGTGTCGCGCTGCCTTCCGGTATCCAACCCCACCGAGGTCACTCGAGCACATCAGATTTGCCAGCTAGTGATGTTCAAATTAAGGTGTCAGCTGTTTGCGGTGTCACCAGTGGTGGGGAAATGGAGCCCTCTCTGGAGGTGAGTGCATCGCTTCGTTACTCATCTTCAGATGTGAATAAGTGAGGGCCGCATTCTCCTTCTGAGTCGTCCACTGTGTGTCGGGCCTCCACCGCTGCTCGTAGGGCTTTCCGTCTGTCCGCTATTATTTGTCCCAGATCCGGGGGACCTCTGGTGCTGGGGGTCGCCGGGCGGCGCAGTTGCGTGAGGGAAATCTTCTTGGGTTGCTGCCTCCGTTTGTTGGAAACCGTGTGCCGCGGTGTGGTGCGCCGGTCCGGTAGGTCGCCCTCGTGGTGTTCCAGCCATCGCCGTGCCTCCACTGGATCTGTAAAGAAGTGCGTCGTCCCTGCATGGATTATTTTAAGGCGGGCTGGGAAGAGGAGCGCATATTGCATATTGTGTTGTCGGAGGGTTTGTATGATCGCCAGGAACGTGGCCCGTTGGCGTTGTACTGCCTGGGAATAATCCGGAAACAACATCACATGTTTGTCTTCCACCCTGAGCGTCTTCGCTGGTCTGGCTGCACAAAGTACTGTGTCTCTATCCTGGTAGTGTAATAGCTTAAGCAAAAACGGCCCTTTCCACTGAGAAAAAAGGCGTGAGGTCCTGGGCTCGGGTGAAGGACTTTATCCAGGTTTCGATGGGCCCCCTCCACCCCCTCAGGAAAGTTGAGAACACATATGTTGCTCCGACGGGAGCGACCCTCCAAATCATCTGCCTTTTGTTCCAGGGATTTCACTTTGGTTTGTAGTTCCTGGATGGCTTCTTGGTGGAGGTGGACCTGTGTTCCCAGGTCGTGGAGCGTCTTCTCCTCTTGGCTCACCCTCTCGGCTAATTTCCTGTGGTCATCTCGTAAGAGGTTAATGTCAGATGCGAGCTCCCCAAATTTGTTTTCCATGGATAGCCGGGAGTGTTCTATGGCCGCTAGTACCTTGTCCAGCTTGGTCGACATGTCTTCGTTTTGCAGTTGTTCACCAGACTTCGGCCTGCCCGAGGGACCTGGGGAAGGCGATCGCCTCGTTGCTGGCGCTGGCGTCGTGGTTATCGTGCGTTGCTGTCTCCCCATCACCACCGTCTGTGACCAATCGGTGTCGGCGACAGGTCTCGTACCTCCAGGTATCGTGGAGGGTCCTCAGACGAGGGGGCACTCACCACCTCCGCCCCCACTGTGTGATCGGGTGTCCTCAACCCCGTATAAGGGAGGGGTGTCTTCGTGGCCACTCGCCGACCGATGTCGGTCCCTGCCAGGGCAGTGCTTGGGCCTGGCGCGTTCTCAGGGGGGGCTCACTGTGAGGGGGGTCCTACCAGGCCACCAGCAACTCTCTCCCACCTGTACGTCGGTACTGCCCCCTCACCCCCAGTCGGGCCGTCACGCGGGTGTTCGTCGGGTTCAGGTTACAGGCCTCCTCGGACGTTGCAGAAGTGGCTTACGCAAACCGCCTTTGTGCGCAAGCGGGGATTGAGGTGCGCATCTCTCTGGCTCCCTGGCGCTGTAGGAATGGCAAGTGTTGGTGAGGGCAGCCACTATCCCCTGACCGTGGCCCAGACCCCAGCGGGGGGTCTCCCACGATCTCGCTGAAGGCACTCGAGACTGGGGGAACGGGGACTTCCTGGCAGTGATCCTCTCAGTAGCAGGTCAGAGTGATGTCACGTGGTCAGTGTGTGGTTCTGCTGGCCCCCATGCTCCATTGATACCTCCGTGGGGGGGCCGCGTATTATCCCGTCTCCGCCCGTTTTCTGTGACCCCTCTCCCCAATGGCTGTTGGGGGGGAGGGGAGGGCCGTGTACCTGGGGGGTAAGGGGGGGCACCCCAGCACAGACACTCCCGCGACCCCTGCAGTCTGTCTCCTCTTTCCCCCCACGTCACGGGACTTCGTGGGCTGGTGCAGGCGGCGGGCCGGGCTCACCGCGAGCGGCAACACAAGTGGTAGTAGATCGGGCGGTCCAGGGAGGTCGGGGGCGGGGATGTCGCGTCGGCTCAGGCCTCCAGACTCCCGTGGCATACTCACTGCACTGGCTTGGTGAGGGTAGTTCGGCGCTCGGGCGGCCCCCGAGTTGTAGCGGGACCGCCGCACTGTGGTGTCACTCCCGTTGGTGCCGCACTGTCAGACTCCCGTACATCGGGGGACAGGCGCCGCCATTTTACGTGTGCCCGTTACACTTCACTCCTGCGCCTCCTGCACCCCGCGCCAGTGCGGGGATGCCGGCTCAGCACCTGGGCGGCTCCTAGGCTGCGGCGGGACCGCCATACCGGGTCTCCAGCTCCACAGGCTCGTCACCGCCAGTCCTCCGACCCCCGGGGGATGGTCGCTGCCATCCTAGGTGAGCCCGGGCCGCCGCATATCTGTGTTGAATCGGGACGTCCGGTACAGTGGGGCGACCTTCAGAGGCATCAGAGATCCTCTCTGTGGCACGTCATCACAGCGCTATAATTTTTGGCAGGTTCTTGGCTGGCTACATGGAGCATTTTATCGGCATTGTGGGTACCCGGTCGGAGCACTAGGGAAGTGCGTCCGCCATCTTGGCCGGCCTAGCCACGCTCCCGGAAGAAGGAGAGGAATGCACCGTATCTTGTGGATACGGTGCTTACCTGCCCTGTTATTGTGTCACAAAGCAGCACAGCAGGAAAGCTTGCTGCACTAAAGTGTGTCAAAATATTGTAAATGATGCCCATAGTCTTTTACTCCATTTAATATTATGCCTATATTTTATACAGATGATTCAGAAAAGGGGGTGGTGATGAACAGAGTGTCTGAATTAAGCAGACCACTCTTACCCAGTCCAAAGATCAGGGCTTGATCCATCACCGTTTTTTAGCTCACTGCACCATCCCAGCTCAGAACTTGGCTATATGCAAATTAGTCTGACCCTGGCCCAGTGCATCATGGGAACAGGGCAGACCAAACTACCAAGCCAATTCTTATACTGGGAAGGAAACAAGCTACCACTGCTCCATCAGGATTCAAGCAAGCCGGGCCGAAGACGGCTGAAATGCCAGAAACCGGTCCCCGGTAGCTTGTCTCCTTTCTGGTGAAGAATTGGCTTGGTAGTTTAGTCTGCCCTGTTCCCATGATGCACTGGGCCAGGGACAGACTGATTTGCATATAGCCAGGTTCTGAGCTGGGATGGGGCAGTGAGATAAATAACGGTGATGGATCAAGCCCTGATCTTTGGACTTGGTAAGAGTGGTCTGCTTAATTCAGACACTCTGTTCATCACCACCCCCTTTTCTAAATCGTTTTTGGCCACTATAGGGGTGGCAGGGTATACTCAGACATGAGTCCCTTTCTCACTGCTCCATCAGGATTCAAGCAAGCCGGGCCGAAGACGGCTGAAATGCCAGAAACCGGTCCCCGGTAGCTTGTCTCCTTTCTGGTGAAGAATTGGCTTGGTAGTTTAGTCTGCCCTGTTCCCATGATGCACTGGGCCAGGGACAGACTGATTTGCATATAGCCAGGTTCTGAGCTGGGATGGGGCAGTGAGATAAATAACGGTGATGGATCAAGCCCTGATCTTTGGACTGGGTAAGAGTGGTCTGCTTAATTCAGACACTCTGTTCATCACCACCCCCTTTTCTAAATCGTTTTTGGCCACTATAGGTGTGGCAGGGTATACTCAGACATGAGTCCCTTTCTCACTGCTCCATCAGGATTCAAGCAAGCCGGGCTGAAGACGGCTGAAATGCCAGAAACCGGTCCCTGGTAGCTTGTCTCCTTTCTGGTGAAGAATTGGCTTGGTAGTTTAGTCTGCGCTGTTCCCATGATGCACTGGGCCAGGGACAGACTGATTTGCATATAGCCAGGTTCTGAGCTGGGATGGGGCAGTGAGATAAATAACGGTGATGGATCAAGCCCTGATCTTTGGACTGGGTAAGAGTGGTCTGCTTAATTCAGACACTCTGTTCATCACCACCCCCTTTTCTAAATCGTTATATTTTATACAGGGTCTCACTGAATGCACAGGCAGACCTATGACTTATGTTGCTATATATCGACTGTTTATTATTCATCAAAGATCCAGTCCCTAAGTGCTACGAAGCAGTTTCCTAAAGGTTTACAACCTAAGTTTGTACAACTATGTAAGTTGAATGACTTGTTCTTGATTTGTATTATATTGAAATATGTTTGTAAGTAAATTCTTAAGAATTGTGATCTGAAGTTGTACATACAAGCTAGACAAATGATTTGGTTTATATTATCTTTTTACGACGAATGACTTGTATTATCTTGTGCTGTGTTTTTAAGGAAGTTATTTTTCTGAAATAAATTAAAACTGAACGAAACTTGAATGAACTGCACTACAGGCTGCAGTTGCAGGCACTGGGATATGCTGTAAAAGGCTACTTCAGTCTGTGGCATAATGAGTGCTGCAGGGCCACTAGAAGCATTTAATTGACAGGCCCTCGGGACATATAGCACAATTTACGACGGACTTATAAGTAAAATAAACGTGCCAATTAAATGTAGGCCCATTTTAAGATGTTTTAAGAAGCGAGCGCAAGCACTTTAACTCTGGTTAGCAGTGGTAAAGTGCACACAGTCCTAATACCAACAAAAACATATTTGCCAGACAGGAGGTGTGAAGGCAAAAGGTTTGGGGGAATACCACACCAAGAATGTCAGGTCAAACAGCAAAAAATATTCATGCACGTGCTTTTTCTTTTCCTATGCCCATTTAGGGAAAAGGGATGTAGCAGCAGTGCCATTCACCATCAGCTACTCTGAATTAATCCTCCTCCCTCAACTCCTGCTCAACCTAACTCAATATAACTTACTGCCATATTCGCTTAAGTAAATATTCCTGTATGTGTGACTGTCATTATGTTTATTTGTTGTTTTTTTAGAGTACATTTCATGTTCCCTGTGTTTCTAGCCACTAGAGAAGAAACTTCCAGGTGGGAAGATGTTGGTCAGAGTGCAAAATTAAACCCAACAAACACCTGTTAGATATTTGTTGCAAACAGATATTGAAACAGTTCAATAAAAGTCATTTAAAAAAAGCTGCAGTAATGCAGAATGTGTAGAAACACGCAGCTTGATTCTAACTTTTCTGTAATTATCTAAGGGGTGTAGAATGTTGTATTTATTTCTGCTAGTCACTGTAAGGTAGAAAATTAGAGCTGAAGAAAGAAAAGCAACTTTCATTTTCGTTGCTTTTAACAGCTGATCCGTGACCTGACCTGCCTTTCATCTGAGCTGCTGACTCTGGCAACAGGCATTCGGACGTTACAACTCAACTACAATAAATTATTACAGGCGAGCTCTGACATCTTTTCTTCATAATCACGTTCTGATCTTCGTAATCGGGGTCTGAATGGGTCCCTAGGCACGTAGGCCTGAGCGGTAAATTCCATTCCGCTCGCGGAATTTGCGGAATTTGGGTAACTTCGCATTCCGCGGAGAACGCCAAATTGCCCAAAATTCTGCGTTCCGCAACATCGCAACATTTTTGCTTGTTCACGTTCTCAAAATGCGTGTTTGCGAGATGTTTTCCCCCGAGCACGCAAACAGCGATTGCGAATAGTAAAAAAGCATTGCGAACAAGCAATTCCGCGTGTTCGCAGAATTTTTGCTTGTTTGCGGAGATTTTTTACTGTTTTGCGGAGATTTGCGTAACGCGATTGTGCAAATTCCTCCCACCCCTAATTTAAACAGGGAATGCAGAATCCCAGGTATTATAAACATATTTCCCAAAACTGGGCTGTTTGATAATAATGTATGTGGCCCTTCATCCTGAACTTTTTCCAATGCTAAGATTTTGCTTTTACCCAGTTTAATAGTATTCTGTTTCTCAAATCCTTCTCTGGTGATATTCAAAATTCTGACTACGAATGCAGGGCCAGCTTTAGGGCGGTGCGACCAGTGCAGCCTCACCTAGAGCTGACTTCGGAGGGGGATATGAAGGGGTGAGCACTGTGTTTAGAAATTACTTATGGGTTCATAAGCAATGGCTGCAGTTGTGTGTAAGACAGATTTCAGGAAACAATTAAAATGACAAGATAATTCTGCTGGTTAATGTTCTTGCTGGAGAGAGACCCAGAGTTTTGTCTAATGGCAGTTTTGACCCATCATAAGGTAGCATAGAGGTCTGCCTGCTGCAAAGAATGTGTACCATGCAGATCACAGAACCATATTATATATAGATAGCTCAGTGGGTCAATGCTTTTGTCACAGAGATTTTTTAGTTACTTGCAGTTCATAAGTTACAACCCTAGTATAGCACAGTGATCTATTGACTGTAATCAAATAACTACAAGCAAACTGGAAGGCATAGGGTTGGAACAGTATATTTCCCCACACTCTTTATTATCCTAATGTTGCTATAGAAGGTTAGTTTTGGTAGAAATACTCTCTTATTAGTAAAGCCAACCCCAGCCACTGTATTGCGTTTGAAATCGAGAGTTTGTGCTTCTCCGAACCAAACAGTCTTAAAACATATTGGATACTAGTATGGAAAACATGTGATTCCTACTCCTTGTTAACCTCATTGTCTTATGTACCATTTCCTATTGACTGATTTACATGTGATGCAGAGTGCTCTGACACCCTACAGTGGTATGAGTAGCACTATAAAGCAAAGGAAATATGGGTCTTACCGTATTCACATGACTTACGGGTGATGTGAAGTTTTTAAGAGGGTTTTTCCACTAAAGCAAATAGAAACTTGTCCACAGGTGTGGTGTATGAAAACATTTCAAGTTCACAGGATAGTGCTAAAATGGTTGTAATTACGTCATTTTGAGATGTCATCTGTGATGTCATATAAGATGTCCTTTAACCAGGGATGGACTGGGAACCCAAAGCAGCCCTGGCAATTTTGTCTAACTGGCACCCCACCCCCGTGAAGCAAGACTGCCTGTTTATTAATAAAGAGTCAGCTAAATGCAGCAGTACGGTATGCAACCTTTACAACGCAACTTTTACCATGCTTTTACCATGCAGTGCTCTTACAACTCATGTATTACAACGAAAACCATTACAACGCATTACACTGGGGGGCGCTCTAGGATAAGGAATAGTTTTAATTTACTATCCAACACCTTCCCTAGTGTCCACGGGGACTGGAGTTGGAATAGCAAATTAAACTATTCACTATCCAGCACCCCCAAGTGTAATGCGTTGTAAAGGTTTTCGTTGTAATACTAGCGTTGTAACAGCATGCGTGGTAAAAGCATACCGCCAGCAGTACCACTAGTTTGTGCCAGATGCTGGAGCTACCCTTTTTTCTCTTTTCTCAGGAGGAAACCTTTGCTCTATGCTTAGAAGCAAGTCGCCTGGGATCCACTAATACTTCTGACAAGCCTGCCTCATCAGCATTTGCCAGCACCTTGTCTCAGATGAAGGCTTTTCAGCTCCTGCAAATATTTACCCCATTAGGTCCACTGCAGTTTCTGATGTGGGGGTACCACTTTATGCAATTTGGTGTGGGAAAGTGGTTTTTGGCTGACTGGGGTGTGAGCCCTGTTCAAGAACCAACCACAGTCCTTGTCAGGGTAAGGTACAAGCCCACCCAAATGTTGCTGTGCTGAAGCCTCTGGTAGCTTGGCACTTAGAGGTCAGGCTCAACTCAGAGGCAATGTGTAAAGTATTTGTGCAACACTTTAAGCACTAATACAGTGAAAAAAAACTCACAAAAAGGATCACACACCAGGTTAGAAAAATAGTTTGAAATCTAATAAATGAAACTAGACCAAAACAAAAAAAATACAATTAGTAGTTATAAAGGTTTGAAGATGTTAGTGCAAATAGTGCCAAAAAGCACAAACCCCCAACTAGGGATATCTGGTTGCACTAGACCGGGTCAAAGTAACACTTTCAGTCCGACCGCAATGGGGTGCAGGTCAGCTATACACATTAGATTAGGGCCGCTGAACTTTTCCTTCCCAAATTCGTGCCAAGAGTACCATTCCCATTGGAGAAGGCTGCGTGGAGCAGGGAAAGTGTTTCAGAAGGATGCCTGTGCAGCACGAAGATCCTGAAGTTGTCTTGGACAGGCATCGCTGGCGCTTCGCATTAGCGGGTCCCTGCTAGCGTTCGATGTGGGAGCGTGAGAAGGCAGTTGTCGGAGCTTTATGTTGAATTGCTGCGTGAGTGGCAAGGTCTTGGTGCGAACAGGCCCTATTGCAGTTGTGAAGAGCCTAAAAGGCTGAATACAGCTCCCTGAGCCACATCAAGGGTCCAGGCCCTGAGGGGCACCACTTTTGGGTCGGGTCAGAAAAGATGTCTGAGGTCCAGTATTTATGCACAGTGGGGAGAAGTTTCTATAGGCATGCCTTTGAAGTGCAAAGGTGCTCTGCTTTCCTGGCCTTGGCACCAGACTAACTACAGGAGGTATGCAACCCTGTGTGCGGAGACAGGATACAGCTTATTCAAGTGTAAGTGGGGCTGGGCGTAGCTCCTCCCTCCCACCCTGCTAGTGATGGCCCATCCAGTCACAACTTCGCTCCTAATTAGTTATATCTTGAATAGATTATTGCAATGCACTATATCTCGGCATACCGGAGTACTTAGTGGATAAATTTCAAGTGATTAAGAACGTGACAACTCACCTTCTGCTAAATGTCCAGAGAAGGCAGCACCCCTGCTCACATTTGCAGGGATTCCACTAGTTACCCATCAGGGAGAGGGTCAAATTTAAGTATCTGACACTGGTACATGAAGCCTTGTATCAGACAGACCCTGTTTACCTTAGAACTAGATTTAGCTTTCAAAATGGTACTAGGCATTTATGATCTACCAACAAATTCCTGGCAGTGATCCCAAAGGTTCAGCATTAAAGATCAGGGGGTAGATCATTAACAATCCTGGGCGCATCAGCATGAATCAGCTCCCATTGGAGCTACGCTCCATAGGTAGTCCAGTGCTGTTCCGGAAGAAACTGAAAACCTGGCTCTATGTGCAAGCCTAATATCCGCTCTGCCGGCCTCTCAAAGTCTGTGAAGTACACTCCTTGGAGTAGCTGTGTGCATTATAAAACGACTATCATATCGTATCATATAATGATCTGTAGTTTCCTGAGCTGTTTCTGGGTGACCCCGGCGTAGAGTGCCCAGCTATAGTCAAGTCTTCTGGTGATGAGTGCATGGGTGACCGTCTTTCTGGATTTTGTAGGAATTATGCATGGGCGAATTTTGCGAATCTGGCATTCGCGAATTTGCGTATTTGCGAACTCGCAATCCGCAAAATCCGCGAATTCTCGCGAATTTGTGGATTTTTTTGTTTTTATAGTGTTCGCAAGGGTTTCTGCCAGTTCGCGAGGATTTTGTACCAGTTCGCAATTGCGAACTTACTTGTCGGCACGCAACGGTCGCGACTATGTTGTTTCTACGTCTGGTTCATCATCACAGGTTCACAGCACCCTCTGTTTCAACACTGCCACCCTCTGTTTCACCCATGCCACCCTCTGGTACATCAATGCCACCCTCTGGTTCATCATCATCACTGTAGATTATGGGGGGGAAAAGCAAGCACACCTGCCCTGCTTCAACTGACATGAATTAATTTGGGGTTGATTTATTAATGTGTCACTGTTTTAAAATTCCAGTCTGGCACCTGCTTCCTTATCTGTAATTTGCTTTCTGTTGCAGTGCAATTTTTTTTTCCAGGACCTTTGTGGCCTACTTGTAGCTATTCTATGATCCGGCTGTGAGGGTCAGAGCAGGGTCATACAATTGTTGCAACTAGCAACTGAACTCTGGAGGGGCCCCAGTCAGGAAGCACTACAGGGAATGGTTACTAATGATGATTTTGAACTTTTGCACCTGCTGAGTGCTTTCAGTTTAGCAAAACTCATTTTTCTGCAGAACAGCAAATGTAATGCCCCAAACAAACTTACTTGTGAAAGTTGATTTCTAATCCAAAAGTGATCCAAAGAAAGTCAAAAGGCCTCAAATCCCAAAAAGGGCAGGCAAATGTCAACCTGAGGAGTTATTCTGATAAAAATCATCATTTTCAGAAGGTCTATGCTGCTTGCTAGTGGATTTCTTGTGCAGAATTGCAAATTTTATAATTTCGCGAGTGCGAGATTGTTGCTGCCCGCCGCACCTACATGTTCGCAATTGCGAACTTACGCCGCACGCCGCAAAATTGTATCACCAAGAAAAAAAAATCCGCTGCGTGCGAATTTGCGGATTTTCGGTAAATTCGCGAGCGTTCGCGGATCGCAAATTTACAGAAAATCCGCAAAATCCGCGAGCGGAATAGATTTTCCGCCCATGCTTAGTAGGGATCCATCTGAATGTTTTTCAAAGCAGGGAGAGTGTGTGGAAGCAGTATAAGGATACTGCTTTGATATGGCAGTTCATACTTTTTGTATAAATTGCACCCTGCCCTCTGGGATGTCCAGGGGCTACCCTAGGGGTAACATATATGTATTAAAGAGGAAGGTTTGGGCCTGGCAAGTGGTTTACTTTGCCAGGTTGATATGGCAGTTTAAAACTGCACATACAGAGGCTGCACTGGCAGGGCTGAGACATGTTTAAAGTGCTTTTTAAGTGGGTGTTATGATGAGAACTGCAGGCCTGCTAGTAGCATTTAATTTACAGGCCCTGGGTACAGGTAGTACCACTTTATTAGGGACTTACAAGTAAATCAAATATGCCAGTTGGGTATAAGCCAATCGAACATGTTTTGAGGAGAGACCACAAGTACTTTCACACTGGTTAGTAGTGGGAGAGTCCTAAAGCCACAAAAGCATTTCAGCAAAAAGTGGAGGACAAACCAAAATGTTTGGGGCAGACCCTGCAGAAAGAACCAAGTCCAACACTTGGTGAATGAAGGGCATCTTCAAACCTTTCAGAGGTTGGAAACGGATGTATCAATAGGACAGTTCCGAGTGTTTGGTGAGCTAGGTGACCTCTTTGAAAACCATTGGGGGCAGAAGGGACAGTGCTGCATGGCTTTGACAACATTACTGACCATGCAGAATGGAAGAAGGGTAGTGACACAATTGCACAGCACCTTACTGCCTATATCAATCTTGTTGACTCTCCTGCGTGAGAAATGGTTCACAATGTGGGCCTGACAGACAGCAAGTGGAGACATAAGGTGGACTACCACAGCTAGCATAAAATGTTGCTAAAGGTACTGGACGGGTACATGAGGTGCCATGTGGTTAAGTCAAACTTAATGTATATGTTTTGGCCATGCCCCACTATTGAGAACTACTGGGAGGAAGTGGTAAGCTATGTAGTCCACTTAATAGGAATGAATCTCAACCGTGCCTCTAAAATGTGTATGCTGGTGTTCATGAAAAGGTCTAAGAAGTCCAAGTTGACCTGCAGGTTGGTGGTCTTTCCCGTGATTCTTGTCAAAAGGTAATTGGTGGTGCAGTGTATATCTAACTAAGCACCATAGCCTGTTTCTGTTTAATCTTTGCCTCTCCCCTTTGGCGGATCTCATAGAATATTGGGTATTAAGGTGGTGTCATACCTGATGATGCCCAATTGCTATTCTCCTTCAATTATAACACTGAGGCTGCCTTCTACAATTTAAAAAATGTCTCACAAGAGTTGCGGCCTGGAGAGAGGTAAACTGCCTAAAACCTAATTCCCATAAAACAGAACAATTGAGGGCTTATTTAGAAGGCCCTTGCGCCAATTTTGCGTAATTTTTAACATGGTAAAAGTGATGCAAAATTGACGGAAGGGGCTTGTAAATCTGCCCCTTGGTTTTCTATCAGAGTGGACCTCCGTCACCATCAATTTGGTGGCCTGATGAACTGAACTCCACTCCTATTCCCTCCTCTTCGGCTAGAAACCTGGGCATCATATTTGATTCCTTGCTCTCCTTCGCATCTCGAATCAAACAAATCTCAGCGTTTTTTTGTTTTTTAAGCTGAACCGTGACTACTCGAACAGCTTGTACCTTGGTCTCTCTGCGTATTTGATATGTAAACTCCAGTTTTTTTATTTTTAGAAATTTGTATTGATTGAATTTTCAAAATTACAAAACAATAAAGAAAAAATTTAAAGAGCAGTACAATATAGCGGAGCAATACAGGCAAGAACATAGTGCACACAGCTGTGCATTTAAATGCTGACATAACGATTCCAATACAGCATCAGGTATAGGTTGCACACTAGCAGTTTTCGCAGAATAACAGTCAATGAATACAACGAGGTTGAGGAAAGAAGAGGGGACTCATAGTTCGGCAGTGTTTTTACATGATCCCAGGCCCTGTCGACACAGGTTGTACCTGAGAGGGGGAACCGGTGCCAGCACGTGCTGCCAATAGGCAGTTTCAAAATGGTTGACATATGTCTATAGGTCGAGAGGCTGGTGGCTGCAACTGTGCATACGTGTCACTAGTGGTGTTACAATGGGTCATGCTATGAATCCATGCATTAAGAGTGGGACTCTGTGTGCAAGCCTTTTTAAGGGCTATTTAACGCTTAGCAATAAGGAGCGCTATGTCAACAAAGCGATACTTGGACATGGGAAGATCATGAACATAACCCAACAATGCCAGAAGCAGCGATGGCACAATCTCGGCCTCCACTATCTTAGATAGCTCCCCAAAAATGGATCTCCAATAATCCTCTATTCCAATGCATGTCCACACCATGTGCGCAAAGTCGGCCTCCGGAGAGTGACACCTTGGGCAAGTGTGCGGGCGAGATGAGTCCATACGATGCAATTTATTAGGGGTCATGTATACCCTCCACAGAAACTTGGATAGCAGCACCAAATCGGCCTAATGCCTATAGTACGGGATCTGTCTGTTTTCACAATACCAGTGTCTTGCGCAACTCGCCTGTGCCACCAAATAATAGATCTGCAGATTTGGTACGCCAAACCCTCCCCTCTCATATGGGAGTATCTAGGTGTCCCAGCCAATGCAAGCCTGTTTACTGCCCCACACCAATCGCGTTAACAACATGCGCAGGTTAGAGAAAAAGCTCTAATATAGCAGTATGGAGATGTTTAGGAAGAGGTACAAAATTTGCGGTAGCACCACCATTTTAATTATGGCTATCCTCCAAGCCATTGATAAGGGCAATTGCAACCAACGCCTATATTGCATTCCTGTTCCTTGACAGCCAGGCCATAATTCAACTGTAAAATATGATCCCTATCCCTATGAATGTGGATACCTAAGTTCTACAAAGAGTCATTGCACCAGGTCAATGGGTAATCTACCATTCTAGTACAGGCTGCATCAGTCAGTTGGAGCACCTCCGACTTCTCCCAGTTTATACGGAGGGCCGATTTAGCACCGTACCTTGTCACCTCCCGGAGCAACGGTGTTGTTATCATCCGGGAGCTGCACATAAAGAATAAAATCATCAGCGTAGAGTGTAAGCAACAAGGGCCCAGTGTTAAACTGTAACCCTCTGGGACTATGCTTTTCCAATAATTGGCGCACCAGCTGGTTGAGCGCAATCGCAAACAATAATGCGGTCAAGGGGCATCCCTGTCGCGTTCCCCGCGTAAGTGGAAACAATTTAGTCAATGTGCCATTCAGGCCGGTACACGCCATGGGCAATGTGTACAGCAGCAGGACCACCACCAGGAAACGCTCCGGTACATCCAGTCTTACCATTGTTTTTTTTTCTTCTGTTTTTTATTGACTTTGGTGTTACGTATCGATGAAAGGGAACGTGCCACGCTAAGAGCCATCTATACATTGCTCCGTCTATCAACATTAGCGATACATTACTTTAAGTGGGTTTTAAACATGACATACATATCTATGTCGTTGCAGGTTCAGAAACGAGTTTAACCCCAACAAGCAATCCATTTCACTGTGGGTAGAAGTTACAGTAAAGTAATTGCATGGTCTTATAAGTGCGTTTTAGAGAGTCCTTTCCAATCATTCAGCGTGTCCCAGCCTTGCTATTGTTGCATATAAAAAAGGCCATTCCAGTGAATCAAACCCTTTCTCAGCATCTAAGGGTATGTAACACTTACAACGCAACTTTTACGTCGTAATGCTGTTACAACGCAGCTATTACAACGCAGGATCCCTTACATCGGATGCCATTACAACGCATGACATTACATAGCAGATGCTATTACAACGCATACCATTACATCGTAAGTATTGGTAAGTATATAATTTTTTTTATTTTATTTAATATTATATAATTGATTTAATTATTATTAATTATAAATAAAAATATTTATTTATGTTTTTAAATATTATAAATTAAATATATTAATTTAAGTAATTTTGGGGTACATGGGTGTTTTTAGGTTTTAGGGCAGGGTTTGGGTTTTGGGGTACAGGGGTGTTTTTAGGTTTTAGGGCAGGGTTTGGGTTTTGGGGTACAGGGGTGTTTTTAGGTTTTAGGGCAGGGTTTGGGTTTTGGGGTACAGGGGTGTTTTTAGGTTTTAGGGCAGGGTTTGGGGTACAGGGGTGTTTTTAGGTTTTAGGGCAGGGTTTGGGTTTTGGGGTACAGGGGTGTTTTTAGGTTTTAGGGTAGGGTTTGGGTTTTGGGGTACAGGGGTGTTTTTAGGTTTTAGGGCAGGGTTTGGGTTTTGGGGTACAGGGGTGTTTTTAGGTTTTAGGGTAGGGTTTGGGTTTTGGGGTACAGGGGTGTTTTTAGGTTTTAGGGCAGGGTTTGGGTTTTGGGGTACAGGGGTGCTTTTAGGTTTTAGGGCAGGGTTTGGGTTTTGGGGTACGGGGTGTTTTTAGGTTTTAGGGCAGGGTTTGGGTTTTGGGGTACAGGGGTGTTTTTAGGTTTTAGGGCAGGGTTTGGGTTTTGGGGTACAGGGGTGTTTTTAGGTTTTAGGGCAGGGTTTGGGTTTTGGGGTACAGGGGTGTTTTTAGGTTTTAGGGCAGGGTTTGGGTTTTGGTGTACAGGGGTGTTTTTAGGTTTCAGGGTAGGGTTTGGGTTTTGGGGTACAGGGGTATTGTAGGGTTCAGGGGTAGGTTTGTGTTTTGGGATAATTAAATTATATTTACCATTTTTAAATTAATTAAAATATATTTAATACATTAAATTAATTTTATTACATTAATTACATTTTTAAATTAAATTAATTAAATTAAATAAATTATTTCAATTAATTTAATTTATTTTCAATTATGAAAATATGTACATTAAATTAATTTCATTATTTTAATTAAATTAAATTATTTCCTTTTTTTATTAACATTACATTTATTAAATAGATATTATTTTATTAAATTAAATTAATGGCTATTTTAAAATGTATTTTAATTAAATTAATTAAATAAATTAATTAAATTAACTTAATAACATTTTTAAAAAAAAGGTATACTTACCTATACTTACGATGTAATGGTATGCGTTGTAATAGCATCTGCTATGTAATGCCATGCGTTGTAATGGCATCCGATGTAATGGATCCTGCGTTGTAAAAATTCCATTGTAACGGAATGCGTTGTAAAAATCCGCGTTGTACTGACACCAATCCGCGTCTAAGAGGACAGCGACCGCAAGGGCCGTCAGAGAGATCCTATTTAATGTGGCAAACAGCGTACGGGTTTTGAGAGCTGTGGATTTATGGGGGATAAACCCTGATTTTGCTGGCGAAATCAGTTTCTCCATGATCAAGGCAAGTCTGGTTGCTAGCACTTTGGCTAAGATTTTATTATCGAAATTCAAGAGGGACAGAGGGCGATATGAACTACATTTCAGGGCATCTTTTCCGGGTTTGGGCAACAAAATTATAACTGCTTCTCTCAGACTGGGTGGATGCATTCCGACCTCAATGGCCTCCTGATACATATCTATAAGATAAGGCACCAGAAGACTCTTATACTTTTTATAGAAACCACCCTTGAATCCCTCCAACCCAGGCGCTTTAGATCCATCCAACGCATTAATGGCATCTGTTACCTCGTCCTCCGAAAAGGGCTCTGCTAGGAATTCCTGGTGGGCTTTGTCCATCCAGACAAGTGAGACCTTGTCAAGGTAGTCCCAATAGTCTGAGGGGAGGTTGGTCGTTTTGGAGGTATATAACGTTATATACTGCTTAAGAACCTCTCTCAGGACTCCCACATTACCTGTGACCCGCTCACCGTCTTCCCCACTTAATTCCAATATGTAGGTGGGTTTGGTGCATAAATCTGGCCAACGTTCTACCAGGTCTTTCACCCTCCCCATACCGCGGGGCGATGGCGTATTTACATAGGAAATGTGCCTCTCGCTCTGCAGCTTCACAAACTTCTGCCAGGAGTGCTGCCCGCCTTTGCAATGTGGGGGGATCAGTAGTAGTTGCCCCACGGTCTAACTCAATGATTTGCTCATCTATCTGTGCAAGCGTGTGGCGCAGAGCGTTCAGTACGCCAACAATCTTTGAGATACATACTCCCCTTGCACAGGCCTTGAAGGCCTCTCACAGGGTAGCCTTAAAATCCACCGAACTAACGTTGATCATTAAGTATTCAGTTATCGCTTCACCAAGCTCTGTGGCAAACACAGCGTCCCTCAAAGCCATATCCGGAAAGCGCCAGGCCGCTCTACCCCCGCTCTAAGCATATGCAATTTTACCAGCCCGGGAGAATGGTCGGATAGTGTGCTTGGTAGGTGAGTGACCTAAGTAACCCACAACACCACCCCAGCGGATAAACACCAGTAGTCCGACCACGTCCATGTGTTATGGGGTGCACAGTAATGTATATACCCCGGACAGTCCGCACAATTATATCGCCACGCATGTAAATATAGTCCGCCCCCATGTGAACAATGTGGTTGTGAATAACTTCAAAGACCTAGGGTCATCCACATTCGGGGCACATACATTGACAAATAACATAGAGTGTTCAAGCATGGATCCCTTAACCAATAAATAGCGGCCCTCCTCATCCCGATAGACCTCCTCCCGGAATGGAACCCGTTTATGTATCAACACTGCGACCCCTCCTGCGTATGAACTATGTCCTGCAAAATATCTATGTGCAACCCAACCCGATGCCACTGACATCACAATGTTTGCCGCAAGGTGAGTCTCTTGTAAAAATGCAATGTCCACATGATATTGTTGTATATAGTTGGTCACCTGCTTACACTTATGGGTATTATTTAAACTCCTAACATTCCAAGACATCAGTATCACATTGGCATCCGCTACAACCTTATTAAGCATTATCTCTAACCTGGGTTTCTATCAAAGGTGTAGCTAGGCCTCGTGCGCACCACTGTAAAGTACAATTAACAAACTAGAAGTAATAGTCTGCAAACCCGCGACCCCTCCTCCCACCACCCATCCCCCACACCAAACAATGAGGCAAAATCCCCACCCATCATAAACATGAGTGAAGAGTCATACAAACAAAAAAGAAATATACCATGGTCCCATTTAGCTAGATACATGTGCAACTGCACTGGAGGGGGGGGGGGGGGCAACACCCTGCCACATCCCCTACCATTGGCACAAGTGCCTGCATACTCACAAAATATTCATGTGAGTCCAGTCTGGCCCCCATGGAGTCCAATCTTCTATCCGGGGCACCTGAACGGGTATCTAAGGCTTTGACTCCAGCCCCCAGTTCTGCCAATAAATCATCAGGCCTAGTCCCCTCAGCTGCAGGCGTGTCACCACCCTCCGCCATGTTGGGTTGCTGTGCGGCAGTGCTGGTGCCAGAGGGCTTGAAGGACAGAGTACTTTGTCTGGGGTCCTTACTCCCCATTCCCCAAGGCTTGAACTTATTGTGGCCCCGGTCGCACCAGTACCCATTGGTGGTTGGCCCAGAGATCGATAGTGGATGGGCCCCACGCGCAGATTAGGTGTGCCACTGCACAGCGTAATGCAGGTCCTGGTTCATGAACTCCAGCAAGTGAGGCCACCAAAAATGTAAACTTTTCCCAGCCGCCGGCACAATCACAATGGCAAGATGCTCATCAAGTGCTTCGCACAGGCCGGGGGACCCAAATATCGGCGTGCCAGCCAAAGGGAGCCAGGTCGAACTAGCAGCCCATTGTAAGCCGTCCCAGTCGGGCACCTCGACCATGCAGCCCAGTACTAGGAATGAGGCCACCTGCGCTGGTTAGAGTGCGGCCAGCAGGTACGAAGTGCCTACATGGCCCAATCGTCTCCATGCGGCCCTCGATGGCGTGCTAGGTCAAGCAATAGAAAAGGGAAGCGGGGGAAGGCTTCCCTGCCTCTGTGCAGGAGCAGGACAGGCGGACAGTGGCCTATCCACGACAGCTCCTGTCGCCGCGGGGCTTCCGGGGAGGCCTGTGCCTTGCTACCAATGAAGCAAGCCCCCCCAATCTGCCCCCAGTAGCCACTCACTGTGTCACATCCATCGTCCGGTTGTAGCCCTTGGTGGTCACACAGTGCCGCGCTCCAGCTCCAGCCAGTCCATCACTCGAGGCCCCGGCTTCCCTCCTTGAGTTAGGCCTCACCGCATCCTGCAGCTGCAGGTCAGCGCCGATTCATGCCACGATCCGCCATCCAGCCGTTCGCCCCCAGCTCGAGATCCACCAAGTCTCCTACACTGGAAAACGGTGCCTCACAGTGCCGGATCGGCATCTACGCCGCCATGACGCCACCTACAACGGGAGTCTGTGGCAGAGCTCCAAGGCTATGTGGCCATCACGGTCAGCGGCTTGGCCATGCCCCCCGGCAAACTCCAGTTAATCCAGAATTCAGAAACAAAATTAATTAAGGGAGTCCTGCATCACCATCACATTTCTCCTCATCTGAAACATTTGCACTGCCTTTCTGTTGAACAGCACATACAATTTAAAGCTCTGCTGCTGGCCTTTAGAGATTTCCATTGTGAGGCTCCATGCTACTTGCCATACAGACTGGCCCATTACTCCCAAGAGAGGGTATTTAGATCCAGAACAGCCACCTCCTATGAACCCCTACATTTTGGAAGTCCGCCGTGGGAGCAGTTCTTTTACTGTTCTCACTGCCAAAGTATGGAACAGTGTTCCGCCAACCTGCTCTGAGTAGAATCACTGACTTGGCAGTGTCTAGCCATCATGTTGTCCGACTGGCCTTACTGTCTGCTTGAGCGCCTGGGCGCTTCTGCTTGAATCAGCTGCATGCTTTATCAAGTGTTGACTGATCTGTAGATATCAGCTTGGAAGTTGGAGTTGGTTAAATGAACAGGAATGGAATTTGCAACTATAACTAAAGGGCAGAGAAGAGAAGCAACATGTCTCCCTTCCAAGTACTAACCAGGCCTAACCCTGCTTAGCTTCCAAGACTGGATGAGATTGGGCGCATTCATGGTGGTATGGCTGTAGGTGAGAAGAAGCAACAGGTCAGTGCATGGGATGAGATGCTTCCTATGCTGATGCACAAGTACAATAATATCCACCTTGAACAGAAGAATGACAGCTGTCTTCTTAATCAAAAGGGGTCTTAGAGAGTGATAAAGGTCCTTTGGGGGATGTTCAATTGGGTGAAACAATATGGTAGGCAAGAACTAAGAGAAGGATAGGCTGTGCATAAGGAGAGGGGCTCCTCTGGCCCAACAAGTGGATAGGCTGAATAACATTAATAATAATAACATTTATAGAGCGCCTGGTTACACTAGAGCCAGTGTGTCCCCGCGCTATGGTGCGGCTAGTAAACAGTTGGGTGGACAGGTCCCTCTCTCTAAGTCTCAGAAACGGTTCCCCTCCCCCTCTAACCTGAGGGGAAGAGATGAGTTTTCAATTGTTTCCGAAACATTTGTTCAGAGGTATCCAGTCGCATTCTTGTTGGGAGTCTGTTCCACTGTTGAGCTGCCTGGACCCGGAAAGAGCGTCCCCCCATCCGGGCTCTTCTGATCTTGGGGACCTTAACCATCCCTGTCCCAGTAGATCTCAATTGGCGTGCCGGTACATAAGGGGTCAGCAGGTCAAGAAGATATTCGGGCCCTTTCCCCTGCATAATACGGTGACTAATCAGCAGAGTTTTAAAGATCACCCGTTCTTTGATCGGGAGCCAGTGTAATGATTCAAGGGCTTTCTTAGATGGCGCTCTTTTGGGCAACATCAAGACCATCCGGGCAGCCGCATTTTGTACATGCTGAAACCGAGTGATACATCTGCCATTAGCTCCCAGATATAGGGCATTCCCATAGTCCAGCCTCGATGTGATAAGGGCATGGACCAGGGTTTTTCTGGCCAACATTGGTAGTAAATCAAGCGTCTTTCGCAAACTTCTCAGAATAGCAACAGAATGCAAACAGAGAAATGGGTGGAATCTCTATGGTTCAAAGTAGAAGTATGCATTGATAGAAGTTAAAGGCTATATCAGACTGCTGTGACCTGCCTCAAATTGAATCGCCACCATAGGTGGGTTATGCTGATGGAGAGTCAAAAGGAAATCCCTGGGTGGACACTCGTTATACTTTCATACCACTATAGGTACACATACAGACTTAAACAGGGAAAACTACACTATAGGGAATACACATTAATTTCCACACCAAAATTGGATCGTTCACAATATATTTTTAATAAAAAACAGATACATAAAAAGATAAGCGCTTGAACAACACAGTTTAAAATTTCTTTGAAAAGGAAAAGTAAAAATAGTTGGAAGTGTTGGAAGTGTTGGAACGAGGCAGAGACGCGGCTCCGGCGTATGTAAGAACATATCCAGTTCTTTGAAGGAGATAACCAGTCCTATGCCCGTTCGAGGAGAGTTTTATTAAATTTTAAGATATACAGCCAAGCACCTTAAAGATTTGAAAAATAGAAAAGACACCCCACCACAGGGAGCTCATCTTATGTGAAAGAGGACTAAGATTTGAAAGACTGAAGAAACATACTGAATACCATAAATATACCAGCTTGGATCTTCTCCCTCATATAGAAGGGAGAAGGTGCCAGTCACCACTGACTGAAGCGAGTAACCCCAATTTAAGAAGTCCTGAAGAAGGTGCCACAGTACCACTTGTTCTGCACCGAAACGCGTCGACGCATTCTTTACACACAGAGAATCCAACCAGGGCCCAGTGAAGAACTGATGTACATGCACCATTGTTACTGTTGTTTATTTCGATAAAAGAGCTACAGGCCTTTGGATCCAGAGACAAACAGTGGCAAAAATATCAAGAAGCCACAGTTATCCTAGGGGGTTGTTTATCAACAGGTCTTTGATTATTGCTTTCACGTGTAAATTTTGATGTGATGAAATGATATGTTTGTGTTTTTCTTTGTCTTTAATTTTAAAATTAGAGCTGTTAAGATATGTGATGAAGTGTTATGATTAACTATTTTTACTTTTCCTTTTCAAAGAATATTTCTTTGAAATTTTAAACTGTGTTGTTCAAGCGCTTATCTTTTTATGTATATGTTTTTTATTAAAAATAGATTGTGAACGATCCAATTTTGGTGTGGAAATTAATGTGTATTCCCTATAGTGTAGTTTTCCCTGTTTAAGTCTGTATGTGTACCTATAGTGGTATGAAAGTATAACGAGTGTCCACCCAGGGATTTCCTTTTGACTTACTGTCCCTGTACCCTGTTCCCTGGAGATAGTGGGGTACCCTCTCTCTAAGATACCTATGCTGATGGAGATACAGACACAACATTAGTTATAGGGCATGAGTCCCCAATAACACATTGTTATCAATTTGATGTATTGACAACAATGTATGTCATTCAACATAGAAGTGTGCAATTGCCTGATGGGGGTCCAGGCTACTGTATTAGGTATCCGTGCCCTATCTCGCCATAAGAAGAGTTAACTTGTTGAAGCACATGCCCTCAGCCACTGTTAGGTGGCATACTTCATCACTGGACTGTGCTCCTCGTTGGACTGGCATCACAATCCCCAGCAGGCACCTCAAAGTGGCTTTTCGCCAGAGATATTCTTTAAACATTTTATCTTGGGGGTTGCAGTGAACGAACTAATGAGAAAACACTTCTGTGTAGTGATTTGAAAGTAGATTGGTGAAGAGAGTGATACATATGATTAACTGTAGGTCCCCTGTTCACTATGCTTTAATCTTGGAAGTTATAATAAGGGTTAAAAGCACAAGGAATATATAGGATGATAATGCTCCTCATATTCTTAACAAAATGGTCAACATATTTCTTGCCCATAAAGTCCAAACCAGGATCATTGGCAGTTCATCAGGACCTAAAAGATTACATAATCTCCTTTCTGTCTACCTAACTGTATCCTGTTTCTCTCTATTTAGTTCTCAAACAAATATGTGGATTTCATTCAGTATTGACAAACAGAAAATCTTATTTTTGATTAAGACTTACATTGCTCATTCAGGAGTATCATGAATTAGACGCTTATGACCTACAATAAATATAGAAAAATAAAAAACGCACATTTAGAGGGACACATAATCAATATCTTGGCCACAATTAGCTATATGGATCAGAACTGATGTCATTCTTGAAGTTGAAAGTGACTAAATAAATGTTAGTCATACCATTTAGCAATGACACTATGCGCTTTGGTCATATGATGACTATAGCATGCTAACACAAGCCCACTATGCAGATAACCTCTCCATAGATGATATACCACAGACACACTTGCATGAGGTATCATGCTGATAAATGATCTCACCCACTTCCTATGGAACATGGGCCACTTAGGACTCATGGCATCCAGACTTCGCGGCGGCCATCTGAATAAAAAACATATTTACGTTAGTCAAGATCCTAATAGCCCACTTTGTCCAACTCATTGCCCCTTTCATAGTCCTAGCTTCTACGCCTACCTGTCTCCACGATCCCGAAGATAGGGGAACACTGGCACCTGCTTCCCTTGTGGGTCTGTGAAGTGAGGGTACTTTTGGCCATGAGCGTATGTCAGCGTGAAGATATTATGTGTTGCAAATGGGTGTGGTAAAACCTGGCTCCATTTTGGAATGGTAATCCATCCTATCACGGGTATTCTGTTAAATATGGATGGATTTTTAGAGATGGGTTTTATAATCCGTCGGATTGAGCACCCTATTTAGAAGGTGATTTTTCCTACCAAACTCTTCCATTGTATCTGGAGGAGATTGTTAACTACTAATGTATTCATGAAAACAGGTATCAAAAGAGCTAGAAATGTAATGTATCAATAGGAAATACTTCTTTGGATTTAAATGGCTGGAAATTCAACAGGCATTGCAGGTAACAATGTATCCCGAGAGCAAGTCTTACGGTAACCTATATATTATGATGTATTCAAGGGACTACACTTATCGCCACTAAGAATATTTTGGATTTAGGTTTAGGAATCCTTATCATAACTCAAAGATGCCCCTGATTTATAAGATGCTAGTCTTCAAACCAATCAGAAGGTTGAGGAAGATAAATGTTTTTGGATAGTTCAGTTGATTATGATGTTCAAAATATATATCATTATTTAAGGTTGTGATCGTCCTTTTGAAACACTGGCTAATTCTACAATTATAGGAATGCCAGGTGTTTGATTCAAACAAGGGAAAATTAGGTTTTAAATGTGGGGTTAGAGCCACATGTTTCTTTTTAATGCATTCCAGGGATACACAAGGGGATTCATGGCAGATGTAGAAGGTTTTACCTGTCAAACCTCCCTCTCACGAGTGAGGATATAGCTACACCCCTAATTTCTACTTAAGGAGTGGTAAATAGCATTCCAAGGCATGGTGTCCTTGGAAGTCTGGAAAATCCAATCCAACCCCTTTGAACCTGGGAAATGGTCAGAGATTTACTTCAGCAAAGGACTGGACTAACTCATCTCCAGGACGGGAAGGGAAATTAAACACCTCATTTGATTGGGGTGTGGAGGAAGAGCTTTCTTTGTGGGAAAACATGTTTTCTCCATGGAAAAACAGTGTGCCTTTCAACCAGGGGTTCTATTCTCCCCATGTGCCAACTGCTCCACGCAGGGGAATATGACTGCACAGGAAAGATCATGTAACATCCCAGTAGCATTCCAAAATATTTGCAACTGATACAGCTTTTTTGGCTTACTAATGGAAATGTTGGTGAATACCAATAAGATTCATCTACACCTACGGTTTTCAATCTATGGTCCACGACCCCCAGGGGGTTGTGGAGTCCTGAGAAGGGGGTTGCGCATTTCCAGGTCTAACTTCTGCGTGGAATACAAAATGTGCTTTTTCTTTTGGACAAAGACAATGGCCCAGACCCTTGATTCCGATCGTTAAAATGCTTTAGCTGAAATTAATTGAGTCTCATGTGCTGTAAAACCAAGAGGCCTGTTATAACAATACTTCAGGTAAGTCTTCATGCCAAGGTGCCTGCTTGCTTGAATGACATGCAAATGTGCACTAGGAGTTAATCTACAAATGTAAAGGGTGCTTGGGAGTGGTTCTGGCTTTAATTTCTTTAATTACTCCAAGCATTGTGGTGACAAAGATGTAGGGGCATATTAACACGAGGGGGAGATAAAATTATAGCCGCTTGAGCGTCCGTTTTCGGCCGAAAAGAAGAGATAATTTTATCGCAATATTAGCAAGAACACTTTAGCACGCGTTTCCGTGATTTAGCACCCGCTTTGCATCACATCGTTAATGAGATGCAAAGTAGGCATGCCTCAATAGACTACATGGGGAAATATCGCGAAGGCAGCTTCGCGATATTTACAACAATGCCCTGGCCGGCGTAGAGATAAACAAAATCACGCTAACCTGCCATTAACGCTAGATTTTAACGTCTGCTAAAATCCGGTGTTAGACATACTTTGCATGGGAGGTAGAATGTGGGGTTACGACCACAGGGTCATATCAGCAAGGTCATCGCTGTTTTGCAGGGAACATCGCTGGTTTTCCAGCAATGTTGGGACATTTCTCTGCTATCGCTGGAATTTTCATCGCCAATGCGCTAAGCTTTGTAAATACAGCGCTAGCTTGATGAGGAATTCCAGCGATAGCTGGCGATAGGGAAACTCGCGCTAGGCGCAGCCAGCGATAATTATTGCTGCTGCTTGTTAATATGCCCCGTGGTTTTTTTTGGCATGATGGTGCAAAGAGTTAACAACTGGGCTGTGAAATGCATGCTTTTAACCGGTACACAGACAAAATATCGAGTTTTAAATTTCGATATACAATTATATCGAAGTTTAAATATCGAAGGGACATAATATAGAAGGTAAGTAATATCGACACTCTTAATATCGATATTAGTAATATCGAAGTTTTAAATATGGATGTCAGTAATATCGAAGTAAATAATTTTGATGTTACTAATATCGATTTTTAAATACATTTTGTGTATATTATATAGTATTTATTATGTTTTATAATTTATTTTTAATGTAATTTAATAAATGTTGTCTTTTAGTACTGTAGCGGTGTGTGGGTTTATAGGGGAACTGGGTGGGAAGTAATTTAATTATGTTAAATTAATTATTAATTAGTAGGAATTATTAATTAAATAATTGATAATGATGTTTTATTAATTTTAATTAATTGAATAATTGATAAATATGTTCTGTAGCGGGTTATGGGTTTATAGGGGAATAGGGTGGGAAGTAATTTAATTATGTTAAATTATTAATTAGTAGGAATTATTAATTAATTAATTGAGAATTATTTTTAATTAAATTCAATTAATCGATTAATTGATAAATATGTCCTGTAGCGGGTTATGGGTTTATAAGGGAATAGGGTGGGAAGTAATTTAATAATGTTGAAATAATTATTAATTAGTAGGAATCATACATTAATTTAAAATGATTGGTAATTATATTTAATTATTTTTAATTAATTGATTAATTGATAATTATGTTCTGTAGCGGGTTATGGGTTTATAGGGGGATAGGGTGGGAAGTAATTTCATTATGTAGAATTAATTATTAATTAGTAGGAAGCATTCATTAATTTTTATTAATTGGTAAATAATTTTAATTAATTGGTAATTAATTTTAAATAATTCATTAATTGATAAATGTGTTCTGTTGTGGGTTGTGTGTTTATAGGGGAATATGGTTAGAACTAATGTTAATGTAATTAAGAAATAATTAATTAAAAATCATTGTTAAGTTAATGTTATAATTGTTAATGATTTATTAAGTGGTAATTAAATATTATAAAATGGTATTTTTTTATGATTATTTTAGGTTACATATATTTAGCTAATCATGTTTATAAAAATTATGTATATGTATTGTAAATGGTTTATATTTATTTAATAGATCATATTTGTATATTTAAAAAAAATAATTTTTTATAAGTATGTTATTTTAACCCCTACGCTATCCAACACTTTCCCTACTGTTGCACTCTCCGGAGTTGGAATAGTAATTGTTACCCCTACGCGATCCAACACTTTCCCTACTGTTGCACTCTCTGGAGTTGGAATAGTAATTGTTACCCCTACGCTATCCAACACTTTCCCTACTGTTGCACTCTCTGGAGTGGGAATAGTAATTTTTACCCCTACGCTATCCAACACTTTCCCTACTGTTGCACTCTCTGGAGTTGGAATAGTAATTGTTACCCCTACGCTATCCAACACTTTCCCTACTGTTGCACTCTCTGGAGTTGGAATAGTAATTGTTACCCCTACGCTATCCAACACTTTCCCTACTGTTGCACTCTCCGGAGTTGGAATAGTAATTGTTACCCCTACGCGATCCAACACTTTCCCTACTGTTGCACTCTCTGGAGTTGGAATAGTAATTGTTAGCCCTACGCTATCCAACACTTTCCCTACTGTTGCACTCTCTGGAGTTGGAATAGTAATTTTTACCCCTACGCTATCCAACACTTTCCCTACTGTTGCACTCTCTGGAGTTGGAATAGTAATTGTTACCCCTACGCTATCAAACACTTTCCCTACTGTTGCACTCTCTGGAGTGGGAATAGTATTTGTTACCCCTACGCTATCCAACACTTTCCCTACTGTTGCACTCTCTGGAGTTGGAATAGTAATTTTTACTCATACGCTATCTTTAGCTTTTTTATTAGTTTTATGTTGTTATTAATTGTTATTTATGTGATTATTTTATGTATATAAATGTATTAGTAATTTTTTATATTTTTATTTGTTTATAAGTTATGAAAATAATTAATTTAGGGTTATTATTAATGAAAAATATATTATGTATTATATATTTATTAATATTAATTTGTATTACATTATGTATTAATTTTAAATATTATATTACATTTTTAAATATGTTTATTACATTTATAAGTATTATTTTGTTAATATTAGATTTTTATTTTATAAAAAAAAAACGATATTTTACAAAAATCGATATTTTTGTCATTCTATATATTTTTTTCGATATATTTGTACTTACCTTGTTAGGGATAGGAATCCGATATTTTTGCCTTCGATATTTTTGTTCCGATATTTTTGTATATCGATATTAGTGTATTCGACATTTTGTCAGACATTCCTTTTAACCATAACTGTATTTACACAGTGCTTAGTACCCCTGGGAAGGTGTTGAAGTGACAGGTATGCAAAAAAACAAAAGAATTACTTATGGTCTTATATTACTCTAATCTACATTTTGGAAGCTCCCTTTTATCCTAAAACTATTTGCACAGTTTGTAGCAGTCTATATTATGATGTGTGTAATGCAAGTATAAAATACCGACTTACACATTCAATGTACTTTCTGTCACATGCTGTGACCTCATAGCACTAAAAATACACAAGTCACTATTCCCCACTGCGCCAACCAAATTCAATTTTGTGTCTATGTGGTTACATACAGACCTCTGCAGTGCATTAAATAATAGAGGTTTCATAATGTGCTACAGTGCATGTCCCAGTGAGTAAATGTATTTTTCATTTAAGCTACCCATTATTTTACATGGAGCTACCTGATGGTGAAAGACCTAAAATACTAACAAAATATTTTGGGGCTGATTTATGAGAGGCTTGCGCTACCGGAGCATCACTTTTTTTTAAACTTTGGCGGCACAAGCCTCTCAATCATATCTATGAGGCGACGCAAAGTCGCCCTGCGTTGCTTTGCATCGCCTCATAGATATGGAGTAAGACAAAGCAGTGCAAGTCGCAGAATTGCCTTGCACTACGTCAAGTAAGCATTCCATAGGCATTGCAGTGGGTGTTCCCACGCAACACCCATGGATTTTGACGCAGCCCCAGATTTGTAAAACTACGTAAACCCTGGGTAACTTCAAAACCTAACACCTCCCCACAGTAGGCATAACGAGGAGAAATGTTTTCATTTCTCCTTGTTTTTCCTCTTTCTATGTGTGTTCCCCTTTCTATATATGCTGCATTCTGCATTCTGCAGCACACATAGAGAGGGGAAAACCCCTCTCAAGATTCTTTTTTTGCAGGAATGTTCCCCTTCCTGCAGAAAAACAATCCTGCCAATGTTGGCTTTAGGAAGCAATTTGTGCGCCAACGCAAGGGGAAAGGACAGGAATGCACCATATTTCATAAATAAGGGTCATTCCTGCCCTTTCACATTGGCGTAGGGCAGAGCAGCAAGAAGATTTGCTGCGCTGCCCTACGCCAATGCCTCATAAATGAGGCTCTTTGTTTTAGCCACATCTCTGACCAATCCCCCACGCTCACTAGCCTTTGGTTTGCTAAACACTGTTTAATTTATTTCCCCAATGTAAAAAAATTAGCTGTGGGAATTTGGGGCGTTTATGGTTGTCGATAATTGCCAATGATGAGGAGGAGCAAGCTCTATACATTTTTGTCAGGAGGGGGTCCTGACGCTTAAAATATTTTGACAGGGGGTCTCAGAATCAAAAGTTTGAAGACCTCTGATCTACACATAGCAGTAAATCTAGGAGTGTAGTATTATTACTGTTTTGTACATGTGGCCCCAAATGAATTGGTTCAGCAGTGGTTCTGGTCAATACCTACTGATAATAATGTTCCCCGATTTGAGTACTATTTAGTTTAGTTAGAAAGACCATACATTTTCTTTTTAAAATATATATTTTCATTTTCATTAGTTTTCCATTTTATCTAAAACAATCAGCAGAGTGGCATTCAGGTTTGAAAACCCTCACATTCAGTTTTAGGTATGCCCACACATAATGGGCGCCAACCATACATTTATATGATCAGGACTTTATAATTTAGTGGCCGACTATTTGCTCTTGGCTTTATTATAGGACTCTGCTAAAAAAAAATAGGCTATCTGTTTTAGTTTGATTTTTAAAGCAATATTGTATGGACATCTTAGTACGTAAGGTAGATCAGTTTGCAGTTTGGAGATGTTTAGCACATACAATCACAAATGGTTTGGGGTACTGATTTAATGCTTTATTTATTACAGATTTGACTCCATCAGGGTGACAAAGTACACTGACGCCATGATGGAGTAACCAGACTCTGCATTTAGAGATGTCAACCAGCCTAGCGGACATCTCCTACATTGGCAGGAATCACTGTCACAGTACCGCTCATCAAACTTTTAACATATTTTTATTTTCAAGAGCAAAATTGCAAAGCAGGATTTTCTTTTTGGAAATTAAAAAACTAATCCCCAGACCATCACTGATGACCTTTGATCAGCAATTAACCACGCTGCTCTGCCTGCCTTTCCACAATGGGATTTCCACATCGGCGCATTCACACCCACATTCAATGGGAGCTCTCCAACAAATTTCAACCCTGTCACAATAATTGGTTGCAACAATCAATGTGATGCATGGGCTCTTAACCCACTACAAGATGGTGCTCAAGATCCCCAGCCCATCACTGCTGACCTTTGATCAGCAATTAACCAATTCATAGGGACTATCTGTCACCAATTAGGGCTAATTGTCATTTGATGATCACCTTTATTTGTTACTTGTCTTTTTGTCCACCTTTTCATTCCTTTACTGTAAAGCGCTCTGCTACCTTCGGGTCTTGTTAGCGCTATAGAAAACTTCTAAATAAAAATAAAATAAAATAAATGACCCCCTCCAAGTCCTCACTCCAGAGGCACATGAGGAGGGGTAGGTCGTTGGTGAAGTTCTGGATCTTTGTCTTTCCATCATGTGAATTGAGGTTATTATTCCTTCCCCTGGGCTCACTTACAAAATGTCAATTTTAATTTTACTTTCCAACAGCACGTTAAAAATGTTAGCGTTTATCTCAGTGTTTCTCTTGAGGAGGTGATGACATCACCCTCATTGGGTAAGTGTTTTACCCCTTTTGACCACAGTGTATGAAACCACCACCTATATGTTTTATGTATGTGTCACATGCATTTCTAACTTGGTTCCTATCACTACCTGTTATAAATCACAAACTCAGGCATGCTAGTATTGCATGCATCTACAATTGCTATACAAGACTTCTCTGTATGGTGCTATTTTATGATTTCTTTTCATATCTTCCTCACCCAGGTTATTGATTTTACATTCTGCAGGTACACTGATAGGGTACTTAGTGTTTTGTCACTAGTTGTTGCATCCTTGGTCCCAGATACTGTATAGATTAGTTATACATTTTACGGTCCTGAAGAATTGCCCTAGATCACATCTTGACTAATTGACGGCATGAAACATGTTGACAATATAATAAGTCACCAGGGATCATTGTCCCCACTGGTGACATCATGTTTCTAATAAGGCAGGCATACTCATGGATTAAAATTTGATTTGAGACTTGCCTAGCCATTTTTAAGCCATTATCGCTAAATCCACACCTACGTTTTTTCAACCTACTCAAAAGGCCCTCAACTTGCACTTAAGTCCGATAAAGAGCCCCCTTGAGGGTGCCCGTCAGGCATTGCAGCGCCGGCCCGACAAAGAGCAAGCCCGATAATGAAGCATGACACCCGCAAGGGTGTGTGAAGGCCCCATTTCCAAAAAGAGAACTCATCTCCTTGTAGTGGCTCCTTTTTTCTGACCTTCTTCCCTTTGTCCCCTTTAAGAACAGCATGCCTTTTTCTTTTAAAACCTTTTAATCTCATTTACCGCCACTTTTTGATGGCAGTATGTGAAAGTAAAAATTGGACATTTGACTACCCATTCTAAATCAGGCGGGCAGTCAAATGGCCAAACCTTCCACAGCTTTTACTCAGCCGATCTGTTGCAGGAGTATGTGAGCAATGGAGACGGAGTAGTTTCTGTCACTGACATACTGGAAGTCCGCCTGAATCTAAATGAGGCCTCACAGTCCAAAATTCATAAGGTAAATTGTAATGCTAGATTTCAATTCAAGGAGGACTTTTTATGTGTAAAATCTATCCCCAAGAATTTAGCTTTTTTAACCCCTAGATTTTGACCTCATTCTGGATCTAAAGACTGCTGAACATGCCTGTCTAAGCTCTTTGCAAAATAACACACCATTCACTTTGAGTGCAGTTCCTGGAATCTCATACTTGTTCAGACAGGGGTTCAAAGCATAAGCTGAGGATTGAAACTGTATAATATTTGACACCTAGCCTCCTGTGAGGTAACTTTAGAAGTATGTGCTGTCTGTAAAATCATATGGATTGATGAGAAGTAGCTGAGGGGAGTATAATTGTTAAGAATTTACAAAACAAGAAAGTCTTCTGTAATGTCAGCTGTTATGTTGAGAACTTGTAGCAACAGCTTTCAAATGTCAAAGTTTAGAGTTAGACCTTTTAAGTGCCAGGTGCTAATTTGATACTTCCTGCTGGGATGGGTTCAACCAATATTTAAATGTGAATCTATTTAGCTTCTGCTAATGAGACTTTCCAGAATTGTGCCAACTCATAGTAGAGCAAAGTTTTCCCAAGGAAAATAACAAGAAATGTAGTGGAGTTTAAGGAGATTATCTCCTTTGCCTTGAATGCATGACTATCTATGCAAGTCAGCTAGTTTTCACTGGGGGAATATTTCGCATTTTCTGATACCGACCTGCCCGAGAACTAGCAAGGTGCATGAGAAATGTGTTTTTTCCTATGGAGGGATACAGTTGACGCTCTCTACCATGTGCAACATTATCCAGAGGTTTCAGTGGGATTTAGATATTTGCAAACTAAGGGGCAGATGAACATTTTATGCAGTGCAGCAAGGCAATTTGCTGCATCCTGTGAGAGAGTCATCAGAAATTAGCCATATTTGCGAAGATTTGGCAATTTTATGATGCCTCCTTGCGCTTTCGCACAAAAAATCTGCCATGGTACAAGAGTGTCTGTGTTATGAGCAGGATAATTTTAGGGCAGGAAGGGACATCTTTCTGCACAAAAAACAATCCCTAATGGCATGCATCACACATAAAAAAGAAGTATCGAGGAGAAATACATGTATTTCTCCTTGTTACTCCAGGGTCTGGTTGGTGTACCATTATGGCACATTCCCAGGTTTACATGTCTTTGTAAATCTTCGAGAGCTCCAAAATCTGTGGGTGAGTGGGGGAAACACCCACACTCTACCCATGTGTTACCTTGATTTACCAAACCACGTAGAGCCAAGCAAGGTGACTTTGCATGGCTTAGTAAATCCCAGTTAAGGGCTTGCGTTGCCTTGCGTCGCCATGAGTGATGCAAGGGCAAAGCAAACCTTTCCTAAATCTGGCCCCAAATATCATTAGACTTTACTAACATAATTTTGCTGCAAATATGGGAGTCTTACAGCAAGGAAATCTTGTAATATTGGCACAAAAATGCCATTTCTGATAACTCAGTTGAATGGATTTTTCTTTACAAGCTCAGCACAAGCACTTTTCAGCGTATTCAAGACATGAAGAGGGCAAGAGAAACAGATGACTCCTAACCTTTCTGAACACATTTTCAGATTGCCTGGACCCGCCCATCTATATTTTTCCTTTGGAAAGGGCTTGCATCAAGGCTTTAACGAGTCAGCCTCCTGATCATTCACCACTGTGGACATCACGGTCTGCATGAAAGTGGGCAGATTGTTTCCTTCCTGATAAGATTTTCTCCTGAAGGCTGATACTTAGGGAGAAACCTGTGAATACCAAGGAAGCTCCTGGCTTTGAAGAGGCTGGCTGTTCTGGGTTACTTTATGTTATGTTATGTTATGTTACGCCATTCTTTTAGAGCGCACGGCTACCCCAGGGGGTGTCCCGGCGCTTTGACAAAGAGGCCTGAAAACCCAGAAACACAAAGGCTGCAAAACCGCTGCGATCTCAGGATTAAACAGAAAAGAGCGTGGTCTTAAGCTCCTTCCTGAAAGCTAGGAGGCTGTTGGCTTTACGAAGGGAGAGGACTTTAATCCTGAAGCAGACGAGAACCAGTCATGAGGAGTAAAATATTCCTGTTTGGACGGGGTTTTTGGTGGTGGCATGCCTGCAGTGGATTAACCAGGGGGGTTTGGTGCTTGGAGACCATTTCTGAAGATTTCAAGAAAAGCGGCCTGTAGCTATGTTTAAAATCTGAGCACAAGATTTATAGCTCAAACCGGGTGATGCTTTAAATCCAAGCTGGCAAACCTGGCATGAACAGCGACAAAGGGAAGTGAGTTTGTGCTGCATGGAGCTTTTTGGAACTTGAGGTCCGCTCGTCAATAAATGCTCCTAGAAGAAGTTGTTGGCCTTCTACAACAGAATAAGACACTGTGTCCAGGTAGGTTTCATTGAAGATTTCTGAAGTCTATAAATGCTTCTAATTGCAAAACTTAATTTGAATATACACACTCAACTTGTATCTGACCATAAGTCCTCCAACTCGTCTTTTTTTTCTGTTACGAGTGATATATTTAATAGTCGTAGGTTTTCACATTGATTCCTAGCTTACAATTTTACCTTTAGTTTTCACTGGCGACATCTTCAGTTTTTATTAGATTTTAAGTTACACTTTTTAAGATTTATTTTTTTCGGTGGCATTCATTATTTTGGAATTTACATAAATGATGAATGTTATTCAATGTTTTCACTGAATGTTTATTGATGTTATTCTTCTTTTTCGTAAAACGTTTGAAACCCTAATCTATTTTCCTTATCTTGCCTTATTATTCTTGAAAAGGTTTCATCTTTTTACTTCAATACCGCATGGACACCAATGCTCTTTATTTCTTACTGTTTGGTGGTGATGGCCGCTTAATTATATAGAACACCTTCATGTACTTTGCCTGAGCTACAATGCAAGAGGATCCAAATAAGTCATATGTAATCATACATTAATAAACCAATCACATATTAATAAGTTAGAGTGACCCAAATGGTACACTAGAATAGGTTTCTTCGGTTTTGCATACACTTTCTGAAATATGTTCAGTGAACACCTTATACATGAAGTCCACACATTCTCAATCTTCCTTTACATAGTTCAGTTTCAGAGATGGCTTTAGAATTCCACCTGTGTTACTGCAGTCCTCTGAGAATTATCTCATGTATTCACATTCATTAAATCTTGCAGTAGGTCAGATACATTCTAGGATGCAGGAATGAACAAAATTACTCCAAGCAGTCCCACCCTCAAATCACAGGACACAAATAAAGAGGCAGGGACACCGATGGTATGAAATATACATCTTACTTTGAAGAGTTCTGTGTGCTTTATTCTTTACACAAATAGAATGAACGCATCACATATTTACATTTAACAGGTGTTTTGAAGCAGTGCCATTTTATATTTTGTCGTATCCTTTTGAGGAGCTAGCTGAATGTGAATTGAGAAAACACATGTAGAAGGGAAGCCAATTGTCCAAAGTGTCACAAATAAGACTTTCTCCAAAGATCAGTTTATCAAGGTTTAACTAAAAGAAGATTTGGGTTTCGATGGTAATTGAAAATTGCAATATTACATCATTGAAAGTAAACAAGCCATGTGGATTTCTTTCCTGGTACATGACTTAGGTTCTCATCAGGTCCAAACTTGCAGTCCAAAATAGGTTACTCAACATACAGCCTAGTGAAATATTTCTCTTTACATGTCCCTTTTCAATTTTCTGCCACAATTAATTTAGCAAAGAGACCCATCAATGAAATCCTGAAATAGTTTGAGTCAATTATAATTGAACAGTTAGTTGCATGAGGTGTTCATTTCACTTGACTGTCTCTTACACTGTACTTCCGTGATTAGATATACAATACATAGTACAGAACAAGGGACATTAAAACAGTCCCTTCTAATAACATATTATCAAAGAGTCAAGTTTTCAGGAGTGGATGCTTTGCTGCCAATAACAGTCTTCTCTTGTGATCAGTTGTGTCTGCCTTTTCATCAATGTCACTCTCTGTAACTGAGTTATATAGGAATGCTTGAGGGCATACGTTGTACAGTCTACACAGAATGGTATGCTTTTTAGATCTGTTTTCCATCATGGTCGACCTTTGCAAATGGTCTTTCAGTCTTTTTCTTTAGATAATGGAATTTCAAACCAAGATAACATGTGATTTGTAATTATGGATGCATACAGTTTAACATGAAAAAACCTATGTTCTGCATTAAGATCCAGTATAACCATTCCTAACTTTCAACCAGCCTTTCACCTGACTTGGCTGAGACACTGATAGCTTTCCCTTCATACCTCCAATTGTGTACTGTCTCATAAAACCACCCCAGCAACTCATTGCTGACCTCCTATATGGGTTTGAAGCATTCCTTGTCACAACACTGATACACTTTATTTGCTACATCTGGAATACCTTCTGTAGAATTATCTACCATTGGTGTGAACACTCAGACAAGGGCAGTGGACGGGTTAAAATACACTGCATGCACGGAAAGATTCAAACATTCTTGAAGACCAGGAGTGAGCCATGATTCAAAGAAAGTACATGTATACCTGAAGACCTTCTACAGCCACAGTCATGTAACCTTTGGTGATTTACCAGTTTTATAAAAGAAATAGACTTGACTCCATACATTAGATCTTCTCCCAACCTATCACATTGATAAATAACAATCAAACATTAGGACGGGACTGCACAATTAGTGCAATAAACCTCATGCGTTGCAGCTGGAAAGCATCTTCCACTTATGACCCCAGCAGAAGTGAACATTATGAGACTGGCTATACTGCTGATGGAGGAAAGGAAGAGTTTGCGAGGATTGCAATAATGAGAAAAATTGCATTTAGCGCAAACATTTTAACAGAGGGTTATGGGTAGGAAAATAGAAATGGGAAGTTAGAACAAGAGAAAACAAACATTTGAATAAATATTGAGCCTGTGAACTTGAACATCAAAATATCATCTTGATATTGAAGTGTTGGACAATATGCACTATTTTTGGTCGAGCTTACACCCTACATTGCTACATGTTGTGCTAGAATGAGAGGAACCACACCAGCTGACCTGGTCCAGTACTTTTTCCTAAGGATCCAAAACTTTTGTGTTTTCAGTCTTTTATTTTTTAACCCCTTAAGTGCTGCGTCGGGACATTGGCCGACGGCAGCACTACCTCCCCAGTGCTGCGCACGTCCATTGGACGTTCATTCAGCACTAGTTCGAATGGACAGCGCAGCACTGGGGAGGGAATTGCGCCGCAGCTAAGGTGTTAAGATCAGTTTGAAGACAAACTTTGTTATTGGCTTAAAAGACAGTGATTATGTATCGCATCTCTACCAACAGTCTTAATAGTTGCACCTACTTCATCTCTTTTTCTTTCTATCAGAAACACTGTGACAAAAAACTCACAAGGGGTGGGGTGCCTAACAGTTAAAAAGAAAAAAAAAGAAAAGTGAGTCATGCACACTTAGATGTATAGTATATTGTAAAGAATTAAATATATATTTTTATATATACTATATATCTTTGTACATATATGTATATATGTGTATATCTATAAGAGGTATGTGCAATGGATACTAAACATCCAACAACTTAAGAAGACAAACATTCAAGTAAGTCAAGAATTAAATAAAGAAATAGCAGAAGTACAACAAACTCAGACAATGAAATAGTTATTCATATGAGAAGCACTATACATAATTAAGCAAATAGTTTACTACTAGGGGCAATTAGCACATTAAGAAGCAGGAAAGTGGTATTAGCCAATCAAAAAACTAATCTTGAGCACCAGGATGTGCTTCCTCGTCCTGATTTGGAGCACTAGGTTCCTAACTTGGACACACTAGGTGTTAAAGTGTCTCGGCCGTACAGTCCGTTGCCAAAATGCACTTATCTATAAGATACCTTTTATATCATCAAGGACCTAGTTAAACTTCCAGGATTCCACCCTGTGCGGACATGTTTAGTAAAACTCATTTGGGATGGTTTATAAATACTTTATCAAGAGTCCCTCTTAGGCTCTGGAAAAAAGTCCAGGAACCTCCCTTTATATATGTGTGAATATGTATATGTGTTGTAAAGTGTACAGGCATTGTGTATATTCACCACTGTGTCCCTAAAGCAGTGTCAATGTATTAGCTAGGAAATGTAATTCAAATGACCATTCCCGCCCACAAAGCTGTAACGCGTATGATATACACATCCAGGTCTAGATTTACAAACATTTTGCTGACTTTTGTGAAGCCACTGGGTGCGGAGTGTTGGGCAAACCAGGATTTACAATGTTATGTATCCCAAAGTTAGGAAAAATTGTGAGAGACACTACTTTGTGTCAAGAGGGCATTCCATGGGTGTGATGGACATTGATGGACATTCCCAGGCAACCACCCACCAATCCCTATTTACTAAAATTTGTAGACAGGGACATTCACTGAGTTCTCATGCAACCACCCATAATTTTTGCTGCAAATCATTAGCATTTACATCTGTAGACAGGGATTTGCGCCAAAACCTTATACTACTCGAGGCAGACATAACGAGGAGAAATGTTTTAATATCTCTTGATTTTTCCACCTTTGCTTGTGTGCTGCACTGTACAGTACACATACCAAGTGGGAAAAGTATTAAAGGGTAGTTTTTGTACCGAAAAGGCCTCCTTCCAGTAAAAAAAACTGTTTTAAGGAACGCACATATCCTTGCACTGTGGCCCATGGCAGCCAAAAGTGCGGACACACTGGGGGATAGAAAAAAATGCACTATATATTTAAATAGATATGACACATTTCTCCCTTTTCGACACTACTGGACTGGAACTTTGGCTGCTTTGTGTCAAATATTAGTAAATCTGGGCTTCAAAATGTAGCCATTAGTTTTCACAATTACCTGAGCACCTACATTATTGGAAAGTGTATCAATCAACGTGTCTAGGAAGGCATTTATGGATATATGTTTTAAGAGGAAAAACAACTACGAAATGATTTATAATCCACATTTTCTCAACTATACAGATACATAATGTATAACCTGCGTATATTATGCACACATTGGGATAAGGCGATGGGGCTTGGTAGTTCGAATGAATGTGAAAATGATGAATGCACATGGGTGCATTGCAACTCCCTCACTATGCACGAGTCACAAGTGAATGGATGTGAAACCTCAGAATGCACTAAAGCAGACTAAACCAGACAAATGCCATATGTTTTTCACTAAATGCACGCCTAATTCTGGACATTTGTGAATCGGGCTCAATCATCTTTGAAGACTCATTGCATAAGGGAAGAGCAGGCCACACTCCATTTAAACTAGGGAAACATGATTTATTCTATTAAAGGCACTATGTTTAAATACAGACTGGAACTACATCTGGAATAGACTTTTCTTCTCCCTTCTCTCAGATTTCAAATGTATTGACTTTAAAAAACTGTGGAGAAAAAGTGCACAATTGAAAATAAGCAATAAAGTGGTCATGTGGAAAGTACCACGTAGAATCTCTCTAAACCTCCTCAATCCTGGTTAAAAATCTGTGAATCCAGTGGTGGGCAGAGTGGTACCCTGGAATCATATGTGTTTGGCATCTGGGTGCCACTTCTCTGGGGGAACCATGAACCACTCTAGGTGGCAAATAAGTAATACATATTTCTAGCTGATTTTAAAGGCCCTCAGATGTTTTAGAACGTATTTTACGTAAGTTATGGTTTATATTTTAGGCTTCAAGAAAAGAGTATGTGAGATAATATCTCAACTCCCATGGTTAACCTGTAATTGGTAGTGGTAACTCTGCTTGGTGTCTGCTGAGGTTAGACACCTCTGTTTGACTACTAGAAATATCAGAGCAAGTTTGACCCCAATCCACCTTCACCCAGTTGTTGACTATAAAAAGGAAGAAGATTATTGGATTACAGTCAGGCTGGCTCGCGCTTCTTGAAATTCCAGAAAGTATTTTGTTTTCTTGCAAATAATTTTACGTTTGTTGGCCCACTACTCTAGTAGACCCCTTCAAACAACAATTGCAGGACGCCGCTAAGGATAAATGGCATATAATCTTTGTCAGTGGGGAATAAGCCTAGAACCATCTTTGACATCTCCTTCCAAAGGACATTGGGATAAATATTCTTGCAAAATCAAGGTCTATATTTGTACACTTGCTATGTTTGCATCATTGCAATGGCAATTCTTGCATTGTTCGGTGTAACTGCACCTGCGCCTTCAGGTCTATTTTCACTCAGATTCAAGTGGTCCAGAAAGCAGCAACCAGCTTAACTTTTGGGAGGATAATATGAGAAATGTTTATCCAGTGCTTCTGGTCTTGAAATTTGCTGCTGAGAGCCCCACTATATCAGTTCGAGCATGTAGCTAATGATGTAGATCATTCTTATCTAAAGGCAACAGTAAACAACTCTTTTCAACAGTCTCAGAAACAGCAATCCTCCAGGTTTGGAGATGTCTGGCCATGTATAGTACATGACTCAGGCATGGATGTATACGTTGGCAGAAAGGGTACTCTATAGCAAGGTTGACAGGGCGCTTTTCACGCCAACATAATGGGCCATCCACCAGATTTAAAAGTGGGCGGGCCTTTCGTGTAACCACAAAAGAGATTCCTTGGTCTCTGCTGTTGAGGTTAGACCCCTCTGATGGCCTGATGGAGTAAGGGCTGTGGGAGGTTGACCTATAGATATGCCCATCAAATTTAGATGGGCGACCATATGGGTCAGTTTTCACTGACCATCATCTTCAAGAAAACCCTGACCGTAAGGGCCAGTAAAAACTCCAAAATGCCCCTCTTGCCAGGGGATAACTCAAGGGGGCACTTTTTTAAAAAAGATTTCAACAACAAAAAATCTCGCTTTTGGGGTTTTGTTTTTGAAAATAAAATAAAAAACGTAACTTTGCTGCATGGCTCCATCATGTTTGATGGAGTTGTATGGCAAAGTTAGAATGCATTGATAGAAACTGCCTCAACGGCAGTTCCTGTCAATGCATTAAATGTCCGCCGGCAATGAACATTTATAAATTTGGCCGTCGGAAACTCCGCCGGCTGACTGCCAATATATAAATCTGGCCCTCACTCACATATTCACTCTTAGAAAATGTAATTTCTAAAGGTATGCATGTACTGCCAGTGTAACCCCTACCTATTAAAATGTAACATTGGAAGATACAAAACTGAAGCGAGTCTTCTCTGTTTCAGCACTACATCAGTTCTCAAAAACTTTGCCTGTTCATGATGAAGAGACTTCGCTGACAGCTCCGGAGTGGCAGATCATTCTCAGTGTTCCCACCTATGATCTGGAATTATCTTCCTATTCAACTACAATCAACTTCAGGAAAAACATTAAGTCTGCTTATTACACCAGCCTTGTTTGGCCTCTATAGAGCTATTGAATCTGGATTCAGCACTATGGACCCCCTTTAGTGTGCGCATAGGTTGATACATGGGCTGGAAAAACTACATTTTGCATACATACATTTTAAGGTAGGAATCTGGTAGAAAAGAGGAGGAACCTAAGTACTGTTATGATGATTTGCAAAATAGCAATATTTTAAGAGAATGGTTTTAGTATTTTGAAAGAACCACACTGCACTCTGAGAAAGGTTTTTACTTGCATACTCATTGCATACAGTGACAAACCTGAATTGAGGAGTGATTGTACAATCTACGTACTTTTGGATATAACCAGTATGAAACTGAAGGGAGTATTTCTCATTTGCACTGTCTTGTCTAACTAAAGGTTTGTGTAATCTGGGTGTCCCTGGCTCACAAAGAGGTGCGTTTATTGAGACATAAGAGACCATCTTTCTATATTTCTTGAAGACATTGTAGACTATGTTTGGGAGAATGAAGCATGATGTCCAAACTAAAGTTGGAGACCAAAGAGAAATCTTTAGGAATACCAGACGATGCATGATTCAATGCATTATGTACCCGCACGGCACATCAGTGCTAAAAAACTATTTTTAAGATACTTTAAATTACATCTCAGGGGACAATGCAGCATGGAATCAAGACAAATTCATGTTTCAACTGCGGCAGATGTTGACAAGCGGAAACTAATTTTGGAAGTCTTCACAGTGCTGTTGTATGGGGTATTCCAGAAAGTGCAACGGCTTGCCAACCAGAAGCCACTTGTTGCTACTTTCTTAAGTTTAAATTTAAAAATTAAAATTCTTAACTAGCTGTTTTTGATGATCTCAAAATGTTGTCTTGAAAGGAGGTTGCAAAACAGCTTCTTGTGCAATAACAGAACAAAACAACATAACATGTTTTAAGAAAGTGAACATTCAGCCCCTTGTGATCTTGGTGCTGCTGATCAGATGTTTATTGTTACCCAAGGCAATGGTACTTATTTTATTGACCACAAAATGATTACAGACTAAGTGGACCTTCTGGGATTTGAATCCGTGACCATGTGTTCAAATACATGCTACTGGAGTGGATGTATTGGCCCACTGAGCGGCCAGACCTGAGATGGGGTGATGGTTAGCTGTGCAATATGCCTGGAACAATATTTCAATAATGTATTCAGTTCTGGTGCTCAGGGTAGCAGCATGATTGCTGATGACACACTGTCTTGTTGTTTTGAGTGGCAGAAAAGATAAGTAGCTACATTCTGTGACCATTGGAGGTTGGTTCTCATACAGTCTGATAAGTCTAAGTTGACACTCTTAACATAGTCAATCGCTGTCAATACCAAGGTAATTGTGGCCCGGGCCTTATGAGAGAAGCTGTGAATAGATAGGATTCCATTTGATAGTGTAAACACATACACACATGCTTTTGGAATTATGTTAAAGATATTTGTACGTGAAGTGCTATATAAAGGTAGTCAGCATGAGTAGCTGTAGTAATATGCCCCATTAGTGGTTGAAGTGCTAGATCAGACTCTAAGAGTACTCGTGTGAGTAATAAGTGTACGGGGAACATCACTTACAACGCATTTTTTACAACGCACTACCATTACATCGCAACCATTACAACGCATACCATTACAACACATTGCGCTGGGGGGCGCTCTAGGATAGGGAATATATTTCATTTACTATCCAACACCTTCCCTGCTATCCACGGGGACTGGAGTTGGAATAGTAAATTAAATAATTCACTATCCAGCGCCTAAAAGCATTATGCGTTGTAATGGACTGCGTGGTAAAAACTGCGTTGTAAAGGCATGCGATGTAAAAGCATGCGTTGTAGTGACACCAATCCTAAGTGTACACATACTGTTGGATATGTTCCCAGAGACTCTGCCCAGGTGTTTACAATTCTGTAGGTAGAGCCAACAGATATGTCAGTTTTCATCAAATTCGTGTTGAGGTAGTTATGTTGCATCCAGTTATTGATGCCCAACAGTCTGCTGAAGAAGGTAAGAGCAATAACAAAACATATACTTGGCACAATCCTGAAAGCCAAACAGCTGGTAGGTAAGACGTGGCTATATGTTTCTTCCAGCATGATATATAGGTATTCTTAACAAAACCCATCTGAGTAAAGCTTTGTTCCCAGAAAGACACAATTGATACAAATTGGCTCCATTGTTGGTCCACTGTGTTAAAGGGCGGAAAGACAATTGATCGTGAATTATCCTTAAGTGCTGGAGCAGGATTGATAGATTGATGCATCTTTGTGCACAGCGCAAGAAAGTTGACTAATCTATGTTCAATACTACATAACGCACTGTGTGCATAATGACCCGCAAACAAGTAAACTACTTTCTAAGCTACAATAAACAGATAGAAGGGATTCAGTATGCAGTGTGTTGTGTTGTAAATAGTGAATAGTTGCATGTCTTAGCAAGGAGGAGAATGCATGACAAAAAAGTTGATAAGGCCAAGTTGGTAAAATCAAAGGACAGCTTTCCACCTAACTGAACAAATACATACTGGTTGTATGAGGATTAAAGGTATCCACAGTTTTGATCCCATTCTTCCAAGATGCTGTGAGGTGCTATATGGCTCTCTTTGGTGTCAAAGAGATCAAATGATGAGGAATAGTTTGTGAAGAGCTTTCCTATGGTGGGTGAGCTAAGCTCCTACTCTTGCATATTATGATTAAGGCAAATCAGGCCATACAATGCCAGATTGTTTGGTTGTAAAATGTTTGCAGCTTGGGAATTTATCTGAATGGGTGCTGACATATCCTTAAACATTTTTACAGTACTGTGGCAAACATGCATTCAATGCTAATTCAAGAATCTTGACCCCACACCACATTCACATTCACTTACTTGAACACAGGTACTATAGTTCAGAGACACCTATATTAAGTATATAATAATGGTGGCTAATGCAGGCATTAAAGGTGATGTAATATTACTTACACTCTATGTAACAGTTCTGCATTCATATATTGCCCACATGGGAGGTACTGGTTGATTGAATGGTATTTGCTACTTGGTCTCTCAGGAAATAACAAAAGTGTTATCACCGAGGTATTACATTTGGCTCTACATAACAATTATTTTCAGTTTTAATATCGGTATTGTTTACACATTTCTAAATAGTATGGGGTTCTAATAGGGATGCCTGTTATGTAAATATTTAAATGTTTTACTTTGAACATCTCTATATCTTAAATGAGATACTGAGAAGGTCAATAATTTGGAATAGATTCACAGAGGACACATTTCAATTGTCGAGAGGGATGCAGGTTGGTTAAAACATTTTCATGGGCATATTAAAGTCAATACAATTTAGGATACATTTGCTGAGGATATTGGAAAAACATTGGTCAGTTATTTGAATGTACACTTTTCTACCATTGCAGGGAAACTGTCAACAGATATATTTAGGACAAAGTCAGGCAAAATAATTCAGTATGTAAAGAGTTTTTACCAAGTTTTTTTAAACAGAATGTGACCTTAAAGCCACCTACTCAGGGTAGAACAAATCCTTTTAAATTAACACCCTTATAAAATGCCAGGATTAAAAAATGATACAACAATGTAAGAGACAATTTTAGCCAACAGATATTCTTGAGAATGTAGTCAATAAAGCATTGATATTGGATAATATGGGTCTTTAGAAACTACAGATGAGAGATCAGAAGGTGTGAATAACTCTTACTAGTAAATATTCCACTCTGTTAGGGATGTAAAGATACTTATCTTTACAAACTGAGTGCTAATCAAAATGGATAAAAAACTGAATGAATTATTTGTTGAAAAACCTCTGCATGGTATATAAATGTGAAATGAACTTAGGAGATAAATTGTTACATATACATCTTTCAATAATAGAATATACTCAACATGAATTAGCACAAAGGAAGAATGGAACATTTGCCTTTTTATCATGCTATAACTGCTATAACATTATTACAGGATAGTTTCATATCCATATATGGGAAGGGATATACATATACCACAAAATTGCACTTGGGTGAATAGCTTTGTGATGTAAGCAGTCATGCCCATGTGGCATATATACTGTTGACATTACAAGACCTGTGAATCATAATCATTTAACATGGTTCTCTTAATATAGCAAATAATATTTCATCAGTGGGATGATGCTTTCAACTTCATAGCCATACTGTTGATCAAATACTATTGCAAGTGGATTACATACCCTTATATGAAAAGAGGAGTAAATACAGAAAAGGTTTAAAGAGAAACATAATGCCCGAGCACAACCTCTACATGAACTAATGAGGCATTTCATTTTGCTTGCTTTAAATGGGAGGATAATTTGTCAGTAACAGATAAGATACTAATAGATAGTAAATAAAATTAGATGGATCAATAGTACTATCAAAATGACGGAATGTACAGCACCTGAACTTATGTTTGGGACTGTTATAGAGTCAATAAGGGTTATTCCTAATGGATGAAATCCATTTTCAGGTTACCATTGATGTATTGCTGTCTGGGTTAAAGGGATAACACCTGCTTGAAGGCTAAAGACAGATTTGGATGATCAAACATGAATGTTCATGGACTTTTTCATACCACTACTTACATTTATTAGTTGTGGGGTACATATAAATAGATTCTGAACTGCAATTTTGTTCAGAAATAATACAATTGATTTTCTTTTTTGTGTGTTTTGGGTTGACAAACTTAACATGTTTATATATATTATTTTTAAATAAATTGGGAAATTATAGAATATCACAATGTATTTCCTGATGAACAAACAAGTGTGCTTTAAAATCATTGAATAGGTTTGGACTGATACTATTTAGCCAATTATATACTTTGTGAATGCGCATTTATAAAAAACTAAGATGATATTGCCACAGTATTTGAAGCCTAGTTGATGAACACAAGATAATCCAAGATACATAATATGACACAGAAACACACCAATCTCTGAATCTTGATTTTAAACCTCTTTGTGGTGAAGGGCACAGTTATGGTAAGCCTCAGATTTGTTTGTGAAAAGGTTAGTAATGAAATTTCATTTCTTATTAGTGCGGGACAATATGCAATTTCCTTAGATAGGACACACCATAAAAACAGATGCTTTATGTGCTATTAGAATCTGCACATTAGAAGGTGGCAATATGTAAGTGTCTTGATTAATTGGTATATATAAATAACTAATGCATCAGTCATATTTGTGTATTTTAATGTTTTAATGTTAGGGGACCATTGCAGTTGCCTCTCTGGATGATTTAGGTTTGAAAATATAGTTGCTGTAATGCTGGACTGTCCTATCTTTTTATGTGTGGGCACTCCGCAGTCATAAAGATACTACTAGTAGAATATCTTTTTGAATAGCAAATAATTATAAGTTTACCTTTGTGAATCAACTCTAGCTGTTTTATAAATATTCCACTTCAGGCACTATAGTAACAACTATATCTAAAATTATTTGCATCTAAATCCTTACAGGAATAGTATGATTCTATACAAGGAACACTGAAGCAGATTACGTTGGAAATAAACAATTTTTGTGGATTTACCTCACCACTAATCTGTGATTTGAGTACCATGTTACTATCTGGGAAAGAAAACATAATAGCACACAGGAATGCACGTATCCCTGTATTGAAAGGTGGTGAAAGGCTGTTTACCAGTGGTGTCCAATGCAGGTTCACGAGGACCAAATCCATGTCCGATTTTTAGGATACCCATATAAAATATTTTTATGTACAATTAATGTGAATGTTTAACATGTATTCAGGAATTATTAAATAGAGTTTCATCTGAGACTACTAGTATACTTGATGACCTATCATATATGCCTATCCTTGAAGTTAGTACAAATATTATTACTGTATATGTCAAGTCCTTGGTCTAAACTGACAATGTGAGATTTTGATTCCTCTCAAATCAATGTACTCCTTCATTTTATTGGGAGATCTTTACTGTTACACAAATGATCCTTCCAAACAGGCTGGTCTTTCAGCCTGTTTGGAAGGATCATGCATCAGCGCTGTTGCTGTATGCATGTATAGCAACATGTAGATGTTATAAAATCCACTGCTCTTTATTAATTGTTATCCTTTCTTTGTGTGGTGTGTCTATTTCTCTCAAATAATGTATCATTATGTCCTACAGCAAGGGTGTTTTGACTTTTTCAACATTGCGCTGGCTTCTCTCTGACTTTATGGTGTAGGAATTTTATTGCTATTATAGCCATCTCTTGGCTTTGTAAAGTCTACACTCATCACTATCCTCATCCCTTGACATTGCTTTCACACCTATTGTATACTACTCTTGCCTTGAAGCTGCACATACTGTAATTGCATGAGCTTAGTTTTTAGGAGAGATTTTAAGTTTCCCAAATGGCACTGGCTCCCCATGTGTATCTTCAGTACAGACTGACACTGTGCATACTGTTATAGAAAAAGCATACATTTTAGTAGGGCCTTTTAGTTTCTCAATTGAGACCCCCTCCACACACGTATCTTCTGTATTTAGGGATGTTACTGCTTTAGCAGTTTGCTCCTTGCTCTATAAAGTTTGCCCAAGTTACTTTCTCTCATTTGCCTCCCTTAGCCTTATGTTCAATACAATTATGCACATGATTTCTGTGCACACACTCACTGTGCCTTCTATGTTATGGAACCATGCATACTGTCATTACAAGATGCATTACGAGTTCCTTGCTCGTTTCTCCTTTCATCATGGCACTGACACGGTTCTAGACTGGTTTATTCTTGAGTTTCCCCTTCTACCTTTCAACTTGCTTTTTCATTACTATTTCTTTGACAAGATCTGCTCCTTGGCCACTACTATAGGAATCTGATCACCAATCTCTGGCATAGTGGCATGTTACTTTTCACTATATAAAGTCACACCTAATATTATGACTCATGTAGTGAGTCTTCCATTGCCCACTGTTACATATTCTTCTACACTTTAATCAGGCACTGCAGACTTGATAAACTCCAGGGTATTTGGCACCTTTAAAATCAATGTACTTTTTTTCAACACGCTGCTCTCATAATAATATCTGGTAAGCTTTGTCTGGTTTCTCTACAGTACTTTTCTATACTTTGCAACCATGGAAAACTAAATGACATATTCCCCACAGGTAGTTACCTAGATTTTGGGTTAGAGTCCAATTGGACCACTTAAGAGAAGTGCCATTCTATAGGTTTTTCAAGTTGCAATGAAAAACAGTTAACTAACTATGTGTAGGTCGTTTTGGGTTAGAAGTGGAAATTCTATAACATGATATTACATAGGTTCCATTATCCTAAGGGATTGAACCTTATGTCACAGTGATTAAAGTACATTGGCATTTTCTTTCTGCATGGTAATGGGCATTTATTGGTTACCTTTTAATGTACTCATAGTAACTTTGAACTGCACAGTGAACGTTTAACAGAAATCATGAGGATTTGAAATCTAATGCATTTTGGCAATGTTGTTAAGTCCATTGAACTGCATATAGTGAATGAGAGAACAATTGTCAATATTATGAAAATCCGACTTCTGGAGCAATGTGTCAATGTTGTAATCAACGAAACCACCGGAAACAAATGTGCCCCTATTACTCAAGCCCTAATTCTGGATAAGGATGTTTGTAGATGTACGACTGACGCATGTGTTTTATTGAGCTAAAAATCTTTAATTGACAGTTCACACTTTACGAGTGAAACATGATTTGGATGTTGGGCCTGCACATGCATGGGGTTGACATTGTGTGTAGCATTAACGTGTTTGATATGATGCGACTATTATGGCAAATTGAATCAGACTTGCATGCAGATTATGTCTATACATAAATTTGGCAAATACATAATGATGTCACTATGTAAATGAAAATGTAGTATACTTGTAAAGCGCACAGCTGCCCATCACCGGGGCGTCCCAGCGCTGTATAACGCTGTGGAACCCTTCCTGGCTCTCCCTGTTAGATACCCCTTCCTGGGCACCCCCAAGGTGAAGCCAGGCATCCCAGTGTTTTCGGGCCATTGTGGAGATTAAGCAAGCTATTGCCCAGAGTTGCAGCGTGGGACCCATGATTAGAGTAGGCGCCGAGGCGAGAATTATCGAGTCCGCAGACATTGAACCCAAGACCCTGCCGCGTCAGGAATTGAACCCTGGCCTGATCTCTGCTTCAGGGTCTGCCGCTTCTAACCAGTGAGCCACACTTCTCCACTATATGTGTGTTCACACATTGTATGCATGTCTGTTAATTGTCATGTTTATTGCTGTTTTTTTTCTTTTCATGTTTTCTCTTAGGAACGTTTTTTTAAGACGGAAGAATCCATATTGAACAGACCAGAGAGTAGCAATCTGGTATTGTATGCGTGAAATTAGAACGCATGTGTAATATTAGGGAAATATTGAAGGGTCATATAGGGCACAATTCGGTCCTGAAGAAAGCCCCGGACTCCGTTGGGGCCAGTGAAGGGCTGAAACATGTCGGCCTGACCATATATGGACACAAGCACCATTACAGGGCTTTTACTGTCTGGGTTTGTTTTTAATCATCCCTCTTCCACCAAAGAATAAAGACTAGAAAATGGATGGTAGGTGGTAGGTGGTAGGGATGGTAGGCGGAATGGATGGTAGGCAGTAGGGATTTTTATTGGACACTCTTTTCCTTTGGTTTCCTTCTAATGACTCACTTGCAGTCCTGAATGAGGGCCTTGCTCACCTTTAGAGGATGCTTTAGCGAACGCAGGATGGCCAATGATGAAGCATGACACCCGGGGTGTGTGTGAGACCATCCAGATTATTTTTCATATATATTTTTTGCAACGTCCATGGAACTGGATGAGTGTTGTTGCCAGTTAGTCCATATACACCCTTGATGAGGGAAGTCCAGAATTAGGGCTTGAGTAACAGGAGCATGTTTGTTTCTGGTGGGTTCATATCTTACAGGGGAGAGCACAAATGGTCTGCCCAAAAACTTCTCCCATTCGCTCGGCACCAGCATAAGTGGGGCATATTGTGGTTGAAGCTTGTAATCCAGCTTCAAAATATTTTTTTCATTCTTGGTTTGCAGCCCTGAGAAAGCCTGATGATGTGAGAACTAAACACATTGGCTGTTACCCTATGACATATATAATAAAGCACTATTATTAATAAATAAATATTCTCCAAATGGAAATAAGTATCTGAATATTTATTGAGCTATGGAAACTTTTCATAAATCTCGCACAAAAATTTGCTTATTTGCTCAAACTGGGATAAACTAATGCTGCCTCCCCGTTTTTGAGTGACTCTGCTTGTGTGTTTGTGATGTCACTAAAAAAATTGACCTTGTGTATTCTATACAGTGAGGAAAGCCAAATCCATGACTGATATGGATGAAAGAGGGGTTCTAGATCTCATGGACCCAACTAGCAAATATTTTGCTCTGACTTAATCTTGTGGCATTACTGAAGGCCAGGAGTCTGCCAGGGGTACTACAAGGCTATGTCACACTTACTCATACACCAAGCTTTAAGAATCAGTCCCAGTAACTTTAAATTGAAATCAAGGGTATGAAAAAAATCTCAGAAATGAGGAAGCATATTCAAGAACACAGAAAATAAAATGGAAGTATACAAATGAAATGCCAACACCAAAAACATAACAGTTTACTACTAAATGACTTGCAGTGCATTTGGTAAGTCAAGCAGGTGTTTCTAAAGACAAAATGGACAACCAACATTTTCAGGTAAAAAAGGGTATACGTCTAAGCAATAAGAGCCTGTGTTTATTGACCTTTCCTAGACACAGACAATTTTCTGAAAGTAAGAGGTGAAAACTGAGAGGCTGATTCACAAAAAAGTAATCTGACACAAAATCCCAACTTTACGACTTTCAGTATTCACAAAGGGCATTTAGGAGTAGTAAAATTGGAATTTTATCTCAGTTAAACTTAAGTTTGTCTTAAATTTACCAAACTTAAGTTTAACTGAGACAAAATCCTAACTTTACTATTCCTAAATGCCCTTTGTGAATACTGGAAGTCGTAAAGTTAGGATTTTGTCTCAGATTACTTTTGTCAATCGGGCCATGAGTTTTTCTGGTAGCCACAATTTTCTTTAATGTTCAACATGGGTAGGATATTTGATCAAAAATAAATAATTAGTTGCAGTGAACTTAAAATAAATCAAAGGCCTCTGATTAGATATTTGGCTGAAAGATGGTTGTGCCTGAGGGTAGCACACTAGTTCAATAAAACCAGTAATGATTGATCAGTGCGTAGTTATGTAATTGTCCGAGAATTTATAAAATCCAATCGGTAAACACACTTCGCAAATTAACATACACACTTCTGCCTTATCTAGAGTTCTGAAATAAAAATTGTTTCTGACCAGTAGTTTGGTATTTATCGGATGTTATGCAATTTTTTTTAAAAAGCATTATATGGTTTGCAATTTACAAAAAGAACAACAGCGCCCAACTTAGATCAAGGGCTCCAGATCCATGTTAGATTTTCAACAAAACGTGGCACTATGTATTTGAGTTCCATTTAAATTTTGTGTATGTAAAGTCTATTTTGTGGAAATCTTTAACATCTATTGTGGATCTATGTTGAACAATCCTCTATACAAGAACTTTGTTCCAACAGAAAAAATAGCAACTATGTCATGGATAGGTGTTAAAGAAACGTAACTCATAATACCTAATCTTAAATCAACAATCTAGGACTAGCTGTTACTGTACTACAACTGCTTGTATGGGGCAAAGTTTGTTTTTAAGGTTGGTGCCTGGTGTTAAAGGCTGAAACAGCTCGCAAGTTAAGAAATCTATACATACTCAAAAAAACACTATTTTATAAGAACTTTCATTTTGAAGAGGACCCCGCAGTAATATACACTCACTAGACCAACATGGAAACTCTTTTTTATAGGTCTGCCTAACACATTAGCGACTAAGATTTTGGTGCATGGAAGAGGAAGCATGAATGTGCTGTGTTCTGCAGATGGAGTTTGTGTTGTATTAAGTTTTCTAATATTGTCCTTCCTGTGCTAGACAGCCACATTCAGACAACAGACAGTGGAACATTTCACAGCCTGGACCACAAATGGACCTAAAGCTACAGCTAAAACTGGAGGCAGAAGGGGTAAATTACCCACTATACCTTGTGAAAAGAAAATGCGACTAGAGTTGTTACAACCATGGCATCACAAATTCAGAAACTTTCTTGTCTTGCCTCTTTCTGACATGTTACTAGTGTTGTCACCTTAAGAGAGAGATCAGCTTCCGGTGGTGATACACAATATTACAAATTCTCTGCCAGATGAAATCTATTATTTATATGACCCCAGTTATTTTTGTAGTAGATCAGCAAATGGATGCTATCTTGCCATTTTGTGGAATTGAGACTGGCTGGCTGAAAATGTGCATCCAGGTATAAATGTTGGGTACATCCCCTCTATGATTATCAGGAGTGGTTAATTACAGTAGAATACCCTGAGTAACTATTGTCACTACCTTTTTAAATTATATATCAAATCATCCAAGCAGCACAGTGGCTATGTGACCCTTCTCAGTTTTCCTGCTAGATTTCCAGCTGACTCCCAGGGATAACCTTAGTGACCACTTTGGCCATTAATTTTAAAGTGATATAAAATTAATGATCCACATGACGACCAGACCAAGTAATGGTATACCAAGCATTCCCACATATGAATGAATTAGGGTTGAACTGGAACTGCCATATATGTTGCCAAAAGCTGGATAAGCATTGAGAGTCAATGAAGGATATAGTGAGCCATTAACAATAAGGCTGTCCAGTGGGACTTGGATGTGGTGGTGTGCTCTTGTTGGAAGGAGATCCACATTTGAAGCAACTGCTTGGAGGATTTACTGGGCTTTAAGATGTTTTTATTCATTTATGCAGAAGAGGTCTTTTCTTTTCATATCCTTTCTAAGTTCAGTATGGCTTCCAACTATTCAGTGTTGTACATTCAGTAACAATTACACTGACTGCAAAGACATAAATGCAACAAAGACATAAAAGCCTCCATGTAGTAGATTATTGTAGTCCTCTAAATAATCCTCTCCATTTGTGATCAGAGTGCAACAGCTACATTTATAACTTTTCCTTTGATGGAATCCAGATGACAGGGCCAGATTGTTCTTCAATCACCTGTTTGCAACAGTTGTATATATCTTCTAAAGTATCTCCTTGAACAATAGCTGAAAAGATTTAATTAAGAAGGATGTTAAATACATCTATTATTGCAATTAGACATGAAATGCCATGTTAGGTTATAAGAATTAACACAGATTTTAATGCTATTTTAAAATTGTCATTCTATGTAGAAATGGAAACAACCCATTACCAACTTTTAACTAATGCATAGAACCCAAAAACATAATAGAACATTAACATTACATCAGCACAAAGTATGGTATCAGTTTCACCCTTCCATAGAAAACAATGATAACCAATCAGACCTCTTTAAAGGAGTGATTACCTCTCGCTGGTCCATTACCTCTTTAGCCACCTCCATAACCAGCTTCAGTCTGAATTATACAAACATTAACTCCCCGCAACGGACATTTTCAACAATATCATACTTTCGCATCATGAGCCTCTCTTTTCCTTGCTAGCCCTCCATGGCAAGCCTTGCACATCAACACTTATTTGATTTATTGTACATGGTAAAAAAACTTCAAGTCTTCCAAGCATGTCTTCCATCATAATTTGTGATCATTACATTAATCCCAGTCCCCGTAGGTAATGTCTGTGGGATGGCAGGACTGGAATGTGGAAGTAAGCATCCTGCAAGTTCAACACTACCATCCAGTCTCTATGGTCGAGGGCAGATAGGACCTGAGCTAATGTCAACATTTTGAACTTTTCCTTCCTCAGGAAGCGATTGACATTCCTGAGATCCGAGATAGGATGCAGACCTCTGTCCTTCTTGGGCACCAGGAAGTAGTGGGAGTAACAACCAGTGTTGGTGGCATGGATGGATGGGTAGTCTCGAAGCGGAGGGAGTAGCCCCTTCAGACTATCTGCAAAACCCACCTGTCCAATATGTACCAGTGGGGGAGGTGATGTGGATCCTGCTGCCCACTGGCAACTGGTGGCCCTGAAAGGTCGGACTAGGAAGGCTTAGAGGCTGCTGCAGAGTGGCTCCAGAGGGGGCACTAGTGGACTGCTCCACCCACTAGCCCCCAAACCCATGGCATTGGGTCCCACGTCCCCGGCCACGCAGAGGCTGGGTAGCTTGCGCTGGCCTGTGGTCCTGGGTGAAACATGGTGGGGCACCCCTTCTGTAGCCAGCGAGGCCCAAGGAGCCAGCTGCAGCTCTAGATTCCTTGAACCGCTCGAGCGCACTGTCTGTCTTGTCGCTAAACAGGCGACAGCCATCAAAGGGCATGTCCAAAAGAGTTGATTGGACATCCCCAGAAAAGCCAGTGGATCTCAGACAGTTGTAGCGCCTCAGGCTACTGATGTAGAAATCATTCTACCCAGCGTGTCTGCGGTGTCCAGCCCACATCGGATGTCGAACTTTGCTGCGTCTCTCCCCTCTGCAACTGCACAGGAGAGTGTGGCCAGGCACTGTGAAAGCACTTTGTCAACTGTGTCCCACACAGAGTAGGTGTAACAGCCCAAGAGACTTGCGGTGTTCACCGGCTGCTGTACTAAGCTGGCGGAAGAAAACATCTTCTTCCCAAGATGGTCCAGCTTCTTGGATTCCCTATCTGGGGGAGCAGTAGGGACTGCGACTTTGAATGTTGAGGCTTGGACCACCAAGCTCTCGGGGGATAGCGTGTTGGGAGAGGAAAATTGGGTTGGCCGGGGCCGGGCGATGGCGTCGGGCAATCATCCTATCCACAGGAGCCCCTGTGCTGGGCTTGGACCAAGTGCCCAGAAGGATGTCTGTGAGGGCCTCATTGAATGGCAGCAGGGGTTCTGAAGAGGTCGCTGCCGTCTGAAGTACCTCAGTCAGAAGTTTAGTCCTGACTGCCGCTGTAGGAAGCTCAAGGCCCAAGGTTTCAGCCGCCCTACGCAACACCACAGCCTAGGAGGCTCCCTCCTCCGTGGTCACAGAAGGAGGAAAAACCATGCCACGGTCTAGGGAGGTATCCAGACCACTGGCCTCACCCAACTCCTCTCTCCAGTCCGGCTCTTCAAGCTGGTCTGCCAAAGGGTCAACAGACCCCTCCCAGTCCTCCTCCCCCTCCTCTGGCTGCCACTCAGAGTGATAGGGAACACCAGGATAGAACAGTGGTACAAAAGTACAGGTCTGTGCCTGTACCGACACCGGTTGATGCCAGACAGGCTCTGTGTCTAAGTCAAGGGGGAGGCCGGGGTCGATACCGGCCGGGGAAACAATCAGCATCGGAAGTGACGATGCGTAATCAGAGGTATTGGTGCCAGAGGAGGCGTCACTGAGGCCAGAGCTGCCGGCATCAAAGGCCTAGAGCCCCCAGCGGAGTCTGCGTTGCCCGAAGATGTGCCAGCAGAGTTGGGCTGCCCAAAGATGGAATGAAGGACCAAAAAAACTTCACAAAGCTGGGCAATGGAAGGGAGGGAAGATCAGAGCTGCCCCAGTAGGCTCTGCGGGTGTAGACGAAGGACAACAACCTTCTGCGGCATGCGTCTCATCGGCTGACGGACAAAAAGAAAGCGAAGAGCGATGGTGCCTCTTCGCCTTCTTTGTGTGCTTCGACTTACCCGAAGATGAAGACTTTGATGAGGAGTGATGGTGGTGACTCCGTAACCTGTCCCTCGACCCTCATCTCAACCGGGACCTCAAGCATCGCGGAGCTGACTGGCGGGCCTCCAGAAGCTTTCTGGATCGCTCCCAAAGGACTTCGGCTTCATGGCCCGATAGTCGGAGCACGCCTTCAGGTCATGATCGTGCTAAAGGCACCAAAGGCACACGAGGTGCGGGTTCATGACTGACATCAACTGTTGTGACAGAAGTCACGAGTCTTGTAGATGGTCCGATGATGGGACATCCCTATGTGCACCAGGAGTCAAACTCGAAATAGATGTCGACAAAAGTCAAAAAATCACTAGTCAAAAAATGACTAAGAGTACCACTCTCTCCGAATCAGCACTGGCTGGCGCAGAAAATGAAAGAACTGACGTCAGCGTGCAGGAGCAGCATCTAAGTAGATACCGCAACATCATTCCGGCGATCACAACACCGATGACGAACGCGGAGTCGACCGATGCCACCTACCGACGCACAGGGGTACTGCTGAGAAAAAATTCTCCGGATCCAGTCTGACGCCTGGGGGTAATTCTAAAGTAAGGAACCTATAACTAATAGTCTATTTCAGATACCTTCTTTTCAACTGAACTTTAACATTTGTGTAAAGGTGGTACTATCATATTGCTTTCCTGACCATGAAAGGGAATGCAAAATAAAGTTAATAGACTACCCGGTCAGATAGCACTAAAGCTGAAAATCAGCATCTAGAGGATTTCAATTTACCTTTAGCAACTCAGCAAATAAAGCAGCCATTAAGAGAATCTCTGTACCACACTTTATATATGGTCCACTGCATTTGTGTAGCTAAATGACAGATCTAATTGCTGTTAGCCATGTTACTGTTAGGGTGTTAAATCCCTCTAGCAGGTTGGACAAGGTTAGTTATAAAATATCCAATATATTTTAGAACCTCTCATCCTGAAGCTTGGAACTATTTTCTTAGGAAAAGTAATATTAAAATGGCTATCCTAATATCATTAGTCCCTTTAAAGCAAATGCTAAACACATTTCAGGGGTACATGTAAGGAAAAAGATTGAGGTGATTGAGAAAGATTGGAAGACCAAATACATATTATCCCCGTATATTTAAAGTTACCCATGCAGATCCACAGTGAAGCCTGGTTCTGAGAGAAAGTAGGGCATTTTAAGTAGAGGATAAGAGGGAGGGCCACCTTGCATAGCCCGGGCTTGGTAATACTAGGGAACTATAGTGGTGGCAACAGGGAACGTACCTCTTACCAACTGAGTTTTTTTTGGCCTCAGTTCTTCTCTAGGAAGTTTTGTGTTGTTCATTCGGCTGGAAGACAAGACAGTTGGGTGGCTCCAAACGGGGGGCTAAATAGGACGGGCACACTGACAGGGGGTGGGGGTATAGGGGAGGGGGTGTTAGGAATGTTGGAGGGTGAGGGATAATTGAGTGACCTTGATTGAAATGAGAGTATTTGATGAGCCGCTTGTATAATGGCTTTGTATATGTCTATCATCTAAGAGGTTCTGAGGGAAGTTGAAAACAATAAAAATCTTTTTACAAAAAAAAAATAAGCAGAGGATTCTTCATAAGACATTTGCAGAACCCACTGCATAGTTTATTTGCATTAAGATGTCTCATAACTTGAGTATAACGATAACAAATTTTAATACAAAGTCTTCTTTACTTCATCCCAAACCAGCTCTTCTCTTTACAATTCGTCACAAAGAATCTATAACCTACAAGATTTTTCACACACAATTACAAGGATTTTCAGATCTAAAGTCAAGACTCTAGAGAACATTGCAGCAATTTCTAAACTAAATATTGTGTTTTCTTCATTTTACCTTTATGCTTAAAACCCCTCACCCCATTTTCTTTTAATGACTCCACAGAACAAAAGATCGAGAGCCTAGTGGAAAAAGTAAAATCTAGAGATAGTCACAATGTTACCAGTGTCTCTCATAGAGGAGTCTTCTCAAATACCTTCAAAACAGCTGTCACTAAATCCTGTCCTCCGTGAGGCTGTGGGGATTCACAAAGCCCAGTGGCAGACGGGATGACAAGTCAGAGGTTTATAGTGCTGGAGCAGTGGAGGCTCTGCCAGTGAAACCTGGCACTTCCCCCTGATAGAGCATGTCCTTGGCAGGGCATGAGTACTGATACATGAGAAAATTTCACCACTGCCTGCAGTGTTCTATATTTTGGAGAATGGATAGGAGGATGATGGTTGCAAAAGTATGCCACAAAAACAGGAGTAGATCACTGTGGAAACATGTCAGCGCCTAAAATGGTTAACATCATGCATGGTTTCATGGGGGAAAGATGGTGGCTGAGCTGCACTTATAGTCTCCCTCTTCTCGGTTGGGACACCTGTAACTATGGCTTGGGAGTTTTCACCAGGAAAAACAATATTGGGGAGCTCCCTTCCTTTATATCCATATACATTCCTGAATGACAAAACCCCCCAACAAGCGTGGTCTATGTAGTGGCAATCCTTGTGATGCTTACACTTAACATCATAAAATGGCTTGCATCTTACAGATGCCTGATCTGCGACTCCATGGGGGTGACACACTGCTCACCAAAGTTTCAAGCTCTCGGCACAAGGACCAGCCCAAGTGGTGGAGTGAACGCTCAATATGGACAACGAGCTTGACAAGACTGGCAGATGAGGCTTGTGGCCACTCCGGGCAACACCTCAAACACCACAAAGGGGAGCTTGTCTGGCAGTGTAACAGCACCCCGGGCAATTTTTCCAATAACACAGGAAGGGGCCAGCTCTCTGGCGATGCTGAGACAGACATCGGTGTGGCTGCTGCGGAGAGAGGAGATGCCTGTGAGGAACCGGGGGAAGGCTCCTTGCAGTGTAGTTATCACTGGAAGTTGCTAAAGTATCGGCCCCTGCTTCTGCCTCTCGTGAGAAGGCGGCTGTGGACCAAGAAAGAACCAGCCTTTGTCTGTCTGCAATCCAGGAAGTGAAGGTGCGACAAAGGAACATGGAGTCTCCCGTAATTCTTCTGACCTTTTGGGCAAACCAAAGACCTGAATGGGCAGCCTTGCTGATGGACCTTGCTGTAACTCAGCACCTAGACTCTTTTGCCTCATTGAGCACTGCTGATTTTCCTTATGAAGGTGGTCTGACTCCCTCAATTGCATATAAACTGATCAACTGTGATGTCAATAGGGACAATACAGTAAGCAAACCTGCTAGTTTGGCACAACTGAAAGATGGAGTGGAGGGGAAGGCAGCTTGGACCATGACTATCTGGGGCAATGCCAGAGTACTATTAGGTCTACTGACACTACCTGTGCTCTTTAGAACTGGGGTGCTCATTTAGTTAATGCTGAATTACCCTAGAGCAATCTTCTCTGTTGTCCCTAAATGAATCCTTGGTAATCTCTCGAGATGTCTACTCCGGCTCACTTAACACAGAGAGTACTTATGAGACTTAAAATCGTGACTCTAGCTCTGTATGTCCCACCGCACCAGACACTATCCCGGATGCTTCGGGTACTCTACAGTCAACTCCTACAGCACTTAGTAAGTCAGTAACCCTAATAAAGGGCGTTATGATAAAAAAGTATTGGGGGTTAGACTCTTGAGGGCAGATTTACAAGCCCCTTGTGACACTTTTACGCTGCCGTTGCATCACTTTTGTGACTCAGCAGCGGCGTAAACCATGCGCTCTGTTGCGACTTATTTACAACGTGACGCATTTAGGCAAATGCATCACGTTGTTAAGACCTGCGCCACATGAAACCTGCGTCAGGTTTCATGTGGGCGTTCTGTCGCAGGGTGGGCGTTCCCTCGCAGGAAAGCCCTGTAAAACTGATGCAGTGAAATCTACAAGATTCGCTGCTGCGTCAAATCCTTATGCCTGCTTGAAGTGGGTGGCCACTGTGCATTGCAGGAGTTGCGTCGCGCTTGTGACGCGACTCCAGCAATGCACCGCCCGTACGCCACAAGATGTTTCACGCATCTGCCCCTCTTTGCACCATGGTGCGCCGCATTGTAAATGCGACACATCCGTGGTGGCTCAAGGGGGGGATTGAGTGACGCATCTGTTCTGGCGCATCCCTGCTGATTTGCAGAGATGCGCCAGAAGTTGTAAATCTGCCCCATTGTGTGTGAAATGCTCTTGGCCAGTTGGAATTGGTACCAGTACTGGTATTGAATGCAGGGTTAATAGATTGTCCCTCCTCTCTGGGTCAGATGAGAGTGGTGGTACCAACTAAAGGACAAGCTGCCCCGGCCAGCTTTGGCAATTGATAGGAAATCAAAGCTGGGTGAATATTGATCAGCCTGTGTTGATAGAGGAGATGTTTCTTGAGTCACTGATTCTTCTGATGAAGGTGCTACCCCCTCCTGCATGTTCTGGTGCCCTTTGGCCCCCGTAAATGTTTAGGTAGATTCCACTCCCATTACCCAAGGATGTTTTCCAACTAATAAAAGATCATAAACTAGAGTTCCAGAAACAAAATGTGAAGATTGGGGGGGGGCAATCTGAAGATTCAACTGGCTGCTAATTAAATCTCCCAGTATATTGCACACATTTTGGATCAAGTGAAAGAGTTAGAGCAGAGGACAGCAGAGACCGAGGATACTGTGATGAATGTAGCAGCACAAATTAAAATGCTTGAAATTGAACTGCAGACTGTGCAAGAAAACATTGAGGATCTAAAAAACCTACAGCGCCACAACAATCTGAAGATCCTGGGGATCCCACAAAACTGCAACGGAGGAGCCAGGAGATTTGTTGTGGATCTTTTTCAAAAAGCTTTCCTGAGCTCTCAGACTGGGATTGGGACTCGCAGATCCAGCAGGCCCATCGGTTTCCACTACCTGTGGGCAATTTGTCACAACCAGCTGGTAAATATTGATCTATATATAGGCAATTTTATCCTTTAGCAAGAGTTCTACTATAGAGCTCAACCAACTACACTGGTCACCATCGGCTCAATAAAAATCTTTGTTCAGTCTGACCTCTGCCGCATTACCACTGAACGATGATAAAAGCTAATTGTACCTTTAAGGGATCTAGGAACTCAGGTCTTTCTTCAGGAACCTGCACTCCTTAAGGTGATACCATATATGGAAAGACCTATATTTGCAGAGAATGGGCAACTGAGCTGCTATCATGGTGGTCTAGGAAAACCAAAGCTGATGATGATTCTCGTTCAATCCATACTAAAAAAGAAGTCAGCATTCCAATCAATGAGACAGAGGGGTTTCCCGGCACTAATGATTGTATCACTAAGTTTCAGGAGTAGTTTTGGATATTAATTGTTTAACCTTATTGCTTTTTGCCTTTTGATTTTCCCTTTCTTTTTCTTTAAAATGTCAAGTTCTTAAACGTCACTTATTCTGGCATTTTCACAGAGCGAGGCAGCTCATGCGTGGTCTAAGATTCAGTTGGGTGTGGCAAGTGGAAGAACGGTATAGATGTTGGTCTCAGTGTCTTGTGGTGTTTAATCTTGACTTAAGTGGAGGGGTCTGATGCTCTCTCTTTTGATGCTCCTTTTTCTTCCTCTTTCTGTTAGCTGGTTTTATCAGCTTTGGGGGTGTTCTACATTGGTTTTATACATAGGATTAGGGTATTTTCCTCTTTTCTTCTCTTGTAACGATATCCCTGCTCGAGATGGTGTGGGGTTAGGTATGATTCAGAAAAGGGGGTGGTGATGAACAGAGTGTCTGAATTAAGCAGACCACTCTTACCCAGTCCAAAGATCGAGGCTTGATCCATCACCGTTATTTATCTCACTGCACCATCCCAGTTCAGAACCTGGCTATATGCAAATCAGTCTGTCCCTGGCCCAGTGCATCATGGGAACAGGGCAGACTAAACTACCAAGCCAATTCTTCACCAGAAAGGAAACAAGCTACCGGGGACCGGTTTCTGGCATTTCAGCCGTCGTCGGCCCGGCTTGCTTGAATCCTGATGGTGCAGTGAGAAAGGGACTCATGTCTGAGTATACCCTGCCACACCTATAGTGGCCAAAAACGATTCAGAAAAGGGGGTGGTGATGAACAGTGTGTCTGAATTAAGCAGACCACTCTTACCCAGTCCAAAGATCAGGGCTTGATCCATCACCGTTATTTATCTCACTGCACCATCCCAGTTCAGAACCTGGCTATATGCAAATCAGTCTGTCCCTGGCCCAGTGCATCATGGGAACAGGGCAGACTAAACTACCAAGCCAATTCTTCACCAGAAAGGAGACAAGCTACCGGGGAGCGGTTTCTGGCATTTCAGCCGTCGTCGGCCCGGCTTGCTTGAATCCTGATGGTGCAGTGAGAAAGGGACTCATGTCTGAGTATACCCTGCCACACCTATAGTGGCCAAAAACGATTCAGAAAAGGGGGTGGTGATGAACAGAGTGTCTGAATTAAGCAGACCACTCTTACCCAGTCCAAAGATCAGGGCTTGATCCATCACCGTTATTTATCTCACTGCACCATCCCAGTTCAGAACCTGGCTATATGCAAATCAGTCTGTCCCTGGCCCAGTGCATCATGGGAACAGGGCAGACTAAACTACCAAGCCAATTCTTCACCAGAAAGGAGACAAGCTACCGGGGACCGGTTTCTGGCATTTCAGCCGTCGTCGGCCCGGCTTGCTTGAATCCTGATAGTGCAGTGCGAAAGGGACTCATGTCTGAGTATACCCTGCCACACCTATAGTGGCCAAAAACGATTTAGAAAAGGGGGTGGTGACGAACAGAGTGTCTGAATTAAGCAGACCACTCTTACCCAGTCCAAAGATCAGGGCTTGATCCATCACCGTTATTTATCTCACTGGAGTTAGGTATGGCCATCCTCCCACAATGGCTATGGGAGGGAAGATTTCCCCTAGGTTGGGCCTTCTCAGGGTGGGCTCTGAGGGGCTGATGGGTGGGCGTGGTTGAGACAGAGGGGGTGGCTGGCTGGGGTAGTGATGGGGCAAGATGGAAAAGGAGGTTCACTATACACTTTTGTGTAGTAAGTCGGGATGCTGCATGTTCTTGTGGGCCAGATGGAGAAATGAATATACTTAGTTACAGGATATCCAAGATTATCAGGGACAATTATTTTAATTTATCTGAACAAATAATGTCTCTTAAGCTCATGTGTTGGCCTAATCAGCCCATCAAAAGACACCGGGTCAATGAGACATTACATCTTTTTAAACCCTACATTTTATGTCTAACTAAGACACACGTTACAAGGACTGGGCTGTAATTAGGCCGCTTCGATACTGATTAGGGGTGGTAACATCGTGACAAGTCTCTATGAGAGGGTTGCAATCCTTTTTAGACTTATTCCATGAGTCAAGATTATTAAAACAAGTTCAATTCAATATTTGTGGGATTTACGGTCCTAATAAGGGTGATCCCTGGGTGTTTGATGTAATTGTGACTGAACTTTTGACCTGGCTGAGGAAGGTATTTGTTTTTGGTGATTTCAACTGTGTTCTTAATTACAGTGTTGACACGGCTAATAATGGTACCTCATATAATCAAAGTTCTGGCACTGATGAGGGTGTATGGTCTGGTAGATGCATGGTGGGTATTAAGTCCAGGGAGCTCAAGCTTTACCTACTATTCTCATGTCCACAACCATTATTACCGCGAAGGAGGGCGGTGGCAGTGTCCCCTGACCCGTTTGCGTTATGGCTGAAACACACACTCCTGCTGGTATTTTTAATTGAGAAGAGCTTCAGAGCTTATTTTATTTAAGACGCTGCTGGTGCTGGGCTTTTTGTTAACTGGTAAAGGCAAGGGAGGTTGCTGGTTCTCATTCACCCCTGCTGGCATTTTAACTGTTAAGAGCTCGGAGCTCATTTTGTCTTAAGACGCTGCTGGCACTGGGTTTATTTGTGCAGAGGAACGCCACTGTTTAACTGCTAAGGGCAAGGGAGGGGGCTGGGTCGTATTTACCTGATCCGGAGGCCTGAGCTCAATGCTCTGTCCTTCACGCTCTGGTCCGACGCGGTTGCCAGTACCGTTGTGCGGAGAGCAGGGTAGGTAGAGCCAGGTACTTCAGCTTACGGCGGTTAGCAGTCTAGTTGAAGGGCGAGACCGGGTACAAGGGTCACATGCCTCAGCGGCTGCACGCAGCAGCCGCGTGCAGCGGGCGAGCCGCCGGAGCGCCAAAGGCAAGCCCGTCTGCGCCCACCTGCGCCCGTCCGCGGCTGTCTGTGGCCAGGCCAGAACCTCTGCCGGTTTCGACAGGGGTTACAACTCTAAGCAGCTTCATGCAGTGTGCCCTAAGCTGGGGGGGGAAATGCAAACATAGTATTGAGTTGGATAGTCATAGTAGGAGTTGCAACTATTGCTCCTTCTCAGTATGTCACCAGTTGAAGTTTAGGGACAGTGGCCAGTCGCTGAGCTTTTCTTTGATCAACTGCAGATCCTTAAGGAAGCATAGTGCAGAAATTTACGACCACCTGCTTGATGGGCGGGTGGACGTACTTTTCCTTACAGAAACGTGGCTTGATGAGGCTTCAGCATCAGATATTTTAGAAGCACTTCCCTCGGCTATGGAATCAGTAGGATAGATGGACTGATGGGGAGGGGTGGGGGGATTGCCATAATGCACAAGCATGAGATTCAGTGTACCCTCGAAACTAGCGATTTTGCGGATAGCGAAGCTGGGTTCTTTATACTCTCAGCATCCATTAATTACATTTTAATGGGATTTTTAGTGTACATACCACTGGGATCAGGGGTGCGGTTGGCTTCGAGTCTGATTGATTGCTTGATGCAGCCAGCCCTCGGGTATAAGAGGCTCTTACTCCTGATTGATCTGAATCTCCACTTTGATGTGGCTTCTGATGTGGAGGCGCAAGAGATTTGTCGGGAATTAGCAGCACTACAGGTGACCTTAAAATCAGAGCTGCCTAGAAACTGCCATGTTGAGAAATAAAAGGAGGACCCCGCAACAGCTGATTGGGGACTGGGGGTAATAGTATCTCTTGAACAGACTTGGGCGTCCCCTCAAACAAGAAACCACACAGGTTGAGTATTCTACCCAAAAACTAGCATGCCGTTATTTCGGCGGGAAAGGTAAAGTTACAAGGTTTAAGATAATAATCTCTACAAGCAGACTTCAATCAGGGAGACAAGGTCTATGGTTCAACTGAGTTCTATTTCTGCAGTGACCAGGTTTTCAGTGAATTATGTATATAGGGGAGTATTTCTTAAACACATTTTGACCATAACCATTTTGACTTAAAATCTAAACATTATTTTTTACCAAAATGAATTACATAGAAAACACAGTTAAAAGTGGTTCAAAGAGATATTAAAAAGATATTTTCCACACCAAAAATTTCATTAAAACTGTTATACATTTATTTTATATTCACAATACAATATACAATTTTTTTAAAAAAACATCATTATACATTTCATAAAAAGATTTTTTTAAAAAACAAGAATCACAAGTCGATGCGGCGTTTCGGTATTCTGTATTTGAACCTTCTTCAGGACTGATTCTAGACAAATTTAAAAAGATTTAAAAAAACAGAGTTACATTTTTTCATTGGTTTGGGCATCTCTTCAACCAATACCCTATATAATCACAATTCATGGTCACTGTACTACAATCTTCTCTCATAAATTTTTTTTAAACAAGTCATGTTCCCTTGTAGCCCTTATCCTTAAAACACATTTCTCTCAGTTGATGTACATTTCTATACTTTGACAAAACTAATAGTGTTTACCTTTCCCTTGGACCTAATGGTCCAATGCTTACAAGACCAGGACATGATATTCCAAACTATTATTTGTATAGGTTAGGCATACCTTTAAATTAGATAGGGCAGACCGCCCACTGGATACAGTTTAATTGAATTCTGCACCCTGTATTCATCGGATTATGATAAACTCCGGAAAAATTCTCAATTTTTGATTTTTGATCCCACTGGTTGAGGTAAATAAATAAAGAAAAAGAGGATGCTATTATATTTAGAAACCCCACTTAAGTTATGACTTTGTTTTGACTTGAAGATCAACAAAAGGTGTGTTTATTCAGTACCTTATGTTTGGGTTGAATTAGCTTTGTCTTAGACTGCCAGGGGGAGCCACCGTCTTCCTATATATGGGTTTCTTCAATGGCCCTGGTGGATTTTTTAAAACGCGCATTAGTCTCAATCTATTTCAGAAGAACTAATTTCTAATATGTCTTAAAGGATTTGCTAAGTCACTCACCATTCAAAATTTGGATGACTGGCGCAATGTTCAGGATGAGTTGCTACCAAGTTCCTTCTTGTTCAACTCCAATTTCTTTCTATTTATTAAACAATAACAGGTATACATTTTGTAGATTTATATACGTTCTCCATTTAGTTTATTGTCATGATCTTTTACTATTGATAGCCCATAGGTTATATTTATAGACCCTCTATTATTATTTGTTAAAAGTGGAAAGGAGTGGTTCTCTTGTCCCTTTACACTATATTTGTATTCATAGTTCCTTTTGCAAAAATTTTGGGAAATTAGAAGGAGTTTTATAGTTGATGATAAAAAAGGGCTGTTTAAATATTCCCCTGTGCTCCATAGAATCCTGGTTTTCCATTACCTTAATTAATAGATTCGGCCTCCCTGCTCCTGGTGTCTGGCAGTCTTTCACACGTCCCTCCACTGATCCGGTATGGGCCGTCTCGAATGCTGAGGGTTTCCTCATTCCTCGGCGTTTTTATTAGCAAGCCTCTTAATTGGCTTTCGTTCTCTGTTTCTTGATTGGTTCTCTGTCGGCAAATGGCCATGCAATTGCCATGGGAACCGAACGCTCCTTCAGCCACCGCTATGGGAGCCATCCCATTGGCGCATGTCTACCTTTTTCCACTCATTTGATTTGATAATAGCGTGCCAAACAGCGCGCGGTTGTCATAGCAACCGAACGCGTTCTAGTTCGTCTGTCTTCTCCCGTTACTGCTTGCTATTATAGACCACAGTTTTATGGTGTATTAGCGTCTATTAGGTATTATTACTAGAACATAGAGATTCTTCGGCACAAAACACCGTGCGGTTGTCATAGCAACCAGACGCGCTCTCGTGCGTCTGTTGTCATTGCAACCGCTCGCACTCTAGTGCGTTTGTTCCTACCTATTATTGCCGGCTTAGATACACCACAGTTTTTAGGAGAATTAACGCTTATTCAATTTTACTTCTGTGACAAATTCCGTGAAACTGACTCTATTGTGAGCAACTCATCTATCTTGCTATTACGTTGTGTGTTTTTTTCGTCCCCAATACGATTGGTTTACATTCAGCCAATCAATATGCGGTTTCCAATGGCAACCACAAAGCTTCTTGTTCCACACCTAGTGCGTTTGTTCCTTACTGTTACTGCCGGCTGGGATAGACCGGAAAACTGTGGTCTATCCCAGCCGGCAGTAACAGCGTTAATTCTCCTAAAAACTGTGGTGTATCTAAGCCGGCAATAATAGGTAGGAACAAACGCACTAGAGTGCGAGCGGTTGCAATGACAACAGACGCACGAGAGCGCGTCTGGTTGCTATGACAACCGCACGGTGTTTTGTGCCGAAGAATCTCTATGTTCTAGTAATAATACCTAATAGACGCTAATACACCATAAAACTGTGGTCTATAATAGCAAGCAGTAACGGGAGAAGACAGACGAACTAGAACGCGTTCGGTTGCTATGACAACCGCGCGCTGTTTGGCACGCTATTATCAAATCAAATGAGTGGAAAAAGGTAGACATGCGCCAATGGGATGGCTCCCATAGCGGTGGCTGAAGGAGCGTTCGGTTCCCATGGCAATTGCATGGCCATTTGCCGACAGAGAACCAATCAAGAAACAGAGAACGAAAGCCAATTAAGAGGCTTGCTAATAAAAACGCCGAGGAATGAGGAAACCCTCAGCATTCGAGACGGCCCATACCGGATCAGTGGAGGGACGTGTGAAAGACTGCCAGAGACCAGGAGCAGGGAGGCCGAATCTATTAATTAAGGTAATGGAAAACCAGGATTCTATGGAGCACAGGGGAATATTTAAACAGCCCTTTTTTTATCATCAACTATAAAACTCCTTCTAATTTCCCAAAATTTTTGCAAAAGGAACTATGAATACAAATATAGTGTAAAGGGACAAGAGAACCACTCCTTTCCACTTTTAACAAATAATAATAGAGGGTCTATAAATATAACCTATGGGCTATCAATAGTAAAAGATCATGACAATAAACTAAATGGAGAACGTATATAAATCTACAAAATGTATACCTGTTATTGTTTAATAAATAGAAAGAAATTGGAGTTGAACAAGAAGGAACTTGGTAGCAACTCATCCTGAACATTGCGCCAGTCATCCAAATTTTGAATGGTGAGTGACTTAGCAAATCCTTTAAGACATATTAGAAATTAGTTCTTCTGAAATAGATTGAGACTAATGCGCGTTTTAAAAAATCCACCAGGGCCATTGAAGAAACCCATATATAGGAAGACGGTGGCTCCCCCTGGCAGTCTAAGACAAAGCTAATTCAACCCAAACATAAGGTACTGAATAAACACACCTTTTGTTGATCTTCAAGTCAAAACAAAGTCATAACTTAAGTGGGGTTTCTAAATATAATAGCATCCTCTTTTTCTTTATTTATTTACCTCCACCAGTGGGATCAAAAATCAAAAATTGAGAATTTTTCCGGAGTTTATCATAATCCGATGAATACAGGGTGCAGAATTCAATTAAACTGTATCCAGTGGGCGGTCTGCCCTATCTAATTTAAAGGTATGCCTAACCTATACAAATAATAGTTTGGAATATCATGTCCTGGTCTTGTAAGCATTGGACCATTAGGTCCAAGGGAAAGGTAAACACTATTAGTTTTGTCAAAGTATAGAAATGTACATCAACTGAGAGAAATGTGTTTTAAGGATAAGGGCTACAAGGGAACATGACTTGTTTAAAAAAATTTTATGAGAGAAGATCGTAGTACAGTGACCATGAATTGTGATTATATAGGGTATTGGTTGAAGAGATGCCCAAACCAATGAAAAAATGTAACTCTGTTTTTTTAAATCTTTTTAAATTTGTCTAGAATCAGTCCTGAAGAAGGTTCAAATACAGAATACCGAAACGCCGCGTCGACTTGTGATTCTTGTTTTTTTAAAAAATCTTTTTATGAAATGTATAATGATGTTTTTTTAAAAATTTTGTATATTGTATTGTGAATATAAAATAAATGTATAACAGAGTTTTAATGAAATTTTTGGTGTGGAAAATATCTTTTTAATATCTCTTTGAACCACTTTTAACTGTGTTTTCTATGTAATTCATTTTGGTAAAAAATAATGTTTAGATTTTAAGTCAAAATGGTTATGGTCAAAATGTGTTTAAGAAATACTCCCCTATATACATAATTCACTGAAAACCTGGTCACTGCAGAAATAGAACTCAGTTGAACCATAGACCTTGTCTCCCTGATTGAAGTCTGCTTGTAGAGATTATTATCTTAAACCTTGTAACTTTACCTTTCCCGCCGAAATAACGGCATGCTAGTTTTTGGGTAGTATACTCAACCTGTGTGGTTTCTTGTTTGAGGGGACGCCCAAGTCTGTTCAATAGAAACTGCCATGGCCATCTACTTGTCCCAATTTTTGCAAATTGAGAGATGCTGACAATTGAATCCCCGTCACCCGTGGTCTGGTCAGATCATTATTTGATCTCTTTTAAAGTGGCGGTACTGGCAGTTAACAGACAGGGAGAGGGGGAAATTAAGGAGAAACGCAGGAGTTGGGCAGGCTTCTCCTCAGAGATGTTTAACGAAACCCTTGGCCAGGGTGGGCCTCCGGGTGGTCTCGAGATAGAGTCAGCTTGTGAGGCTCTGGATAGATGCATTGTGGAGGCACTTGATAGCACTGCACCCTAGTCGAGTAAAGGACCAAGGAGACAAATCAAATCTGCCCCATGGTTCGGGGACGACCTTTGAGGAAATATAAATTTTTGGTCATGTTATGTTCCCTAGCGCGCACCCCACCGACTCCATGTACCAGCTTAAAGTGCATGTAACTTCCCTCCTGTGCTAGCTATGAAGACGCAAATACATTTGCGTCCAATGTTAACTTGTCCTCTTTCAGATCCACCCTGAATGGATTATATAGTCCGTTCCTAAGTATGCTATGCCACCGTCTTTTGTAGTACACTTTACTTGTTTTTCCTGCTCTGACAGAGTAGGCCCTGAATTTCTGCCATCGAGCCTCTTTTTGGCTCCTGACTCTGACAGTCTCTGCCCAGGCTACCTCTGTACCCGTGAACTCTGACTTACTTTCAGCGCGGCCCCTCGCGCTCAGCTCAGCCTGCTTTCTGCCAAGACTGACTATAACCTTCGAGTTATCTGTTCCGCTCCTCGAGAATGCATTCCTGCCTACTAGCTCCAGTAAACATCCTCTCCAGCTGCAGAGCCAAAGGGCCGACCTGTCTCAATGCAAGTAATTCATAGCCTCTGTTACCATGTTTCCATGGAAGGCCCCGTGCCCCCACGCTTCTCATGCAGACACTTAGGCGCTTATACACGCATCCACAGTTAGCATAGAATAGCTTCTGCCCTAGAGACCTTTCCGCCCAGATAGTATGGTTCCTAAACATCAGATATCAGATACGATAAAAGTACAAGTTGATCTGACATGCCAGACTTCTGTCTCTTTCCGTCAGTGTAAATGTCAAGTCCCCTGCACCCCGTCAATCACACGTCATGCAGCTGCGCGCGCATCCAAGCTTCCGATTTCTGCTGACATTGCAACAATTCTGGTAGCACCACCCCTTGGTGACACCCACTTGCGTCACCTATCAGTGACGTTTCTAGTACACACCTCTGGTTCACGCCTAGTTCACGCCTCTTGATTACGTACTAGTACCACGTGTATGCTGTTATCTTGTCTTCTCTCAGCTGTTACGCCTCTTACACCATTACTTATGATGTGAATTAAGTATATAAGCTATGTAATGTCAATAAAATTTGCTCTATCCCTTCTGACACCCCTGTGGTGGTCAGAACATGATATCCTGGTCACGACCATTCCTTTATGAGGAATAAAACCCTTAGAAACTCTAACACCACGGACTCTGTCTTTTTTCATTCCGATTGAGTTATTATTGATTAAGTACTTACCTGCATAGAAATTAAGAGAGTAAATTAATTATTTACGTCATTTTGGCGCCCGAACAGGGACCCCTCCCCCACCTCACGCGCCGGTTGGCGCATTGCAAGCTCTGTCCCCTGCCGTCAGTTAGACGGAACCTACGCGTACCGGCAGGATTTCCTGCATCTCCCTCTGACCCAAGGAGGTGACGAAGACTGCGATCAGTGCCCAGACGAGGCGGTGAGGAGTGCGGAGGATCCCGACCAGAGCCTAGCCGAAAGAAGCAAGGTCTGAGGTGTCAAGAGGCCCACCAGGTTTCCGAAGTTTTCCGAAGTTTCCCGAAGTTTTCCGAAGTTTTCCGAAGTACCGAGTCGAGTCCAGTCGAGTTTTCCGAGGCCTTCTGTTTCCGTGCTTCCCGGTGAGTACCATTGCTGGGTCGTATCTAGACGGGTTTGGGTACGCAAGTCCGGTCTGCACTGTTTTTAGGCAGTGTATCTGTACTGTTTAGCAGTATATCTAGTATTCCGAATTTTTGCACTGTTACACCAGTGTATCTGTACTGTTGAGCAGTACATCCAGTATAGGGGGGTAGTCATCTATGTCTTCAATGTTCTTATGTGATTAATGTCGTGGTTTGAATGTGACTGTTTAAATGTGCATTTTTGTGTTTCTTGTATAAAGTAGCTGTAACCAGTATTAAGTAGTAAGGATTGAGTATTCAGTAATAAGTAAGCAAAATGCCGTTTTTCAACAAGTTAAAGCAGATAGGAACTAGGAAAGGGATACTGGAGGAAGAAATTCCTATTCCCCCTAGGGACACTCCAGGTAACTTTATGTACCACAAGCATGGCATAGACGCCATATTATATCTAGATTTATGGGCCGATTACACCAAGCACCTAGACGAAAGACACAGATGGCCTGTTACCGGAACATGGGATGCCGAGTGCATCATGAAGGTAGAAGAAGCATTATGGAAAAAGAAAGCTAGACAATCCCAGAAAGACGCCATAGAATTCTGGCGTAAGGAATCACATAAGCGTGCTGAGAAAGCACTCCGTAGAGAGGACAGACTTAAAGAATCAGAAAAAGCCCAAGAAAATGAATTAGTTATTGAAGGGATCCGAGTAAAAACAGAACAAATAGACCGTGCCCGAAACAATCTTGTAAACGGAATGTATCTCGCGGCCGAGGGCACATCTGAAGGCCTATCAGAAATACCGAAAAACTTACCGCCACCATTAGTTCCAACTAAAGTAATGCATAAGACTACTAAAGACATATTCTTAAATTCTTATCTAGAGGATGTAGCACCAGCTTACACCAATCTGCCTGTTCGTGCCCTGCCTACTGACAGGGATGGGGGTGGCACCACGCCCCCAGATCATGTTCCGCCAGTACCGCGACAGACCTCCCCTGTTCCGCCAGCTCCGCCACTTCCCGCACCCAAGATTGACCTACCGAAACAAGTCCTACCTGATCCTACTAAACGACAAATTCAAGTTCAGATCCAAACTCCACAGGGAGACAATGCCCAAGCATCCGCTTCAGGAGGTGCGACTGCGGGTCTTCGGACCCCGCCATCAACACGCAGATTCAATTTCAGGGATACGCAGAGTCTCCCTACGTTCCAGTCCCCCCGCCTTGACGCATTAAAGGAAAACATGTCAGTTTGCAGATATGATCCAGTACCCGGAAAAAACGATCTAATGATATTGGCATCACTACGGTTAAGATCTGCCACTGATATCTTGCTATGCTATGTAGGAATGAAGGAGCGGCTAGATAGAATATATGAGTTTGTTCAGACAGGGAAAGACCCTGACAGTATCAAGGATGCCATGGATAAACAGAAAGTTGACATTCAAGCACAGATATTACGATTTTTCATAAATTGTCTAATAAGAGAACGAGACAGGCCCGAGACAGATCAAAGTGAATTAGATGCACTAACAAAGTGGGGTCAAAATATAGCCGAAGGAAAACATGACAGGGGGGCTTGCATAGCCAGTATGTACCAGAAAATTAGAAGGGCAGTGATAACGGCACACCAGAAAGGGAATGACAAAGCTTCCTCCGAGGAGGAAGAAGAATTTGCAGAACCAGGAAGGTCTACAGATACTATAGCATATGTAGGTAAGGGAAACTACCTTAGGAAAGGCATCCGTCCGGAAAACAAGAGAGTTTTTCTCTCTGCTTTAACAAACCCGAATTCTTCTGAACATCAGTTCCAGGAAACTGATAAAAGGCTTCGAGACCGAATGGGGTACCATGTACTCAATTCCATGGATGAACAGGAACTAGCCCGGTCAGCCGTGTTATGGGCCGAAAACCCAGACATATATCCTGATGATACATTAGCACAGACATTCTTGAACCTCTCCCCAGACGAGCAGAAAATAGCAGGGATATACATGAAACAGCCTAGAGAGGGAAGGTGGTTTGCCTCTTATTGAAATTCCTGTAGATCAAGAAGGTCCTTATGTACACAGTCACGTATTGGGAAAAGACAGAAAGTTTTTAATTGACACAGGGGCAAGTCGCACTACAATCAGTCACAATGAAGTCCCAGGGGCACCCCTCTCAGGCTCACAGAATGTTTCCCTTGGTTTTTCAGGACAGCCTATTGTAAATGAAGTATCGGAACCAGTACCATTGGCTGTGGGTCCATTATCACGAGTTACAGATTTGTTACTTACGAAATCATGTCCAGAAAATCTGTTAGGAATTAAAACACTGAAGGCTCTAGGAGCTATAATATGCTGTTCCCCGGAGGGAGTCAGACTTTTTCTACGGGATTTCAAGGGTCATTATGTTTTAAGAGATTTTGATGTCAGATTGAAAAATGTACCAGATCACTTATGGGCAAAAGGCCCAGCTGATGTAGGTTGTATGCATATCACTCCATACCGTGTTACACTCAAGACAGGAGTTGTTCTACCCAGAATCAGACAATACAAGTTACCACCTGATGCTGTAGTGGCTTTACTGAAAATCATTGAAGAGCTTATTGCCCAGGGAGTGGTCGTAGAGACCGACTCCAATATCTGTAATTCACCCATCATTCCAATTCTTAAACGTACAGACCCCAATGCACCGCCAGTATATCGGCTGGTGATTGATCTTCGAGAGCTGAACAAATGCATTGTACCACAGTACCCCGTGGTCCCCGATATCTCCTCCCTATTGACTGCTATTGATTCAGAAGCAACGTTCTTTACTGTAATTGACCTCAAGAACGCTTTCTTCAGTGTACCTATTGATCCGGAGAGCCAATATCTCTTCGGATTCAGTTTAAATGGACGAAGTTTCAAATTTTCCCGCGCACCTCAAGGATTCACAGAAAGCCCCAGCATCTATAGTCAAGCACTGAAAAGACAACTAGATTGTGTTCAAATGCCAGTTAACACCGCTTTACTGCAATACGTCGATGATCTACTGATCACCGCACGAAGTGAGCCCGAATGTGAACAAGCATCATTGACAGTTTTACATTTCCTGGCCGACAAGGGACACAAGGTGTCTCCTTCGAAGCTACAATTCTGTGTTCAGCAAGTTGTATACTTGGGTCACTTGCTGTCCAAAGTGGGGAGACAGCTCACTCCCGATCGCATTCAGTTAATTGTAAATATGCCACGACCCCAGACACAAAAGGAAGTGCGGGCCTTTATAGGCCTCACCTCGTACTGCAGACAATGGATTCCTCAATATGCATTTCTAGCTAAACCACTCATCCAGTTAACAACGCAGGAGGCAGCAACGTCGATTGCCCTCCCTTGGACTCAGGAACACACACAAGCCTTTGAGGAATTAAAGAAAGCATTATGCGAAGCACCAGTTTTAGCGACACCATGTTACAGCAAACCGTTCACACTTTTTGTTACAGAACGTGATGGTACAGCATTGTCTGTCCTCACTCAAGACCAAGCAGGTTCACATAAGCCTTGCGCTTATTTTTCAAGTACATTGGATTCAGTAGCCCAGGCACTCCCTGCGTGCTTAAAGTCAGTAGCAGCAACAGCGCTAGCAATCAGACAGAGCGACTCAATTGTTTTAGGTCATCAGTTAACAGTACAAGTTCCACATTCTGTAGAGGTTCTGTTAAACAGAACTCAAACTCAACACTTGACTATAGCACGACTGACAGGTTACGAATTGACACTATTCCAGCCACACATAGAAATCAGACGTTGCAGTATCTTGAACCCAGCAACACTGTTACCTACAGTTATGACAGATCCAGCTCCGCATGATTGCATAGAGATCATTAATGCAGTAACAAAGCCCCGACGAGATTTAACAGATGTTCCATTGACAAATGCAGACCTGACACTTTATGTGGATGGTTCATGTATGAGAACAAGTACAGGAGAATTAGTGGCCGCGTATGCCGTGACCACTGAAACTGAAGTTAAAGAAACACATCGTATTGATACACTGTCTGCTCAAGCGGCAGAGCTCATCGCTCTGACCCGAGCCTGTATACTAGCCAAGAACAGAAATGTTAACATATACACTGATTCCCGTTATGCGTTCGGAGTCGTACACGACTTCGGCATGCTGTGGCAAGAACGAGGTTTTCTGACCTCTCATGGTGCCAAGATTCAACACGGTCCCCTCATTCAAGCACTGTTAGAAGCAATACATCTGCCTTCAGCCATATCCGTCATGAAGTGTAAAGCACATACTAAAGTCACAGATTCTGTTTCCCAGGGTAACGACCTGGCAGATCAGACAGCAAAACATACAGCACTGACTCACACTCAGACAACTGATACAACAAAGACAATAGGACCGACAAATTGTATGACAGTCAGGGATCCCACACTAGATGTTATCGACATTCAGACACATGCTACTCCAGAAGAAATAAAGAAATGGATTGAACTAGGAGGGATCCAGACAGATCAAGGTTGGATGACGAAGGGAAAATCTACATGGTTTCTCCCTGACTCTATGGTTCAAGTCATGATAAATACAGCACATAGCCCAGCACATCTAGGAGAGAAAGCGATGTTAGACAGTTTACAAAATCTCTGGAACAATAAACACTTACGAGCAGCCGCAAAACAGAAAGTGCGTACTTGCATGATCTGTTGTCAGTTCAATCCAGGAAAAAGCGTCCCTGTAGAGCAAGGTGGATTTCATCCTCCTGATCACCCTTTTGAAGTCCTCCAGATGGATTATATCCAGATGGACCGTTGTCGAGGATTTAAATATGTTCTCGTAGTTGTTTGTGCTCTGTCCCGCTGGACCGAAGCATACCCAGTCCCAGATTACACTGCTCCGACCACTGCCAAGCAGCTGGTTCGTGAATTCTTCCCACGATACGGCTTGCCTCGTGTCGTGTACTCAGATAACGGTCAGCCATTCTCATCTGCATTAATGAAAGAAGTTTCCTTATTACTAGGATACCAGTGGAAGTTCCATTGTGTCCGACATCCCGAAGCAGCAGGCCTTGTAGAAAGGCATAACCAGACACTAAAGATCCGCCTTGCCAAAATATGTCAGGAGAAAGGGGTCGACTGGATAGTCGCCCTGCCAGTGGCACTATTCTACATGAGAATGGTCGCCCATTCGAGATCAGGGCTATCCCTGTACGAGGTGGTCTTTGGCAGACCACCGAATATGTGGGGGACGCCCATTCCGAAAAAGATTACTGATGTTGATTGTAATATGTTGACAGATTACCTTGCCTCCTTGATGTCTGCACTCCAATCATGTCGTTCACAGGTTGCCGCAGCCTTCCCTGACAACACTGATGTAAAGCCACACGACGTCCGTCCTGGCGATATTGTGCTCGTTCGCAACTTCGACAGAAAAAGTCCACTGGAGCCCCGCTGGAAGTCCCCGAAGACCGTTCTTCTCACAACAAGGACGGCCGTGAAAATCGAAGGAAGAAAGGGGTGGGTTCACACGAGTCATATAAAAAAATTCTCTGGACTGAAACCTGATCGAGACTCGTCCACCCCCACCAAAGACTGTGTCGAACAAAAAGACTTTACAGAATCTGAACGAGAAAAAACTCCTCAAGAAAGTTATCGCATGAAATTACGATCTAGCAAGTCAGACAGTTTAATTGTTTAAGTCCTCCCCTAGGTGAATCGGTTAAATAGTTTCTGACATGTATCCCCTAGATCGAGATAGAGAGAGAGAGAGAGAAGCAAAGAAACGTACATACTGTAAATCACTTCGTAGTCACTGTATAGTGACACTATTAATCATGTTTATTCTGAGTATTTTAATTATTGTTGTCAGCATCGTTTTACCTATCTATTACCCTATTTTCAAGCGTGAACAATCTGCCTATAATGTATCTGCTGAACACACTTTCAGTGAGTTACCTCCACACGAGCTTTCCTACAGACTTGCGCTGCGCAACAATACATTCATTAGTATGCTACATCATTCTCATCAAACTAACAATGCTACAAATTGCTGGATATGTGGCCGACTCCCTCCCTACCAGAATTACAAGGGAGCTCTGCCCCTCTTTCCGTACCCGTTCACTCACAATGGCTCCTGCGGAGCATGGTTTAAAATAATTAATTCCTTAGATCCTGATATTGCTGTTTTCGATGGGGGTTGGGTTTGGGGAAACCTGAACTTAGTCCTGCTTGACGTCTGTTACCCTGATAAGGAGGGACTCCCCACTAGAATAGGAACTGATCTAGAAAATGAAGTATATGGATTAGGTAATTATACAATTAGCCTTATGATTCTCACTGTTGAGTCCGAAGCTACGCCAGTTCTACCCATTATGTCAGTACTGCCAGTCACCGGTGAATTATGTATCAAGAAGAAAGGTTCAGTACACTTAGGTCATAGTAAATGCACTACCGTGGTCGAATTCAGTGATCATGGAAAGTCGTCCTTTAAAGCTATTAGTCATTCTTACTTTGTTTGTGGTCATACCGCATACATACGTCTACCTCCAGATTGGGATGGTACCTGTTACATTGCATTCCTTCTGCCACCTGTTTTCCTAGCTCCCCCTGATTACCATAGAAATGCCAATCTAGTAAAGAATAGACCCAGAAGAGATATTCCACTTGTCGACTACACAGAAACGGCATGGGAACAGTACACCGACTTTAATAAAGGGTTCTTTTTCTTTTTAGGACCTGTTCAGAATAGTAAATTAATACGCAGATTAACTAGAACACTTGAAGCAGTAGTGAAAGAAACTGCCTCCGCCTTAGGTAACTTAACAGAAGAGCAGTCCGCCATGCGGGTTGTTGTCCTTCAGAACCGTCTTGTTATTGACGTCATCTTGGCAGATAGAGGTGGAGCCTGTAAGGTCATCGGGTCAAGTTGCTGTGTTTTCATACCACAAAACGCACCATCTGTATATCAAGCTATCACCCGTCTCCATAAAATTGCAAATCAGATACATCAGAATCCAGGCACCTGGACTTGGTCCGGTTGGTTCTGGACAACGTTAACAGCTTGGGGATGGAAGATCCTATCCTTCCTAGGCATTGGCCTAGTCCTAGTATTCAGTTGCTGCCTGTGCCTACAGTGTGGGCCAGCGATTTGTGGACTGTGTGCCACTTCTTGCATTGAACATTCCAGTTTTCTCTCAAACCGTAAACGAAAGAAAGAAGAACAAATGATGTTACAAGAACAATCTGATCGATTTATGAGGATCGATATATCATGAAGGGTCCGTAGGGAACAAGGAGGGAATGAGGAAATATAAATTTTTGGTCATGTTATGTTCCCTAGCGCGCACCCCACCGACTCCATGTACCAGCTTAAAGTGCATGTAACTTCCCTCCTGTGCTAGCTATGAAGACGCAAATACATTTGCGTCCAACGTTAACTTGTCCTCTTTCAGATCCACCCTGAATGGATTATATAGTCCGTTCCTAAGTATGCTATGCCACCGTCTTTTGTAGTACACTTTACTTGTTTTTCCTGCTCTGACAGAGTAGGCCCTGAATTTCTGCCATCGAGCCTCTTTTTGGCTCCTGACTCTGACAGTCTCTGCCCAGGCTACCTCTGTACCCGTGAACTCTGACTTACTTTCAGCGCGGCCCCTCGCGCTCAGCTCAGCCTGCTTTCTGCCAAGACTGACTATAACCTTCGAGTTATCTGTTCCGCTCCTCGAGAATGCATTCCTGCCTACTAGCTCCAGTAAACATCCTCTCCAGCTGCAGAGCCAAAGGGCCGACCTGTCTCAATGCAAGTAATTCATAGCCTCTGTTACCATGTTTCCATGGAAGGCCCCGTGCCCCCACGCTTCTCATGCAGACACTTAGGCGCTTATACACGCATCCACAGTTAGCATAGAATAGCTTCTGCCCTAGAGACCTTTCCGCCCAGATAGTATGGTTCCTAAACATCAGATATCAGATACGATAAAAGTACAAGTTGATCTGACATGCCAGACTTCTGTCTCTTTCCGTCAGTGTAAATGTCAAGTCCCCTGCACCCCGTCAATCACACGTCATGCAGCTGCGCGCGCATCCAAGCTTCCGATTTCTGCTGACATTGCAACAATTCTGGTAGCACCACCCCTTGGTGACACCCACTTGCGTCACCTATCAGTGACGTTTCTAGTACACACCTCTGGTTCACGCCTAGTTCACGCCTCTTGATTACGTACTAGTACCACGTGTATGCTGTTATCTTGTCTTCTCTCAGCTGTTACGCCTCTTACACCATTACTTATGATGTGAATTAAGTATATAAGCTATGTAATGTCAATAAAATTTGCTCTATCCCTTCTGACACCCCTGTGGTGGTCAGAACATGATATCCTGGTCACGACCATTCCTTTATGAGGAATAAAACCCTTAGAAACTCTAACACCACGGACTCTGTCTTTTTTCATTCCGATTGAGTTATTATTGATTAAGTACTTACCTGCATAGAAATTAAGAGAGTAAATTAATTATTTACGTCACCTTCTGAAGGAGAAGGCGGCATGCATGCGCCTTAAGAGACGCTGAAGGAGACGTTTCTCAGCGGAAGACAGGATTGAATATAAAAACAGTCTTAAAGGATACCATCTCCTAATTAGAAAGACGCGGGCATCCTACTATAGAGGGAGCAGAGAACTCGGAAAAGGAACTGTTCTCCGTCTTTAAAGAAATATCTGACCTGTCCAGCACTGCAGCACCGGTGACAGGGTCAGAGGAATCCTGTAACCGGGTGGCAGAGTTTTTTTCGGATAAGGTGAAGAGGATCTACTCCTCCTTCCCGGAGGCGGCCAGAGAAGGCTGCATGGTAGAAGAGGCTCCTATCAACCTAAAGGGGACGGACTGTCTAACGACCTTCAATGTCCCTTCTCGGGATACATTAGGCATAATAGTTGCTAGCATCAAATCTGGGTCCCCTAAAGATCCTGTATCTCCTAAAGTATCAAAAGGTAGTGGGGAGATATTAGAGCCCTACATCAGACATTTGTTAGAGCTATCATTTAGCTCAGGAAAGGTGCCGAAACCTTGGAAGGAGGCAGTGGTGCTTCCCTTGAAAAAAAAGTCTAACGTTAGCATGGAGCACTTAGACAACCTGCCCCCATCTCGCTGTTACCCTACTACGCCAATATCGCAGGGAAGGTTGTTAACATTCAGTTGACCGAACACATTGATGCTCATAAGCTGCTCCATCCCACTCAGTGGGGTTTCCCTGCACTTCATATGACAGAGTCAGCGCTGCTCCTGTCTACGGAGACCTTACGGAAATTTGTAGACGAGTGGCAGAGGGCGGCGCTGATTCTGCTGGATTTAAGTGCCGCATTTGACACTGTAGATCATCACACGCTTCTACAGTGTCTAAAAAGGGGAGGAGTGGCGGGTAAAGCGTGGGAATGGCTGGAGTCCTTTCTGCAAGATCGCAGTTTTCAAGTGGCACAGGGACCTTATCGGTCCAATGACATCAGCCTGAAACAGGGGGTGCCACAAGGGTCCAGTCTCAGCCCAACTCTTTTTAACCTTTATGTAGCTCCTGTGGCGAAGATCATGGATAAATTTGGGGTGAAAGTCGTGTCCTACACAGACGATACTTAGCTGGTAGTGGCTTTGACACAACCGGAGAAGGAGGCAGCCAGCAATTTCGGTACTTGTATGCAGGAATTGGCGGTTTGGTTGGCGAATAATTGCCTCAAACTGAATGGAAACAAAACTGAGGTGCTGATTGTTGGGAAGACTCCTTCGCTGTGGACATCGGCGTGGTGGCCTCAAGCGTTGGGCCTGCTACCCTCACCTAGCGAGCAAGTTAGGAATTTGGGGGTATGGTTCGATACTAAGATCTCGATTGAGCAACACACAAGAAGGGTGGCAGGCACGTGCTTTGGTATTCTGAGGGGTCTCAGGAAGACACTGGACCTGCTGCCAACGACAGCAAGGAACACCATGGTCCATGCCTTAATAAGATCGAGGCTGGACTATGGGAATGTCCTTTATCTGGGAGCAAATGCTAAGTGCATTTAAAAGCTGCAGTGTATACAGATTGCGGCGGCACGCTCGGTTCTAATGCTGCCCAAGAGATCCTCCTCGAAGAGGGCGTTGGAATCGCTACACTGGCTCCCGATTAGGGAACGGGTGTTGTTCAAAGCCTTGTGTGTCAGTCACCGTATTACACAGGGGAAAGGGCCCATCTATCTCCACAACCTACTTACCCTATACAACCCAACCTGGCAACTGAGATCTTGCGGGACAGGGCAGGTTAAGGTCCCAAAGTTCAGTAAAGCGAGGATGGGAGGGCGCTCCTTTCATGTTCCGGCAGCCCAACATTGGAACAAACTGCCTCCTAGACTCAGACTGGAGACGTCAGAGCTGGCGTTCCGCAAAGTGCTGAAAACTTACCTCTTTCCCAAAGAATAGGCCTGGGCTAGGTAGCGGGGGTGGGATGAATTACTTCTGCTGTAGTGCTCTGGTTTAGCCGTAGTGGAGCGTGGGGACACACTAGCCTAGTGTAATCAGACGCTTTATAAACTCAGTTAATATTATTATTATTATTATTATTATGATGATACTCAAATAGACTATATCCTCTCTCTAAGGGAGCTGATTTATGATAAGGAGATTGGTGTTGGTCCCAAGCTGATATTTGATTAATCAGTATTTGTTGAGTGCGACATATCAACCGCTTGGGTCTCAAGGCGCCCCCATCAGTCACAAACCTATTGTTACGTCCTTAAATAGAGCTGGTCTTCTCGCCACACCCTCCCCCCCCCCCCCCCCTCCCAGTAAGGCAGCTGGTCACTATGGGATACGGACAGAGTTTTATGAACTTTTTGTTGATGTACAAGCTCATCTTTTGTTATTAATTACTCAGAGTATTAATCAGGGCCAAGATATTCTGGAGTCATGGGAGTCAGGGAATATCGTTATCTTCCTGAAAAAATGGTGAAACCTCCATTTGAGCAATGATCATGCCGGCTGAGTTCTGTGATTAACACTGAAGCCAATATCTACTCTGAGGGGCTTATTTAGGAGCCCTTGCGTCACTTTTGCGCCGCCGGTACGTCACTTTTTTTCTGATGCACTAGCGGCATAAAAAATGTGCCTTGTTGCACCATATTTACAAAGTGACGCATCTAGGTACATGTGTCACTTTGTAAACCCCTGCGCCACATTATACCTATGCAAGGTATAATGTATGCAGGGGCGTTCTGACACAAGAAACGGCCGTAGAAGTGATGCAGTGAAATCTAAGATTTGCTTGCGCCACTTCTAGGACGCAAATGCGTCAATATCTTACTCCTGCCTAATGGCAGGCGTAAGACTAACTCATGCACATTTCACATGTGACTTGCCCGTGTGTAATGACCCTTTGCTGGAGTTGCATCACTTTTGTGACAACCTCCAGCAAAGTATCTGTAACTCCTTGCGACATGATGTGTCATACTGTAAATATGACACATCATTGGTGTCGCAAGGAGGGCACAATCAAGAGTGACGCATCGCTGCTTTCATGCAGCGATGCACCACTTCTCATAAATGAGGCCCTAAATGTTTAGTCATTAGGATAGCAGCGGTGATAGATACTTTAGTCAGTCAGCATCAGCACTGTTTTGTTTTGGGCAGAGTTACAACTCTATACACTAACACCGCTATCACAGTTTTTGATATGTCTAACAATCTACCTCGATGCTGAGAAGGACTTTGACAGGGTATCCTGGCCTTATCTCTGGGGGTTTATGACCAAGAGGGTATGTGGGAATAAATACATGCAGCGTGTTTGGTCACTGTATCAGAAACCAAGAGCTGGAATAATTATCATTGGCAAAATTTCAGAACCATTTGAGATTCAATGGGGTACCCAGCAGGGTTGCCCACTCTCTCCATTTCTTTAATTTAATTTATCGGGAACCTAACATAGTCAGGATCATAAATAAACAGAATCTTTCACCTGTCAGCGTGAATGGGATCAGGATGCACATAACGGCTTATGGCGACGATGTTGCTATATATTTATCCTACGCCATTCCCAATGTTTCGATTATGAACAAGAAGCAACACATTCTGTCAAGGCTTCTGGATATAAACTGAATCAGAATAAAATGTAAATTATTGTGAATTATTCTATAAGTGTACCAAATCCAAGATTGACTCCCGCTGTAACTTATTTAGGCTTTGTTGTCACAAGTAATATGCAAAAAGTCCTTAAGCTTAATTATGAGGTGTCTCTTGATGAAACTAATATGATGCTGAAGCTGTGCCATCAGCTTCCTATTTTTATTATCAGTAGATGTTGCACTGCTAAAATGTAGGTGCTACTGAAGGTTCTTTATCTACTTTGTGATATCCCTCTCGGAGTCCCTCGCTCTTTCCTAAATGATTAAACTCTACCTTTGGGAGCTTTTTGTAGTGCTACTAGAGAGCAAGACAAGCTATTAAATGACTCAAAAATGTACAGGATTGGCCATACCGTATTTCCAACATTACTATTGGGCTACCTCTGGGGAACAGACTTGTTGCCTGGTATCAACAGGAGTGTGATCCCAAAAGACTTTACATTTATTAAATCTGCATTCAACAGAGGAATGTGACTGTATCTCCAGATTCGACCCCAACTCTTTGAAGCCAAAACGATTTAAGGTGGGGCAGGATGTTTGGTCTATATGGAGGGATTTGGGCAAAAAATATAAATTCAGACTAATCTACCCTTACATACAAGCCTATAAAAATAATTTGGTACTGCTCATTTTTCATGATTCTGCTTGTTGGGCACGGAATCATCTTCGTCTTAAAACTATCAGACACTTTTTCTCAGCTGATACAATTCACTCTTTTTCTGATCTACAAGGGGAGCTTGCACTTCCAGCTAAATGCTTCCCTAAGAATCTTCAGGTACGTTATTTTCTAGTGAGGCAATCAAATAGTATAGTCATGTTCAAGAGAGTAGATCAAATTGGTATTCAGAGACTAAACAGGTGATTCAATGAGTTGAGAGAAAATGATCTGGAGATACTGGTTATAAAATGGTCTGACCTGCTTGGACTAATGGTGGGCCCTCTAATGATGACCTCTGTGTTTATTACACCTGCAACACTATTTTTCTTGGCTAGGCTGAAGCTGCAGCAATATAAAGCAATTGCAAAGCTATGCTAAACTATACACTAGAGCTTGTAGCTACATGGGTGTTTGCCGTCTGTCCCACAATCAAGGTTATTGGGAAGAAACTTGTCTTTGGCTCTCCAAAAGGTTTGCGGTTAGAGTGGAAGTTGATGTTTCAAATATTATGCTTGCTACCAATTTGAGAATGTCTTGTTGCAATATGCCAGCTTTACTTTTTTTCCATCATTATCACTAGAATTTGTATTGTGAGAGAATGGGGATGTCAGCTTCCACACACTTTTGACTCCTTGCTCATTACAATGCACCACTACCTCAAACTGGAAGCTGCTGCATTGAAAAGTAAAGAGAGCGGAGGGGCTTGCGTTTCCAGATCCGCAACTGTACTTTTTGGTGGTGAAGGCTCAGTTTGCACACCACTGGTTCCACCCGGTCGCCCGGATAACCTATACCAAAACAGATAAGGAACTGGCTGCCCGACTCCTCTTGTGTCTCTGCTCCTGAAGGGAATCCCCCTTGATTCACAAGACATCCAACCTCTGGCTACCACATGCTGGGCTTGGCACAAACTCAACCTGTTATTTGGATTGGGCCCTCTTCACTCTCCCAACCTCCCACTGGCTCACAATGTGTTCTTACCTCTCACCACTGACAGGGGGGTCTTGGCCACTCTCTCTAAACTAGGGGTGGACACTTTTGGATCCCTATTCCCGAATGGCCGGGCTCGAAAATGATCTGACTTGACACAACTCCCTGGACTGACTGGCATAGATTCCCTAAACGTGGCCCGGCTTCAGGGGAACCTTCGGGCCACTTTCTCCGCCCTCCCCGCCCCGTACAAAGACTTTCCCCCGCTTACCCTACTCATTGCTGACGACACTGGATCACATTTGGTCACAAAACTGTATGAAGCTTCCGGTGGGATGGGATGGGATGAGAGGGCTGGACAGAGGTGGGAGAGCAATCTTGGACATTCGCTAACTGACAAGGAGTGGCCATTTTGTCTCGAACAGACACATAGAATATCTCCTAACCCTAGGTATAAATTGCTTCACTTTAAGTTCGTCCACAGAATTTATGTAACACCTAGCCAATGGGCAAAGTTTGACCCTACTCAACCCACAAATTGCCATAAGGGTAATGTTTTAGATGCCGATTTTGCGCACATGTCCTGTGCTTGGCCTCCAATTTTGGCTTACTGGCAGGAAGTCTTTGCAACGCTGGTGCAAATTATAGATACTCCTCTTGCACCTTCCACTGAACTGGGTCTGTTAGGACTGGTTAACCGTATTAAATGTTGCCATAGGCGCTTTGCAGCAATGGCGTTACATTTGGCCAAACGGGAGATAGCTGCTTTATGGGGGGCAAGGGCTCGACTGACCAAATCTGCCTGGCTTCGTAGCCTGGCATATTGTAGCGTCCAATCTGAAATATACGCTGTGCTTCAGCCCCCAACCTCCAGACCCCGAGAAATCTGGTGTGTTTATCACATGCATTTGCAGCAAACATTACTTGCTTCCTAGGCTGGTACTGCTTTGACGGCATCCCAAGCCATTGAATGATCAACACAATGGCTGCCTATGTCACTCACCTGGTCCTGTATTCCCCCCACCCATGTTTCCACACACAGGATCGATGCACCACGGACACCTGATGTATCGTATTGTGTCACAGTCCGGTGTAACCTACACTTCAAACACTTGAACTCACCTACCCTCTATTCTTAATCTGGCTATATTGTGGTACATGCTGCATGTGATGTATAATTTTTGTGCTTTGTTGTAGTATTTCAGTTGATTCAGTATGATTTACCATTTTAGTTTTTTTGTGCAGTATATTGATATTTTTTGAATTGTATATTTTGAAGTCAGATATCATTTATGTCTTTGTTATGTTTGTTCTGTGCTTATATTTTCAATACATTTTGTTTTTTAAAAAGAGAAAAGTAAAGAGAGAAGGGGACATGTAAGATTTCTTTGCATTTGTGGATGAATATTTGCTTGTGACTAATGGTTCATAGCTGTTCTCCTCGGTGTGGCAATGATATCTGCTTGTATAATGTTATATAGCATTCCCAATGTGATCAATTACAAGGGAATTAATGGCCCTACCTGAGACGTAACTCATACCTTTTTTTCTTTCTTTGAGTTTTCATCTGTATTTTAATGTATGCATTTATGAATTGTGTAACCTCTCCAAATAATTAAAAAAACAAAATGTTGTATGGATGTGCCCACCATTTTGTAGGATGAACTTTCTTAAACTTACACATTTGCATTTTTAATAGAGTTCTTGATTTGCAATCTGGCTGCCAGGACTATCACTAGCTCAAGTTTTTGCAACCAAGTAGACAGATAATTTATTAGAAGAAACAAACAAATTACAACACTCAGAAATATGAATTCTGGGGAAACTGGATTATCTTACCTATAGTTTCAAATTTCATTAGGATATTAAAAGTTATTTCCTAAACTCCACACATAATGGTTTATTCTTGATTTGCAAAAATTTAAATTAACAACTGATAAGATTGTCACAAGTACAATTTGAAATTATTACCTTACAGAAATAATTTGAAAGAGCAGTATTGGAAGCCAAGGGACACCACACTGAAAGTAGAATTATAGAAATGCATGAGTTATCCAACTCTAAGGAAGTAAGAAACCTATGGAGGTTAGCAAACAACTTGGATGCTAAGATGGTTGGTGGTTACCCCTCTCTCAACAGGAATGGGCAACGGTCGCAATGACATTTTGTCCCTGTAATGTATGGACTCCCAGGAAAAGGATTTCCATTGGCAGAGGTATCTGAGGCTCTGCGAGTGAACCGCCGGCATTTTCCTACCCAGTCTGCCAAATATTAAATAAACCCCTATGTGTTGATTCAGATGGAAATATTATGCACTCACTGACATAAACTGATATCCTTATTATGTTCAGTGCAGACTGCTGCTCCTGCAAGAACATTATGTATAGGGGAAAAGAACAGAATTTGTACTTATTTCTTCCTGCTCCCGTTCCAAGCGAAATTCATAGAGAAAGCCATCAACAGCCAACTCGCCACATTCATCGAGGAGCACACGTCGTCTACTCCTCCCAATCTGGCTTCAGAAAAAACCACAGTACGGAAACCGCCCCCCTCACCGCAACAGATGACATCTGCACCCAACTGGGCAAAGGAAAAACAGTAGCCCTCATCCTCCTTGATCTCTCAGCAGCATTCAACACAGTGTCTCACCGCACCCTAATACACAGACTCCTCAATGCAGGGCATCCAGGACAAGGCCCTCAAATTGATCCGCTCCTCCCTCTCCGGCAGAATGCAGCGGGTCAGACCCCCCTCTTTCCTCTCGGACCCTAAACCTACCATCTGCAGAGTCCCACAGGGCTTCCCCCTCAGTCCGACGCTCTTCAACGTCTACATGGCTCCACTTGCACCCATTGTCAGAACCTACGGACTCAACATTGTGTCGTACCCAGACGACACCCAACTCATCCTCTCCCTATCCAACGAACCCAACACAGCCAGGGACAACTTTCGAGAAGGCATGGAAGCCGTCGCCAAATGGATGTAAAACAGCTGCCTACAACTAAACACCAACAAAACAGAAGTACTCATCATGGGCCCAAACCCCGATGCCTGGAGTGACACCTGGTGGCCCCCCACCCTCAGAAACCTGCCAACCCCCACGGACCACGCATGCAACCTGGGAATCATCCTGGACTCCGAGCTCAAAATGGACCGCCAGATCAACTCTGTCATGTCTTCCAGCTTCCACACCCTCCGCCTCCTACGTAAGACATTCAAATGGATCACCCTCAAACACAGAAAGACCGTCACTCACGCCCTGTTCACCAGACTTGACTACGGCAGCGGACTTTAAGCCGGAATAAATAAAAACCTCACCCGCAAGCTACAGAACATCCAAAACGCCATTGAAAGACTGGTCCTCAACCTGCCAAAACACTGCCACACCTCCCAGCACCTGCGCACACACCTCTGGCTCCCGATCGAGGCGGAAATCACCTTCAAGATACTCACCCACGCACACAAGGCCCTCCATGGCACTGGACCAGCATACCTGAACAGCTGACTCAAATTCCACACACCCTAAAGGACCCTATGATCAGCCCAGCTCTCCTGCGCTATGGTCCACAGCACCAGAAAGACCAGATCGGGAGGCTGCTCCTTCCTCATGGCCAAATCCTGGAATGCCCTGCCGCTCCTCCTCAGACAGACAACATTGTTCCCCATATTCGCAAGAAACCTCAAAACCTGACTCTTCGACAGACCCCCTCCTTGTGGAATGGATCCTGCCCCCCTACAATGCACCTCTCTGCAATGCAGCTCTGTGGCACTTACTGGAGGTACCTGGTGGGCAAGTTGGCCCCAGGGATTCTCAGGATTCAAGGGAACTATACACCAGAGCTTGTAGCTACATGGGTGTTTGCCGTCTGTCCCACAATCAAGGTTATTGTTAAGAAACTTGTCTTTGGCTCTCCAAAAGGTTTGCGGTTAGAGTGGAAGTTGATGTTTCAAATATTATGCTTGCTACCAATTTGAAAATGTCTTGTTGCAATATGCCAGCTTTACTTTTTTTCCATCATTATCACTAGAATTTGTATTGTGAGAGAATGGGGATGTCAGCTTCCACACACTTTTGACTCCTTGCTCATTACAATGCACCACTACCTCAAACTGGAAGCTGCTGCATTGAAAAGTAAAGAGAGCGGAGGGGCTTGCGTTTCCAGATCCGCAACTGTACTTTTTGGTGGTGAAGGCTCAGTTTGCACACCACTGGTTCCACCCGGTCGCCCGGATAACCTATACCAAAACAGATAAGGAACTGGCTGCCCGACTCCTCTTGTGTCTCTGCTCCTGAAGGGAATCCCCCTTGATTCACAAGACATCCAACCTCTGGCTAGAGGGGTGCATGGGGGTGCATTTGCAGAGTGGTGAAGGGAGGGGGCGGGACTGATGTGACTTGTGTGTACTTATCCAAGCACTGCACCTAAACCCAAGCACTTATAAATTCACCATGCACCTTCCTTGCAGTACTCTAATCATCCAGTCAGTACTCATGCAATGACCTATGCACTAACACATGCACTGCTACAATACACTGAGCACAACCCATGTAGCCCAGCCATCCCCCTGTCAGTACCCATGCACTCCTTCAGTCACCCAGCCAGCACCATGTACTTATCCAATCACTCCACCAAAACCCAAGCGCTTATAAATTCACCATGCACTCTCATTGCAGTACTCTAATCTTCCAGTCAGTAGCCATGTACTCATGGAATGGCCCAGGCACTAACACATGCACTGCTACAATCCCCTAAGCACTTCCCATGCAGACCTCTAACCACCTACACACTACTGATTCACTCCTCGAATTAACCAGGTTGTACCCATGCACTCCAGAAATCCCTCTGTCAGTACCCATGCACTCCTCTAATCACCCAGCCAGCACTATGAAGTTATCCAATCACTCTGCCAAAACCCAAGCAGTTATAAAATCACCATACACTGTCCTTGCAGCATTCTAATCATCCAGTCACTACCCATGTACTCCTGCAATGATCCAGTCACTTACACATGTACTACTGCAATCCATTGAGGACTACCTATGCAGTCCAGTAATCTCCCTGGTCCTACCTATACAATCCTCCAATCACCCAGCCAGTCCTATGTTCTTATTCAATCACTACGCCAACACCCAAGCACTTATAAATTCACCATGCACTCTGCTCGCAGTACTCTAATCATCCAGTCACTACCATGTAGACATGTACAATCCCTGTCTACTACCCATGCAGTCCTCTAACCACCTACACACTTCTCATTCGCTCCCTCAATTCCCCTGGTAGTACCCTTGCAGTCCAGCAATCACCCTGTCACTCCCCATGCAGTCCTACAGTCACCCAGCCACTACCATGTACTAATCCAAGCACTCTGCCAATACCCATGCACTTATAAATTCACTCAGGCACTCTCCTTGCAGTATTCTAATCTTTCAGTTAGTAGCTATGTACTCATGCAATGATGCAGGCACTAACTGATCACTGTTACAATCCCATATGCCCTACCCATACCGTCCTGTACCCACATACACACTTCTCATTTGCTCCTTCATTACCCCAGGTAATACCCATGCGGTCCCGCAATCACACTGTCACTCCCTGTGCACTCCTCCAGTCACCCAGTCACTACCATGTACTAATCCAAACACTCCTCCAATAGCCAAGCACTTATAAGTTCACCACACACTCTCCTTGCAGTACTCTAATTATCCACTTAGTACCCTTGTACACAATTGAAAGTACTAGGGGTTTCAACAGAGGAAGAACGCTATGAAATTCTGAGGAGAATAAAATGGACAAACAATCTTGGCCCTAAAATCCTGGAATGGGTAACTTACAAAGAATCACATCCCACAGTAACAAGTCTAGTCTTGCCCCAGGCCTACTGGGAAGCACTCCTAGTAGAACTGAAACTATCCCTAGGGGTACAAATTAGAGGTACCCAAGTGCAGAATACCCTCTCCAAGGACCCCCGATAACCATCAAATCACGAGACCTAATCCACACAAATCGTAGTCTTCCAAGAGCCTTGAAGGCAAGAAGGAAAGGCACCAAAAACATCAAACCTCAGGAAATAACAGCTCTCCGCGCAGCGCACAGGAAGAAAGTATGGGAAATACGCTCCCAAAAAACCGAGTCAGAATGGGTGAAAATTTTTACCTTCCTCAAAGAAAGGGGCCACATACAACTTTGGAGATATATAAAGCAACTCTCCAACACCAGCCAGATAAAAGAAAATGGAGTAGGTTAAACATGCAACTCAGCTGTATTCAACCCAACAGGACATTACCCAAACTTATTCCCATCTACAATCTCCAACAAAAGATAAAGTCAATAAAACTTCTAACATCACCGTGGCCGAGGTAATCACCCTGATTAAAAACATGAGGTCAGATGGAGCTCCTTGACCCAATGGAGGTCCGGCATCTGTGTTTACAGCCTCGCAGGGATTCTGGGCAGAGCAGCTGACAACACTCTTTAAGCACACCTTTGCCACCTCTACTGTTCCAATATCATAAAAAGGTTCAATACTTTCCCCAATTTACAAAAAAGGGGACAGCAGAAAACCCGAAAACTACCGGCTCATTACTTTATTGGACGTTGAAGCCAAAGCATACGCCAGAATACGTCTGAAAGAACTGGAAGCCTGGATAACGGATAATAACATTCTTCCCCTATTTCAAACAGGATTCAGGGCCCAAAGCTCTACCACAGATGACATCTTAGTACTGGGCCATCTGTCCAATCGTGCTACCCAGATATCTCAGTTACCACTATTTTGCTGTTTTGTTGATTACAGTGCAGCTTTTGATAGTGTTGATCGCGGTAAGCTGTGGGAAAAACTACACATTTGGGGAATCCCCCAACAGCTGCTAAAAGCCATAATATCCCTATATCAGGGGACCTGGGTCGCATTAAAATCAGCCAAACATTAGTCACTGCTAAGGTACCAACCAATAACGGCTTAAAACAGGGTGCGTACTTGCCCCTATACTTTTCAATCTGTATACAGCTGATCTGGGGAAAGCACTGGAGGGGGCACGTTTATTAACCCCCAGACAGGTAAAAACGCGTCTTCAAATACTCCAGTACGCGGATGACATTGTGATTATGGACCCCACGAGAACTGGCTTACAGAAGGCTCTAAAAGCTTTGCATGGATATAACCAACAGAACAAACTCCTGGTGAACCAAGAAAAGACCAGGGTACTTATATTTGGGATGTACCCGCGTAAGAAGACCACACATTGGCAACTTGGGGCCCTGCAAATTAAAACAAGTATGAGCTACAATTATTTGGGCTTTTGGCTATCGGAAGGGGCAAAACCCACAGCCCATCTGAAACATCTGAGAAGGAAAGCGGCTGGCATCATTTTCTCTTTAAAAAACCTTAATCAGCGACTTCATAGTCCAACTGCTGAACATATTTTGAAAGTTCTTAAGGCTAGGCTAGTGCCCTCTCTTAACTATGGCCACTTAGTTTGCCCCGGTGCCTTCAATAAGTTTCTCGCGAACCATCAAATTTTGGCTTACAAAAAGGTCCTAGCTCTCCCCGGACAGGCCAGGAGAGCTAGAGTAAGGCTGGAGTTGTGTCTCACTAGTCCAGACATTACTTGTTCAGGTGATTTAATAAAATATTATATCAGGAACACGCGAGCACCAGAATTGTCATTAAATAGGCTAATTAAAACGCTCTTTGAAGAGGAGGGCTCCCCATGGCAGGTGCATTTGGCAGCAGGCATTAGATTATTGGACATCAACATCCAAAATCTGCACAACCCTGACATCCCGCTAACAGCTTAGAGAAAAACAGTGAATACACAAGCCAAGAAAATATCCTTTGAAAGGGACTTGGAAAGCCTGCATCACCAATCGAATCTCTCCTCGCTGGACTCCTCATATACCATGGGAACACCGCAACCCTACCTGGAGCAAGCTTTGACAGTCCTGGCCCGGGGAAGAATCTCTTACATGAGTTGCTCACTTTGCCTATTACGGATTTTAATTCAACCTGGGCCCAGCAGGATAACTCAGTGGCTTCTTGACTCTGTAATTACCATCGTGAATCCTGGCTCCATTTGTTGTGCTGTTGCCCAAAATGACTCAGTGAGAGGCAGCGCTTGATTCTCCCTATTTGTAGGTTGCTTGGCCTACAAAGTTGCAGTGAAGTGTCCGACCTGTGCTTCTCTACTAAAACACCTCAAATTGTGGCCCGACTAGGGAAATTCACTGATGCCATCCAAGCCAAATTGAAACTGTATACTGAACTATAACAGGACTTAGTCGACCATTGAGAAAGAGAGACTATGACAAAAAAACTTTTCTTAAATTCTATGTATAATATTTTACTGTCAGTTAAGAAAATAATCATAACAGTCATTTTTATTATTTTAAATCTTTTTTAAACGATTACTTTATTCTTAAATAATTGTGTGAATTCTTAACCAAGCTTTTGTTTTATTGATAGAATATTGTAACAATTTTAATTAATTGAACAATAAAGATATCTTCCCTCACTCAGTACCCATGTACTCATGACCCAGTCACTAACACTTGCACTGCTGCAATCACTTGAGGACTACCTATGTAGTCCAGTAATCTCCCTGATACTATCTATGCAGTCCTCCGAACGCCCAGCCAATCCTATGTGCTTATCCAATCACTGTGCCAAAACCCAAGCACTTATAAAATCACCATGCACTCTCCTTGTAGCATTCTAATCATCCAGTCACTACTCATGTATTTATGCAATGACCCAGGCATTAACTCATGGCAAAAACAGTGGAGGTCATGCCAATCACAGGGGTACCCAACGCATAGTGTTCCCTAGTGTATGTATGTGTTTTCACTGTATTCTAAGTGTCTTTTAGCATAGCACTGGCTCTAGGCCTGGTTAGTCAGAGTTAGTTACCACCAGTACCCATCAGCAAAACGTTGGGGGCACAGGAGGACTTTCTGCTCCTCTGTTGGTTCTTTCTGCACATCTCATTTTCTTCCTGCACTTTTCTTCATCTTTTTGGACTTCGTTTGCCTCTTTCTGCATGTGTTTTGCTTCCTTCCATGCTTTTCTTCCTCTTTCTTCACATGTCCTACCTTTGTAGGCGTGGTTAGAAATTAGCATTTAAATAACCTTAGAAATTCACTGAAAAAAACATAAGTTTCAGCGACGTTATAGTTAGAATTTTTCATTTAAAAAACCTTTGAAATTCACTGAAAACACCATAGGTTTAGGGACGTTATAGTTAGAAATCAGCATTTAAAAAACCTTAGAAATTCACAGAAAAAAACATAGGTTTCAGGACGTTATAGTTAGTTGGAAAATTCACTTGTACAAAATCATAGAAATTCGGCAGTTATAGTTAGTAGACCTAACTATAACTCGCACCCCCGCAGTGCACTGCTGATGATGTCACATATTACATCACTCATGACACGCTCAGTAACATCACTGATGACAACAAAGGTTACAGGGATGTTTTAGTTAGACATATTTCTCTACATCAGTCATTACATGGTCAGTGACATCACTGATGAGATCTTGAATCACATACGTTTTAAATTATCATACATGTTTTAAATGGACATAGATTACCTGTAAAGAACTCTCCAAACTCTTGTTCTAATTTGATTGCTCGATCAAAAGTTTTCTTGGCTTGTTCCTCTGTCAGGCGTTTACTCATTTCCCTATGAAAATATGAAGTTAGCATTAGCATAGCGCCTGGTGTTCCATAAAACAATAATTTCACCAAGGAAAAAATACAATGTGCTGTTATAGGAGTGGGGTGTACGTTTATAGTGATGTTACTGCTTGGAAAATTAATTTATATTTTGTATGTGCAAAAAGTGCTGCATAGGGAAAACTAAACACAACATAAAATGCCCTGTCAAAGGTATTTGCAAAAATATAACAAACTAATTCCACATAAACCAGCATACATTTTTTTCCCTTATTGACTTTGAATACAAATATATTTGATTTATTATAAAAAATTTGTGAAGGGACCAATCAGAGACTTCATGGAAAGAGTAGTCAAAAGGTCATTCCTAACATGAGCAAAGCCAATTGGTCAGCCTTTTTCAGCGCACTTTGAATCTTATCAGCAGCCGACAGCGGACTCTGGTTGCCAGGGACATCATACTGGCTTTCCTCAAATAGAAATCATTAAAAATAATTAACCTTAGGCAATTCTAGTAATTTGTTTGTGTTGCCAAACAGTGATCTATTGTATCCTACAGTGAAATAATAAAAAGGACAGCTTTGTGTATATTATACATCTATGAGATAAGGAATTGAATGTGGCAGAAAGTGTGAAAATGCAGTATACTTTTTAGATATAAAATAGTCCCTCGTGCATTGCAAAGAAGCCATGTTCTAAGAACGGGAATGATACATCAAACAGCCAACAGCACAAGGTGAAAGAGGTACACTCCTCCGGCTGATCAAGGTTATGATTGACTTTGGTCAAGCCAATGGTTGAAGGTTCTCACTCTAGAATGACTTACATTACATATAATAGGAACAATAGATCAAACAAAGAGCTGATCAATAAAGCCAGAACTGCAGGCTAGGAACCTGAGTGATAAGCACCCTCAACTTTTGATTATAAAGATTATGGGGTTTATCAGACTAATGCACTTCTCATATTAAAACATTTATGTTTTGAATACAGGTAAGCAAATGTTGAACTTACCCACTCAAAATGTATGCCTAAAGTTATATGAAATGTTTTTCAACAGAGGCAATTTTTTGTTCAGGACTTCACTATAAATTGCATGTGGGTTTTTGAGGGATTAGATGTTTCTTCTGAATTAAATTGTGCAATCATTTTCAAATGGCTAAAACTAGTGGAGTATATTCTACACAGTTCTCTACCCAAGAACTAATGTTACAACTCAGATCTTGGCAATACAATGATGATTATATCTATCTTGATGGTGTTTTGTTAAAAGAGGGCTGATGTTGGGGCGTGGCTTCGAGGGCAACAATGGTGGACGTGGCTTTCTAGAGCTCCCGCCGGCCCGTAATTAATCCTGGCATTTATCCTGACCCCGAACCCACTATTGGCTACTGTGCGACAGCGGCGGCTGTTGGGGACAGGGGGCACCCTCCGGTGCCGCGTTTGAGGTCCCTGGTCCCTGGCTAGTGGCATTATTGGCGGCGACACCCCCGGGCCTACCTGCCGCGTGGAGAGCCGGGGCCTCGATTTGGCGCTTATCCCGACGGACGGCCTTGAGCGCCGGCCGGCTTGCTCGCCGGCGGGCCCCGTGTGCCCGGGGACGGTTTGTTTCTGGCTGCCGGAGAGAGGGCGGCGACGTCTCCTGCCGCCTGGAAGGTCACCGACGCCGCTGGGAGCTGCAAGAGGGCGGCGTTGGTGGAGAGCTACACGGGCCTTGGGACCGATCGGGTCCCCCTGGGCGGCCGGGGGCTGTGGCTGAGTCGGGGCTGGAGCCGGACCGTCGGCGGTGGAGGGGGCACGTTCTGCCCGATTGCCTGCGTGTGTGGGCCCCTGCAGTGTGGCCCCTGGCCGCGGAGAGACCAGCGGATTAGGAGCGGTGTGGTGCTCGCGCCATCTTTGGGGGCGCCGCTCTCCTGGGTCTGCCCGCGGAGCGGTTTGCGGAGCTTTGGAGCTTATCCTGCGCTGGGCCCGGACTGGGGGCTGGTGTGGCCCAGAGAAACAGGGTCGCCTGATCACCCTGGTTCCGAGTGCTCGGCTGTGCCCATCCTGACCCGCGGCTGTAGGCGGGTGTCTGGACCGGAGAGGACGGTGGTGGCCGGTGAGCCGGGGCCCGAGAGACAGTGGCTCCATGAAGGTGAGGAGCGGGTCCGCTGCAGCACTTCCTATCGGGTGGGGGTGCCCTGCCTGAGGCCCTGTGATCGGGGGCTTTGCGGTGGCCCCGAGTAACATTCGTGGCAGTTGCTCGCTGGAAGCCGGAGCAGTTGACGTATTTTGAGGTGGCGGACTAGTGCGGCGAAGCACCCTGCGGGCCTCCCGGCCTAGGCATCACCCCGGGTGGTCTTTAGCGTTGCGTGGCAGTAAGTGGCGGGTCTGCCACGGGTATTTGTATTTGTATTTGTATTTAATTTATTTATAAAGCGCTAACAATCATCCTAGGTAGGATATCACGGCGCTGAGGTTTGGTGCTGAGGGGTACGGTGACCGCATTGATTACTGATTATTCTGGTTTAGGGAAGAGTAGTGTCTTTAATTGTTTCCTAAATGATAAGAGACATTCTGTCAGTCTGAGGGTACGGAACAGCCCGCTTGAACTACCCTGATCATGACCAGAGGTGGGGGTGGCACTGGCTCCGCCAAGCAGGGGCCGATTGACAAATTCACTGGACCCAGCGGGGGATCGGGGGCTGCTGGAGGTGGCCAGAGCACTGGACCAGATAACGCGGCCTTGATGGCGGCCATCACACAATCAAGGGACATGCTAGATGCTAAAATTGGCGCGGTGGGAGCTGATGTCATGCTGTTCCGCCAGGATCTCCGTAACGCAGTCGCTCGCATTGCGGAGACCGAGACCAGGATTACAGGAGTGGAGGGAGACGTCGGTGCCCTGAAACAGAAAGTGGCGGAGATGGACAAGATCCAGAAAGGGCTGGCTCTTCGTGTGGAGGACGCGGAGGGGCGAGCGCAAAGGAATCACCTACGCTTCGTGGGCTTTCCAGAGGATTGCGAGAAGGGGCCCATGGATGCCTTCCTGACGGGGTGGCTGGAGAGCTGGCTTCCCCCGGACATCTTGTTGCGCTGCTTCGTAGTGGAGCGCGCACATAGAGCCTTAACGCAGAAACCGCCGGTGGGAGAACGGCCTCGGCCGGTCATAGCTAAAATCCTGAACTTCCACGACAGGGACACTATACTCCGGGAAGCGAGGGCCAAAGAGACTCTGCTGTTTGACAATCACAAGATTATGATCTTCCCGGACTATACCAAGCAGGTACAACAGCAGCGCCATTCCTTCCTGGCGGCGAAGGCCAAACTGCGTGGCCTAAAGATCCACTATTCACTGCTGTATCTGGCCCGCCTTCGCGTTGTCTTCAAATCCAAAACCCACTTTTTTGATTCCCCGGAAGAAGTGTTCAGGTGGACGGATGAGTCGGTCAGGATCCGACCAAACGCCCAGCCGGGGCTGGGCTCTGGACCATCGCGTGGATCGTCGCAGGAGAGGGGCGACTCCGCCGGCAAGGGCAAACGACATCGGAAATCCCGTTCACGACGACGCTCCCTGTCCCGTGATGGCCTTCTGGATGGGACGCAACCCGACACTGACCAATCGGGGAAAGAGAACTGAGCACGGTGTGAGTTCAGCCTTCATTGCTTAACCCCTGTCCACTGGTGGACTCTACGGAGGGCCTGGTGTGGAGGCTCCAGTGGTAGAGCGGACGGCGGCTGGTGCAGTGCGATCTGGACCTTGGTATGGCTCAAGGGACATAATCCGGGAGGCATCTGACTGTCTAGTTCTTCCTGTGGCCCGAACATTGTGGTACGATGGGGTTCGGGGTACTAACCTGTAGGGCGGCCTAATCCTCCCACGGTTGGGGGGTGGCCCTGGGGGAAGGTTCTGTTACTTGGGGGGAGTAGTTGGGATCCATTGGTATGGTGGGCTTTGGGCGCTCTGTTTTGGGCCTGAAGCTCCCCATGCCGCAACAGGTACTTCAGTGTTTCATGAGGTATGGGGTGGGGAGTGGGGAATTGGAGTTGGGCTGTTGGGGGGGCAGGGTTGGTGGGTGGTAACGGGGGGGTAGTGGGTGTTTTGAAGGGGGTGCACGTGATTTCTGCTGCATTGAAGTATATGGTATTGGGTGCCGGGGCCGGGTCCTGGGGGCCTCAGAGACTTTTCCATCGGGACAATGGTTGACATCTCAGGGCAGGAACTTGCTGGTGACTCTATGCGAATATTGAGTTGGAATGTCAGGGGGATGTTGGACAAAATCAAGCGTGGGGCAGTTTGCGCTGGGGTAAAAGAGACTCAGCCGATGTGATGCTACTCCAAGAAACGCATATGCTGGGTACGAAGGCACTGAGTTTACAGCGATTTGGTTTCCACCAAGTATTTCATGCAGGGTTCTCCAGGGGCTCAAGAGGGGTGGCCATTCTTATCCACAGTAGGCTGTCGTATACCCACGAACGTCATTGGCTTGATCCCCAGGGTCGGTATGTATTTGTGAAAGGCATGATTGGTGCGGAGCCAGTGGTGTTTGGCAGTGTGTATGCCCCCCCCCCCTCTACAATGGTCCTTGGGAGAGAGACTGTTTGAACTGTGGGCCGAGATCCCAGACTCCTTGGCCGTGATAGGTGGTGACTGGAACGATGTTGTGGATGCGTGCCTGGACCGGCAGAGGTCGCAGGGGGTCGCGGTGGCATCCTCCCCTACACGGCTGAAGGCGATGATCGATGGGTTGGGCTGGGTGGATGCCTGGAGACACTTGCACCGGGACGCGTGAGTACACGTATGTGTCTGCTGTACATGGTTCCTTCTCACGACTGGACTGTGTGTTTGTACCGGGGGCCTTCCTCGACAGGGTGAAACGGGCTGCAATTCAGCCCCGGGGGCTGTCTGACCACTCCCCTGTCGCGATACAGATTGAATTGCGCAAGACGCGCCGGCCATTTCGGTAGCGGATGTCCTCGTGGCATCTCCAGCAGGCAGACTACACACAGCATATGCGCAGCGCGATTGCCCACTATTGGCAGGAGAATCTAGCGGAGGGGGTTGATGGAGTGACGGTCTGGGAGGCCATGAAGCCCACTCTGAGAAGCATTGACATTGCTTGGCGTGCTGCTGCCCGTCGTACTCGACGGGAGGCCATTGTCGCAGCCGCAGAGCGAGTGGAGGTGTTGGAGAGACGGTGTCGGGGGGAAGGGGACGAAATGGCGCTACGGCTGCTCCTGCAAGCGCAGCAATCCCATGCCTCGGTCCTACTGGACGAGGCTAGACAAGCGTGGCTGGCCACGCGGAGCAGGGTGTACCAGTGGGGCGATAAGTCCTGCACCATGCTCCATAGGCTGTGTCAGCAAACGCTGCAACCGATCACTTTACCGGGCCTCACCGACGGGGAGGGAATCGCCATAACGGACGCTGCGACACTTGCGGCAAGCTTTGCCAACTACTATGCGGAGCAGTATGCTCCCCGGGACAGTCTCCCACCGGATGCTATTGATAAGTTCATTGCTGACCTTCCCTCCCGCGCGATATCAGATGAGGCCAGGAAAGCCTTGGACCTCCCCTTGACGGCGGAGGAACTGGGGGATGCGCTGGGCCAACTCAACGTGGGTAAAGCGCCGGGACCGAGTGAGTTCCCCAGCGAATTCTACAAGAAATTCCACCTGCAGCTTGGGCCGCACTATAGGCGAGCGTTGGAAGTAGCGCGGGAGCGTGGTAGCTTGCCGTCTGACTGGCGTCAGGCGGAAATTGTGGTTTTCCAGAAGCCGGGTAGGCCCCCCGATCGACATAAATCTTATCGTCCCATATCCTTGCTCAACTTTGAAGCCAAATTACTGGCCAAGGCGCTGGCAAAACCGTCTTCCCCCATATGTCACAGACCTGGTCCACCCGGATCAGGCGGGCTTCATGCTGCATCGGGCGACGCAACACAACATTAGGCGAGCACAGGCGGCGGTGGACGCTGTGGGGGCGACTGGAGATCGGGCAGCACTATTGCTGGCAGACATTGACAGGGCGTTCGATTCGGTCAGCTGGACTTACCTCTTCGCCCTCTTGCCGTGTCTCAACCTGGGCCCGGTGTTCATCTCATATGTTAGGCTGCTGTACACGGACATCACCGCTTCGGTACGTATCTCCGGGGCGATTTCAGAGAAGTTCCCAATTGCCGAGTGGGTTCCCCAGCGAATTCTACAAGAAATTCCACCTGCAGCTTGGGCCGCACTATAGGCGAGCGTTGGAAGTAGCGCGGGAGCGTGGTAGCTTGCCGTCTGACTGGCGTCAGGCGGAAATTGTGGTTTTCCAGAAGCCGGGTAGGCCCCCTGATCGACATGAATCATATCGTCCCATATCCTTGCTCAACTTTGAAGCCAAATTACTGGCCAAGGCGCTGGCAAACCGTCTTCTCCCATATGTCACAGACCTGGTCCACCCGGATCAGGCGGGCTTCATGCCGCATCGGGCGACGCGACACAACATTAGGCGAGCACAGGCGGCGGTGGACGCTGTGGGGGCGACTGGAGATCGGGCAGCACTATTGCTGGCAGACATTGACAGGGCATTCGATTCGGTCAGCTGGACTTACCTCTTCGCCCTCTTGCCGTGTCTCAACCTGGGCCCGGTGTTCATCTCATATGTTAGGCTGCTGTACACGGACATCACCGCTTCGGTACGTATCTCCGGGGCGATTTCAGAGAAGTTCCCAATTGCCAGGGGGACCCGACAGGGTTGCCCCCTATCCCCTTATCTCTTCGCACTGGCCATGGAACCATTGGCCGTGTGGGTGCGCATCGATGCACAGTATCGTGGCTTTGTATGGGGGCGGAACTCTCGGACAGAATCGCGCTCTATGCGGACGATGTCCTTTTCTTTATGACCGACCTTCACCGCTCCGGCCCTCGAATATTGGAAATAATGCGTGTCTTTGGCGAAGTGTCGGGACTCTTCCTCAACCCGCGCAAATCGACCCTGTGGGTGCTGGGTGGAGAGTTGGAGACGTACCCCTGGGCTTCGGCACTACAGGTGGCGGTCGGTGGTTTAAAATACTTGGGAGTCTTCCTGTCTGAATCTGCCGCAATTGCATGGGAGCGCAATGTGCTGCTGGTGTGGGACAGAGTCCAATCGGACATCAAAACCTGGTCTTGCATGCCCCTTAACATCTATGGCAGGTCTGCAATCTTCAAGATGGCCGCCCTCCCGCGGCTCCTCTACCAATTGCAGAACCATCAGTATAGAATTGACCCACAGTGGTTCGGTCGCGTGAATTCAGTACTGGGCCGCTTTATGTGGGCCGGTGGCGCTTCTAGGGTGGCGCTGCGGACTTGCTTCCTATCCACGTACTGTGGAGGTCTGGCTACTTCTGACCTCCTGTCCTACTATCAGGCCTCCCATCTGTTGGTTCTGAATGAGTGGTGGTGCGGCGATCACAGCGACCCGGCATACGCACTGGAACACTTCTTGATGGGCGATGCCACGCTACATACGCTATTGTACTCGGCCAGGCGGCGGAAGAAATTGCAGCGGGTCACTCAGGTAGTCTTTGTGATCTGGAGACAGGCGCTGCGCCGCATGGGCTGGTAGGCTGACAGCGGAAACCCCACTGTGGAATAACGGACAGCTTCCCGCACTGTCTTCGTTGTCTGGGTTTGGTGGCTGGGACGCCATTGGGATTTCCTCGCTTGGCCATGTTCTCGCAGGGACTACCCTCAAATCCTTTCAGGACCTCAGCTCCGAATTCAGCATGTCCAAGACCCAATTCTTCAAATACCTACAATTCCGTCATGCACTTGCACCGAGTCTGGTGGGGCTGGACCAACTTCCCGAATTTAGCCCTGTTGAGGCCAAGCTCTTCATCGGAGACTTGGGGGATAAGAAAGTCTCCAAAATATACCAAACGCTAGTCACTCACTGCTCCTCTTCTCTTCTGTCGTTGAAGGCCTCCTGGGAGACGGATATTGGCCCTTTGGATGAGGATGACTGGAGGGAGGCCCTTGAGTCCCCCCGTGGGGCTGCCATAGCTGTGCGACTCCGGTTCATACAGTTTAAATACCTACATAGGGCCTACTACACTAGGGAGAGACTGTGGAGGGCGGGCCTCATTGCCACCCCGGAATGCTTGCGCTGTGGGACTGAAAAAGGCACGCTGCTACATACGGTATGGTCCTGTGTGGGTCTGACCCGATTCTGCAATGGGGTGTGGAATTGTCTGTCAGAGGTACTGGGGTGGGACCTTCCTCGTACACCCAGGCTGGGTCTCCTTCATGTCCTAGAAAATGTAGGTGGAAACATTTACAAGCGTCACCTCCTGTTGCTGGGCCTGGTTGTGGCCAAACGGGATCTGGCGAGAGCCTGGAAGAGCGACCGTGCTCCCCCACTTAGCGCCTGGAAAGCAGGCTTAGACTTTCTTATGGGGCTTGAAATGCCTGTGTTTGAGGCCAGGGGATGCCCCCGGAAACATTACAAGATCTGGAAGAGGTGGGCGGATTACCGGGGGTTGACCTTGGAGCCCCCAGTTGATTTAGATGATGTACAACCTACAGATGGGGACCTTGGGGCCTTGGAGGGTATCTGATGCCTACTGTGCTTTACCTGTATACTATGGCGGGAAGTGAACACGTGCACTGGGTTAGGGTGGGATAAGGGGTGGGTAGCGGGGGGGGGTTGTCTTTTGGGGTAGTTAGCAGGGTACTGGGGATTGGGAGGGGGGTGATTCAGGAGTTTAGGCTATATATACATCCTGCTACATGTTTGCCGTTGACAGTGCCCCCTGACTGTGGAGAACTGTACATATGCTATGCCTAAACTTTCAATAAATGCAGTTCTGAAAAAAAAAGAGGGCTGATGTCCATCTCTAAATGTCTCCTATATATAAAGATCCATGATGGAAGACTGTTGTAGGTATATTCAGTGTTATCTAGCGGACGATGAAACTGTGACAGCATCAGTTCTCTGATTTGATCCACATTAAATTAAGCTATAGTAATGAATTGAATTTCTTTTGTTAAGTGCACCAAGGCCCCTACGGTCGTACTAGTGCTAGCCTGGTAGAGAACATCTCAAAGTGTTGCTGGTCATGGTTGAGACCTCTTAGGTAGACAACCATGTTTTTATTTCAGATTTGAGTGTCCATATATCATGTCTGGGGCAACATCTAAAGGATGGTTGCTCAAATGCTTGTGTGCAAGATATTAAAAAGACCTTCCACCTTTACTCTGTCCTTTGATTATAGGGATCACTAGAAGAATGTCATTTTCAGATCTCAGTGGGGACAACAATAGTATTAACTTGGTTTATTCTGCAGGAGACTGGACCAGAACCCTGTCTTGCTTGAAAAACAAATCACAGAACTTAAAAGGTGGCTGTTTTCCTGTTGGTAGCTAATTATAGAGCCTGATTCACAAACAACATTTTGTAGTAAGTAAAGAAGTATTACAGTCATACCATTTACTTTTTTTTTGTAACACTTGTTTATATTTATTGAGGGTTCAAACCTTCTGGCTTCAGAAAGTCACTTCAGATCATTCGTATAAAATAACAATAAATGTACTACAAACATTTTTGACATGTAGCCAAGAGTGGAATGGAAAAAATATACATGAAGGAATAATACCTCTTAAACTCGGAGCGCACACTAATCGTAAGCAACTGCATCTCCACTCTGTACAATGCATATAGCCAGTTTAAATTTCTCAATAAACAAATCACAACAAACAAAATATCTTAAACAATCCCACCCTCCTCCCCCTGGTCACACATATAAAGAATCTCCGATCATGCCATAGGTCACTTCACCCCATCGCTCTATACAACTGAGTGATTACTCTACGTTTTTTATGGGAGCATTCGTACGTTGCTCCTCTGAGTCATCCTCAGTGTGGACTACCTGTGTGGCCTCCGATCGCTGTGTATCAGTGGCAATCTCCAAGGGGACCTCCAACATAAAAGCATACCAGGTCCTAGCATCCTCTTCCAACTTTACATCCCTCCTGCCCCTCTTCACTCAGATCCATTCCGCTGTTGCCCATTCCCTCAAATCTTTGGGACAACTTTCCACCTTGGGGGGTTGGGAGCCCACCCAGTGGATCGCTATCCGTCTCTTGGCCAGCACAAGCCCAATTTGGAGAAATCTACATGTAAGCTTCTTACCTTTAGGACAGGGAGGTAAACCCAACAGTATCTCATTAATAGACTGGGGTAGCATCCATCTGGTAACTCTGCACAATCTCTCTAGTATGGAGTCCCTAAAAGAATTCAGTCTTGGGCACTGCCATACCATATGCAAAAATGAGACAGCATCACAACCACATCTGGCACAACAGTCATACCATTTACTTACTACAAGATACAGTTGACAAACCTACGGGTGGAGATCTCCACCTCTCTTAACTTTTCTATAAGGAGTTCCTCACAAATGTAAGATTACTAATTAATAGTAAATGTGGGTGGGTCAGGGGAGAATTTAGGGGGGTAAGGGAGGGTATAGGGAGGGTTAAGAAGGCTTTGGGGAGAAAGGCGCACACCCACAAAAGAGTTAGCCCTTTGCTATTCGCAAACTGCACTTCTAAAGTTACAACAAAAAAAGGAACATATATAAATATGTATTTACCTAAATACACATTATATATATTTAATTTTATGTTATAAAATATATACATATATAAAGTGTTTTATGATTACATATTTTAATAACCTGCTTTAAAATTAGAAACAAATGTAATATTTTTAAAAATTCTGTACATAACTGTTTGTCATTTTGAATACATAAATATAAACTTAAACATAAACGTAAACATTTTGCCTTACGTAGGATTGTTTTAAAAATAACCTAAGGAAATAACTTTTTAAAATTAAATAAATATCCTGGTATTGAATATTTCCATTTTGCTCTACATTTGAAATAAACAGACAACATTTATTTATATTAATATTTACCATTAAAATGGTTTTAGTAAGTTTTTTTATACGTAATAAACTTTTTAAATGTTCCCTCTTCTTTGCTATAGAAAGATATCCACCCCAGTGGCAGAGAACTCCGCTTATGTGTGAAAAAAAGTTACAAGTAGTAACTTAAGCCCTGTAAATCTTGGCATGTTAGACTACACTCTGTAGGAAATTCACACTTGTAGTGGCCAAAAGCCAAAAGCAGTACACTTGCTACAATGTGTAAGAGTAAATGTGCACATTTAGGGCCCCATTAGGATGGCGGGTGGGCTTTGCCGGCCCGCCATCCTATCGGAATTCGGGACCGGCCGCCCTAAGGGCAGGGGTCCCGCACGCACCATTAGGATGTGCCCGCCACAGTGGCGGGCACATCCTGTATTCATAGCATTGTGGCGGGCGGAGCTCTGTGCTCCGCCCGCCACAATACTAAACATGCTTTGCATCATTTACATAATCAAAGCGGCAGGCACCGCGCGGTGCCTGCCGCTTTAATTATGTAAATGTAGGGGGGTACCACAGGTACCCCCCGTGTGCCACCCCCCTTCGGCCTTCACTCCGGGGGCCCACAGGGGGCCCCCAGAGTGAACACCGCCTGCCTTTCCGTGGCGGCATTGCCGCCGCGGAAAGGCATTGCACTGATGCCATTGTAATATGGCTGGCGGTGTCTCATAGACACCGCCACCATATTATTAATTTTCCGCCCCGGCCGCAATGCGACCGGGGCGGAAAAGTGGCGGGCGGTTTTTCCCTTCATTGCAGTCCCCCCGCCATTGTAATGTGGCGGGGGGGAAAAGGGTGGCGGGCGGGCATTTCTGCCGGGCGGATCGCCACCGCCACCATGGCGGTGGCGATCCGCCCGACATCGTAATGGAGCCCTATGATTTACTATTGTGTAAATATACCTTAGTGAATAGGCCCCAATGTATTTATCGTGCTGTACAAGTTCTAAGTATTAGCCTTTGTTGTAAAACATTCTTTGAGGACCATCACCCTATAACAATAACTCTGAAATAAAAAAATATAACTGCCCAGAAATGTGGTTAGAATGCTTGAGACCTAGCAGCAGGCCAACAAGCATATCATGGTTGTTTAGTTGTGAACTGTGGAATACTGTGCATAGACATGAACTGTGGAATACTATGCAAGATATAAGGCTGGATTTAAATGTATACATTGTTTGTGTACTTGCAGAAAGTGGATATGCATGCCAGGACTTTATATATTTTTTAATTTGTCTAATGCTCCATATTTTTGACATCTATTACAATGTCAAAAGCTATTAAGAGTGAGGCACTAAATTAAAGAATACTCCCTCTTATATGACTGTCTTATTGAATAAACAAAAGACAACATTCTCAGATTGGCTGTCCTCAGCTGGGGTGGTCTCTAAGCTTGACCTTGCTAGAACTTGTAGAAAGAAGAAGTAGGCATTTTGGGACTTGTTGCAACTTAGATTGGACTTCAGGAAGTGTGTGATTTTTTCATTTTTTTTTGTCCCTTCCGAGTCCTGTGAATATGCTACCTCAATACTCTTCGGGCCATGCAGTTTATCTCCAACTCCACAGCGAGGGTCCCCCAGCTCTTGAAGCTTTGCAGAAGAGTTATCTCAGCTGGTTCTTCATTAGCACCCAAGTAGGTTTCTGGCACCTGTGAGCGGGCCTCCATCTCCAATTGCCTACTTTCTCCCAGCTTTGCTGAGTATGGAATAGACAACTTGGGTGCAGAGTGAAGTGCGATTGTTGGCGAATGAGGACATAAAAAACAAACAAAAAAAGACAACATGAAATGTTTACCATCTCAGCGATGGAATCTGGACTAAAGTGAGACAAGAGGAGTGGTGATAATTTATTTCTGCAGCTGGCTGGCTTTAGGTTTGTTAGTACTCTTCATTAGAAATAGAGATATGGTTATGAGAAATTTTTCTCAGATTCCTCAAGGCCCAATACAAGTTCCTTTAAAAGTGTTGCAATCTGACTCAGAAAGCAAAGACCAAACACCAATTAAAATTCAAGAAACACAAAACGTAGTCCTAGTGAATGATGAATGCCTGAGGTTAGTAATAACAGAAATGGCAAGGCTGTTTCATACAAGCAAGGATGTCAATGTGCCAGAATGCCAGAGGTAGTGATACTGATATCACACGCTGGTTGACCTCTGATGACATCACAAGGTTTATCCCTTTTTCCTTAGTTAATTCCTTGGTCTAGTTTAATAGTCACACAACAAAAAGGGGTATCCCTTGCCTATACAAAATGTTATCCTTTCCTAATCAAGACAAGTTGGGAGAGTGCGTGCATACTGATTAGGTAACAAAGAGGCATGTTACCCTTGACAACGACGTGACAATAGAGACATGCTTCACAATCCCCATGTGGTTGGGTATAATTCTCAATTAAGGAGCCATGATGAGCAATTAACTCACCTTGCATGCAGGTTAGCTTTGCATGCTTCACTCTAATTGAATGAGTGTGTTGCTGGGGCAATGAAATACTGACCTCCTGACAAAAGCACTGGACCTAAGAGGCCTGAGCATAGAGGCTGTAACATGTTGACAGAGAATTAGGGTCACAGGAGCATAATATCCTTACCTTCCATTAAAATGTTTTTAAAATATTCAAAAACAAACCACTAATAAAGGGAAACTTTACACTAGGTACCTCAATCACGGTAATAGTCAAAGTGCTCCCTGGTATATGATGAAGCCCATCCTGGTTTTTGGGGCCCAGTATGAGACCCGATGATGAAACATCAGGATGAGTTAAAGGCTTATTAGATCGAAGGATTGCGATATGGCACCTGCGTTAAATACACAGCTATCCAATTCGGGAGCAGTAGTCACCCTCACTCCTCGTCAGGATTACTTTAACTCGGCACTCCCTATTGAAGGCCCTCACGTCCGCTTAGTCTAGTACATCACGGACACTGCCACAATGATTCCATATAGCAATACACTGAGCACTGTAGCCTTGGGCACTTCTGTATTACAACTAACTGTGCGTTGTACTGAAGCCGTGATCCCTCCCTCCCACAGATACAACCAGCCTTTGTGCGGCACCATTTGAGACTGAGATTCTTCCTTCTGAACCACATGTGAGTACATGTAACTCACCCTATTGCTCTAGGTGCAACTTCCTGTGCACCTTCTCAACCTCTCTGACACACAGCCCCTTGTATTTTTCAGACTGTCAACATTATCTTTTCCACACCTGTCTTGAAAAAGACCCTCCGCGACCACGGATTGGGGCGCCACAGGGTCGAAACATCGACGCTTGTCATAGGTCCAGAACCTCCAGGATCCCTTTAGAAACACTAGGACTCAATGGATGTGAACTAGCTTTTGGCCAATGAAATTCTTGTATATATCTGTATGTATGTTATATTCCATACCACTGTACATTGTTCCATGGACTGAGCACCTTTCACCAAATGTCACTTAATTGCACTTGTTTGTGACAGTCTTATTATGAATCAAATGTTATCATTGAATGAATCAATTCAGACGAAACATGAATGAATTCTGATATAAAATCACATGAAATAACCTTTTGGTCACAGGAACTTTATTCTTATATTGCTTGAGCATTAATTTCTCATCATATATGTGTATCAGAGAGCATTGAACCTTGATTGCATTAAATAGCATTGTCAAAGTAATGTGTGTTACCCAACAGAACCATTTCTTTGTTTAATCATTAACTACCCAGGTTCTGAGGGACACAGGGTTGCCCCTTTTCTTTAACTATAATATTGCAGATGCTGACCTGCGAGGGTTTTTCCTTCACAGAATTTGTTTTCTTTTATGTAATTAGCTACAAGTTGAATGTTAGTTTACGCTTAATATGTCAGACAAAGAGACAATCTCTTATAGCGAAGACTACATCGCTAGACTGATACAAGAGCAGGGAGACTCAAATTTCCTCCTAGGTGCAGACCGCACCTCAGTAGATGCTACACTAAACGAAAAACGTCTTAAAATAGAAAGACTAGAAAATAAATTATTCAGGTCTCGCCTACATGGGCATGTGCTAACCAAATACCTTTCATCAAACATAATACCAAAAGGCTTGCAAGTTAGAAACGAGCCTGCAATATTTATTGATGTGCCTAAATTCAGGGAAGGCTTCAGTTTTGTGGCTAATAACTGCTCTAGGCACTGGATGGTGCTAGGGGTGGAGACGGCAATAGAATACGTCATGAAACTGACACAAGAAATAGCCGACCTGAAAAAGGAAATTTTGGAGGACGGTGCACTAACAAATGCAAAAGAAGCCCTAGAACGGGCTGAAAAAACACTCGCTGAATTCAACACAGTGACCCTGAATGGAAAATTGGATAAACTTGCAAAGGATATTTGAGACTACGATAAAAAACACACCTACCCATACCTAGCTGACGAATACTACCAGCAAAGGTTTTTTACCAACAGGAGCAGACAGGGACCAAGACGTTTCAACACCTTCTCTGACTCCTCAGCTGGTAGCGGTTCAGAGTCCGAACAAGAAGGGCCCTCAACTATCAGAGAGTTTCTCCAAGCACCACAACAGCAACATTTTTTAGACCAGGGCTACAGCCAACCCAACCGGGGTGGAAGTGCCGAACCAGGTTGGGCTCCTCGGAAAAGATGGAACAGAGGAAGAGGAGCCACGAGAGGGAACTCACGTGTGAGGTTTTACCAGCCGGAGGGGCACAGCGAGATCTCTACACGGAAACAAACATACCGTTGGTAACTCAAGCTACAAACGTGACTGTAGCAGAGGCAGTACGTGAGTCACTCCCTACCAAAGAGGCGGCAGGAACTGAAGCATTGGCATTGATGGCACCGACAACGGCTGGAACAGAAATGAACAACACAGTCACAACTTTACCTACTATGCTGACAATAATACCATTGGAAGTAGAGGGGAACAATGCAGCCTCAATCACACTGAACCAGATCACTCCTGCATCTGAAAAGTGTCCAACCCTGCTCAACAAGCTCAAATCAACTTGGATCTTATGGATCCCATCATTAATCTATCAGACCATGAAATAACCACAGCAGAAAGAAATGTCTTGAGTAAAGGACTCTCCTTCGTTCCTACAAGCAGACCAGACTCATTTACTACAAAGCTAGAGCTACAGAAGTTTTTGCGGAAAATAAGATTAAGATATTACTTTGGCAAAAATGAACACACATCCAAGCTGGCAGCAACACCATTCAAACCACCCTCTTCATTTACGCCTGGATCATACTGTATGAGCCAACGCATACTGGCATTCGAGCAGGTCGTGATGTAGGAGGTGATGGCATCCCTGGAAGAGAAACAGTACATCAAACACGTTTCCAAAGAAGAAAAGATGGCACTGAAGGAACTAAGTAAGAACAGCTCCATTATTGTTAAGGCAGCTGACAAGGGCGGAGCGGTAGTGTTAAAAAACACCGTGGACTACGTCACTGAAATTCAAAATCAGTTGGGGGTCAGAGAAAGTTACCAACCTACCCCGAGGGATCCCACATCAAGCATTAAGACACTCATCGAGATACTTGCGGAGGATGGTGTCAAAAAAGGATTCCTTAGCCCACCCGAAAAAGAATTCCTGATTAACAAGGAACCACGCATTCTAACCATATACATGATACCTAAAGTGCATAAGAGCTTGGTAAGCCCGCCCGGTAGACCAATCATATCCGGCTGCGATTCAGTTCTGGAACCTGTAAATAAATTCATAGACTATTTCCTTCAGCCAATGGTACCACAGACTAAGCCATACGTCCGTGACTCAATGCACATCATAAAGCTGCTAGAAAATCAACCATACGACAAAATCTCACAATTCATGGTAACACTGGACGTCTCTTCGCTTTACACCTCCATACCACAAAGTAAGGTCATAGAAGTCATCCGTGCCATGCTTGATAAACGCCCAGCGCCCCACTGGATACCAACAACTTTCCTGATCAATCTCCTTGAGATCACAATGAAGAAGAACTATTTCATCTTTAAGCAACAATTCTATTTCCAGTGCAAGGGAGTCGCTATGGGTGCGACCTATGCACCCAGTCTGGCGAATCTGTATATGGACAACTACGAGGAGGAATACTTTCATACAGATGAAAATCCCTACATCGACTCAATAGCGATCTTGGAAAGATATATTGACGATGTCATCATGATCTGGTCAGGAGCGGAATCCAACCTACAGAAGTTCTTTGAATGGCTGAACAAGAGATGCATCGACATCCAGTTTACCATCACCTATGATCGGAGCAACATTGCCTTCCGGGATCTCACATTTCAAGTGAAGAATGGCTTGATTTATTGTGACCTCTACAGGAAGCCGACAAAAAGAAATACGTTGCTAAAATATGATTCGCACCACCCTCGCAAACTGCGAGACAACTTATGTTATGGACAATATTTGCGAATGACGAGAAATTGCACAAAAAGGGACGATTTCTTCAAAGAGAGTGAGACACTGACCAAATGCCTACGTGAACGTGGCTATCCCCTGGGCCTTCTTAAACGTGCAAAGAAGAGGGCTTGGTACTGCCCTAGAGAACAACTCCTAAACCCCAAGGATAAGAAACCAGCAACCACCAACATGGTATGTGTCACCACCTTCCACTCAAAAAGCAACATAACAAAGAAAATCGTGATGAAATATTGGAACTTGGTGGCTCCTGAACTGAATATGGAAGAGAGCCCTTTGTTTGCTTTTAAAAGAGGACGCAATGTGAAAGACAGTGTTGTGAAGGCGTTCCTTGACCCACCAAAACGACCAAACCACCGAGACCAACTGGGGCTTCCACCAATTGTAGGCCATTTCAAATGCGGTACATGCAAAGTATGTCCACTGAGCATAGAGGGACCATCTCTCACTCATAAAAACAAGACATACAATCTGACTTCATTGAGGAACTGCAACACTATCAATGTAATCTACATTATTCTATGTCCCTGCAACATACCGTATGTTGGGCAGACCACACAAAAGGTGAAAACAAGAGTTCTGCAACATATGAGCAAGATCCGATGTAAAGTTCAGGGAGCGCCACTAGTGGATCATTTCACTAACCTTAATCACTGTCCAGAGAGCATACGCTGGAGAGTGTTGGAAAAAATCAATGCCAACCCAAGGGGTGGCTCAATGGCATCTGCCTTAAACAGGAAAGAATGCAAGTGGATACACCTTCTTAACTCGGTATCCGCTGGCCTGATTGAGCATGAAGAGATAAAACAAAAACAAACAAAAAAAATGGGTTTGCTATAAGATCACTGCATGCCACTATCCATTACTAGGCGCTGGGAATTGTTATATACACTGTTCCCAATTGCTTCATATTTCTGTTTAAAAGCACTTGTCTTGGGAATCCACTGCTAAAGGCGCAGGCTCCTTGTCATGTAGCCCATTGATTGTTATATGTATATCCGTCTTTCATTCTGACACAATAAGTATTCAACTTAACACTGTGCACTGTGTCCAAATCATGCTGAATATCGGTGTCCACCATATGTGTCATGAACTCTTTGTCTCTTCAATTCAACATTGTTTACTCACTAAGCTTTAGTCATATGACTCACTGTGTGCAGTTTGGCTAGCCATTGTTAATTTACCATTATTGGTTTAAGAGCGTTGCACCATATGTTTAGCTGATTTATTAGTTTTTTAGAACTTACACAATGAATATGTGCATATTTTAATACATCGATGTAGAATTTACAGTATTTATAATACTACTGGCCCGCGGCCACGCTTGTAATTATGATACAAACATTCTAGTCCTTTCCATGCTACCACGCGCGCAGCGTGGTACAGTCAGGATCCAACGCCATTACCTAGCAACGTACGCGCCTGACGTACACGAGACCCAGGAACTGCCTTTAACCGCCTCGGTCTGACGAGCAGGCAGCCCTTGAGTAATGCAGCAGAGAGGAGGGACAGAGCACCTCCTTCTCCGATGATCGTCCCACTGATTCAAACGATACGGGTAAGAGATGCTGCAGTTCTTAATACCTGAACGGCTACTTCCACCTAATCTGGGGTGGCAGTTGCAATCCTACTATTCCATCACAAGTGGGCTCTCTCAGTACGGGAACGCGGTTACTGTAGCCCCTTTTTCTAACGGGTTTCCTAACCACATGAGGCCACTCACCGTTGTTCTTAGTTTCGCGACCTCACAGGCGACTTTATTTTAATTAATGAGAAAGGATTGCGATATGGCACCCGCGTTAAATACACAGCTATCCAATTCGGGAGCAGTCGTCACCCTCACTCCTCGTCAGGATTACTTTAACTAGGCACTCCCTATTGAAGGCCCTCACGTCCGCTTAGTCTAGTACATCACGGACACCGCCACAATGATTCCATATAGCAATACACTGAGTACTGTAGCCTTGGGCACTTCTGTATTGCAACTAACTGTGCGTTGTACTGAAGCCATGATCCCACCCCCCCACAGAAACAATCAGCCTTTGTGCGGCACCATTTCAGACTGAGATTCTTCCTTCTGAACCACATGTGAGTACATGTAACTCACCCTATTGCTCTAGGTGCAACTTCCTGTGCACCTTCTCAACCTCTCTGACACACAGCCCCTTGTATTTTTCAGACTGTCAACATTATCCTTTCCACACCTGTCTTGAAAAAGATCTGCCGCGACCACCGATTGGGGCGCCACAGGGTCGAAACGTCGACGCTTGTCATAGGTCCTGAACCTCCAGGATCCCTTTAGAAACACTAGGACTCCTTGGATGTGAACTAGCTTCTGGCCAATGAAATTCTTGTGTATATATATCTGTATATATGTAATATTACATACCACTGTACATTGTTCCACAGACTGAGCACCTTTCACCAAATGTCACTTAATTGCACTTGTTTTTGGCGGTCTTATTATGAATCAAATGTTATCATTGAATGAATCATTTCAGACGAAACAGGAATGAATTCTGATATAAAATCACATGAAATACCCTTTTGGTCACATGAACTTTATTCTTATATTGCTTGAGCATTTATTTCTCATCATATATGTGTATCAGAGAGCATTGAACATTAATTGCATTAAATAGCATTGTCAAAGTAATGTGTCTTACCCAACTGAACCATTTCTTTGTTTAATCGATGATGAAACATGGCACTACTAGAGTGGGTGGGTTCTAACATAAGAAAAAGATTTTTTTTTCTTTGAAAATATGAGACAGGGTATCTGAGCAGGAAAGGATAACATTTTGTAGAGGCAAGAGATACTCCTTTTTGTTATTAGCATTGATATAGGGAGAGTGTATTCCTTGAACCAGTTTCAATCTCACCTTCGTTCTCTTGAGCAGGGTTTCCTGTTTTTGGTCTACTAACTCTTATAACAGCCTTCAGTTACATGTTGAGAGATCAAGGAACAGAAAGGCATGAAAAGTAAAGACAGTAAATAAGGTTTAATGAGTCCTGTTTATTTTCTGTTGCAGCTGATATATTGATGACCCTTGAGCACCAGGATAACAAGGACAGTACCAATAATCCCGCCCCCCTGATATACCTGCATAAAAAATGTTGTCCAGAAATTTTCAGTTTTGATTTGTGTTTTTGGATCATTTGAGAAGTCATTTAGCTTGGGAAGAGATCACTGATACCGGCCAAATTTTTCTGGATGACACTTCAAAAAAATGGTGGATGTATTGCAGTGATGAAGTAATATTTCAGGAACCATGAGACTTACATAGTTCATTCTGGTGTCAAAACATAGGTTTTGGGGGTCAACTAGTCTTATAGAGTCAGAAAATAACTCCTCAGAGCAACCCTTCTGCCATTTTCCAAAATGGCAGATATAATAGAGGAGGAAGAGACATATAAATAAATGGAACAAATAATAATGCTTTTAATCCTTTTATTATACACCAAACATGTTTATGATCTGAATATGAAAACAAAATATTTTTTATCGCTCCTGTTTTAGACACATTTTCATAGTTCACTTTATTTATTTGTTCCGGCGATCACTCATGGTACATTTTCAGAAGGTTGGACATTTCAGAAAAGCATATCGACACAGTCATCTTTTTGTAGCACAGGTTTTGCAAGTACATGTACGTGTAAGTTCTATGAGTAGAGGCATTAGAAATTTTTTAGGTTTTAGCACCCCATCAATATCTTCCCAACCATATCTACACTGATCTTTCTCCACATATGCATGATCCAAACATACATCTTCAGATCAAATAGAACGCTCTTATAATGTGTCCACACACAGAATGTGACAATGGTGATAGGTCACTTAGCAGGACTCAGTTCTTGAACTCACTGTACCAAAGATCTTCAAGTGTGTGACAGTCTGAACTTGTTTTCCACACACGCACAAGGCATTTTTCTACGTCTTTAAAGTCACATTCTTATTCTTGCTCAGCAAATTCTTTTAGAAACTTCCCAGGTTCAGCAGTTAAAGCTCCAATCTTTGTTCCAATATTGCTCAATGTGTCATCACCCGTAAGAATATGTGCCTTGATAAGAACACTGTTCGTTTCTGGGTCAATTTTCTTGTACAAAATATATAGCGGGATTAAGTGTCTTTTGTTGCGTGTTCCATAACGTATCCATAACTCTGACAATCCTTTGACCTATGAACATTGCAACACATTTAAATAGCACAATAATAACATCTGTATCATTTGACAGTTCAATGACTTGATTGGAACCACTTCAAACAGCCCACTCAACATGTGGCACAACACAAAGGTCATCTTCCTCCAATTTGCTGTTAAGTTCTTGAACAATATGACTCGTACCTTTTGAATATATCTCTGCAGGCACCAACTCGTCATTGACGATCATTCCACTTGCAATAATTGGAAATTCAGTGTTCACTGAAGCATCAGCAATGTTTTGGCGAACTAACATCTCCAAGTTTATCTTGTTTGATGGTGTAGACCAAAATGTATAAAGTTGCACAGGTATAGGTGTCCAATTTTTGATGCAGGCAAGGTCAATTGTTCCACCTGTAGACGTTCATCTGATTCTCTTACATTCTTTGACGGATTGTTCAAGATAACTATTAAAGATAAAGTGCACTTCTTGGAAGGTGCAAACTGACTTTGATATCTGTAGAACAGTCTGAACAACCTCTTTGAAGTTTTGCATGGATGAAAACTTGACCATTCGCAATTGTGACATATAGTACCCAACATAGGTGTCTTCAATGAAAACACCTTTTCGTACTGAAATTCTTCAGGTGAAAGGTTTTTTTCGGGCTTTTGTACGAGTTTGTGCTTCACTCGTTTTTTTACAGCATCTTCATCAAATAATGCGTTTGTTGGAAGAAGATCATGTGACAGAATATCCTTGATAGATCCATCCCTTTCTTTTGCTACATCCATCTCTCTATGTGCTTGCAAAAGTTGTTTTTTTGTAACCTGTTTTGTAGTGGGTGGTTGGACAAACTCTTACAATGGCAATTAAAGCATGAGAGTTTAGCTTTAGTGAGTATGTCAAACAGCTTTTTATCTTTCAATGCAAATCTCTCCTGCTTCATTTGTGCGTATAGTTTCGATCCATGTTCCAGGACATCGAGGAGATTTGTCTTTATAATATTATCTACATATTGCTTGGTCACAAAGTTGTGTAGTCACACAGGCTCAGCCATTTCAAAGGGGTTTCCTTGCTCCTACATGAAATGAAGAAAGCTGTGAACATGTTTATTAAAACATTCCCCTCGCTTTCCCACAAGTTTCTGTTGTGGAACAGTTTCACGATGGTCCTTTAATTTTGAGTTTGTCATCTTTCTGAAAACATTGCAAATAGAAACGACTTCATGGTAAACTAGCTGCCATTGAGAAACATATTCACTTTTATGTGTCTGACCAACAATTCCCTTGGAGCTTTTCTGTGATTTCTAGATCGTTTGTTCCAGTTTCATGTCTGGAGCCACAGCATTGAACCTTTCCGCTCTATCTTTCACCACAAAATGTCTTTGGATTCATTTTCTGTAGCGGCATGGTTTTTCCACCTCTAGCTTCTTCACTCTTTCCAAATAGCAGGACCCATATCTCAGGTAGTTTATGCAATTGAATTCACGAAACACAGTAATCAGTGACTGCACAGTCTTCACATGCAGCTCCCAATCACCTTCCCGATTAGCATGTAGCATGTTTTTCACTGGAGCTATCATGTGAAAAACATTTCTCCAGTACTTGCAAAGCTCTGATTTTCTTCACATTCTTTGACAAACTCTACGAACTTGATTTTCAGATTTTGAACTGAGTCTATTGAACATTGCCTGGCTTTGCATTATGTCTTTTGAATGTTCTCATCTGAGATAAGATATGCAAAACCTAATTCGGCATTTGTGTTCTAGAAAGCATTACAACTTCTGCAGCCTCAGATACAATGAGCATACCTCGTAACGTACAAACATAATGAGTTCCGCTCAATACTGACTGGACAGTTTTGTTTCTAAAGTTTTCATCCTCAACAAGTGCATCGTCTATGATACAAAAACTGAGATTACTTCATGCACTTCACAGCCTAACTTTTGTCATGTGGGAAATGCCCATCATTGGATAACTATCATCAAATTCTACCGGATTGCTCATAAAAATTTAAGCAACAATATGGAAAACACCTTCATTGCAGAAAATTGGCAGGATAGGTTGGTCTTCAAGCTGCGCATGCACACTTTTAAAAATTTTGAGGGCTGTTGTGTAGTTTGTGACTGGAGATGGTATTACTGGTAAAATCCCAACCTTCTTCAGTGGGACATATTTCTGGGAGATCAGAACATTAATTCCAGCCCACGGAGGAACTGTCATTTCTTTATCCCTCAGTCTGAGCCGAATAAACAATATGATACATTCTGTTAAATCCGCTTTGTAGGCCGCAGCATCAGGTAGAAGAAGATCCATACCCTCAGCCACTTTGAAACTTTCTGGACATGTTGATGGCTTGTAGTGATTTTGCATACGTTGGCACAACAGTTGGGTTATAAGTTTGCAGCTTCATTTGTTGATGCCTACAGCTAACACAGCTTGTTTACCAGCAGCTACTTCATTGGTACTGTTTTGAAAAATCACCAGGTTAGTATCATGTGTGCTGGATTTTCCAGACAGAGCTGTCTTCAAAATTAAAATGATCAAGAGCAGCAATTGTAAATCATTTCCTGATAAAGTGACTTGGAAGTGGTGTGTTGTCGGATTCCCGAGATTTTACAGCATGAGCTGTTAACAAGTTCCTGCTCCGTACTATGTCATTATAATTTGTTGATACACCAGTCCTATTCATTGAAGTGATTAGCTCTCTACTTTTACATTTGTCAAAGATTGCGAGGGCAGTCATCATGTATAGCGGAGTTTTCTTTTTGCTGTGATATAATCCACAAAACATGATTTGGAAAATACAGTACATTTCTACAGCATAACCCTGTCGGTTCATGGGACTGTCTTCCACTTCTTCCCTTATACTTCCAACCCCATCATCAATGTTGTCTAATTCTGTTCTGAACTCATGAACTTTAGTTAGTAACAGTTTTGATTTGCTGATATTTAACAATGATGTACAAAATGTATATCAGGTATATTTGTAGACTCCCATGATTTGCAGAGCTCTGGGGCATCACAAAATGTGCCATTAAGTCCAAATTCTAAATCCTCCAAGACATTTCTTTATATGGTTCCTGCTGATTTTACTGCATCTTGTGTTCTTATTTTGGCAGCAAGAAATTCAGGAGTCAAATCAGCTCAGAACACCGTAAGTGGCTCATTCTTTTTGTTAAACTGACAAAAACAATTACTGTCATTTTATATTCTCTCCAGAAAATCTTAAACTCATTATTATGGATCAATACAGTTTCATCAACGGTGACGATTATTTCTCTGATTTTACTGAGTTTGAACCCATAGCCAGCACTCAAGAGTGGCTTTAAAACTTCATTTGCTTTTTGAAAGAGTGCAAACTTAACTGAAGGCTGGTGGTTACGTTGCGGCTGGGAGCTCACTGTACATTCACATTTTCAAATGTATGCATGCATGAAGTTTGGACAGGCATACTAATCCGCTGCAAGTACATTCACCTCACTGTTTAGATCAGCTACTCGGCTAAAAACTTCATCTTAGAAGACACTAGCTACAGATAAAAACAGGTTTGCCCTTTGAGACGCTCATACTCTGTACTTTGTTCTTTCATCAATCCTTTTGGCCCTTGTTCTGGCTAAACCACAGATAACACACTGAAGATCCTCGGCTTTGTGGTCAGTTGTTGGAGGTGGACGAGGGGTAGCTATCGATCTTCTAAGTGGACAGGCACTGGGTTTGGTTGTTGTTGCTTTCTCAGAAGATTGGATTCTTGCTGTAATTGACTGGTTTCTGATATTCTTTAACAATTTTTTCCAGGTTTTTTCTATTATATACAACTTCTAGCACTTGTTTTTACAATTATAAAATATTTTGTGAACTTTGTCTTGCCGTATTTCTGCAGCATCTCAGACTCTCTTCTGTCAGCCACAGTTGATGTTAGCTTTTCCTTTGGATTAGTTTGGTATACAACAAATTTTTCTTTGTTGAAGGAGTCCTCAGATTCTGTAGATAGCAACACTCTGTCAGGAGGTAAAGATACTCTGCTACCACCTGCTTCGCTCATGTTTACGAATCTAAATCAACGGAAAACCTGAAACAAAAAAAATACTATATTATCATTATAGACCCGCCATAAGAGTTGCTCTGAGGTGTTATTTTCTGTCTCTTTAAGACTATCTGACCCCTAAAACCTATGTTTTCACACCAAAATGAAGTATACGGGTCTCATGTTTCCTGAAATATTACATCATCACTGCAACACATCCGCCTTTTTTAAGAATGTCGTCCAGAAAAATGCAGCCCGGATTAACAATGTCTACCCAAGCAAAATTATAATTTTTTTGGGGGAGTTTTATATAGCTCAAACTCGACCCGAAGATATCAGGTATCAGCGCTTTACATGAGCACCAGTTTTGTTACAGATGGACATATTCATTTTTGTTAGGCACAGGGAGATTAAGTTATTTGCCCAGAATCAAAGGATGTTGAGCGTCCCTGCTGAGACTCGAACCCGTTTCCCCAGCTTCGAGGTCGACAGATCTAGCCGTAAGGCTACATACTTCTCTAATGAAACAAAAACACAAGCCAAAAATGAAAACCTCTGGACAACAATATTTTTATGGAGGTATATCAAGGGGCCAGGACTACAAGGGTACCAAAGCAGAAGTCTGGAGTAGCAGCTCACTCTCATTGATGTCCTAGCATACAAGTAATTAAGCACAGATAAAAAGTGTTTTAATCTCTAGAACAGGTGGATTTTTATAAGCGTCATAAAGAGCGATTAAGGCTGTACTGTTTTTTTCAACAGGTGAGGTGCAAATATTTTAGTATTTGTTAAAGGATTCTCCACCACTGTACTGCTGAAGTTTAGATATGCATATTTTTCATTATATATTGACAAATGAATGTCTCACATGCAAAGTTAACAGTATGTTGTCATTGAGGGGAATATTTAAGTTGAAGGATATGCCAACAAGATGTATTTGTAAGGAATTTAGAGATTTTAGAACTAAGAGTCTAAACAGAGCTGCGGGAAACCCCCACCAACGTTTTTTGACTTTTCCTCAATATTTTACCATATGGAGATCTCGGCCCGACTGCAGTTTCCTCTTACTGTAAAGTATAACGAAAAGTATATTTAACTTGGATGAAACAAGTACAAATATTTGTATGTTAAATATGAACGTAAATTAATGTTCTATATTTAGTTTAAATGTTAAACAAAAGAAAAAATGTTACAGCACTATCAACTTGATTTTGAATGAAAGGGCTAATTAATTTTATTGCATCAAATTATATCAAAATATTTCTCCGAAGTTTCAATTAAAAATGAATTCCCAGCGAAAGTTATTTTTTATTGTACATTATTAATTATAATAAGTTATATAAAGACTTTATTATAAGTATTTTAATTATACTTAAATAAAAATTAATACAATTTAGGGCCTCATTATGATGTCGGTTTGATAGACTGATTAAGATGCTTCTGAACACTGTTCGGTCGGACTCCCATTGACTTCAATGGGAGCCTGTGTTCCGACTGACAACACTGGCTCCCATTGAAGAAGGGGGTGGTTGCAGAAAACCGTGCACCCTGTGGCTGGCACCCCATGGTGCCTGCCACACTGTGCATGCTTGGAAAGAGGGGTCCCATGGGTACACCCATGGGCCACAGCTAGAGGCCTCCAGATTAAGGGGTGACCTGCTACGAGCCCCAAAGTCGCATACTACTTACTAGGCTGGAACTGATGACAGGAGGTCGTTTGGTACACTTCACAAACAATGTCGAATGGACTCCGGACCATCCGACATAGTAATCGGGCCCTAAGTAGTAAAGCAGATTTACAATTGTAGGTTTATGAATACCATTTTCAGGTACTTTAGCAGTTTGACTGTAGAGTTACTAAATGTACTACAAAATGCAGTTTATGAGTAGGTATCGTGAAGATTGCCAAGAATGTGTTTTCAGTTTCTTGAAAGCAGAATTCATTTGAGCTATGCAATGCCTGTTCTGGAGAAATTATCATTGACTAAAAACCCACTTAACTGCGGTATTTATGTCAAGTTCAGTTTTTGCAGGTTTCTTTTTTTTACCTTCTTGGGTAGATTTTTGTTAATAGGAACAACTAGACTGCAATGAGTCTCACTCTGTTGACTAACATCACATGCCAAATAGAAAGAAACAAAGAGATGATTCTTCTGCCGCACTCGGGTTGGTTTCCAGAAAAGTTCAATATAGACTCCCTTTCATCTTGTACAATACAAAGTTCCTTTCCCAGAAGATACAGGACGACTTGATTTGAGACGTGCAGGCACATTTACTAAACATTCTCAGAATTCAAGGCAGCAAGCAAAGTTGCTGTGCTGCATTGCATCAAAGAGAGAGAACATATGGAGCATTTCTGCTCTATTCTTACATTGGTGCACTGTGTGCAGCCTATCGCCAATGAAGGCACCCTGGAATTATCATGAAAGGGCGTATATGTTAGAGACAAGATTGTTTTCGTGCATGAAGGCACACCTTACTGCACATAGTGCTCAGTGCATCTTTCTGTGCAGACAGCCACTTAGGTGAGCAAACATTAACTGAGATAAACCAGAAGATCTTAGAACATTGAGCCAGATGTACTAAAAAACTTGGTCGCAAAAAGCTGTGGCAAATTCTGCAACAATTTATGTGTTTTTTGCTGGCGATACCTTATTTTGCACACCAAAATGTACTCTTTTGAGTTACTATACTACTTTTGCCTGTTCAGCATTTAGAAGTGTAAAGTTACCAAAAAGTTGTCTTCATCCCCTTCTACAGAGGGTAAAATTTATAAGCGTAAGTTGTTACAGCCAAGAAGGACCAGTAGTGAATTTGGCACCACACAGGTTCAACTTCTCATATTGCAACACCATCCCATAGATAATGATGAAGGCAGGGCTTACAATAGAAACCATAGGAGATAATGTTAAATCCCAAAAATGTATTTCAACTTTCTAAAAATATATATACATTGAAATGAATATTAAAAAATATATATTTTTGAAAAAATTAATCTTCAATGATAAAATATTTTGATAACCTGTTTTAATGTAAATATAAATATAGCTTAATTTCAATTATTTCTATACATACCGTTTTGTCAATTTTAATACATAAGCAAATAAAAACATTATATTTTAGGTGGGATATATTTACATTAATTAAATATTTAATTCAGAATTAAGATTCTAGTGCTGTAGCATTTTCTATAACAATCTAAATTAAAAAAATATATACCATTAATTTATATTAATATGTTTACAAGTTTTTTTAAAGTTCAATAATCTTTTGGAATTTTACCTATATTTACCACACGGGTGTAAAAATATTTTTATGTTAAATATTAACGTAAATGAATGTTATATATTTATTTTAAATGTAGAACAAAGTACACTTAATTCTTAACCCCATCTTATGCAAAAAATCATATATTTTAATTGTGTATTAATAGTTATTAAAAGTGAAGTATGTAGGTAAAAGTAATTTAATTATATTTTAAGAAACGTAAGTTTGCATACATTTTTAAATTAAAAAAGGATATTACAACATTTAAAAACAGTACCCGTTTTGTTTTCAGATCATTTGTAACATTATAAGTATTTTCATTTATGAATATTTTAAATATAATTTATCTCAATGTAACATTATTTCATATGGGGTTTTATTTTAAGCCCCTACCTCTACTATTTTCTATGGGAGGGTGTTACATTATCAATGGTTGGCCATGAGTGGCAATGGACTTACTCGAGCTCTGAGTTGGAGTGCATTTACTACTGTTTTGGGTGTTTGTGGCTGCAGTAACTTTAGAAATGCAGTTTGTGAATCGCAATGGGCTTACTCTTTTATCAGTGGGTAAATGTCGCTCCATAAAACACTATCTCTCCCTTAATCCCTTCCTAGCCCTCCCTAAACCCCACCTATATTTAGTAAGCAAGACCCATTTTTCAACCCATTTCTCTAGGCCCTCCCACATTTACTACTAAGGGGCTGATTCTGATGCGGCTTGAAAAGCTTCCCGATCGAATCGGTTTGGAAATGGTTTCCGACCCACTTGGATCGGGAGAGTCCGACCGACGGAGTACGATGCATCCGGATGCTTCCCGATACAACTTGGTTGGACTCCCATTGACTTCAATGTTAGCGTATGTTCCTAACCACATCATGATTGGGCCTTTGGTCGGTAAGACATGTTCCCGATCCGATTTGGAAGGAGCAAATGCCGTTAGGATGCCTTCCTAACCGCATCAGAATCATGCCCTAAGTAATACAATTACATGTGAGCATCTCCCCATGGAAAAGATATGAGAGGTGGAGGTGAAGATTTACACTTGTAGGCTTGTGAAGAGTATTTGAAGTACTTTAGTAGTATTATTGTAGTTCTACTAAATAAACTACAAAATGCAGTTTGTGAATATGGTCCATCAAGGTGGAGCATTTATGCAACCTCATGCATAAGTTTGGTATATGGAGTCCATGCTGTCATAAAACATGCAATTTCATTTTGGAATTCAGCTAACAACATTCAGAAAACTTTCAGTAGAACATTTTTATTGCATAGTTCATATATTCCCTCAAAAATACACAGCTTAGTATTACTGTTAGTGCTTTTTCTTAAATGAGTTCGTTTTCATAAAGGTTTTTAAAAACAACTGTTAAAATGTAAGCCAACATAGATAAATATACTTAAAGCACCTATTCATGGCTATACTCACGTCAATGATTCCACAGACTTAGGCTTAATGAAGATAGCAATGGGATGAAGTTGTGCTACTTGTAGTCGCTTGATAGCATTTCCGGATACGTCAAGTATACAATGCTTGCCCTGTTAAAACAGTCAGTGACATGATTAGCTGATCAATGTTTTTACCTTTAGAAATTATTCATATTACTAAAATACATGGGCTAAATTGTCTCTGCCATACAATATAAGGATACTGAAAGTCACTGAGCAGTTCTGTGACCATACAGAGGAACAAGTAAGCCTACAAGGTAATGAAACTCCGAAGTGACTTCCAATATCTTTTTAACATACTGAAGAGGGGATTTTATTTCTTGTAATACATTGTCATGCTATCACTCTCCCCTACAAAACAAGTAATTGTGTTATTGGCACAAAGATACTGCAACGCCCCCTTCTCCGAGCTTACTTAATAGAAACTAAGAACAATGTCTTCAATGCCAACAAGTTCATACAAAGAACAATATCAAAGTTTCTAATTCACTGATACAAAAAGAGGCCTTGAGGTAATTTTGTTTAGGAGATGTTTCAATAACCGCGTGATAACCAATTTCCGGAATAAGAACCTTGTGCTGGAAACCTTTTAGTAGCAGACAGCATTCCGTCACTGCAATATTTACACTCTCTATGAAATGAAATAAATGAAAAAAACGTATAAAGTGCACTCATACTTAAAGGCGCCTTGGTGCTGATACACCAGACGTTCGACACAACAGAGCACCTTGAATGAAAAACAGTAAACAAAGTTAAATTGTAAAAAGCCATGTTTTTAAAACTTTGCAAAAACGATTATAGCCAACAAAGGACTTAATATAAAAAAAGCATACAATTACAGATTTTGGCCATGGCAAAAGAGAAATATCTTCAGCAGTGATGGCCACACTACTGTGGACTAGGCAGGTGCTCAGATTCAGCAGTTGCAGACTCCAGGACCACTTATCTGGAAGTAATGTCTTTAGCAATTGCATCTTCCAGGATGATTAGGGTTATTTGCTTTGGCAGTGGGCCATGGCAGCACTAGTCTTTAGAGCTTGTGGCAGATTGAAGGGTAATACAGTGATACCTGATCTTGCTAACGTGCAGTTCATGCGTGAACTTTAGTAACAAGCTTTCTGTGGGTGCTCCTTATACCAGGAACATGCTGGGCTTCACCAGGGAGTCTGTCATCCTGCAGTTCCAGGCACACTCATTTCCTCTCCTTTCATCTCTCAGCAGGCTAGGAGGCCTCTGGGCACTTTAGGCACCCCTTCAGCTCTTTTATCCGGAAATGTAGACTTCAAGTAATGTCTTCTACCCTCTGGGCGACTGGCAGCTCTTCTGAGTACTCTGAGTACTCTGTCATTAACTATTCTGTAATTGAGAGTATTAACCTCTTCGCCGCGGCGGACATTCCGCTGTGGTGCTGAAAACAATGACGCGTGAGCGCTTCGGATGGCCCCTGGCCGTCCTCCGCACACTGTGATGTCGGACGGCTAGAATCTTAGCTTCTACATTAATTAGCAAAATTGGTCAATAGGAACTGCAATTATCAGCGGACTTTCCTGGCTTACAAATCACAACTATGGATGTCAGGCTTTGATCATCTGGCAGAATCCCCTGCTAGTAACTTTCATTATACATGGCCCGTAGGTGTGGGGGCTACCTGAGGGGCGACCATTTTAAAAAATTCGATGGGAGTCCCATTGGGTCCCATCGCCTTCACCGATTGGGTATGGATTATGGCCTTTTGGATCCCCTCATCTGTCAAGTCTTCGTCAAGGGTGTCTTTGTCAGGGTCAGAGTGCGTTGGTACGTCACTGTCAGATAGGAACTGGCAGGAGTATTCCGCTGTATATGTAGTGGAGGGGGAATATATTTGCACTAAATGATTTGCGAAGGCTTCTGCTATGTTCGTGTGATGTGTGATTAGTCTTATCATTTAGCGTCAGTCGTGGCACCCATCTTTCGCCTTGATCACGTTTCTTTAGCCAGGCCAGGGGTTTGCCCGCCCCCCCTATCTCCCAGTTCGTATATTCTATGTTGAGTGCGGAGGAGTTTGGACATCGTTTGTTTCCTAGCCCTATTTTTGTATTCCTCCTGTTTGAGTACGAGGCAGTGGAGAGCGTCATCCGATGGCGTGTTAACGTTGTCGACTTCCACATGCTGGAGTTCACTTTCTATCTGGACTAGATGTTGGCGTTTATTCTTGCTATATCCCATCTTGAGAGATAATGCCTGTCCCTTCAAGACCACTTTAAAGGCTTCCCATATAGTTAGTGCCGAATCAACTGAACTTACGTTTTCTTTAACGTAGTTGATGGTCTGTGTGTATAATTCCTCTTTAATGACAGGGATTTTTAAAAGCCAGGGATTTAGAGTGCTTGTGGCCCTGGTTTGTTGTTCCCAATGTGTAAGTTAAACTCTCACTGGGGAGCGATCAGAGATACCCCTTGGTAGGGCGGAAGTGGCCAATGGAAGCTGTGTATGTTAGAAAATAGTCAATGCGGGATGAGCTTTTGTGTGCGTTAGAAAAGTAAGTGTATTGGGTACGCCACACATCGGTCAGACCCATAGCTGTGAAGAATTCTTCCATTAACACATTTGGTCCCCCACCCCGGCCTTTGTGGGTGCCTGTCTCTTTGGTCATTCTTGGTCACGTTATTATCTCCTCCCAGGATCAGGGTGCCTACAGGAGGGTCTGTTAACCACATCACTGCTTGAGAGATTCCTCTGCTGTGCTGGACAGCAATAAAAACGGGTGTGGTCATGAGCTCGTCATGAGCACAGGAGCACTGTACTGCATGACGAGCTGAGCTCATCATGAGCATGGAAGGGGTTAATATCTTACCTAGGTCTGTCAGGTGCCTCCTTGCTCAGTGCTGGCAGTAGGTACAATGAAATAACATTAAACGGGTCCGCCCACATACGCTTCACCATAAGTGCCAGGTTCTTTTTAACTAGAATGCATGTCCCCTGAGAGTCCAAGGTGTAGTCTGCATGCACCAGGAGTTTGTAACCCCACCTTGTGAGGGCCTTGCTTTTATTACCAACCATATGTGTCTCCTGTAGTAACACCACATCGGGTGCCTGACGTTTTAGATATTGTTGGACTATTCCTCATTTAATTTTGTCCCCCATCCCATTTACATTCCAAGTAAGCACAGACAGTGATGTTTCCAATTTACCCCCATCATCTGGAGTAGGAACAATCAAGTAGAGACATTCTAAACTTCCCTTGGTTTCAGTGTTCCTAACCTGTATATCTAGTTTGCTGTGGCCCTGTGGTATAATGCAGGTATGATCTCTTGCACCAGCCCGATTCATGTTTGTCTTCCCCCTGCAACTGTTTCCAGCAACGGAACATGTATATGACAGCATGTGATCAGTGGCTCGTAGATTTAACAAATTTTGAAATAGTAAACTCCCTTCCGCAAACCCCTACCCCACCCCCTCCCTGCCCCCTGCCGGTGGATTTAAAACTACCCACTCCCCAACTAATCAGAGTGCCTCTTTCCCTCCCGAAAATACTGAAAGGTGCGGGCTGGCAGTCCTCCCACCCCCGCTCACATCTATTTTCTTATGTTTTAAATTTGTAGGCTTCCAGTCCAGCCTCTAAGAGGTCCATATGTCCTAACCCACTGCTGATTAGTGGTGGTAATCTCAGTCTTGAAATCGAGTCTGCATTCGTCACACATTTAAGTAACACCTTAAGAACATCTCACCCATTCCTATGGATCCCTTATCTGTGTACACCACAGGGAAGTCCAAGACCACTGATGAAATCTTCTGAGCTACGCGTTGTCCGCGTTGTTCCGCCAAAGTAGATTCGTCGCCCAGCTGTGTCCCATGATTAGCTCTGTGTGATCATTGTCCTCTATTTTGGTCTCTGCGTTGGCCTCCACTCTGCGCCATCCCTCAAGCCAGTCCCATGCGTACTCCGGTGAGGTAAGAACAGCATCTTGCCCTCTGACCCCACTCTAGGTTTCCCTGGAAACAGCATGGCGTACTTCACCTCGCGGTCTCAGAGCTCCTTTTTAACAGTCTGAAAGCTACGCCGTTGGGCTTGGACCTTCGCCGTGAAGTCTAGGAAGAATGTGATTACGCTTTTGTCCAACTTAAGTGGGGGGTTGGATCATGGCATTTGGAAGATTGTGTCACTGTCTCTATAATTTAAAACACTGGCAATAAGTGACCGCGGGGGAGCTCCCGGTTTTGGGTGACCCCCTGGCACTCAGTGGGCTCTTTCAATGGATAATCTCTTGGGCTGTAGCTGTTTTAAGATCAAATCTTCCAGATATACAGTCTGCTCCTGGCCCCTATTCCCGTTCTGGTACACCTTGTATACGTATGTTATTCCTTCGAGCTCTCCCTTCATACTCATCTAGTTGCTTTGCCATCTGAGCTTGTTGGTTTTGAAGCTTGGCTTCTTGTGTCTGGATTTGGGACATGTCCGTTTGTAGTCTGGTCGTTACTTCTTTAAGGTCTTTTACATTTTCGGCCATTTTGCAAAAGTCAGCCCATATGAGGGACACCTCAATATTGACTGAGTGTAGAGAAGTGCGCACTCCAGTCATGGGTTCCATGATGCCATGGAGTGTAAGTTCATTCTGCGGTTGTGGATTATTCTGTGCATCTGGCGCCTCCGTCTGTGATGATTCACGCTCTTTCCCCAATTTATTCCAGGCAAATTTGGCCAGTCCGTTATGTGCATTTACTTTGGTCCCCTTCCCCGTTGCCATGGCTGGGTTGCAGCATGTGGAGAGTGATGATTTGTCTTAGAGCAGTCCCGGTAGTGACCGCCACCTGCCTAGCGTGGATGTCAATCTCATCAGTGGCCTGTATGGTTTCCCTGGAACTGGCCTCTTGTAGCGCACACTGTCCGGCCATCCCTGCTACTCATCCAAAGTCTTGGCCCACTGGGGGTGAGGTCTCCTTAAGGTAATTCCATCTATCCAGGGGTCGCAATTGCCCTCAGAATCTGCCCCAATACTCCAGGGCCCCACCAGGTCCCAATCAGCTATAGCAGGGGTGGTGAGGGGGGCGGGGCCCATGTCTGTAGGGATTGTTCACACTGGTGTGGGTGCAGGAGAGATCTGCCCTGTTGCCGGGGCCTTAAGTGCAGGCCGCCGTTGCACCTTGCCCCTAGTGCCACATACACCTACCTTTCATGGTGTGCGGAGCGCTGTCTCGTGTCCCAGTCGGGCTATGAACGGTCTTGTGGGTCCAGGCGAAGCTGGGAGTAAGCGCCCTCTATGCATCTCTTAGACCTCCAGCATAGGCCTTCACCGTGTCACCACGCTGTCTTCGCCGCACTCCGGGGGCCATCTCCGCCCTCAAGATCTTCTTCGCCAGATCACATTCAGCGGCAGCAAGGGACGGGTTTATGGGGGGCCCTCACTTACAGCAATCTCAGACGGGTTTACAGGCCCTGGGATAGGTTTGCAGGATTGGGCCCTGTAGGCCGCCGTAGCCTGGGTCTCAATTTTAGGCCACTGCGGTGCCCCTCCTCCAGCGCTGCACCCTCGCGATTTCTGCGGCACGGGGAGCACAGTCTCGCGGTGCGATCGGGTCAATAGACGGACCTACGCGGATCGGAGAGCCGACCCCGATGAAGCAGGGAGCAGGCACTGTTAACACTGACCTCAGAGGTTCCATCGTAAGTCTCACTGCCGCCATGTTGTCCGCACTGATCTCGAACGCCTGACTTCTTTGTTCCACCTGCTACCTCAGAGCCTCAGGGTGTAATTATTGGTCGCAGTGGACCGCAGGACTGGCAGACCTTTGGTATTTCGGGTAGGTATCTGTGATTAGTTCAGGATAATGAAGGATAAATGGCGAGGGTGCGGGAGCCTCGCTAACAAGCTGCCATTCTCCTCTGCTGCTAGCCACGACCCCCCTGCAATGTCAATGTTGACTGCTGGCCAGAATGCTCTTGTAGAAGTAGCTTCTTGCAAGGAAAAATGCCAATCAAAGCTAGACTGACAAGTGAGAGTGTGAAATTCATTTAGACACTGTCCCCAGATCACCCTGAAAGTGAATGGGTGCTCCATACCTTTTATCATAGACAATGGCACGTCGATGAACATTATGCCAGTGGAAAAGTACAAGGTTCGTTCATAGCAACTGTGAAGCATAAAAAAATACGAAAATACAAGCGCCTATGCACGTTTTGCCAGGCACTTCATTGAGCACATGCTTACTCAGTTTCAGTACTGTTGCTGACATGGACCTGATTTCTGTAGACTACAATTATATCATGAGATAGTGACTCAGTTTTCATCTTTTTTTCATGGACTAGGGAGACTTAAGACCTTGAAAGCAAAACTTCACATAAAAGAGGACATTCATTCTGTTGCTCAATGGCATTGTCAAACTGCATTCCATTTACAAGAGGCTGTTGAGAAATAACTTGATACCCTATTAAAGCATGACATCATTGAGCAATCCAATGGTCCGAGGTCAAGTGTATCTCCCATTGTGGAGGAGCTGTGCGCATCTGCTTTGTAATGCACCAAGCAAACAAGGCGATCGAAAGAAAATGACATCCAAGTCTGCACATTGCTGACAATATTACACAGCTGAATGCAGCTAAAGTCTTTTTCACTCCATGATTTAAACAAAGGTTATCAACATCTCAAACTATAAGAGAATTGCAGGTACATTATTACCTTTTCAACTCGTGTTGGTTTGTTTCAATATAAAAGGATCAGTTTTGAAGTGCCGAACATTTTCAGGATGTAATTTGTCGCGTAATACAGACAGTCACAAATGCTTTCAATTACAGTGATGACATACTAGTTTTTGGAGCCACACAAAAGGAACATGATAAAGCGCTTACCCAAGTGTGTCATATACTTGCCGACGCATGTCTCACTTTAAATGCAGCAAAGTGTGAGTCTCATCGAACCAAACTCAAGTTCTTTGGACATATCTTTTCTGATGTAGGAATGACTCTGGATCCAAATATAGTAAAGGCCTTGTCATCTACTTCTATCCACCCAAGATGTAACTATGCTGAGATCCTTGCAGACAGAGGTTGTTGTTGAAATAAAGCCTGTGGGGTTGGATGCCATCCTTGTCTAGCACACTTGACATCTCAATGCCCCAAGACACCTTGTTGCTAGCCAAAGTTTATCAATGGCAGAACGTGCTTATTCACAACCCAAAAAATAAAGCCTAGCTGTAGTTTGGGCTTGAGAACATTTTCATTTGTTCCTGTATGGAGAACATTTCACATTTGTCACTTACCACCAAGCACGGCTCACCATTTTTGGCAATTCTAAAGCCAAGACGCCTCCTCTCATTGAGAGGTGGGGGTTGCGATTGAAGGAGTATGATTACATAATAGTGCATCATCCAGGAAAAGATCAAAACACTGCTGACTACTTCTCACATGTACCAATACAGTGTCATGGCACTACTTCAAAAGCGGCTGATGCCTATGTTAACTTGTGAAGTCCAGTACCCCTACTGCCATATCAGTCGAACAAATCCTTGCTTCCACGAATACTGACAGGGATTTGCTAATACTCAAAAACATTGTTACACATTGTTAGATCTGGGGGTCTCTAGTTTGCAGAGGTAGGTACCACTGTCCAAATAGGGACTCTTGCTTCTAGTCAGGGTAAGGAGTATTCCCTCTTTAGATAACCCCTGCTCACCCACTTGGTAGCTTGGCACGAGCAGTCAGGCTTATCAAAGGCAATGTGTAAAGTATTTGTACCAACGCTCACAGTAACACAGTGAAAACACCACAAACTGACTCCACAACAGTTTAGAAAAATAAAGGTATAATAATGTAAACTACACAAGACCAAAACGAAAAAAATCCAGCATACACAGTTCAAGAATATGGTTTCAAAAGAGTTCTTAAAGTTGTGTTAAAATAATCCACAGTTGTGTCACGTTTTAGCCAACAGTACCTTTTGCTACAAAAGTTCCAAGTGAAAGCTGTAGCATTGAAAAGCAAGCGATGCGTCACTCCTGAGACCCTGGGGGAGCGATGCAACACCCCCGCTCGATGTAGCGGGCATGTTGTGGTGACTCCGGTCTGTATGGGGAGGGATGCGATACCTTGCGTGGATTATGTTGCACAGGTTTCGGTGGAAGCGGCTCGCAAAAGGTACGATACGACGATCTCCGGGGGGGGCCACGATCTCAGTGCGACGACAATGCGTGGCTCAGCGGCGATCTTCTCCTCTCGTAGCCCCTTGATGCAATGGCTCTGCGACGATTCTCGCAGCAACGTGATGCGTTCCACAAGTAAGCGGTGCGACGATCTCATCCAGTGATGACACGCTCTGCAATGATACTCGCAGCAATGGTAATCTTCCCGCACCGGACTGTTGCGTCCTGCAAACTGCAGGTCAGTCCAGCAAAGCAAAATCAGGACAGTCTTCCTTCTTCAGTCTTCCAGCTTTCTCCTTGGCAGAGGTTACTTCTTGATTCCAGGATGATCCAAATTTCTGTAGTCAGGGATCCTGTACTTATACCCCTAAAAGTCTTTGTTCCCTTTGTGCAGGAGGGCCCTGAGCTCGGTCTGAACCAGTTCTGGGAGGCAGGGACAGCCCTATTCAGGCCCAGGTGCTATCCCCTCCCACCACTCAAGATGCAGATGCAGATGCAGTCATGCAGCCTAGGGCTGACCCAGTCAGCCTCCTGGGAGCTCCCCAGCCCCTGTCACTCTCAAACCAGACTGTCAATTCACAAACAGGCCAAGGCACACAGAAGGGTAAGACAAGAGAACAGCAACTTTCTAAAAGTGCTGTTCTCAAACACAGGATGTAAAAAACACCTTTCCTAAAAGATGTGTTATTAAATTCTGAGTTAAGGGATACCAGACTTTTATGTCCTACCTTGCTCCTATGGGAAGATATGCTGGTAGCCACTGTAGCCAGCATCCCCCATGATAGCCTATGGGCAAGGTAGCCTTACAATAGTAAAACACGAAAATGGCTGTCATTCACTACCAGAGCATGTCACCTGCACTAGTGCATGCTCTACCTTTCACATACACTGCACCCTGCCCAAGGGGGTACCTTGGGCCTTCCATAGTGTGACCAATGTGCACAGAAAGGGAAGGGAAGGGTTAGGCCTGGTCAGTGGGGACACTGACCAGGAGGACATGGCAGTTCACAGACTGCACACAGGCACTGCGGTGGCAGGCATGAGACACCATTATAGGGCTACTCATGTTGGTGGCACAATCAGTGCTGCAGGGCCACTAGTAGCATTTGTATCACCAGCCTTGACAGGGAGCACTTGCACTTTGACACTGATCAGCAGTGGCAAAGTGCCCAAAGCATCTAAACCAGCAAAACGAAATCCAGCACAGCGCCAAAAATACATGAGGCAGAGGCAAAAAGACAGGGGAAACCACACCAAGGATGCCAGGTCTAATACATATCAATCAAGGTAAAAGCATACTAGACCTCTTCATAATGACTTTGAATACCAGAAATTCAAAAATGTGCAAGAAAAGCTTTCAGTTACCCCAGAAGACATTATTTTACAAGGGTCGAGAATTGTCATACCAGACAGTCTGAACTGAACTAGCCAATGAGGGACATTGTGTAGTAATTGCTATGAAAATTAGCTTTACAAAAATGAGTGTGGTTCCCTCGTCTTGACGAAAGAGTTGAAAAAGAGTGAAGGTCATGCCATTTGTGCAACTGTCTTTCATCTAAGACAGCCCCACATCTCTTGAACATGTCTGAGCTCCCAAAACATGCATAGGAGAAAATTGCGATTCATTTCTTTGGACCCCATCATCTACCAGTAATTGTTGATGAATATTCCTATTTTCTCTTCGTGGAAGATCTGTTGTCAACTACTCATGACAGAGTCATTGAGAGGGTAGAAAGTATTTTTGCAACATGGGCCGTTCCTTCAATTTTGAAATCTGACAATGGCTGCCTTTCAGTTGTCAAAAATGTAAAGACTTTCTCACTCATTTCAATGTCAAGCATCAGAAAAACGCACTTCTCTGACCACAGGCGAATGGTGTGGTTGAGAGATTTATGCGTACCCTCAAGAAGACTGTTCAGCGTGCTGCATTGGAAAAGCTTGAACTCAAATTAGTACTTCAGTCTACACTTCGTGCATACAGGTCAACTCCCCATTCTAATACGGGTGACAGTCCTGCCACCTTAATGTCTGGGAGAGCCATACGAACCAAACTGCGACAATGGACCACTAAAAGATCCACCGACATTGATTGTCTTTGAACCAATGATTAGTCTCACAATCGCTGAATGAAAACGTATGCAGAGAGACACTACTACGCTCGAAGAACTGTATTCAACAGAGGAGATCGAAGGAAATGTAACTCTGATGCTCCTTTTAATAATGATGACCCACTGAGAGTTGTAACTAAAAAAGGACACATGGTGACTGCTCACGTCCTGAAAAGTCCATTATGCAAGATTCTTCGCATTTCCAGCACGTGCCTCGATCTTCACCAACTCCAGATGTCAGGTGTGAGACTTGTCCACCTGAAGATCCAGACAGCCCAATGACTGCACCAATATCTCTGTCACCAATGTCAGTCATGGACACTACTCTGGTATCTCTGCATCATCACATGAACAAATCTAGTTGATTGATTATAGCATCAAAACAAATTATTGAAGAGCTGTAATGTGTATATGTATTATTGGCACTTTATTTAACAATTTGAGAGATGTAGTGTCTTGTGAGCTAGAGATGATGGGACCCATTTGGTTCCTGACGGACTCCATAGAACAGTGACGTGTGGGTGATGGAATTCATGATGTTCAGTTCACGGTTCCGCACTGAGAAATAAAGATGTGTAATACAAAGCTGTATGTGTGGCATGATCATTTGCATGCACCCAGGCTGAGGCATTTTTCTTTGAAAATTCATATCTCAGGAACTCTCAGGTGAATTTCTGTTGTGGTGTCTATTTAAAGATAAAAATACAACCTATTTTTATAAATTGGTGTAATATATTTATTGATTCTTGTTTCTTTCTTATTAAACTGCTTTGTTACTCCTTAATACTTTACACGTGTACCTCTGATACAGCCTCACTGCACAGAGCCGCATTTAGCCAGGATTGAGCTATGGTTTCCAAATAAATCTAACTGGACCCAGTACAGTTTGTGATTTTAATACACAGTGAGGTCTAACAGCCACTCCATATAACAAAATGGTTTCCTCACACTTAGAATTGGAGAAATTGTGCAAATCCTACTGAGACAAAGCAGAGGTGGAGGAGAATTGAGCAGATCCAAGAACTCTCTACAACATTATAGTGCACCCTAAATATCTATGATCAATCAATCAATTTCTTGCAAAGCGCTGCTACTCACCCGTAAGATACTCAAGGCGCTGAGGGGGGCTGTTGATAAATCTAGGCAATGTGGTTCAGTCGGAGAACCAGGTCTTAAGGTCTTTCCTGAATTGGGGCAAAGACAGTGATTGTATGAGATGGAGAGGCAGGATTTTCCAGGCATTGGCGGTGAAATAGGAGAAGGGCCTTCCTCTGGCCCCTTGTCTTACAGATCTGAGTGCCTGTTGGGTAGAGCGGAGGTGTCTAGTGGGTGCGTGGAATGAGAGGCGGTGGTTGAAGTATGCAGGTCACGGGTCGTGGAGGCCTTTGTAGCCGTGTGTGAGGAACTTGAAGGTGACCCTTTTGTTGACTGTGAGCTAGTGGAGTTCTCTCAGCTGTTCAGAGATGTGGCTGCTGCGGTGGATGTTGAAGATGAGTATGGCTGCAGTGTTTTGAATGTTCAGCAGTTACTTGAGGAGTTTCTGGGTGATGCTGGCATAGAGTGCGTTGCAGTAGTCTAGTCTGCTGCTGATGAGCGCGTGGGTGACTGTCTTACTGGACATGGTGGGGATCAACCTGAAATCTTTCGAAGGAGATTAAGCTTGTGAAAGCAGGATGAAGAGACAGTGTTGATCTGGCAGTTCATGGTGAGCGAGGAGTCCAGTATGATGCTGAGGTTTCATGTGTGGTCCATGGGTGTGAGGGTTGTTCCTAGTGCAACGGGCCACCAGCAAGCATCCCAAGCGGAGGGGGTGTGTGTCAGGATGAGAACTCCATATTTTTCTGAGTTGAGCTTGAGACAGCGGTCTCTCATCCAGGTAGCAATGGCCTTCATCCCATTGTGTAAGATGACCCTGGCAACTGTGAGTTCATTGTTGGTGCGGTCCTTGCAAATTATCTTGTAGCCATCGGGGATGGTGATGGCTGAGCTGAGATTCGTCCAGGTTCCTGTGAGGAAGGCAATGTCGGGGGAGACAGAGTCGAGTAAGTCCGGGATCTCTCTGGCTTGTTTGCAGATCATAAACAACTTAACCATTTTACAGGTTTGGAGGGATCTGCCATTTACTGCAACCTACTAGGGAAGGAGATGAGATGGGGAGGGATACTAATAGTGTTATTGCACACATGATCTCTTCCTTATGCACCCTCACCTTTGGCCCATAACAGTGACGCGGGGGTGGGGTATGTGTTAAGCAGATAGTGCCTATTTAATGCAAGTACTAACTTGTGGATACTTCACTACCGGTTTCTATCGGAAATCAATTGCTGGAGATAAAGATTAGGATAGTGTTTCTAGAATTGAAGAAGTGGATCATTGAATGCTTTGCTTAATTACAAGACCCGCAAATTCAAGTCTGATGGAGTAAAAAAGTATGTGAGGAGCATGGTCGAAGAACGAGCCAATGTAGTGACAGTTGCTCATTTATTTATTAAGATGTTTTACAGCAAGCTCCATAGCTCCTTTTGGAGCAAGTAAGGGGGGGGGGAATGGGAATAGAGTGTGGACGGCCATAGATATGGCAGTGAAGATACAGGGGCAGGATAAAGGATGTGGGAAATGCTAAAAAGAGGATGGACAGCTAGTGGGTCACATAAGCAGCTGCAGATTATTTTTCACCTTTGCTTCCTCTACACAGGAGGGATTTGCTGGGGGGAAATATCTGCATATGAAACATATATTTTGAATACCAAACTTTAAATGACCCCCTTGGTCTTTTACACAAACTGAAGTGAAAGGCTCTGAGTCTTGAAGATTCAGTTGTCAATTTCAAGCAGTTTAGAAAATCTCTCACAGAAGACACATTATAAAAAGGAAAACTTAATGTGGAATAAGGTGTTTTAATAATAAGACTACATCCGTATTACTGAAATGTGAGACTGAATATTAGTGTGTAATAGATCTGACCACACTTGATTTTTTAACAATTTTCATGAATAGATTTGAAAGGAAAAAACAGTAATTGAGTTCAATACATTTCCATGAGCAGATTGTACCAAATAGATATATACACATTTTCTCTTTTTGAAAGCTGCCAAGAGTTTCAGATAATGCAGACACCGAATCTAAGTAATGGCTTTTTCAAGAAGCGAAAAGCAAATGATAGGAGCATTCATGTAGAAAACTGATTGATTTTTTTTCTTTCTGTGTGAGTAATGATGGAGCTAGAGGAAATGTATTTGAGGTGACATCTGCATGTAGCATACTTCCCTGGTGGCCCTTTGTTATGCAGACATTGCCAGATCCGTCTTCTTTTGATGCTGAACTTTGAGGGTTGGGCTAAGCAGGCTGTATGTAAAGCAGAATTCAATAATTTTCCATTGTTCAGGTTTAGTTTGATACACAGCATAGACACACCATAGATCAAATTTTTCATAAAACTGCAGTATTTCTTCTAGACTAGGATGGCTGCTCACTGGGTTCTTACTACAGAGATCTGGCAAGTTATAGATGTAAATAGTGGCAGGGATGACCTTGCCTCTGATGTGATGGTAATGCCGCAGAGCAGTAAAAATCAGGATGATACAGTTTTCCACTCCTTCTGCATTTCCTTACTGATGGCCATTACCGTGACACCTCATAATAATTTCCAAGCAATGAATAACCACCTGCTAATGGCTGGAACGCAAATACTTAAAGATTAAGACTTTACCAGTCTTAAGTATGTGTTGGAACTGGCCCTCTTTGCATGGTAACCCCTAATCTTTTGCCTTCTGTACCTGAACCAATTTCTGTTGGCTTTTAGGACTGTGCACTTTACTATGGCTACCAAGTGCCTCTGCTTTGTCTCTAAAATATGGTAACATTAGCTTCCACCTAATTAACACATTTTATTTACTTGTAAGTCCTTACAATATGGTACTACGTGTACACAGGCTTGTAAATAAAATGCTACTAGTGGGCAGCAGAACCCATTGTGCCTTTTCCTAAAACAGTTTTTAAAACATGACCCAGGCCTGTCATTGCAGCCTGTAATGCAGTTTTTAACTGCCATGTCTTTTTAATGCTTATAGATCACCCGAAGGTAGGCCCTAAAGGCCTGGGCCAGGTGCATTGTATTAAAAAGAAGTAGGACATGTGTACTTAGGTTTTATGTGTCCTGGCAGTGAAAAACCCATAGTTTTCACTGTTGTAAGGAAGATCTCTATTATTGACTTACACTGGGTTACCTTGGTACATTTAATTAGCGCTAACTTTAGATTGGCTAGCAGATGTAAAAATAATGTTCCCACTCAAATAAATTGTAATTTAAAATCCTCTTTACTAGTGAAGTCAGATTTTAAGTTACAATTGGGAAAATGCTACTTTTAGAAAGTTGGCATTTTACTTGTCCCAACCAATTGTGCTTTCTGCTAGTGTCCTGGGTCACAAGACTGTGAATGGCTCTGCCGTTGGGTAACACAAAGGAACACAAAGATGACTTTGGTGTGGACAGGATGGGCCATCCTCAAAGGATGGCTGAGGAGGAGCTGTGCCCAGCACACACAAAGGAACCTGACACCAGGCATGCCCTGCATTTTGTCACCCCCAGACAGTTTGGACCCTTGACCAGGAGAAGGGGAGAAACTTTCCAGTCTCCCACACAAAGGTTGGCACCAGGTATAAATAATAGAGCTGCAGAGTCACTCTTCAGAGCACTCCTAAACATGTGGAAGATTCAGGAGAAGGATTGCCCTGCTGCCAAGGACTGCTTTGCAGGAAGGAAGCCTGGACCTTCGTGCCTTCATCCCAGGCTACACAGAGTAACTCCAAGGGTCAGTCGGCTCTTTCCTGTTTGAGCTACAAGTATACAACAGCCTTCAGAGGCCTCTCTGCAACTACCCAGCTGAACCTGCAGCAACCGCACTAGCCCAAACCCACAAATGGACCTCCCTGAGCCCTTCTGATGGACTCAGCGGGAGTGAGTCTTGATCCCCAGGTGGTCCCTCTCACGTCCTGGACCCTTAGCTGGCATCAGTGAAAGCATCCTTCTAAAGAAAAGGTGAAAATCATGAAGTTTGGGCTCTTCGCTATCGTAAACAGGCCCGCTTGCGCCAAGACCCTGCCTCCCGCGACACCAATTAATGTGAAGCTCCAGTGAGGCCTGCTCTTCATGCCACCAGTGATTACCAAAATGCAACAGTTGCACTTGGTGCTACAGCAACGACAACCTGGGATGACTGCCAAGACAAAGCTATAGTGATGCCCGTCTGAGACCGGCTCTTCATGCTAAAGTGAGGACCATTCATGACACCCACCCGGCTCTTTGTGCTATAGCGATGACCATCTGTGATGCTCAAACTGCTCCTTGTGGCCTTCTCCAACGTGAATTAAACTCTTTGCGACTGACTTGGGAAGATAACTCTTCGGCGGTAGTAACCTGTCCATGTATCGACCCACACTTTACCGTGGTTGACCTGGACTAGTAACTTTCCCCCTTCCAGCATGACTAGTGTGTGCGAGTGGTACTTTGTGCTTATAGGAGCTATTTTTGCTGAAAACTTTAAACCTGGATATCTCTGGTTCTACTATTGTCATTCTCATATCATTTTAATTATTAAAAATGTATTCTATTTTTCTAAATTGCTTTGGGATTTTTCTTATGTTGTGTTTTCACCTTATTACTGTATTGGTGCTGCATAAATACTTCACACACTGCCTCTGAGTTACCTTACCTTACCTATTTGTGATGTACTATGAGAACGTTGATATTACCTTAATTGTAAAGGCGTTATAATTTGAATGTGATGTAACATTGTCACACCACCTTTACCTTGTCCCTCACAAACCTTTCACTCCCTTTTCTCTTTGCACTGAGAGCACCTATAATGCAATGCTTTTATAATTATACTGATGAAATATATTTGATTTTGAAGTAAATGTATGCAGTTCAGAAGTACAATGAATTAATTTGTATGTGGAATAAATACAATTTATTTCCTACTACTACATACCCTATTCTGATTACGTTAAGCGTTTTTGATGATATACTATAAAATGTGGTGCCTTTATAATACACATTAATACAAAAGAAATGTATAAATACTTCTTTTGAACTCAGACCACCCCTTTTTCTGTACCTTCATAGTGACCCAGGTCCATGAGTTCTGAGGGCTTACCCCTTTTTTGAACTCCTACTCTTAGAGCAAGAGCTTTCTTGCGAGGGTTTTCTCACAGAAATAATTAGACTCACTGATCGAGTGTTTTTTGTACACAGGGAGGGCCATAAAAACATGGAATTAGAGACCCTCTCCTACACGGAAGATTATATAAAGGGCTTAATTGGGGGAGACACAGGGAATGCCTTCCTCTCATCTAACAGTGCAAACATAGACTATTCTCTGAATGAGAAAATGAACAAACTAGAACATCTGGAGAAGAAACTAGTAAGAACCAAACTCCATGGCCACTTACTGACTGGATACCTGAGAGCCAACATTATCCCGACAGGCCTCCAAGTCCGAAACGAGCCAGCTATCTTTGTGGATAGTCCGAAGTTTAAAGAAGGCTTCAGCTTGGTGGCAAATAACTGCTCCCGGCACTGGATGGTGCTGGGAGTAGAGACAGCGAAGGAACAAGTTGAACAACTGACCAAAGAGATTGACGACTTGAAAGCGGAGATATCCGCCCATTCGGCATTTACGGATGCTAAAGAGACCCTAGAAAGATTGAAGAAAACCTTGAAAGACTTCGACTTAGAGACACAGAAGAAGAAATTGGATAAACTATCCAAAGACATCCAATATTACGACAAAAAGAAGACGTATCCATACCTTCAAGCGGACTACTATAGGCAGGACACACAGGGCCGCTTCTATAGAGGAAGAGGAGGATACAGGGGCCAACACAGATTCACAAATTTCTCTGATTCCTCATATAGTGGGGAAAGTGAAAACGAACAACCAGGAGCAAGCTACCAAGCACAAGACCAATGGTACCAGCCACCGCAGGGACATATGAGTGGACAGCAATCGCCTTTTTTAGGAGAAACCCAATGGAGGCCACCACGAGGGAGAGGCAGAGGAGGTTCCTGGAGCAATCGCCCCAACCGGGGCCAGAATCAACAAACCTGGGACGGAGGAAGACAACAGGGTCAGAATACGAAGCAAGTACGCTTTCAACCAGAGGACCACGGCGAGAGGAGCACCAGGAGGAAGACATACAGATGGTAACGGGAGGGCCCCGTTTGAACACTGGAGCAAGTGCAATTAGAACAAGTCCCATAACTAATCTGTCAAGTCACACACTCACAAAGGATGAAGCAAGTGTGCTCTCAAAGGGACTATCCTTTGTACCCACGTCGTATGTCAATCGGTTCAACATCCAAGCTGAACTAACTCGATTCTTTCGCAAGTTACGATTAAAAAATTTCTTCAGGAACCGAGCAATGACGACAATGACAGCATTTACCAACTTCCGACCTCCTTCAACATTCATGCCAAGTATGGCATCTGTATCTCACAGGATTCTAACCTACGAGAGTGTGGTGATGCGAGATGTCCTCAAGACATGTGCAAAAAGATCATATGTGAAGCAGAACATCACATCCGGAGTAAGGAAAGCGCTGGACTCACTAAAAGACAATAAAGCGGTCGTGATCAAACTGGCCGATAAAGGGGGTTCCATTGTGATGCTGGATGTAGAAGACTACAAGGCTGAGATTCTATCACAATTAACAGATGGAATCAGTTACAGACTTATACCACTGGACCCCACAAAGGAGATTAGAAAGGAGATCATAAATCTCACCAAAAAAGCTCTTGAAATGGGCTTCCTCACGAAAAAGGAATTTGAGTATCTAAATGTTGACCAACCTAGAATTCCAACGATATACGTACTGCCTAAGGTACATAAAAACCCTGCTAAGCCACCAGGCCATCCGATCATTTCCGGCTGTGGATTTCTCCTCGAGCCACTATGTAAATATGTGGATGGGTTCCTTAAACCAGTAGCGGTAACTACACCTACATACGTGAGGGATACCATGCAAATGATTAACCTGGTTGACCAAACAACCTTCAATAAAGAGAGTCAGCTCCTGGTCACAATGGACATCGTCTCTCTTTATACCAGCATCCCGCAGAGTCCCGCCTTGGCGGCCATGAGAAGAGCTTTACAAACCAGGGAACAACCCGCTGGAGTCCCCACCGAGTTCATTATCGATTTGTTGGAAATCGCTATGACGAGGAACTTTTTCTCTTTCCAAAACAAGTTTTACATTCAGAGTAAAGGAGTAGCCATGGGCGCGGCCTTCGCCCCTGATTTGGCCATTTTGTTTATGTCTGAGTACGAACAACGATGTATCCTGTCACAACATAACCCATACCAGACAAAGATCTCGGTCTGGTATAGATACATAGATGACGTCTTCATGATCTGGACTGGCGACGAGGCAGATCTGGACCTTTTCTTTGAATGGCTCAACAACCAGTCAGATGACATTAAATTCACTATACATAAAAACAGAGACTCAATTGATTTCCTTGACATTACCATCAAAGAAAATGAAGGGAAACTGTACACAACTTTGTATCGAAAACCAGCAGAAAGGAACACCTTGTTGAGATATACAAGTCATCACACCAGAGGATTAAGGGACAATCTACCCTTCGGGCAATTTCTCCGCATTAGGAGAAATTGTTCTCGCAAGGAGGACTACTTCAGAGAGTCAGATGACCTAATTCTCCGCCTGATCGAAAGAGGATACCCTAGAAGATTGGTGAACAGATCTAGGAAAAGAGCCTTGTTTCAAGACAGAACCACTTTACTGACACCAAAGGAACGTCAGTTACCAAGGAACGGATGATATGTGTCACAACGTACTGCAACAAAAGCAACAAAATAAAGAGAATAATAAACAAACACTGGGATTTGGTAGCTGATATTGTTGAAAGTCCAGAACCACCAATGCATGCCTTCAAAAAGGCGAAAAACATAAGAGACCACGTTGTTCGTTCCTTGTTGGACACACCACAGCCACCAACTATACAAAGACTCTGGAATCTTCCGGAAGTGGTAGGCCACTTTCGCTGCATGACATGTAAAGCCTGTCCGACGTGCTGGGAGACTAAACAAGTTACCAACAACAATTCAACTGTAGATCTCAAATCTTTTACAAATTGTAACTCAAGTGGAGTTATATATGCAATCATCTGCCCATGTGACCTTATGTACATAGGGCAAACTAAACAGAAGATCAAGAACAGAATTTTCCAACACTGTAGTAGAATTCGATGCCAGACTACAGGGGCACCCATGGTGGAACATTATATGGAAAAGACCCATACACCGGAATCCATGAAGTGGGTTGTATTGGAAAAGATCACTTTGGGACCTCGAGGGGGCAATCTTAATTCCATCTTGAACATCAGAGAATGCAAATGGATGCAAAAGTTTAACACCATAAATAGAGGTCTAAACGAACTTGATGCAAACTTTGCTCAGATGGCAGGACTTGATCCCGAGTAATCACTGTATATCCCCCACCTAGAAAGATACTAAATATGAGCAATACGTCTTAGCTGAAAGATACCATTCTTCACCCTGATAGACAATATACAACATTGACATACCCTGCTAGCTACCATCCCTAGAGGTAACGGCGTACATTCTGTAACAAGCACCACTGCGCTGTCAGGTGTAGGTTCATGGGCTAACATTATAAATACAAGACAGGCTGACAATATGATCGTTATGACTACAAACATGTTAAAAAATGTTCAGAAATTATTACAAAGTGATATATTCCATGATGCCATAAGATGAATAATGATTTGTAAAAACTTTTTCATTTTAAATGATATACATCTATACGTCTACATAATGCTGATTTGACATGGGTGAATTTATTGCCATAAGATGAGTTGACTTGGCCAATTTTCCAGCCCAGATGCAGGGCAGCAATATGGTTATAATATGCTGATTTGACAGATGCAAACTTGACATGGTTGATATAATCACTAGACCTCATGAGAAGGAGTGACATGTTTTACATAATGGACATGGGAGACATTATTGTCAAACCTGTATCTATATGAGCACTTTGAGCCCTCCGAATATGTACGTATGTATGGACACAATTGTACGATACTGTCAATGTGTGGTATTTTTCTGCCATGTGCATAATTTACATTATAGAATATCCACTGTAACGTTGTACCTGGCACGGAGATTCGAATGCTAAGAAATACGGCCCCCATTTTAGGAACGCATGTAAATAGTACTGTGCACCTCACATGAGATACAATAGCAACATGAGTGAATACATCAAATTCACCAATCCACGGGCTCCCTTCCCCCGGAACGTCTCATTGATGATAATTTGGAAACACTCTTTTAAGACAGTCCCCTGCGCCCCGCCACGGCATACACACAGGGAAGCCTTTGATTGGCTGCCTGGGACGAGCCCTCCCGCATCTAGCATCTAGCGGCAGCACCGCGCTGATCGCATCTCCACAACCCGGGAGAACGCGACGCGAGCGGTCTGCTGCAGTTCCTATGCAGGTAGGTGAACCAAACAAAGTACTCCCTAAGAAGACCATCGCAACAAGCATGGTTTTATGAGTTGTGCCTACCAGTCGGTCATAAATATTATTCCCGTAGGCTTGTATTAATTAAAATAAGCAGAGACTGGATAACGCACGGACTGCTATGCTAGTGTTAAGAATGTATACTATTGCTTTATTAACGCAGAGACTCAAACAGATCTCCATAGTAGTACTCTGTGAGAAGACCAATATAACCAGCAGAATTTACGAGTTAACACTATTCCCGCAGGCTCTATTTATTTAATTAATCACAACAAACAGAGTCACGACAACGAACGGACTCGCTGCGTTGCTGCTATGAATGTATACAATTGCTTTATTAATAAGGCGGTTCTATTTATTTAATTAATTACAACAAACAGAGTCAGGATAACGAACGGACTCGCTGTGTTTCTGCTATGAATGTATACAATTGCTTTATTAACTAAATAGATCTCTAAAGTTGTCGACTAGTTCTTGATTAACCACCCAGGCATAGTACTTAAACCTTCCCCGTTAAACGGTTTGAACAATTCGTTATCACTGTTCTTTGTGACTGAGATCTGTCTAATGCCCCATTTTAGAATGATGTGTGGCGTAAGATGAAGACACATATATGACGAATTCCAAATGAGCTTCGCCACACTAACAAGATGACGATTTGAAGTAAGTGCTAACTAAACAGTCTTACTTTCCTGCTAATGAGGTGTCTAGCATTCCCGCTCAAAACCTCCCCCCATATATTTCAGATACGATTAGGAGCACTACCAGGCCCCAGACGTGACGCAAGAATCGCCGTCCGCAATTTTATATGTAGGTAATGTTACAATCAGCCTACATTTAATGCATTTATCCACCACATAGACCACTAATGCAAGTTAATGCTATGTTTTCCAGGCTCTCTCTCCTGTCCTGATGAAGACCCCAACATGAGGGATAATTAACCCTTTTTACCCTTTTGGGGTCGAAACGTAGACTACGCCTCAAATGCTACACACCATAGAAAAAAAGAAAGATTGAATCTTACCTATGTGTGATGTACTATGGGAACGTTGATATTACCTTAATTGTAAAGGCGTTATGATTTGAATGTGATGTAACATTGTCACACCACCTTTACCTTGTCCCTCACAAACCTTTCACTCCCTTTTCTCTTTGCACTGAGAGCACCTATAATGCAATGCTTTTATAATTATACTGATTAAATATATTTTATTTTGAAGTAAATGTATGCAGTTCAGAAGTACAATGAATTAATTTGTATGTGGAATAAATACAATTTATTTCCTACTACTACATACCCTATTCTGATTACGTTAAGCGTTTTTGATGATGAACTATAAAATGTGGTGCCTTTATAATACACATTAATACAAAAGAAATGTATAAATACTTCTTTTGAACTCGGACCATCCCTTTTTCTGTACCTTCATAGTGACCCAGGTCCATGAGTTCTGAGGGCTCGCCCCTTTTTTGAACTCCTACTCTGAGTTAAGCCTGACTGCTTTGTACCGAGCTAATAGAGTGTTAAGCACAGGTTAATTCAGTGACTTTTGTGGGTCACTATGACAAGGTTTGTTGCCTGAGTGGGGCTTCCACCTCCCTCAACGCGTAACCCAATTTCATACAGTATAGTATTGTAAATCCTCTACATAATAAGGTAATGCCACTTGGAAATTCGGTTACCTCTGTTGGGAATTACCGCAGCATTTACCGGTAAGAGCTAATGAGGGGTTTGGTTTTATCCATCTGAGGTTAATTAAAAGGAAGAATCATATTGCTGGATATTAATACACCTGTTGTTTTAGCATAAATTGCCACAGGTAGGGAGTTATGCTAATTATCAGGTAGTCAGATTACCATTGCTAATGAGTATTTCTTCCTAACTTGGTTTTGTTAGCAAAAAAACAAATTAAAAATAAGATGTAGTGACACAGTTACAGCATGTCTTCCCTCGTTGTTTTGCTTTGAGTTTATTTTATTTGTGCTCTTTGTAAACACTGGGCAGTGGCCATTGGAGCACGATCAAGTAGGAGGCATATAGAAGGGGGGTGGTACCTTTAATAAGATGCTTTACAAGTACCAGGTGAAGGAGAGCTAATTAGTTGGACTGTTGATAGTTGCCACCATGAAGCGTGACCTCAACATGATGAGAAAGCCTTGGAAAGAAACATGAGAGGGTCAATCCAGTCTTAGGCATCTGATCAGGCAGGATTGGCAGTACAGCTTGAAAGGAATGTTGTGAAGAAGATACAATTATCTACATTCCAAGGTGAAGAGGAGGGTATTTAAAGATCTTGATAGAGCGCATACAGCACTCTAATGGTAGGGGTACATCATATTCATGGTTAAATGTACCTACATACATTTTAGTATCACTCAATATTATGTTTTAAATGCATTTATTCTACATGTTAACCAAGCAATGTAATGTTCATGTTATATTGAATTCACATGTAATAGAAGACATCAGTATGTCTATATGCACCTGTGTAGGGAGACATTATATTCATAGTAATGTAATCGTGTGTGTTAAAATTGCCTGCAGTCTAGGCCTGAAGCTGCCGGGTGTTTACAGTTTCCTTTCCTCAACAACTGTAGAATTAATTAAATGTATCTTTATTTGTGCTAGAATAGTATGTTTTCATCCCATTGTAGGTCAAAGGAATGCATCCTCATTATTTTAGTTTTAGGGAGATTACTAGAATGTCTTCGAACAGTTTGAGAAGCGAAAAGGGAGGATATCATCTGAGCCTGACCTATCTACACTCCAAGGTCAAAAGAAGCAAAGAAAATTTAATTGAAGAAGTCATGGAATACTACTGGTGTATTGAAGAAGTGAATGATTTGTCACATGATACATGTAGGAGGGGGCTGAATGTATCCTTTGTGTATTGTGCGTAGGGACTGAAATGCAGACTTCTAGATTTTCGGAGGAGAAGGAGCATCTTAAGAGCGAGCTCCATATCCTAAGCTATTTTGACCCATTTGATGTGAGTACTTCTAAAGAAGTCTGCATGTGCTGACACCTTTGAGAACTAGGATAGGGGAACCCACTAGAACCATCATTCATGAGAGTAGTGTAGGGAAAGATATTTCATGCTTTCTTTCCTAATGAAAAGGGTTTTGGATTCCGCCTCCATTTTGGGGTGTGTAATAATTTTGGAGTGTATTGTTTTGTGTCTCTTTTGCCGAATCAAATATGTGACAATATAACCTTAAAGCCCACCGTAGCGGGTTATACCAGCCATTAAAGGCCAGCTTCAGTGTTAAACAAGGGATTGGGCCTCTAATGGCCGGTATAGCCGAGCTACAGTTTTACACCATAGCCTGGTGAGTGGCCCTGGAGTGTCTTACGTACTAGGCGGAGTGTTTTGAAGGCCGCTCACTCTTTCACTAGGAGCCTGTAGAAGGTTTTTATGGCCAGTGTGAAGTGAGCTTGTCATTTCAAACAAAACAACATGCCTGCTGAACACTTTATAACCCTTTGGAGCATCGCACTTCATATTTTCTACGTATCTGGTATTGAAACATTACATTAATTTTTAAACTGCCTTGCCTTGTATATATTATTCGATCTGTATAGATTATGTGTTTTATGTTTTGTTTAATTTTATATTATGGGTGCTCAGAAGTTCGACTACTTGTTGCAAATAAAAAAAAAAAAACAACGACACAAAGGGCTGCAATGACGAAGTAAGCTGTGACGAAAGATAAATTACTTACTCTTTCTGCTACAAATCGGACAGACTGGACACTAGTGCCGTATAGATTGTCGTTGTACTGACCGGCCTCTATAAATTTGTGCTCCTGGATATCTTTTTCCATTTGTTCCCTGGAGGCGACAAAGTGATAGTCTCTTCCATCCACTTCATATTCACGCTTTGGTCTTGTAGTATCTTCATGCAAGGAGAGAGAAGAAGAAAACAGTAAGTGAGATTCAGAGATCTCACAAGACGCAATCACGCACGCGAAGGAAGCAGCATTGCCAAAGGTGCGGCCATTTTGTTGCATTCGGTTTTAGCTTTCAGCGGTTTAACAGGGTGAGCGCAATTAGCTATCTTAATAAGTATTTCCAATACATTTACAACCCGTAACTTGTAGCAAAACTGATGATTACCTTTGGCAAAATGGGCACAAACAAAATGATGTAAAACCGTTTGTGCTCATTCAGCACTTTTTATTTACAGTCTAATATAACTCGATGCAAGATTTGTTTGCTGTATGAGTTTGTGTGTCCGGTTTGATGCCAAGGTCTAAATGACGTCCCAGTTTTATTATATATGCCACCTGGTGTCCAGCTTCGATGCCAAGCAAATATTTGTTTCAGGCTAAGCCCAAGTGGTTTTGACAGAAAAGGGAATTAAATAAAACCAACAAGGACCCCTCCTACTTGTGCTCACTGGGGCTGATTTTCGGTTGGGGGTTAGAGAAAAAATCCCACAATTTCTCAATGCGGGAAAAATCCAGAGGAGGATCTACCGATGAAATCAGAGCCACTGTGAGGATCTATCTTATGATACCGGATTCTTCTCCGGATTTTGCATGTTCTCCAGAAATATGAAAAATGTATACTCACCCAACAGTAAGTCATGTTGGCAAGAAATATAGAATTAAACAATCTACCATTGCTCACACTTCTTCCATTTCATTAAAAACAAGCATTTGGCATAGCCAATAGGTCCCGCTTTTGGGACCTTATAAGTATTTACTTTCGCAGCACAATATCCTTGGTGCAACAACATCAGCTGTTGCATGGCTAAACCTTGTACCTTATAAGTGTTTAGCCATGCAACAGTTGATGTTGTTGCACCAAGGATATTGTGCTGCATAACTAAATACTTATAAGGTCCCAAAAGCGAGACCTATTGGCTATGTCAATGCTTGTTTCAATTAACCTTTGGCTTACAGCTACCTTTTTTGTCCCCTTTTGTTTGTTGTATGACCTGGAGTGCTATTTCGCTAGGCTCTTCGTGTCTTTACCTACCACAGTGTGACACTGGCATTCTTGCAGCTGAATTATGCTATTAAAAAGTAGTTTTTTAAAATATTGATTGCTTTTTCAAGGTTAATTTCAATTTTAGGCTAGCAAAACGATACATGCTTTACCAGCATCATATAACATATAACATGTCTCACATTTACGTGAGTTTAAGCTATTGGCATTGTAAATGACAATGCCTTTTATTTTTGTTTTTAAAACTTAAATAAAAGGCATTGTCATTTACAATGCCAATAGCCTAAACTCGTGTAAATGCGAGACCAATTGCATTGCAAATGCTTGTTAAACAAGTCAGTAGGTTAGGTACCTAAGAATGCTGGCTCAAAGGTTAACACTCCTCAAGCTATATTCAATAAGGAATTCAGAACACCATTAGGGACAAAACTGTTCCCTGTCTTTGGATACCGTTTACAATAAACTTCAGTCGAAGGCCAGCATGCAGACAGAACTAGACATAACAGCACAATCGCTATTTTTGCGAGGTGAAGGAGTGTCCTGTCTGAGGCAGAGTTCAACTGCTTCCAGTTCAGTACCTGGCGGAGTGGGATGGAAGTTAAATTTGAAGATGCGGAGAAGGAAATCTCACTGTAGCAGGCATAGAGAAGACAAATTCAATTGCCTGTGGGTTGCCTTTTATTTCATGCTAAAGAGAGAGCAACTTAATACATTAGTACACATGGCTCACTGCACTGAGAAATAATAAAACAGATAGGTGTAAATCAATCCTTCTCATCAGGGGAATGGACAGGATTTATCTAATATGTCAAACCAGCCTTTAGATTTCGGAAAAAAAGCTTAGTGGTGTATCGGATATGCCATATTATATGGATTCAAAGCCCACACTTTAATACTAAAGAGAGTGTATAGTTGTAGAATCTCCTGCGAGTCATACTCAGAAAAAATACTATATCTTGCAGTGACAAACCGAGAGTCATGGAAGAAACGCGAACCGTCAACTTGAAAAGGATGGGAACTATTTACAAAACCTTGGCTTTAATCAAAATCAAGTTGATTAACACACAAGAATTAAACTTTGGAATTATTAAAATCACTTTCAAAAAATGGCAAAAGTTTCATGTAAATGGCAGAGTGTGCTTCTGAAATCACTGTAGCGATGAGAAAACAATATATCTTGATGTGTATTATAAACACGCAGGAGCCTCCAGCCCAATAAACACGCATCTCTGCTCCTCATACTGAGGGTGCGTGGCTGAAGTATGTGTGTGCGCGTGCCAGCTGGAGCGGTGCATGGCAGGGCACACTTATCTGAGCCAACATGCCATGTCAACAGCTTACCCGGACACAAAGCCCAGCTGAAAAAATGTAATCCCCCCTTGTTCTGTGAGTGGATTGTTCCCTAGAATAGCCTGGCCTGATCCCCAACGTCGCGCACAAAAACAAACTATCAAGGTTAGGCATACACACCATCGGTTGGCAGCTGCCGCCCTCGGGGATCATTATCACGGCTGAGATAGGAGGCTTGCTAGTTAGTCCATTCTCTTCTGACAAGGGAAACAAATTGAGCAGTTTGTTTCCTCTAACACACACACAAGCTAACATATTTTAAAAGCACAATAAAATTTTTTTTTTAAAAACAATGGCCTCATGGCCATGAAAGTGACACAGCCGTGCGGCGCGAAAGTGAATGGAAAAAAAAGCTGACGATAGCCAGATGGCAGCTGTGCACGTCGCGCGCTTGTGCGCATAACAGCAAGCTGGTGGCCGTCAAAAGCCTCTGGGCAGCACTTTCAAAACCTGCTTACTAAATGTCTCGCTTGAGACAGCGCATGCGCTGGCTCAGGCGAGACCTAAAAAATTCTATCCAGGGAAGACAAACAGGCAAATGTGACCCTGGAAATGCCCCGGTAGCTGTTTTTGGCAGCTCTTAGATTGCAAGATGGTATGATTATTAAAAATGATATCGACGGTGATTAGAAAAGTCATACATTTTAGGTTGTGTTGCCAACCAGCCTCTCATGTGTGTGAATTTACGATGGTTTGCTTAAATCAAGAAATATAATTGTGTATATGCGAATTGCATTTGACCTTCAGTGATACCCACTTATATGTATTCTATTGGCATAGAGATTTTAATTTGCTTTTTATATCTGCATGTTTAAACTTTTAACATTGTGGAACATCTGTATGTGTGAAGTTGGAAAACTGGTGATCTATCAAAGATACATTTAGCTATTTTCCTTTCCCTTCAGTTGGAAAAAAAATTCCAAGTGAGGTGTTTCCCTCGCTCACATGTTTTTGAATTTTCTTCAACATTTACACCTTGAACAATAAGTTTTGAAAACAGAGCTGAGCTTGTCAAATCACAGAATAGAAATATCAATACATGTTTCCAGAATGACCAACAAAATGAAAATAATATCCACTAAACTTCAATATACATAATTTAGCTTCTTAAATACAGATTGTGGATATGCCAAAATCCTGACTTGATCTTAGTATTTTGGTATTTTGGGGGGTGATGGATCAATGCAAATGTTCCTAAGTTACAACGACCCAGCTAATGCAGTGTACCCTTGAAGTACCATATCTACTCATGAATAAGCAGCAGATTGTACAAAACCTCGCTGCCGAACTAATTGCAGGGCACCCGAGTATTACACATGCTAGGCCTATTCTGCATAAACTACATTGGTTATCGATCAAACAAAAAATTCACTTCAAGGTATTACGCCTGGCGCCTATTGTGTTGATGTGCCTAGTTATATCAAAAAGGGCGTTCAGAATTATTGCTCAAACAGAATGCTCTGCTCCATGCTGGGCTATTATTGAAAGTACCTACAGTACCTAGGAGCAGGATAGTTTTTCCTACTGTGCTCCTAAACTATAGAACTCTCTAACTTTGCAAGTTCTATCTGAGGTCTCCCTGATTGGATTAAAACTTGGCTCTTTTCGCAAGCGCTTTTGTAATTCCTGCCTGATCTTTGGTTGTACTCATGTCCTATGTGCCTAGTGACTGCTGTTGATAGCGTGCATTAATAATTCCACATGACGTCCATTGAGGGCCATCAGTATAATATTTCCATCTGTACCAAACAATCCAGCTCTGAGTAGATATCCTGTTGCTGCAAGTGACCTTCGCCACCGAATAACCTTGAGCTGACCTTGTATGTTTTATGAGGTGAACTCCTTGAATAGTTGATTCCAAGTGGAGACCACATGTTTGAACGAGCAAGCAGCCTTTCTTCCTCTCCAGGTCTCACACAAGCAAGAGGTGTAAGTAAGAAGCTGATAGAGCCATGTTACATCATTCTTGTCAGCCATTTACCTTTGACCACCTTTAATAGAACCCACATGCTGCTCCTCAAAGTGTCTCACAATCATAAGTTGAGGAAGACAAGTTGTGACACAATATGTAGCACACACCACATACTAAAGCAGTAGATACACTACTTGCCAACACACTAAAAATCTGGAAGCATTTCATACAAACCTGTTAATAGCAACCCCACAAGGCTTCTCAATGTCAAGATCTGACAAAGTTGGAAAAAGAGGTGGCGGTTTGGGGATAATCTACATAAAGTAATTTCAATTGTAAAACTGACCACACGCCTAACTCAGAATGCAAATCTTTATACTTTAGCCTCAAATTGACTAAAAGCTACTCTTTTATTTTTAAGGCCTGCTCATTTATCGTCCCCCAGGGGGACGATAAATGACAGACAATCTCCAGACAATCTATAGACTGGTTGAGGTTGGGCGTGTAAAAGCGATTATACGGTACTTGGGGATTTCAATTTCCGCTTAGACCGCATAGAGGATAAAGACACGGACACTATCCTGGACATTATGAATGCTTTCAACCTCCCACAATTGATATATCATTCTACTCATAATTGTGGTCACATTTTGGATGCGATTTTCTCCAACAACCATTTAATTTCATCTGTCAAAGAGTCTCTTCCACTTACATGGTCCGACCATAAAGCAGTTCTATTTTAACTGTCTGTCTCCCTCTCTACTCAGACAGGAATTTAGATTCCAACAACTTGCCATTCCATCTCTGGTCTAAAACTAATTTCGATATTCTGGAACAACATCTGTCCCAGGCAACATTTCCCCAGCTGCTCGACTCAAATCAGGCCACAACTGTCAATACCGATTGGCTCAACTCGGCCATCTCAAAAGCTGTTACAAATAAATGCGGTAGTAAATACAAACTTAAACAATCCACACCTAGGTACACAGATGCTCTTCGTCTCCAAAAACAGAAATGTAGAAAACTGGAGAGAATATGGAGATTAAACTATAACCCTTGTGACAAACTAATATATAATCAGTCCCTAGCCAACTGTAAAGCAGCCACCATTAAGGAAAAGTTGTCCTTTTTTACAAGGCAAATAGAAGAATCCAAGAACTCTGCCAGAGAGCTCTTTTCAGAATTTCAAACAAACAAATGCCTCAGAAACCATAAATTAGAGTCTACAAAGTCTACAAAGTCTACGAAAAAGAAATTAAGGATAGCAACCCCAGAGTTAATTAAAAGGACTTCTGCGGTAAAAAGAAAAATCTATTTCATGTTTTTTGAGGCATTTGTCTGTTTGAAATTCATTTTAATGATTCCAGCCTCTGAACTCCATAAACAAATCACTCCCCCATTGTGTGTAGCAGAGAACTCTTTCAGGTCATAAACAAACGTACTAAAGTCCCTGACACTAAAGGTTGCAATATTAGCAAATCCTTCTGTGAGGAAATAGCTTCTCATTTTCGCAACAAAGTTGCACAAATCTATAACCAGTTTTCTGCCTCCAGTGACATCAACCTTAGCATCAGTCCCACGACAGCCCAAGTGCCAATTAGTTTAAGTTCTCCATCCAAATTCACCCAATATTCTTCTACCTCTACCTCAGATGTTCTTAATTTATTTAATTCTACAAAGTGAGGATCACCTTTTGATCCTTGTCCCCCCTCCATATTAACACAGATTCTGGTTCCAATCGCTTCATTTCTAGTTAACATCTTCAATAGGATGTTTAGCACCGTTACCTTTCCCGATCAGTGGAAAAAGGCCTCTATTCTGCCCCTTCTTAAGAAGTCCAACCTAGATCCTGATAATCCAGCCAACTACCGTCCTATCTCTAGGCTACCATTCCCAGCCAAAATAGTGGAAAAACTGATCAGCACACAACTTATACAATTCATTCAGGAAAACCATCTGTTGAATCCTTCTCAGTTCGGCTTTAGGGCCGCACATAGTACTGAGACGGCATTAATAAAAACCACAGATGAATTAAGAACTATCTTGGACAAAGGAGACTTTGCAGCACTTATTCTCCTTGACCTGATGGCGGCCTTCGACACAGTCTATCATGTCACCGTTGTCGGCAGCCTCAAAAAATTGGGTATTTGCTGATAAAACCCTTGCCCTACTCCAATCCTTTCTAACAGACAGAAGCCATTTGGTTATGTTGGAAACTTTTTCATCAAACTCCTTCTCTCTTCCATGCGGGATCCCTCAGGGATCTTCTCTAAGCCCTCTACTCTTCAATATTTATGTTTCCAAGTTGGCCTCCCTAATTAGATCTTTTGGATTTCCCCCAACATCTTATGCAGATGATACTCAAATCATGGTATCGGCCTACCACAATACATAAGTCACTATCTCTCCATTTTTATAACTGTATGCGAGCTGTCAGTGACTGGATGGGAATGCATTGCCTCAAATTAAACTCAGAGAAAACAGAGGTGATACTCCTTGGTAATAAACCTCAGTTTTGGAGCCCAGCATGCTGGGCAGCAGAGTTTGGAACTCTCCCAATCCCAGTCCAAAAAGCAAAATATTTAGGCATAACAGTTGATGACAAACTGAACTTTAATAAGCATATTAGCACAGTTGTCTCGTCCAGCTTCAACACTTTGAGAATCATCAGGAAGATTCTTCCTTTTATTCCTCTAAATTCCAGAAAAACAGTAATTTCCTTATTAATACTTATTAAATTGGATTACTGCAACAGACCTTTTGTTAAACTTCAAAAACAATATTTGAAGAAACTCCAAAGTGTGCAAAATGCAGCGGTTAGGCTTATCTTTAATCTTCCCAAGTTCCATCCGGTTTCAGCCTCCATTAAAGAGCTTCACTGGCTTTCAGTAAAGAAGTGTATTACATTCAAGGCATTATGCTTCACCTATAAAGCCATGCATGATCTAGGTCCTAGTTTCCTTAAACAGTCCCTTTCTTGGTACATACCCAATAGAGACCTGCGATCAAAAAACTCCATGATGGTCTCACGTCCCAGTTTTAAGAAACTCAAATGGGGAGGCAGTTGTTTTTCCTCTGAAGCCCCGGCTCTCTGGAACAGTCTGCCTATAAATATTAAAGCAGCCCCCACATTACTGAGCTTTAGGACACTAACAAATACCTGGGTTTGTAACCGTTAGTCTTCCTCTGATCTCACCTTCACTGCTATTCCCAACTATCGCAAGACACCCATGGGTATTCGAACGCTTTAGAAACATTTTAACATAACAGAACATACAGTAATTACTTTGAAAGTGCCAGCTAGATGTATGAGCTTACAACCACGCTGGCTCTACTGAATGCAGGCGTGCACCTATCAATGTTTAAGGAATGCCCCAAAACTACAGGACAACGACAGGTAAATTCGGTCACAGAAACATCCATTTTGAAACAGGTCATTCTTTTAATTTGCATTTCCTGGTTACTTTACCAACAATTCACTTTACAGAGCATTGATTAAGTCCTTCAACATTTGGTATTACAGTTTGTGAAACCTATCTTTATTTTTGTTATATTTTTATTTATCTGTGTAGGGTACTAACCCAAGGATTATGTACATATGTACATTATTGGTTCTGAAATAAAGTGCATTTCATTTGTGGTGAATTATGTTTACTCGGCATTGGTTAGTATTGCCGTTATGTTTTATTCTAAACATTTTCAGTTATGTTGCTGTTCCCAGTTAAGGATTTGTATTTCACATGTTGGTGCAAGCTTTTATTTTTAAATCTTTCCTTAGGCTTATGCTTGCATATATTACCATAAGTGTCTTTCACACTGCCTTAGTCGTAAAAATATTCATCGACTCTAGGAATCCATCTGCCAGGCTATGGTCTGTTTTGTTCCATCTTTTTTAGCTTGGCTTGATCAATAAGGCAGTTCTCAGAGAAAATGTGTACCGTTATTGTGTTTAATACACCAACTATACACTAATACCGTAAAAAAAGCCCCCGACCTTCAAAATCTATCAGATTTCATTACAAGACCAGAGGCTACCTTTATGCAATAACCTTTTATTGCCACTCCAACATGCAGCCCTTTAAAGAATATAAATACATTATAAAACATTGAAATGTTCGTGAGGGAATATAAGTATCCAGTGCACTAAGACATGCTTCTCTTTTATTTGCTGCTCCTGATCAACATAAGTATATTCTTCCTTCCTTTATAACCTTTACCAATCTAACAATATTTTGAACAGCATTACCATGTTACTCTTTTTCAAATAAGGGTGCACTAATTTCCTTCAGTTTATATTGATACAAAAATAGATTGTCATATTGATAAATCAACCTTTTCTCATTATCGAAATAAGAAATTGTTCGCCAATCCAATTTACAGTTGGGCAAGGTGATTGGCAACTTAGGCAACTTATTATCATCCTAGAAAGGATAAACAATCGATATAAAGGGCCAGATTTAGGTAAATCCGATTTACTGACTCTTAAATACCGACTCATACCGATTCGGTATTTAAGAGTCGGCAAATTGGAAGGAGGCAGATGTAGGTAAAACATTACCGAATCTGTAAGAGTCGGTATTTACCGATTCTGTAAATACCGAATCTGTATTTCCCATTGATTCCTATGGGCCTTGAAGCCCATAGGAATCAATGGGAAATACAGATTCGGTATTTACAGAATCGGTAAATACCGAATCCTGCAAGGGTGCAGGGGGTGTCACTTTGACACCCTCTAGCACCCCAATTCCAGACTTGTGTGCCATGTGGCACACAGACATGCCCTAAGGGCATGTCTGTGTGTCACATTGCACAGGTGTGCATGCACAGATGTGCATGCACACCTGAATTCGGTATTTTACCACCCAATAGGATTGGGTGGTAAAATACCGATTTTACAGGGCCTGTGGCACTCTTAGGAGTGCCACCTACATGTGGTTTTTCCAAATCGGTAAATATACCGATTCGGTATTTTACCGATTCTGTAAATTTACCGATTCGGTAACTTTACAGAATTGGTAAAATATAGGCCCCCTACATCTGGAAACCCTAATACCGGTCGGTAACGCCCGAATTCGGCCGTTTCCGACCTGTATTAGGGCTCCTACATCTGGCCCAAAATGTGTAAACTCTAAGAAAGTAGCGGGAGAATGAAACGCTGGACTCTAATTGAGAGGATATTGCAGATAATGCCGATATTGCCAAAAGAAGCTTATTCATGAATAATAAATGTGTAAGGAGGGTGTGGCACCTTCCTCAAGTGTAGCCGCGTCCTCCGCCCTGCCCCTCCCAACACATTATACCTGTTAAATCTTAAAAAAAAGAAACCGGGCCTTTACCGGGTTTCCTAGCAATGAGGCACCTGATTCTGTTATCAGAACAACATTGCATCCCCTCACGCGTTGCTGTATTGCATCATCGCATCCAAGCGTCAACAAAGGAAGGACAGAGACCATCGTTCCTTTATGTTGACGCCCTCTATCCTACCAAGGCTGTGTAACCTTGAAAACAGCTCCTTCCTCGAGCCGCAATGGCTGCACTGATCCCAGAAATTACCGGAGGCTCAGGCAAGACTTTTTTTTCACTCAAAAAACGATTTTATGGTCTTTTAATGCCACCTAATAGCAGAAGGAAAACAACTCAGACAAGGTCAGGCCTACACTTAAATAAAAAAGAATCGTGAGTAGCCTGACTACTAAAATAATATATTCAATCAGAAAATAGGAATAACAATTACTTGATAGTTAACAAAAAAGGGGGGTTGGAAAGTAGCAAGACCCAGCCCCAGACAGCTCCCAAACTCATGGGGGAAACTATAAAAAAATTCTTAGAAGAGGAACTTAGAACCTCTGTAAGAGACGCCACGGACGCCGCACTGACCAAGAGGAAGAGGAAGAGGGGATCTCTGGTAGAGGAGAATTATTTTTCCCTCTCAGATGGTAGTCCCGCACTACAATAGACATTGGTGCTCTTAGCAGCACAAGAGAAACTGGCCACCTGAACAGGGCACATAGAAGAGCTGCCCGTAGCTGCATGATGGGAAAGAGTGACCTTCTTGGCACAAGAGATTCTCGAAATAGTTTGAACTCCTCGTCATAAAATATATTCTATGATGAGATGTACATGGATGAGTTCATATTCGACCCACAAGACAAATATGATACCCTAGAGGACCTAGAAGAGGATGCTAAACAACCCTCTACCTCGCAAGAGATTAAGGACCCCTTTGAGGATGAGATGTTTAACCCCACTACAATTAGGCAATCACCCAGCGTGGAATGAGGCCAATGGACCACGCTACCAAGTACCTAACTCACTGGGTTAGGAAACCTCTTGATAGAGAAACCCATAACCTTCTGAGAAATGAGTGCCCAAGACCCTCCACTGGAGACAAGGTGTGTAACACACCTAATTTGGACCCTGAACTGATAACCGTCTTGTTTAAGTTCAGAAAAGATCCTAGAAAAGGTATCGAAAAATGACTAAATGAATGTCAAGATAAACTCTTGGACATACTAGGTCCACTTACATGCATCTTAGACATGGCGTTAAGAGGCCAGAGGAAAAAACGGCCCTGTAAACATTGAACTTCTAAGGGGCTGTGCCCAGCAGGCTGCATGCATGTTGGGAAATGCCAATGCCAACCTGATTATCGAAAGATGAAAAGCAATCCTAATGAGGATGAACCCTAAATTAGCTGACCTTCAATCTAGAGAAGATAAGGGTGACCACAAGGGTCTCCTTTTAAGAGTCCAGGGGTGTGGAATTTATTAAAATATCTACTTGTCCATGGGGCAAGTTGCTTCATAAATCTACCTGTCCTGTAACAAAATCCACTTGACCCTTTGGCGCCATGTTCTGCAGCGACAAATTATGGCAGCAATCTCATTATATAAGAGCTCTTATATAGCCTCTCTGATTATGCCAGGGCTCATACCATAGTAGTGTTTGAATACTAGCAATCCCTTTATGCTGCTACATTTTCACAGATCTACATACTGCGACTGAAGGTAGTGGTAAACAATAGTTCCAGGGTTGGAATGTCCTTTTGAGTCTGTGCAAACCTACCAACTTGCATGTTTTAAGGGTTTTCAACAGCTCTTCTCTAATCTTTTCCAATACTGAGAAATGTTGGAAATTTACTCCTGACAATGGCAGATGTAAACCTTCTTCCAGAGTTGGGAAAAAAGTGGTTGGAGGGAAAATAGACTTGCAAACACTCAGGTTTTCGCATGAGCAAATCTACACATGCATATTTGCTCATGCTAAAATGCGGTTCACAAATATTTTCTAGGAGTACTATTTCTTCCCCTACTACTGTAAATTCTTGTGAATTCACATAAGACATATAGCTGCCCTTAATGCAAGGACATAAATCAAGGGTGCACTTTTTAGACTTTCTTTAATAATAGGGCCCCAAATTTGGTCTGGCGTTAACCATGAACTTTTGTGTTTATTAAAATTCTCTCTCTGTATCGTATGGCTTCATGGTGAGTGACAGCATTCTGCTCTTTGACAAGGAGCATATCAGCACACAAAGTAGTTTTGTTCAGTGCCAGTAACTAATGTGGCAGTGTGTGCTTTTTTGAAACCAAAAACAATTTTTGCTTTTGCCAATGGTTGTTATATTGGTGAGGGTCCGGCAGCTCTCACATCAATAAGGTTTTACAAAAACCATGCCAAAACAAGTCAAGCATTGCCAAAACTAAAAAGTTGACCACCATTTCAGACCTACTGGATTGCCAATGCTTGTTTATTTTTAAGTTTCCCCAAATCTTATTGAAACAGGTTACACTGATTTTCTAATATGAATATTTTGGGGAAATACTATCATACATTGACACATTTGACTAAATGATGCTGCAAATAAATGGTACCTGAAATTTTACAGTAGTTTAGGCAAAAAAATGTTTTCTACTTTCGTTTTTTAGGAACATTTTATATTAAAAGCAAAGAATCATTAATCTTGCTTTCAAGCTTCTTCAAATATTTGCGTGTAATCAGAGACCATTCTGGGAGCATTATGCATAGCCTCATATTGCTAAAACTTTGAAACCATGTGTCCACATTTTTATACTGGAACCACTGTCAGTAGTGCAGTCAGAACTTACTTTTACTGAGAGCGCTCAGCCTAATAATAAAGGCTCTCAATTAATGAACCATAAATACAAGTTTGAACAGAATTAACATATGCACACAAATATTAACTTAACTGCAGGCATTGCCCTTCCCTGATACTTAATGTGGTACTGCAAACTGGCAGCCAAAGGGTTTGTGCTGCAGGGGGTTGGGCATGCTTGTCCCAAGGACAAAATGCAAATTAAAACTTGTCGCCCTTGACCCCATACAATATGTCCTGGCAGTCGGACTATAGGAATTCCACATCCCTGTAAGAGATATTTTTGTAAAGTCTCGAGGGAAATATGTCTCTACATTCACGGCTTTCAGCAAAGCGCAAACTAACAGGTGCTGAGTCTTTGGCTCACGCCTCCTTTCTGGACAGGCTGACAGGAGAGGACTGGCTGTCATCCGGGGGTCAATCAGGTCCCAATTTACCCACACAAACAACAAGGGTTTTCTAACGATGGCAGGGGCTACAGCCAATACTCAAACTTCTACCCACAAAGAGAAAGAACCTCGAGAGACCCTGGGGAACACCCAGATCCTCAAACCAAGGATATCAAGATGAGCAATACTTCTTCAACCATAAAGGTAGGGGGAAGACTATAACTGTTTATTCAGAATTGGAAATGAATACCACAGGAACCTTGGATTTTGGTAACGATTTGAGGTTTCAAAATAGATTTTTGGGAATATCCAGTCCAACTGACAAAACCCAAAGAATTTGTGTCAGATCAAGAAAAGATGACCTTCATAGACATTAAGGTGACCCAAATGATAGAGAAAGGAGCGTAAACCCAAGTTACAGGTCAGAAAAAACTAAAGGGATTTATAAGCACAATTTTCCTGGTAAAAAAGAACGACAAGAGATGGCGACCAGTCATAAACTTGAAGGAACTGAACAAATTCCTAAACAATGGACACTTCAAGATGGAAGGTATCCATCTCTTCTGGGACATTTTGCGAGCAAGGTTTGGCTAGTAAAATTAGTTCCTTAACCCGCGGGAGGAGATCACATGATCGGATCATGTGTCTCGTACCATACAAGCCGGGAATGCCGAGATAAAGATAGCGGAGGGACGCTGCCGATTACCTCCCCGAGACGGCTTGGAAGACCGTCGGGAGTACCGACGGAGAGATGAGAGGGAGAGAATGGCGGGGCATTTTGCACGCATTTTGCACTGTCTCAGAATATTTTTCAGCAGATTGGGGTCTCTTAGACTAGCAGGATGATGGTATGCCTATGGCTCCACTTTAAGCGCTACCTTACATACCAAAGAGCTGATTGCCGTCAACACTGGCTTGGCGGCTTCTTGTAAAACAACTCGATTGCTACATATTGAATTGCCCTATACAATGGCGCTGGAGTGGTGACATTTAGCGTTATGCTAGTTTACAGACTATGGGGCCATAACAGTATAGAACATTTGTTGATTACGATGTATGTGACGCATTATGATAAAGGAGGACACAAATGCGTCGTGTGTTGCACCTCCCTATTGAGATGTTTGGCCAATATATGATATGATGGAATAGTTGTAGTCTTTTCCACAAGAACTGGCTCACTGTCTCAAAAAACTAAGAGCGTAGTGTGTCCATAAAAGTGATCTTATATACAAGGAACAATATCCCAACCGGTATTTATTTGCAGACAATTATTAAGGATATCTATACAGTATTATCCAGACAGAAAAAGGAGCCTCAATTTGATTCATCTATGTGCTCAAGGCATCATTTTTATAAACATTCAAACAAGTATGGGCAATCGTAATTAACAGTTAATATCAACACTGCAATTATTAAATAATACGTGGCAGCCCAAGGTTGTACAAGGTGCACGAGTGCAAAGGTGAGTGACACTACGGCGACACAAGTGACAGTGAAAGCAGCGTGGACGGCGCAAGGTGTATAGTGAACAATTATGTACAGTGAGTAAAAACAACAGAGTGGTTTCAAAATAGTTCCAGAAGAATGTTATTCATTTTCCATATTATAGCGGAAACCACTGTGCGAAAGGCGCCTAGAATCTCGCTGGAGAGTCGACGGCGTTTCGATCCGTTAGAATTGGGATCATCATCAGGACAAAAGGGGGGGCTGGAGGCAGTGCGTTAAGCCATAGGTTGGTAGCGAAGTGTGGCAGGACAAATCGTAAATGGAGGGTCTGGGCTGGTGCCAAGATGAACGTCCCGTGGAGCAGCAAATTGCGGGCTCAAAGGATAGGTACTTCTGATTCAGCAAAGTACGAGTAGAGTTTGAGGGTCAACCTGAATCACGGTGGAGTGGTGTGGCTCACTGGTTAGAGACGGCAGACCCGGAAGCAGAGGACAGCCCGGGACCAGGGTTCAATTCCCGACGCAGCAGGGTCGTGGACCAGGGTCAGCGGACTCGATAATTCTCGCCTCGGTGCCTACTCTAATCAGGGATCACACTCTGCAACTCTGGGCATTAGCTTGCCTCATCTCCACAACGGCCCCCCACAAACGCCGGGGATGCCTGGTTTCACCTTGGAGATACCCAGGAGGGAACATCTCACAGGGAAAGCCAGGACGGGTTCCCCAGCGGTCTATAGCGCCAGGACACCTCCGGGTAGCAGTGCGCTTTACAAGACACACACATTTACATAGTCCGTGGATAGGTGAGCGCTGGAACCAGCGTAATCAGCTTGGGTGGGAAGGGAAGGATAAACTAAGGTTAACAAGTTATCCGGAACCAACGTGGTCCGATAGGAGGTCTACGCTCAGCTCAGCGTGATCGGCGGCGGGAGAGGAATACATCGGAAGTTAACAAGTTATCCAGAGAAAACATGGTGCGATAGTCGGTCTACGCTGATCCCAGCGTGATCGGCGGTGGGAGGGTAATGAATCTGCCCTCAGTATCGGGACGGGCGAGTAAAGCGCTGTCCTTGTGTTGCCATAAAAGGGATCTGGCACTGTTTTGATTCTTTGATAATATAGTGTCATAGGAATACAGTGGCTCTAGAACTATGCAGGTCGACACTATGTTCTGATATACATTTTCAGAATGAAATACAGCAGTAAGTTTGAAATCGCAGTATTCATGATGGTTTATGCCATAAATTAGACCATCAGTGAATGATAATAATGTCAGCAACCAATGGCAAGGAGTGTGTATTTGGACGTGTACAGACATATCAGAGGAAACCGGGCATTCAACTTTGTTCTATGTTTGTTTTGTCTGATTTTTATAGAGCGTGCTTCTTCTCCCTGAGCCGCAGCCATGTGAGGTGGGGATTTATCTTCCTGCTAAATAGGTAAGCTGGAGTAGCAACACATCAATGAATATAACAATACATGATGTACTTGATGTTATCACCTATGAAACACTTGTATAGATGGGAACTAAGCCATACCGGGATGTCGACATTTGCAGACACCTGATGTTTGTTTTTACCTTTTTGATATGTAACCATTAAACCTGAATAATGACAACTATGTATCTATTACAGTGGTCAAACAGCCCATATGCAGAAGGATTTCACTAGACACCTAGGATTCCAGGTGAAACGGTTATTTTCTGCCTATTTTACACTTTTATATGTTCATGTTGCACATTCCAGTAGCAATTATATTTAAAGGTCCTGAGGAAGGCAGAGGATAGAAGTGTCCTTATATATTACCGAAACATGTCGACCTAGTAACCATTCTGGCAGGTATTTGGTAAAACTGCCTTATTTTGCACTGTTTTTACCCTTGGGCATTCGAGTGATAATAATAAACACAATGCTTCTCTCATTTACCCCATCTTAAGTTACTTTTTTGATACATAATTCATGCACTGCAATTTTTTCACCCTTCACACATCACTACCAGCTGACATCTAGAGGGCTATCCTGTGACTCATAATTTGATGTGGGACATTACCATAAAGTCCTTGTGTTCATCATTTATGCTTCATGATCGAAATGCGAAGAGGAGGCCCATATGATGACTAGGGTGGTATCGAGCGGTGACTGAAGGGTATCCTTATTCCTAAGGAAACTTTTTTGTCTACACACACATAGATCTTTTAGGTTTTTTGGATTATTGTTCCTTTGAGGTAGATTCGTTTTTTCTAGACCCGTGGACATTTCTTGTGTAGTATAGTAAAATTAGACCTCAGAGATGCCTATTACACTGTACCCATATACGATGACAGCCAGAAGTATCTTCGCTTTGACTGGAATGGCGTTCTTTATCAATTTCTTTGCCTACCCTGTGGATTGTCCTCTGTACCATGGTGTTTTCAGTCAGCTACCTCAGGGAAAGAGGAGTTTGCCTGATCATATACCAAGATGACATATTCATTATGTCACAAGACTTTAACTCTAGACTCCAGTACCTACTTTTTCACAGGAAATGCACTTTTCCACCTCTGTCCTCCCAATTTGCACTAGCTTAACTCCATGCGCGCTAGCGGAATTCCGCTCCTGCGCTGAGTTTTCCTAAATCGCACTTTGCGTGACGAGCTGGGCTCGTCATCAGCGTGCGAGGAGGCTACGCCATGACGAGCCCAGTTCGTCATCAGCGTCGAAGGGGTTAATCAGTGTTGGGTCTTTCATCATCAAATGGTCAAAGGGTACACTTGTTTTTAATTTGCCTTTAGATCAGTGTTTTTCTCCCATCTGTAATATTTAAAGAAAATATTCGATGTCCAGATGTTGAGGCTTTGTTGTGTTCCTGACAGTGCACTGCAGTTGTCATTTCCTATTATTTATGAAGGGCATTTTTCCGCTTTGTCAAACAAACCAGTGGGAAGGTGCACTTCTCTTTACGGATATGGATATTTGTTATCAGTGTGGTCCTGGCAGCCATTTCATGGAAATATGCTGGTAATGTCCATGATGGCCCAATGTAACAGTGTAACTAATCGCATTCTTTCACATGGAAGCTCTGTATGTGTAAAAAGGAAGCAGTACTTACGTGGTACACATGATCCAAACTTATCAGGGAATTCTGATATCAAATCATCGTTGATTCGATCTTTCATTGGGCCCAGAATGATAACAGGTCTTGTGTAACTGACTGGAAGATAGAAAGCATAGGGTAGAAAAAGAGTGAGATTAAAAGCAGTTTCACATCATGCTGGATTCTAGCAAAGGATCACAAATAAAAATGTTTAGTGAAACATTTACACAAATTGTTAATGCTTGGGTTGCTGAAAAATATTCACCTCAGTGGTAGAAACATTGCACTTATCATAAAAAAATGTGTCCTGCGAAAGGTAAATTAGCCAATTGTTCAATAATACATAGACACACTGAACAGAATCCAAAATCGGCTTCTGATTTCTAAACACATTTGTTGTACGAAAGTTCTTTAAAGACATGTCCTGGGATTTTGTTTTTGAAAGGGCCGCCCATTGCTATAGAACTAATAAGCTGTTTTAATGATATTGAATACTTACGTTCAAGTTTCACTATTGCACTTCATATTTTTGTTATCAGCAGGGAACTGTTGGAACCTATTGGGACGCCAGACTCGTAACACTTACATATCGACCAAAGCATTTGTCATCTATCAAGAGCACAAACTTGCAAAAGGTATATATATATATATATATATATATATATATATATATATATATATATATATATATATATATATATATATATATATATATATGTGTGTGTGTGTGTGTGTGTGTGTGTGTATATATATATATATATATATATATACATATATATATATATATATATATATAAAAATATATATATCAATTCGTCTATATACAAATTTAGATTTATAATGAGATACTTGAATTCACTAAAAAACCTTAATTGAAGGTCAGTTAAGTTTGTGAGGGAGCAGATGGACTTTATATATCTGTAGATGTATTCACACAAAAACTCTTTTTAAAGTAAGTTATGGTTTGGCTGCTCATAAGTCATCAATGTATGTTTAAAAAAAGCTAGATATTCACTCTCAAAAGACTACCGTCGGTAGTGAAATCAAGGTTTCAAAACAAAGCCCCCTAAGGGTCGCCAATCTTGGTTATCTGTAAAACCATAACTAATACCCTACCACGCAGCACTCATCGTGGCCTCATACAAGGTACCACCAATTACATTTCAAATAGCATAATAGATGACATAACTGATAACTCAAATATGACACTATTAATTATATATAATTGAAGACATTACTCTTATTGACACTATTTCGCAAAATGGTTCTTGGATAAATGCTACTTTAGAAATACTTTTTTTAATGCAAAGTTGTAGAGTTTTTATTTTCTCACACCGCCTGTAGAACTATTACTAAATATTGTTGCTATACATACAATGCTCTACAGCTGAGGGTGAATATATTTTATTAAGTTTGCACACATCGATCATCCAGATTCCGTGATTAGCTCAGCCAGTTGACTTCAAGAACATCTTCCACTGATTCAAAGACTCTGGAAACCAAGTAGACATAACTTTCAGCCACAGCTGGTAGACTGTTCCCTTTATGCTGGCTGTGGTCACACTAGGTGCAGACTTTTCTAGCTCTCAGAGGCGCTAGGAAGCCCTGCCCATGGCTTAGCAGATGAAATATGCAAGGCACGTTTAATGATTAGATGATATGCACTCTCTTAAACTCTAATGTCTGCTAGAAAATCACTTAAGCTCTATCTTTATCTGGTGTGAACTTCAAACATATCCTAATCGTTTTGACTATCTTCCTACATCTTGGTCACACAAAGTATAGTAAGTTAGGTGTACTGACCTTGTGCAGTGGGAATGGGCCTCATAACCAGACATCTGGCTTACGTCTAACTCTCTATGGGTGACCAAGCTCCACTGAGCATGGCTTTCACCCATGTGCAACCTATAGCACTGATTAGAATCTGTAATTCTATCACAGCAACTGAAATTTCAAAACTATTGGACGAGGTCCACATCCATTGCTGCAATAAAATATGACCAAGGGTTCAGGTGGCTATCACATAAGGCCTGCAACAGTTCTATAGCTAGTAGATGAAGTATTTCCTCTAACACCTAATGCCTTTAAAAAAAAGAACTTATGATTTTGAAGAGGGGAAGAGTGAAATATGAAGTATGAACTATTGCATCTTCTACAAAGCCCCAGCGCATGGTTTTGATTCCAAAATGTATCCCCTAATCTAATGTAATGTGCACAGAAGACAACATGTTGCCTGCAAATCAAAATCAAAACGCAAATGTTTAGATAAATCTCAATAAAGCCTGTTGAACTTTCCTTTCTTAAAGTACAAGACAAGGTTTGCTCTCCCACAACAGGATGTGTTTGAACACCGTAATTGATGGATAACTTGCAATTGCCATTGTATCACCTGCAACCTTCGCTCAGGGATCAAATGCAAAACGTGTTTTCGTCTAAAAGCAGACTCGATTATTGTGTAACAGAACATCTAGTTAGGCGTTTTGGCCTCCTCCACCTTTAGCAAATATGGATTCATCATGCAGATGAGTGGCTTTAATTCTGTCATGCAAAGTACAATATCCCATATCCAACTTAAGTTTTGCAAGAAGCTCTATTTCATGTTTACATGTGAAAAATAAATGGACAGGAAAAAAAAATCTACTGCAAAAGCATGAAGCACCAAGAAAGAATTCCTACTATTTGCCAAGAACAACAAATAACAATTAGCCTCAAACTGAGTCAACAGCATGAACCTAGACAGATTAAAACCCCAACTTTCACCACATGATAAGTGACACAGGTTCATGCAGAGCCACCCTCACTGACCTCGCCACCAAGGCAAAGAAACCCACAATGGCTTAGCACTGGCTCTGTCTAGCGAATAAAGTGAAACCAATCCTCCCGGAAGTGATTTCAGAGCTTTTGGTAAAGCCCCCATATTCTTGCACCTGGATGATGGCAGCACACTGCTCCATGGCCTCCCAGTCATATACTGACACTTTTTACTCAAGGACACTCCCTGGTGTGCCATGTGATGCGGCACGGCCCAGTGATCTCCCTAGCATGTGGTCTAACATGGGTGGTCCCCTAGCACCCTTCGCACAAACCTTTCTGAATGCAGTAGCTGCAAGAGCAGCTACCACTGGAACCCCGTATAAATTAGGTTGAGAGCTTTGTGGTGTACAGGGACACAATCATGTTTATTTTCATACATTTTTTTGTCTTTTTGGGTTACTTGTGAACATTATATGCAAATATGTTTCAACTTTGACCACAATCATCACAGCTCACCTGCTGAATGAATGCTTTACAAAAACCTCTTTTCCCTTTGTCACTCGGCTGACTCTCAGCTGTTCACAACCATTTATTTGCAAGAATATTGAATTCACCTTGCAGGATGGAAGCTGCTCATCGAAGCCATGCCTTCTTCTGTCTTCCTTGCTTGTCATGTGTCCCCAGTCTGTTTGGAGGGAAGGTGCAATGGTTCCCACCGGACCGCCTCCTTGGAAGGGTTAACTCTCCCCCTGCAGGTGTTCTTTTTACTTAAGGCGAGGCAGCAGGCTTTATCAGCCCCTTAACACCGAAAGGTGTTAGGTGCAGGTGGAAAGATTTTACTGCTTTCATCTACCTGGTGTACACACTCATACCAATGAGGCCAACACAGATGAATTGAAAATAAGTGATGTACACCTTTAGCAGGTGGTCTCCACCATCAAGGATTGTCCATAATTAATTAATTTGCAGTTAGTAAAAATATTGGAATGCTGCTTTATTGACCTGTAATAATATAGTCCAGATGAAAATGCCAGGGGAAAACATTGTTGCAGATGCAGAACTCATGCGGATACAAACATGAAAGTTTTATAACAGTTTTAAAAAAAATGTAAGCCAGCGCATGTTACTTACTTTCTTGTCTCATCACAGGCTCATAGGAGAGAATACAGTCATCTGGTCCCCCTGGCAAAACGAGATAAGATAAAAAAGAAATTAAATCTGGAAAAAGACTTCTAGGTAGAGAAATTGATGTTTTTTCTGTGCTTAGAGTCTATTATGGAGTGATAGGCCATTTGTTTTTGCACTCTAATTATTCTATACATCTATAAATCTATACATCTCGGGGCAACCTATGATTATAGTAGATGGTCGACGCTAATGCAATCATAAGGCTGCCAGTGATTGCTCTGTGCTGCATTCATGAGAATGGTACATCACTCCTACAGATAATTTGTTGCTTGGCAATGACATTTATAACTAGGTTGCTCCAAATGTCAGCTGCGGAGAGATTGTGCAAAATTACGTTCAATTTCGGCCTAGAAACCTGCTACTCCACAGCATCATTGATCAGTAAGCAAAGGTATTGCACAGTTTATAATTTGTTGTTGGAAAGGTGCTTCTCTTTGACACACTGATTACTCCTCTGACCAAGCCAGACCCATCTCTCTGGAAAGCTCCTGGCAAATCACGTAAATTACTGTCATGCCGAATGGCGAATCGAGCTGTCGCGGGTGTGCTGAGCAGTGGCACAAGTACTGAGATTAAATACATTTTCGCTGACCTCTGTGGCTCACAGATGTTACACCTGACCTGCTGAGCAGTTTGTTGGGCATGACATGCAGGCATGTTGCCATGATGCTTTCATGGGCCAGTAGTGAAGAGTTAATGTTAAGTCAGCTTACCTGTATTGCCATGTTGTTAGAAATGAGGGTCTCTAGCTGGCAATGGTTTGCACCTTTGTCCAAGTGGGGCTCTTGGTTCTAGTCAGGGTAATGGAGTTAGAACCCCTGCTCACCCCCTTGGTAGCTTGGCACGAGCAGACAGGCTTATCTCAGGGGCAGTGTGCAAAGCATGTGTGCACACATACAGTAATACAGTGAAACCACTACAAATGGATACCACACCAGTTTAGAAAAATAAGTCATATTTATCTCAACCGAAAAGACCAAAACAACAAAAATCCAACAAACAGTTATCAAGTTATGACTTTTAGAAGGTAAAAATACTTCTGTTCATTGCAAACTATAGATGCAACACTTTCAACACAAAGTCCCTTGGATGTGTCAAAACCATAAGCAAAAACAGCCGCAGGGAAGGTGTCCTGTCAGTTACTTACGCACAGGGAAGGTGATGCGTTGGTTCCTTGCTCCGCGGGAGGTGATCCGTTGGTTCCTTACTGCTATGCAGGGGAGGTGATACGTGAGTTCCTTACTGAAAAGGAGGTGATGTGTCAGTATCTTACTGTGTGGGTGTGTGATGTGTGGGTTTCTTACTGCGGACCGGTGTTGTTGTAGACTTGGCGCCCCGGTGCGACCCGTGAGGAATCATAGAGGCATTGGCTCTCGATGCTACGGCAAGAGCACTGCGTTGATCTCTCCAGCTGCAGTCCCACGATGCGTCGGTTCATGCAGCTGCACAGCCGGGCCTGTGTTGGTGTCAGTGCGGTGATCATGGACTTTGGAGAGCGTGCAACGGTTTCTCCAATCATGGGCAAGTGCTGCATCCATTCCTTCAGTGTCATGTCGGCGATGGTTGGAAATTCTTCCTGCACGGTGGTGTTGCATCGGAAACAGGTGCAGATGAGTCACAGTTCTTTAGTTGCTTCAAGTTTTGTCAGCTCCCAGCAGCAGGAACCACCTCCAGAGACCCAACACCGGAACAGACACCTCTTGGTAGGTTAGAACTCCAAGCAATGGAGTTCAGGGGAGCTGGTGATGAAGTCTTTGTGTCCTTGAGACTTCTGAACAGGTGGCACGCTCTACTTCAAGCCCTTGGAGATATTCTTCAAGCAGGATACCCAGCAAACAATAAATCTTTGTCCTCTCCTTGGCAGGAACAGCCACTGTAGGCCCATCCCAGAGAGCACACAGCAAAGGGGCAGTGCTTCTCCTTCAGCTTTCCCAGCTCTTCTCCTTGGCAGAGGTTCCTCTTGAGTCTAGAAGTATTCTAAAGTTCTGGGGTATGGGCCCCAACACTTATACTGCATTTCTCTTTGTTCTCTTGTGGGAGAAAGGTTTGTGCTCAGTCCAAACCAGTTCTGTCCTCTCTGGTCCAGCTTCCTGGCAGGAGGGGGAGACAGCATTGTGTAAAGCAGACCAGGCCCATTCAGGTGCAAGGAAACCTCTCCCTCCTACTCTAAAGGCAACCAAGGTCTATTCAACCCAGCATTGACTCATCCAGGAAAGGCAGGACACACCTCGACCTCCCCAGATGCTGTCTATAGTGAATGGACATCCCCACGTCCTGTCCCTCCAAAGCCAGACAGTCAATCTGCAAACCAGAAAAGGCACACAGGAAGGCTAAGCAAGAAAATACCCACCTTCTAAAAGTGGTATTTTCAAATACACAATATAAGAATCACCTTTACGAAAAGATGCATTTTTATATTCTGAGTTCAGGCATACTAAACTTCGGCTTTCTACCTTGTCCCAATGGGAAGTTGTACTTATAAGATGTTATAAATAAACTTCCATTCTATCCGATGGGACAGATAGCCTTTTAATAGTGAAAAATTAAACTACACTGTAGTTCACTATCAGGACATGTTGCACACACCAGGACATGTCCTACCTTTCACATACAGTGCACCCTGCCCACAGGGAAACCTAGGGCTTACCTTAGGGGTGAATCAAATGAAATAAAAGGGAAGGTCAGGGCCTGGCAAGTGGGTGCACTTGCCAGGTTGACATGGCAGTACCAAGCTGTGCACAGGCACTGCAGTCCCAGGTCTGAGATACATTTACAGGCTACTCATGTGAGTGGCACAATCAGTGCTGCAGGCCTACTAGTAGCATTTGATTTACAGGCCCTGGGCACACATAGTGCATGATACTAGGGCCTTAGTAGTAAATCAAATAGGCCAATCATTGAAACACCAATCCATAATACCAATTTACATAGAGAGCATATGCACTTTAGCACTGATCACCAGTGGTAAAGTGCCCACGGTCCTAAAAGCAACAAAAACAGGAGGCCAAAAGGTCTGGGGTAAACCCGCTGAAAAAGCCAAGTCTAACACATGTCCTCGGTACAGTTTTGGTTTGAGAGCCCACTTATATATGAAGCAATTGAAGATGCCAACTGTCCCTTACTCATGCAAACTTAGTAAATACACTCTGGTTAGGTCTAACACAAGATTAATAGAAACTCTGCTCAACACATGGCAGGGATTTGTATGTTAAATTTAAGTTGTATTATTTTAAAGTCAATAAAACAACCCAATAAAAACAACAAAATTAGTAAATAGACATTAGATTCATTAAAATCAGATACAGGTAATTGGAGATATTGTTTTTCAAAATGTTTAGACCTTTAACATGTTAGTGAGTGACTGGGATCTGGGTGAAATTTGAGGCTAACAGCAATAGAGCAAAGGTTCGATACACAATGCAGGTCGTCCTGAACAAAGTTTTTACCTTAGGAATTAGTCTCCAAAATGGAAAGTAAAATCCTTTAGTGAGCTAAGGTCCAACGCTGAGGCTCAGGAGGTTCCTTTAAAGTTGAAAATATTGCCATTGTGCTCCAGCTGCGCTATTGGTTTTGGTAACAAAAACTCTGAGTGCAACAAAGCTGGATGTTGCAGCTGCAGAGGATGGATTTGTTGCTTTGCCATTGTCCAGTGTTTTACCTTCGGACTTATGGCCTGATTATGATTTCGATCGGACGAGCGTCAGACTGCTATCTTGTGAGGAAAGCCATCGGAATTAGCATGCGACCGCCTTCAAGACAGTTGCAATTGGTATATTTGGTATTGTGGCGTGTGCTGCTAGTTTCAGCGCATGCCACAGTCCAAAATAAACACACTGCACATATCCCTGCACTATGTGGCAGGCACCATGCCGTAGGTGCCCCCCAGGGCCCATATTGGAGGGCCGGGGGGAAGGTGGGCCCGCTACAGGCCCCCAAGTCACTTTCCACTTGTCTTATAGATATTCCTCGCCAAATGGGGAATTGTTAACTCCAGTTACCTTTTTACTAAAGATATCAAATAATTATTTTCCTCATTGCATCCTATTTTGAAAACAAAGTAAAAAACACATTGAAATGTTTTTTTTGTTTTTGAGTTTACCCAAAAAGCAATGTGGAATTACTAGTTTAACCACACTTTTACCTGTCTATGGAAAATGCAGCCTAGAGCTCCACAGTGAAAACATCATTTATGCCAGTAGTCACTGTGAAGGCACCTCTTTTAAATATGTAGTGTGCCACTACTTTATTCATGAGGCAACCTGCTTTGCAGGTTTCCTGGTTCATTCCAAAAGCACTCCCTTACTTGTCATTTATTGTTGGCTTGCCTTTAATCTGCAGCCCATCCATGTCACAGGGGTGCTCCCGGCAGCCAAATATCTTTCTCATATATGTGGATATTGTAAAATACACACCAAACATAACATTTAACTTTCATACCACTTGCACAATTTCTGTGGGAAATACCATGGCCTTATAGGAAATTTAAATAGATAAAATGGGCAAACACTTTTGACAGTACCATTTTAGGACTAGAGCAAACACACTTTGGCACTGAATAGGAGTGTAACAATGCAAATATTCTTATTACGAGCCAAAGCTAGAGTCCAGAAAAAGGCCTAAAAATTGGGATAACCATATAAAATATATATTCATATTTTATATTACAGCATCCTACAAATCCAAAATTGAAACCAGACTTTATCCTTTGATGTAATTTCCTGCCTACATTAGGAGTTTAATTCCTTTGCTTGATGCATCGCAATGCACTGAAAGTCTCTTTATTGTTGCGTTCATTGCATCTTCAAGCTATTTATTTCTCCTTTATTTTTGGGCTTTATTTTCTTCTGCTTTCTTCTTGGATTCTTCAGGTCTTCTTGTTGCTTACATTTTGGCTACATGCCTCAGTGCAGTTCTACTGCTTTGCCTTTCATCACTCTGCCTCAACATCATTATTATCGTCTCTGCATTGCAAGGAGTTTTTCTGTATTTTTTGCTTTTCTTTCTCTCTTTTGGGACTCTCCTAAGGAGACACCTGTCAACACCCATAATTACTGTGTCAATCAATCAAACAAATCAATCAAGAAAAGTGAAGGAAAGCAATCATTAACCTAGACCTTGACAATTACCCTGACCCCAGTCGATTTTGATTGGCAGTTGTGAATTGTGAACTGGCACAGGGCAGTCTTGCACTAGTGTTAGGCACTTTTGCATTGATTTTAACAGTGCAAAATCCAAACATTTTCTGTGACTACTCACTGCATAGCTAACATTTTTTTACTTCAGAGGTTCGTTCAAGATTGATGAAAAATATCTCACTGTCAATGTAAAATTGCTATACACTGTCTAATGTATTTATTCTGGCCTTGGACATTTTTTAAATGTCTCAACTAAAATAGCCAAATCATATGTTCAAGCAAATGTTTGTCCACCATTTCTGGTTCAGTCTATCTGCCAGCATGTTACTGTGAACAGAATTTCAAAAGTAAGCGTTTTGATGACATGCTCACTAATTTCCTCCTCTTTGTAGAAATGCTGCATGAAACAAACTACTATAGAGTGGGTCATGGAACTGCATTGTGAACATATTCTTTCCGGTATTTCCTTTCGAGGGGCTCTATTACACTAAGGATGCACTGTCTGTGCTTGTGTTGTGCCGGGCGCAAACAGGGACAGTGCACACTATTGCTAAAAAACTGTGAACTTCTGCTGTCCCCAGGGCAGCACATAAGTGAAAGATGGACTGCCTGTTTCAAGCAACCTGCCTGTCTTTTTAAGTGCCCTCAACCTGCACTTTCAATGAGGACAGAGATCCCTCTGCAGGAAGGTTCAGTCACTGTTATATGCAAAGGTTTATGGCAAAGTGTTTGCCTCATTTGCATGAGGTTATGAAAAAGAGGGAGAATCCCTTTAGGATAGTGCTGGCATTACATATGTAGAAAGCAAGTGCTCAAGCCCATTGAGCCTCAGGCACTTTATATAATGCAGACCCAGAACTGATTTTCAGGAAAGATGTTACTACAATCCGACAATCCACCAAATTCATCCTTGTTCGACATGTCATCCTTGGTGTGGTCTTACCCAGACTCTCTACCTCACCCCCTTTGTTCTCTGAATTAATCTTTTGTTGGCATTCGAACTCTGTGAAATGTACCACTGCTAATCAGTGCTGAAATGTTTGCGCTCTCTCCTTTAAACATGAAGAAATTGTCCGACAACTGATTGGCACATTTAAATTACTTGTAAGTTCCTATGAAAATGGGTATATGTCCCAGTGCCTGTAAAGTAAATGCTACTAGTGGGCAACCATAAAACATGACTATGGCTTGCCATTTAAGCCTTTAGTGCAGTTTTAAACTGACAATTTGACCCGGGAATAGAAAACTTTGTGAGGCCTAAACCTCCTTTTATAAAACATACATGTTTCTCCTAAAGTAGCCACAAAAAGCCCATAGGAAAAGGTGTATTATATTTAAATGGCAGGGTATTAGGGTTTAGGTTTTACATGTCCTGGTAGTGAAAAACGCCTCAATTCCTTTTAACTAATGTAAGACCTATCTCTCCCATTGAATAACATTGATTACCTTATTATATCAAATATGTTCAAACATTTGATTGGGAACAGGTAGAAATGTCATGTTTGCACTCAAATGAATTATAATTTAGAATCCTCTTTAATGGTAAGATATAGCTGTTGTGTTATGTACTGTTCTTTTTTAACTGGTTTGTTATGATGTACCCTGTCATTTTGTGATTACATTGTTATGCTACTTTGCGTACCTTATTCTGTTATGTTTTGCTCTTTACTTTAGGTGTGCGAACAAATACTGCTTCAATCAAAAGTAAAGTTCATGTGACAAGCACCAACTTGCCACTGTCTATGGGGGTAAAATAGCATTGCTCCATCTTTTCAACTACTTAAGACACTGGTCAGCCCAAAACTATGGCAGTGACTGTGTCTTAACTTCAGCTCCCAGTGCTCACTTCATGTGATACTCCAGCTACTATGTAATTGTGGTCAGAAAGAGAGTCATGTTTTCCGGAGGTATTTGTAACTTCCACAGCTCAGTGATGGAGCAGAGCTGTAAAAGCGTTCCTCAAGGCTGAAGTTAGAACTAATAAGCTCCTACCTCCTTATTTCTGTCTTTTATACATACTCAAGAACGTTTTAGAAGATAAGTAGAGGGCTTATGGTAAGAACAAATTTTGATAAAAAGCAGAATTGCCCAATACGTGATAAAACTTTGTGCATCCAGAGCACAATTTAACAGTTGCTAGTTTAATCTTTAGTAAAATGTGTTGTGCTCACTTATGGTAAGTTGTAAATTGTATTTATATAGTGGTTACTACCCTGATGAGACATTGAAGCATTATATAGCGTAGTAATGTGCGCTTCCTTTGTTCTTTGTGGTTTAGTGAGGTAGGTTTGTTAAGTTTGCATTTTTGGGGTCTCGTGCATTTAGTGTTTTTTTGAGTAGAGGTAAAATAATGGAAGTTGATTAGAATAGAGAAACTTTGAGTTGTTTTTGGGAGTAGTGGTCATGTGCATCTGTTAGTTAGGTGAAATGGCTAAAAATCAGGGGGAAGCTTGAAAGGGATGTTTGAAAGTTCCTAGTAGTCAGAAAGGTTCAGGGTGAATCAGAGAGAGAAGGGAAGGTATAAACGTTTAAAAAAAAAAATGAAATTGACATATACATGTATTTAGACTTATTTTCTTGGCAATGTGAAAAAGTCTGTGCTGCACATTAATTTTTTGAGCCAAAAAAATCAGACTGCACAGCTTTAATTATTTAATATTATGTCTTCACTAAAGTTCTAAACACTTCCTTGTCCTCCTAATTATTTTTGCAGCACCATTTTCTTTCGAGTTAGTTACAACTTCTCTTTTCTTTAGCATGATCTAGAGAGAAGGACATCCATGGCAGATGAAGCCACTTGTTGACTTTATCCACATCCTCTTCAATGTAAGCTGTTATGCTCGGAGTGGTGGCATAGAAAATTTTCAATAGTTTGTGCGGGTCAACCTTACTCCAAGGACCAAATGTTTTCTTTATTTTAGGACTTTCCACCATAATCTTTGAGGAATTAATCCAACTGAGGAAATAAGTGCGTTGTCCAACCAGGCCATCTCAAGTGCAGCATCAACCGCAAGAAGAGAATTAGAAAATATTTTGCCAATAGTATGTCCTGTTAGATGTATAGGAAAAGACACAAACTGACAAAGATGGAGTGTGGACAACTTGTCAAACAAGAACTGAGCTAAGCTATCACTGCAATCATCAATATGTAAATTGAAATCTGCAAGAACAGAGACATTGGAGTATTGTGGCAATATGGGGAGATGGCTTCACCAAGAGAGTTAATGAATTCTGCTGCATAATCAGGAGGGCTGTATATTAAAGAGAGGGAAAAACAAAGGTCCAGCCCTTTTTTGGACCTTGCCCTTTTCATAGGGTTATCTCCAAAAGTGTTGCCCTCCTCCTACTTTCTGACCCACTTTCTGTTGGGTTTAGGGCTCTGGGCACTTTACCACTGCTAACCTGTGCTAACGTTCATGTGTTCTCCCCCTTAAAGCATGATATGATTGGTTTAGACCTGTTTAGCATATTTAATTTACTTATAAGTCCCCTGTATAGTGCTATCCCATATACTCAGGGCCTTTAAATTAAATGACCTTTGGCACGATCTCCCCAGAATGGTCAAACACATGGTGGCCCAGTCAGATGGGCCCCCCTCCGGTGCCAGTCACTAAGGTCAGAAATCTTGGAGTGATTTTTGATAACAGGTTGTCTTTTGGATGCCATGTTAACAAGGTGGTTTCGGCGGCTTTCTTTGTACTGAAGAAAATAAAAAAACTCTTGCCGTATCTACCAGTATCTGCAGGAAAAACGCTAGTTACCACTTTAGTATTTTCAAAATTAGATTATGGAAATGCTCTCTTTCTTGGTACACACAAATATCTCTTAAACAAACTTCAGTCCATCCAAAATATGGCAGCACGGATCCTGCTTAACATCCCTAGGCGACATCCCACCTCTGCAGCCATTCGCCATCTTCATTGGTTAAGAGTCGAAAGCAGGATCAAATTCAAAGCTCTTTGCATAGCCTATAAGGCCATTCACCAGACTGGACCCAAGTTTTTAAAAGAGGCTTTCCAGGTGTACATCCCCAAAAAGAATCTAAGATCAGCAGCTAGCTATCTTTTGACCGTCCCCCGGACAAGAACGGCTACTTGGGGTGATAGACGATTCTTGGTAACAGCTCCCGTGCTTTGGAACTCACTTCCTTTGCACATAAAAACTGCTCCCACCCTTATTAATTTCCGCAAATCACTGAAGACTTGGCTTTTCAATCAATGAGAACGTGCTCTGATTGGTGCTGTAATCCTGAGTATGTGTTGCGCCTAGACACCTTAGGGTATTAGTTGCGCACTAAAAAAATTCCATAAATAAATAAATAAATAAATAAATAAATGCTACAAGTGGGCTAGCAGTGCTGCTTGTGCCACCCACACACGTAACCATTCAAACCTGTCTCAGGCCTGCCACTGCAGTGCCTGCGTGTGCAGTTTGCTGCCCTTTTGACTTGGCATTTATTACTCTTTGCTAAACCTTAAACTCACCTTTTACTACATATAGGTCGGCCCTAAGGTAGGCCATAGGCAGCCCTATGAGCAAGGTGCTGTGTAAGTAAAGGGTAGGACGTGTGCCTTTATTGTGTGGTATGTCGAGATAGTGACAAACAGCCTCTTCTGCTTCTCACTGGTGTGCATCCTACTCCTCTTATAAGCTAGCATTGGGAATTCCCTTATACATGTTTAATCAGTTATTCCTGATCTCAATGGAGTAGCATCACCATATTTGGTATTTTGGGGGTGTGCTGATAAATCATTCTTACTGGTTCAAGTGGATTTTACATTACTGTTTGAGAATGTGGGTATTGCTCTGTGGTTATGACTCTTTGTGCTTTGAAGCCTGTCTGCACTCCTTGTCTAGGACAAGGAGTGCAGCTGGGTGGCAGCTACATTTGTGCATACTTTCCAGACAACCATCACATGGGAAGCTTTGGGTGTGACAGGGTTACATTTGCATTCATTTGCATACTGATGGTCTTCATAGGCTGGGAGAGAGAGGGATGTCCACCCTTTACATTTGTATAGGCTGCATCGTGCCCTCGCTCAAAGGGCTTATTTACCTCCCACTGATGTCTGGAGCCAGGGCTGGGTTTGAAAGGGAGTGTTTTGTACTTCTAAGGTTTCTTTTGAAGTGCCCTCTTAAGTAAAGAGAACTGTGAGTAAATGTGCAAGGGTTCTGACACCATGAGAGTAGTACACTACTAGAACTGAACAAAGCACTGCTAGAGTAAAGACTGGAGGGTTGCCACTTTGCTGTGCCTGACTGTTCACAGGTGTAGTGGGGGTCAATACCTAAGTCCCAGTCTCGTGGTGGCCTACCTGTTGGCAGCAATATTTCCACAACACACTTTAGTAGGGTACTACGTGCAATAGCCCGAGCGGCATAGGCACCTTTATTTATAACCTTTGGGCCGAGCAAGGCCCTTAGGGTGCAAATAATAACAAAGTATTGTAGAAACTGGGTGGTTCACTACATCCCTCATAACCTTAAATTATACAAAATAAAGAATAGATAAGCATACAATAAGAACAAGGTAGCTAAGTGTTCATCTTTATATACTTGTTTAGCAAACAAAGTCCCTCAGCATCTGACTGGGTCGAGGGTTCGTTCTCAGGTGATATGGATGGCCTCGCTGGGAGACTTGGCTGTCATAGCTCACTATCGCCCCGGACGACTGTGGTACGGCCCCGGAAGACCCTCCACTTTAGTGGCTTTCCATCGTTCTCCCTCTAGGACTTCGGGACAGTCCTCCCAGATTCAGTCATTAGGTGCACATGTTATTTCATCTTCTTCTTTGACAGACGGCCCACCACCCGGTATTTTTTTGAACCATGACACATTTCTGGACACTTCCGTCTCTCCTCTTTTTGCAGTGATCATAGTCCCCCACATCTTGACTACCTCCCATGGCTCTTTCTCAAAAGGAGTTCAAAACTTCCAACCGGGATGACTATCTTAGATATTGACTTTGTCTCCCACGCAAAGCACATGCTCACTCGAGCCTTGTTTCCTGCTGGTTCTCTCGTTGTTGCTTCTTCTTTTGCTTTGGGTGGCTGTCACATCAAGAACTGTGGGTTCCCATTGTGGGCTTACCGGTTCTTGATCTCTAACCAGTCTTCTCCTGAGATTACTCAGGGCACACCCCGTATTGCTCTGGGAGTCTACCTGTAGGCTCTCAGAAACTGGTGCAAGCAACATTCAAGTTCCACTCCTTGATCTACTTCAATTCACAGGGCCTTATTGAGAGTTCTCATAAATCTTTCCACCTCCCCATTTGCATGGGGCGACAGAGGAGTTATTTGTCGGTGTTTGATGTGAGATGACTGAGATACTCCTGAAAATCCTTACCCTCAAAAGGTGGCCCTTTGTCCATTTTTATCTTGTCAGGCAACCCCAGCAGTGCAAATATTTTCTCCAGAGCTGGCTTCACACACTCAAAAGCCATAGGTCTGATCAGTTCCACAGCAGTGCTACTGTCCATGAGTACTAGAGTACTAGAGGGACTTGGTTGTTTTGAAAGCTCCCAAAGTCCAGGCTCACAGAAGACCAGAGTTTGTTACAGGGATCCTCAGTAATGATCGGTATGACGGGTGGTTCACCACTCATAATGAGACATGAATGGCAGTTTTTTTTCCACCAGTTGATCCTTTACCAGAGCCCACACCTTACTTTGGAGATGAGCCTTGGTCGTGGCTACCCCTTGGTGTGCCAGCTCGACTGTTTGCATCCAGAGACTCTGTGGTATCACAATCTAGTGGCTCCCCAGTATGAACCCTTCTTCTCTTTCACTTAATTCATATAGGCAACGCCACAGTTGAGTTCTTGCCTCACGCTCTCCTTCCATGAGACCATTAAGCTCCTCCAAGAAATTCTTGCAATGGTGCTCCTTTAGTGCCTTCTTGGCCATTTGAATGCAACTGTTTGACTTCGTGGCCTCACTGATTTTCTCTAGAGATATCACTCGAGGGCAGGCCATGTCTGTAATCATTTGCACAAAATCCTTCTACCCCGGGATCACTTTCCTAATGAGTTCGGGGATATGCTGCCATCGGGTGGTGTGATAAGTAGTCGGCGGCATTATTTACCCCTGGGCAGTACCCCACCTCAAAACAAATACTGCTGTAGCTGCAAAGTGGCTCGTAGCCATACATGGTGTTCTTCCAGGTATCTCTCGAACCACAGCAGTCCATTCTGTGTTTTGTTCCCGAATAAGGACACCAGGGGTTGGTGATCCATAATTACTTGAAACTTTTGTTTGTGCTGGTAAAGGTGGAAGTGCTTACATGCCCACTGGATAGCCAGGGCTTCCCTTTTGATTTGTGCATACCCTCGCAGTGAATGCATGCTCGCGAATGCAATCAATACCCATTCTTCCACCTCGTTCAATTGCAGCAGAACAGCTCCTAGGTCCATCGGACTGGCATCCACAATGCGTTTAGGTTTCCACACAGGGCTGAAATAGGCCATAGTCACTCCATGGAGCAGTACTTTATTGACTTCTCTGCACACTTTGCCCGTTATGCTGGTCCACTGCCATGGGGCATCCTTCTTTGTTAACGTTCTCAACAGTTCTGATAAGGTAATCAATTGAGGAATGAATCGCCCACAGTAATTGCCTAACCCCAGAAAACTGCAGACCTCGGGTGGATTTTTGGGAATGACTGCCGCCCTGATTGCTTCAACATTTTGAGGGCCTACCTGTAGACCATCTTTGGAAAATCTGTACCCAAAGAACTCCACTTCATTGGAGTACAAGGAGCACTTTTGGTGATGAAGGGTCAACCGTTGCTACACCAATCGCTGTAAAGTGGCCCGTAGCTATACATGGTGTTCTCCCAGGGTACTGAAGAAGATTAATATGTCTTTCATTTACATCAATTACTCCGACCAGTCCCAATAGGGCTTCACGTGTGTCATCCTGGAAGACCTTTGCTGTCGAGAGCACCCCAAAAACTCAGGTGTTTGAACCTTCCCAGCCCGACATGGGTGGAGAACATTGCGATGTATTGGATGGACTCATCTAACATTAACTGGCGAACCATTTGGCCCCATTTATGCCCACCAAAATCTCGCCAATAGTTGGAGTGATATTTCTCGCTCTTCTGATGGCCTTATTAGGAAATCTTATGTCTATACATAGTCTTATTGCCCCTGGTAATTTGGGTTTTGAAGCAATAAATAGGGGTGACACTCACAGAGCTTGACCTGTTACTTTCTCTATGACTTCAGCTTGCTCCAGCCTCCTCATTCAACTTCAACCAGTGGCCGGAGGTGCAATGGCACATATTGGTGGCGCAGGTCCACTGTCTGGACAGTTCAGTCCATGTGGAGTTTGACTTGCACATCTTTCAACATCCCAATCCTTCTAATAGTTCAGGGAACTCAACATTGATGGCTTCAGCATGTGATTGATGAACTTGTCTTGTGAATAACACCATAACTAAGTTCTCAGCTGTGTGGCAACCTATCACTGCTCGAGTAAACTCTCTTTAGTAACATGAAACTTTATCTGGTTTTTGACCTCACCATAGGCGATTTCCACTTCTATTACTCCTTGCAGTGGCATGGAAACAGATCCCCTATATGTGTACATCTTTGTCCTTGTTGGTATTAGTTCAAGTCTCGAGTGTAGCTTGAGAAACTGCTTGAAATCAAGCACATTTACTGATGCTTCTCTATCAATGAGGGCACTGATTGTTAAACCCTCAACATCTACCTGGCACATGGGAGGTGGTCTTCTTTTCTGATTATTTTGGCCTCTAAATTAAATCGTAAATAGCTCTTCACCATCGTCCTCATCTTGAAATTGATTAATATGCATATGCGTGACCAGTGCCTGATTGCTCTCTTCTTCCTCCAATGAAAGTTGCCTTATATTGTTGTACCTCTTGCCATTCGCGCCATCGTTTGATACCCAGTTTGCGCTTCGACACACTTGCACAAAATGGTTTGGGTGCCCAAATTTTAGGCATGTCTTGTTCTGTGGCAGGCATCCACTTGGTGGATGATTTGGTAATTGATGTTATTGCATGCCTTCCTACGTTTTTTGGCACCAGCAGCACCACGTCATCTCACAGGCCACTTTCGGATTGCCTCCATGTGTTCTTTGACTTTCACCATGCCAGATGTGGATGGGACAATGGCTGTGCGAGCCAAAGTGGATTCTATATCACCTCCTCGGGTGTCTGCCAGTTCATGAGACCTTCCTAAAATGAGTATATTATCCATTGAAAAGCCTGGCTGTCGCAGAAGTAAGTACCAGAGATTAGAAGAGCAGCATCCTTGAATAAGTTGCCCCCTAATCTCCCTTGGTTTGTCTATTCCTGTGCACATGCTAGCCAACTTGTGTGGCCTTCCAAAAAACATATCTACATACTCCCCCTCGTGCTGACTAGCCTGATGCAGTGTAAAATGTTTATATTCTGGTTTAATTGAGGGCCAAAGTGCTTAGTCAAAGCTTTTCATGTTACAGCAAAATCAACTTCTGCACCTGTATTAGGTAAGTCTATAAAAATATCATAAAGTTCATCTTGCCCATGTGCAGTATTATGGATCTTTTGACCGCTCGCTCTGTTTCACCAGTAGCGCGAAAGTATTGCTGTAATTGACCTATCCACTTCCTTGACCTCAGGGCAGCCGTTGCAGGATATTTTAGCTGACTGAATGGAGGAAGCGCTGTGACCAGGGTGTGCGAGTAGCATTTTGGCGCTGGAGCTTCCTCCACATTTTGGGCTGCTGTCGATATTACTGCATCACCAGTGATGTATTCTTGCAGACACAGTACTTGTCATGCAGTGATACGTGGTAAAAGTGTAGTCTGCTTGAGCTGTCCAGTCTTTGCGCTTTACTTGTAGCATCTGTGTCGATAGCAATCTCCACCCCACTGGGAGTGCACACCCTCAGGGGAAAACTTCTCCGGGCCTGCCGTAGGCCTGGAATCATCACAAGGATTCAGACGCACCATGCTAGGTGGCTCACCTCACATGCACCGATGAAACGTGCTTTCACTGTAGCTCCCACAATCATCCCGAGCTACCTCTTGGAGGAGACAGCCCTCGGACATTGCTGTGGCCGTCACCTTTCACCTCCAGCCATATGCAGGCATGCCTCTCGGGCATACAGCAATTCACCCACGCAGTTACACACACACCCACTTATACACCCATACAGCCACTCATACACCTATACACACAAGGATACATACATTCACACAGGCACTCATGTAATATAGGTTAGAAGCAGTATCACTCAGGAGTAGTGCACCTAGTATACTAATTTAACTTTTCAACTAGATTAGTATATATGTTTAATCATAAACTCCTAGAAAATACATACACTCACTAGAGGATGCTATCAATGATGTTATCAGTGATGTCATTTGAGATGTCATCAGTGACGTCACTGACCATGTCATGAGTAATATGTGAGCCCATAAGCAGTGCACTGCAGGGGTGTAAGTTATAGCTAGTTCAGGTAACTATAACTGCTGAATTTCACTGGTTTTGTACAAGTGAAATTTGAGTCTAATTATAATGTCCCTGTAACCTTTTGTTTTTTCAGTCAATTACTTCAGGTTTTTTTTATTCTATTCCCTAACTATAACGTCCCAGTAACCTTTGTTTTTTTCAGTGTCATGTTCTTACAAGCTCCCAACAGTGCTACAAAATGGTCGCAATTTCAGCAATGGTATGCATGATCATATTGTTAGCCATCTTTCAATGTCATTGTTAAACACTTGTCGTTTCTCACAAAACAATGGGAATGTACATGGGGGCAGCAACTACCCACCTGTGACCAAGGTGACTTGATCACCGAAAAGCATTGAGTATTGCATGTGTCTTCTGCATTTCAAGAATGTGGTGTAACTTTAACACGCTAAATTTATGGCAAACATGATGGAGTGCACATTTTCATTGCCACATGGAATTTGTGGATAGTGGATTTTCCTATATATGTATTGATAGATAGATAGATAGATAGATAGATAGATAGATAGATAGATAGATAGATAGATAGATAGATAGATAGATAGATAGATAGATAGATAGATAGATAGATAGATAGATAGATAGCACAGGACTGAAGGCCTATATCGCCTTTGTGGTTTCAGAACTTCAACAGGAATTGCAATATTAATTTCATCTATAATTGGGTGTATTTTATTCCTTATAATATATGCTCCCTCATTTCCGCACCTGCTTTCCTTTTTCCCATATTGATCCATAGTTATCAAGTGGATATGTGTCGATTTTGAATGCCAAATCATTTTGCAAGCGGATTTTACAGTCAATATTTAAAATGCTAAAAATCAAACTACAAGTCCCAGAAGCTGGCAAAAAAGCCAGAACTAGTTGATGCTATTTAATAGGACATTCTATATAACAGGAGAAGACATGATAATCAAAACTGCATTGAAAGAGATTAGGGCTTACTCATGACAGACAAAAATCAGTCAAACTGCCTAAAATCCATTAAGCAGTCTACCCAAAAATACACAGTATTGCAGTGGGTTGGAATACATCCATTGCTAAGCGTTGCCATGATGTATTTTGTAGACTTAAGAATTGCTGCCATTGGTTATTGACCTACAAACCTTGAAAGGAGTTTAGCCCTTGAGTGAGGAGGAGCAGCATTGGAAGGCAGGGGCCACGGGAAAAGGCAGGGTTGGTGCTCAGCAATCAACAAGGAAACAGAGAAACACACATATAGAAACACTTACTTATCCTACTGAGGTGGCAACATCGTTGATTGACTTCAGCCTCGCACAGCCTCCATGCTCAAGCTGAACATGTCAAAGTGCACTTTATAGAATGAATACAACTAAAATGTATTTTTTAGATAATTTTTGAGGGGTGATATGGGGCTAATAGCTTATTTTTAGTAGAGTGGATTTTAGTCTAGAACTCATGCATTTTGCTTTTAAGCAAACTCAATTATATGACTCTTGTTGATGGCAGGTAAGGTGTGGAAATATTTATTTGTAAATCCAGTGCAAATGGGAGAGAAGATGGGTCACTATAATATTATTCAAATAATTTTACTGGGAAAATGGCCACTTTTATTTCTTGCAACCAAAGTTGTGCGCCACCTGTGAAAAAGTGACAACAGAAGATGCATGTTCTGCAAGCAGTTTTACAGTTGTGTAGATATCAACTCAAATAGCACCAAGGCTTGAATTTGTCTATTAGTAAGGGCCTCATTATGAGGACCCTTTAAATCAGAAGGCAAATGCCTTCCCTGCCAACAGAATTACCAATAGTGGGATACAGGTATCTCCAAAGGAGGGTATGATCACAAGTGGACCCTCAGTGGCTCCTTAGAAATGAGGAATAACTGAGGGGATTGTTAATTCTGGTCCTGATTCACTGTTACATTCTCATTTATCCCCAATAATCTACCCGTAGACTCCACTTGCTTTCAGTAGGTTGAGTGCTTTGTGTGAAACACACCAGGATCCCTGAGTAACCATGAATCTTGTATTTGCAAAGGGGTCAGAAAATCCTTGGTGTCCTTGGTGTGCCAGCTCGACAGTTTGCATCCATAGACTCTGTGGTATCACAATCTAGTGGCTACCCAGTAAGAACCCTTCTTCTCTTTAATTTAATTCATATAGGCAACGCCACAGTTGAGTTCTTGCCTCACGCTCACCTTCCATGAGACCATTAAGCTCTTCCAAGAAATTCTTGCAATGGTGCTCCTTTAGTGCCTCTTTTGCCATTTGAATGCAACTGTTTGACTTTGTGGCCTCACTGATTTTCTCCAGAGATATCACTCGAGGGCAGGCTATGTCTGTAATCTTTTGCACAAAATCCTTCTACCGCTGGATCACTTTCTTAATGAGTTCGGGTTTATGCTGCCATCGGGTGATGTGATAAGTAGTAGGCGGCGCTATTTACCCCTGGGCGGTACCCCACCTCAAACAAATACTGCTGCAGCTGCAAAGTGGCCCGTAGCCATACATGGTGTTCTTCCAGGTATCCCTCAAACCACAGCAGTCCATTCTGTGTTGTGTCCCCGAATAAGGACACCAAGGGTTTGTGATCCGTAATTACTTGAACCCTTGGTTTGTGCAGGTAAAGGTGGAAGTGCTTACATGCCCACTGGATAGCCAGGGCTTCCCTTTTGATTTGTGCATACCCTCGCAGTGAATGCATGCTCGCGAATGCAATCAATACCCATTCTTCCACCTCGTTCAATTGCAGCAGAACAGCTCCTAGGTCCATCGGACTGGCATCCACAATGAGTTTAGGTTTCCACACAGGGCTGAAATAGGCCATAGTCACTCCATGGAGCAGTACTTTATTGACTTCTCTGCACACTTTGCCCGTTATGCTGGTCCACTGCCATGGGGCATCCTTCTTTGTTAACGTTCTCAACAGTTCTGATAAGGTAGTCAATTGAGGAATGAATCGCCCACAGTAATTGCCTAACCCCAGAAAACTGCAGACCTCGGGTGGATTTTTGGGAATGACTGCCGCTCTGATTGCTTCAACATTTTGAGAGCCTACCTGTAGACCATCTTTGGAAAATCTGTACCCAAAGAACTCCACTTCATTGGAGTACAAGGAGCACTTTTGGTGATGAAGGGTCAACCGTTGCTACACCAATCGCTGTAAAGTGGCCCGTAGCTATACATGGTGTTCTCCCAGGGTACTGAAGAAGATTAATATGTCTTTCATTTACATCAATTACTCCGACCAGTCCCAATAGGGCTTCACGTGTGTCATCCTGGAAGACCTTTGCTGTCGAGAGCACCCCAAAAACTCAGGTGTTTGAACCTTCTCAGCCCGACATGGGTGGAGAACATTGCGATGTATTGGATGGACTCATCTAACATTAACTGGCGAACCATTTGGCCCCATTTATGCCCACCAAAATCTCGCCAATAGTTGGAGTGATATTTCTCGCTCTTCTGATGGCCTTATTAGGAAATCTTATGTCTATACATAGTCTTATTGCCCCTGGTAATTTGGGTTTTGAAGCAATAAATAGGGGTGACACTCACAGAGCTTGACCTGTTACTTTCTCTATGACTTCAGCTTGCTCCAGCCTCCTCATTCAACTTCAACCAGTGGCCGGAGGTGCAATGGCACATATTGGTGGCGCAGGTCCACTGTCTGGACAGTTCAGTCCATGTGGAGTTTGACTTGCACATCTTTCAACATCCCAATCCTTCTAATAGTTCAGGGAACTCAACATTGATGGCTTCAGCATGTGATTGATGAACTTGTCTTGTGAATAACACCATAACTAAGTTCTCAGCTGTGTGGCAACCTATCACTGCTCGAGTAAACTCTCTTTAGTAACATGAAACTTTATCTGGTTTTTGACCTCACCATAGGCGATTTCCACTTCTATTACTCCTTGCAGTGGCATGGAAACAGATCCCCTATATGTGTACATCTTTGTCCTTGTTGGTATTAGTTCAAGTCTCGAGTGTAGCTTGAGAAACTGCTCGAAATCAAGCACATTTACTGATGCTTCTCTATCAATGAGGGCACTGATTGTTAAACCCTCAACATCTACCTGGCACATGGGAGGTGGTCTTCTTTTCTGATTATTTTGGCCTCTAAATGAAATCGTAAATAGCTCTTCACCATCGTCCTCATCTTGAAATTGATGAATATGCATATGCGTGGCCAGTGCCTGATTACTCTCTCCTTCCTCCAATGAAAGTTGCCTTATATTGTTGTACCTCTTGCCATTCGCGCCATCGTTTGATACCCAGTTTGCGCTTCGACACACTTGCACAAAATGGTTTGGGTGCCCAAATTTTAGGCATGTCTTGTTCTGTGGCAGGCATCCACTTGGTGGATGATTTGGTAATTGATGTTATTGCATGCCTTCCTACGTTTTTTGGCACCAGCAGCACCACGGTATCTCACAGGCCACTTTCGGATTGCCTCCATGTGTTCTTTGACTTTCACCATGCCAGATGTGGATGGGACAATGGCTGTGCGAGCCAAAGTGGATTCTATATCACCTCCTCGGGTGTCTGCCAGTTCATGAGACCTTCCTAAAATGAGTATATTATCCAGTGAAAAGCCTGGCTGTCGCAGAAGTAACTACCAGAGATTAGAAGAGCAGCATCCTTGAATAAGTTGCCCCCTAATCTCCCTTGGTTTGTCTATTCCTGTGCACATGCTAGCCAACTTGTGTGGCCTTCCAAAAAACATATCTACATACTCCCCCTCGTGCTGACTAGCCTGATGCAGTGTAAAATGTTTATATTCTGGTTTAATTGAGGGCCAAAGTGCTTAGTCAAAGCTTTTCATGTTACAGCAAAATCAACTTCTGCACCTGTATTAGATTAGTCTATAAAAATATCATAAAGTTCATCTTGCCCATGTGCAGTATTATGGATCTTTTGACCGCTCGCTCTGTTTCACCAGTAGCGCGAAAGTATTGCTGTAATTGACCTATCCACTTCCTTGACCTCAGGGCAGCCGTTGCAGGATATTTTAGCTGACTGAATGGAGGAAGCGCTGTGACCAGGGTGTGCGAGTAGCATTTTGGCGCTGGAGCTTCCTCCACATTTTGGGCTGCTGTCGATATTACTGCATCATCAGTGATGAATTCTTGCAGACACAGTACTTGTCATGCAGTGATAATTGGTATCCGTCTAGTCTGCTTGAGCTGTCCAGTCTTTGCACTTTACTTGTAGCATCTGTGTCGATAGCAACCTCCACTCCACTGGGAGTGCACACCCTCAGGGGAAAACTTCTCCGGGCCTGCCATGGGCCTGGAATCATCACAAGGATTCAGACTCACCATGCTAGGTGGCTCACCTCACACGCACCGATGAAACGTGCTTTCACTGTAGCTCCCACAATCATCCCGAGCTACCTCTTGGAGGAGACAGCCCTCGGACATTGCTGTGGCCGTCACCTTTCACCTCCAGCCATCTGCAGGCATGCCTCTCGGGCATACATCAACTCACCCATGCAGTTACACACACACACCCACTTATACACCCATACAGCCACTCATACACCTATACACAAAAGGATACATACATTCACACAGGCACTCATGTAATATAGGTTAGAAGCAGTATCACTCAGGAGTAGTGCACCTAGTATACTAATTTAACTTTTCAACTAGGTTAGTATATATGTTTAATCATAAACTCCTAGAAAATACATACACTCACTAGAGGATGCTATCAATGATGTTATCAGTGATGTCATTTGAGATGTCATCAGTGTCGTCACTGACCATGTCATTAGTAATATGTGAGCCCATAAGCAGTGCACTGCAGGGTGTAAGTTATAGCTAGTTCGGATAACTATAACTGCTGAATTTCACTGGTTTTGTACAAGTGAAATTTGAGTCTAATTATAATGTCCCTGTAACCTTTGGTTTTTTCAGTCAATTACTTCAGTTTTTTTTATTCTATTCCCTAACTATAACGTCCCAGTAACCTTTGTTTTTTTCAGTGTCATGTTCTTACAAGCTCCCAACAGTGCTACAAAATGGTCGCAATTTCAGCAATGGTGTGCATGATCATATTGTTAGCCATCTTTCAATGTCATTGTTAAACACTTGTCGTTTCTCACAAAACAATGGGAATGTACATGGGGGCAGCAACTACCCACCTGTGACCAAGGTGACTTGATCACCGAAAAGCATTGAGTATTGCATGTGTCTTCTGCATTTCAAGAATGTGGTGTAACTTTAACACGCTAAATTTATGGCAAACATGATGGAGTGCACATTTTCATTGCCGCATGGAATTTGTGGATAGTGGATTTTCCTATATATGTATTGATAGATAGATAGATTGATAGATAGATAGATAGATAGATAGATAGATAGATAGATAGATAGATAGATAGATAGATAGATAGCACAGGACTGGAGGCCTATATTGCCTTTGTGGTTTCAGAACTTCAACAGGAATTGCAATATTAATTTCATCTATAATTGGGTGTATTTTATTCCTTATAATATATGCTCCCTCATTTCCGCACCTGCTTTCCTTTTTCCCATATTGATCCATAGTTATCAAGTGGATATGTGTCGATTTTGAATGCCAAATCATTTTGCAAGCGGATTTTACAGTCAATATTTAAAATGCTAAAAATCAAACTACAAGTCCCAGAAGCTGGCAAAAAAGCCAGAACTAGTTGATGCTATTTAATAGGACATTCTATATAACAGGAGAAGACATGATAATCAAAACTGCATTGACAGAGATTAGGGCTTACTCATGACAGACAAAAATCAGTCAAACTGCCTAAAATCCATTAAGCAGTCTACCCGAAAATACACAGTATTGCAGTGGGTTGGAATACATCCATTGCTAAGCGTTGCCATGATGTATTTTGTAGACTTAAGAATTGCTGCCATTGGTTATTGACCTACAAACCTTGAAAGGAGTTTAGCCCTTGAGTGAGGAGGAGCAGCATTGGAAGGCAGGGGCCACGGGAAAAGGCAGGGTTGGTGCTCAGCAATCAACAAGGAAACAGAGAAACACACAAATAGAAACACTTAATTATCCTACTGAGGTGGCAAAATCGTTGATTGACTTCAGCCTCGCACAGCCTCCATGCTCTAGCTGAAAATGTCAAAGTGCACTTTATAGAATGAATACAACAAAAATGTATTTTTTAGATAATTTTTGAGGGGTGATATGGGGCTAATTGCTTATTTTTAGTAGAGTGGATTTTGGTCTATAACTCGTGCATTTTGCTTTTGAGCAACTCAATTATATGACTCTTCTTGATGGCAGGTAAGGTGTGGAAATATTTATTTGTAAATCCAGTGCAAATGGGAGAGAAGATGGGTCACTATGATATTATTCAAATAGTTTTACTGGGAAAATGGCCACTTTTATTTCTTGCAACCAAAGTTGTGAGCCACCTGTGGAAAAGTGACAACAACAGAAGATACATGTTCTACAAGCAGTTTTACAGTTGTGTAGATATCAACTCAAATAGCACCAAGGCTTGAATTTGTCTATTAGTAAGGGCCTCATTATGAGGACCCTTTAAATCAGAAGGCAAATGCCTTCCCTGCCAACAGAATTACCAATAGTGGGATACAGGTATCTCCAGAGGAGGGTATGATCACAATTGGGACCCTCAGTGGCTCCTTAGAAATGAGGAATAACTGAGAGGATTGTTAATTCTGGTCCTGATTCACTGTTACATTCTCATTTATCCCCAATAATCTACCCCTAGACTCCACTTGCTTTCAGTAGGTTGAGTGCTTTGTGTGAAACACACCAGGTATTTGCAAAGGGGCCAGAAAATCCTGTTGGTAATCACATTGGCTAAAAAGCCCTCTTACAACGGGAACTGAATAGGGCTGCAGGTGCTACACACCCAAGTGATCATCAGAACCTATTCGAAAAAATTATGTTAGGTCCATTGTGCAACATTCCAGTTCAACAGTACAAGTAAGTCACAGATAAAGTGTTGCGTACATTGATAAAAAACCACACTGCTTCTGCTATCCCCTGCCTCATCTGAGAATATATTTGGATTTCTCAGGTTTCCAGAACTTTTTAGCACATTGCATTAGCACAACATTCTGATTTGAAACTTTAAAAGGGCTACGTGCTTTGATTTAGCTACTGCCTCAGGAGTGCAGAATGCATAATGTGGCTGTTGCAGACGCGCAGAGAATCAATAATGCACATGTTGAGAAAAACACTCACATGTGAATTTTCTCAAAAGCACAGCATGAATAAAATAGGAAAATATGACACCAAAAAATGAATGTTCACAAGGGAAATAACCTGTTAGAAATTGGAATTGATGGTTAGATTATGGAATGTTGGGAATGTGCAGTTTCTGTGGTGACCTAAGCATAGAATCATTTTTATGAAATGCCAAGCAACAATAATAATATAGTTGGAAAACAATTTGAGAGCAGAAGCTAAATTATCCATCTTTGATGGACAATTAAGGCAAAATACACAAATTACCAACTGGCAGTTGCCAGTAGGTAGGTATAGTTAGGATGTAGTTTCCATAGGAAGAGCGTTTTTTCATTTGCCAATAACTTTAATGTCTTTTGACGAATCCTCGTGAATATTTCAATATTAGTTTGCCACTCACTTTAGCTGATGTCTTGAAAAATTTGGGGTGATCCATCAAGAGGGGGCCAAGCAATAGAGGGGGTCCCAAAATGTGTTTTCCCCATGATAATTTCCATAGGAATATTAGAAACAGCTACAACCCAACTGCTTAATGGAATTACGCCAAATTTGGCAGGAAGGTATATGTTGGTCTACAAATCGCCCTTTTTGTGATTTGGTGTGAATCCTTTCAGTAGTTGTGGAGAAATGTAAAGAAATCTTCAGTTGTATATATAGGGATGAGTGACCCCGCCTGGTCTCGTGCTGAGATCTGATTGGCTGCCAACAGAAAAAAAGTTTAAAAAAAAGACTGGGTCTGGGTAGAAATCCCCTGATGCCCCTAGGCCTCTTGGGGGAGGAGTTAGTGGTGGTGGTGGTGGGGGGGGGTGGGGTTCACAGAAACTAGCATTTTAAAGAAGAGAGACTGAAGCTCTGTCAGCAATTGTGCCATTGACTGTAGGCAAGAGACACAATTGCTATTAGAGTGATACTGTCTCTCAAGTTACTATTGCTTTTTAAAGCAGAAGGCTAGACAAGAAAAGCATTGCCTCTAGGCAAGAAATAAAATTGCCATTAGAGTGATACAGACTACTCAGACATACTTTGCAATAATCGTTCACTGCAAGGTATGTTATTTCAAACAATTGTTTAAAATTGTGATTGTTTTTTATTCTGTATTTTTTGGGGCATTAGTACGCTGCACTTTATATCCAAATACGGCCCAGGGTATCTTCTGGACTGCTCATGTTAGACATTTTTATCCTTTCTGGGGGTGTTTTATACTTTTAGTTGTTTTTTTATATTAACAGAGATAATTAGATTCCTCAGGATTTGTGCTCATTGTACTATTGTAGGCTTTGTGGGCAGGATGCTGTTCTGGGCCTCCTGCTTAGAGGCCTTTCTTTGCTTCAATTTTTCATAGCTAGGTTTGCTGTCTAATTGTTCCGTGGAGGTGGGGTTGAAGGGGGAGACAGGCGGATTTAAATGGGCTTGTGGTGTGGATGTGCCACAGGCATGCCAAAGGCAAGCCTGTATGCGTCCGATCAGTGGCCAGTGCCAGCCCCCTGCCGGTTTTACATCAGGTGTTGTTTTGCATTTTGAAACTTACATAGAGCTTGTAGGTAAGATGCCTTCCTGTGCAATTCTATGTTTTAGCAAATCAATATCTTAATAACTTCAGATTTTAATGTTTTTTATACTGCATTGGCTTGATAATTTACTAATTTCATATTTAATATTTAATGGTGACTGTCTTAATGCTATATACTATAGTATATTTTACCCCTAATCGCCCCTCATTTACACTACTCTATGTATTATGCTGCATTCTTTTTTCCATTTATAATTGTATTTATCCATATTTCTTTCTTGAAAAATGTTCTAGAACTTGCTATTTTATTATATTATTTCTGTACTGTAGTTATGAAATGCTTATACAAAATGTCAACATTAAAATGTACTCAATTTGGAAATAAGTGAGGGAACCCTTCTCCTGCGTTTGTTGTAAGGGTAATTTCCACTGGCAAATTGGGCACTTACCTGCTACAACTTCAACCTCAAAGTCCCCTGACATAATATCTCTTTCCAGTGGGCTTATCACTGCACGCTCGCTTTCCAAACACTCGCATGAAGTGTGGGATCTTATTATTGACCACCATCTTGATTTTCTGCTGATTACAGAGTCTTGGGTTAAAGCCTGGTCCAATCCTAATATTGCTGCTGTGCTTCCTTTAGGCTACTCCATTCTTACATGTGATAAATCTGAGGGGCAAGGTGGGGGCTTGCTATAATTTTCCGGGACACCTTACAGTTGTGTTTCTTTGAAGTTGAGAATGTTAGTGGAGCTGAGAGCTTGGGCTTCTGTTTTCAAGTGAGCCACTCTCATTCTTTTGCAGGCATTTTAGTTTACTGACTGCCAGGCCCTTGCTCAGATTTTCTTGATTTTTGGGAGACGCTCTCCCACCCTGTTTACTACAATATTCAAATTTTACATTATTGGGTGAATTTAATTGTCATTTTAACAAATCTCGGAACCCAGACATGTAGAGTCTGCATGACATTTAAAAGATTTTATGTCTTTCTTAAGTCATGGTGGGCCCGATTCATTTAGCTGGCCACACTGTGGACCTGATATGGACTAATTTTCCCTCTTTATTTGTGGAAGTGCCTGAAATTCAGGAGTGGTTATGTCGTAATTGGCATGGCCGCGTTAGCGATTAGCTGAAACTACACGTTGTCCTCCTTAAGTTGGCTATATATGAAAACGCCATTTTGAATGTTGAGGCGGCCATCTTAGACCATGAGCGGCCTCGTGGCTGGCGTGCCCTTTAGTCCGTTGTCCGTACCACTGACCACTTCAGTCTGCCCAGCAACAGGCTATTTTTAGTACTGGTCAAGCTTGCACATGCGCAGTCCCAACTGACCAGTTAGCCTTCAGGAATGTGCGCCAAATTGACCAGCGGAGTTGTGCCCCCTCCAATGAGCTGGCTGTGTTCCAAAACATGACCATATATGTACATGAATGTGTTTTAAACTTGTGCCGCCTATCTTTTATTGCCCCAAAACTGTATATAAATCGGGGTCACACCGGTGTTCGGTGTGATACCTCTTGCATTACCGAAGGGTGCTGTTTGAGTGTACCACCACCCCATGGGGTCTTAATAAACTTGTTCTTTGCCTTTTACAGTTTCCGTGCCAACAGTTCTTGAGTGTAAGTGGGTTATCTTCGGAGCATGTAGGCCTTGGGAACCCTGATTACTACAAATTGGCGACCACGACAAGGGACTCATCGGCGACTCGGATGCCCGAAGGAGAGGTCGTGACGAAGGCTTGGAAATTCGCCATGGACGCGCGCTGCCACTGAGTGACCCGAGTCTTGGCTCCCACGGTGTTTCTTCCTTTCCTTCCGATCTGACCTTCCTGGTGGCACCGGTCCCCGACTGAGTTTTCGAGTGTCTGCGTTGCTGGGAAAGTGCCATTTGGCTGATTTGATCACAAGACTTTGGCAGTTGGAATCTGGACATTTTGAGAATTTGGGTAAGATTTGTGTTCGGTAAGGTAGTCTTCGGACGCTTACTGAAGTTCTATGATTTGTGATCGGTAAGGTAGTCCTCGGACGCTTGCCGAAGTCCTACGATCTACGTTTCGATTTGAGTTAGCTAACGTTTGTGACTTTGTGATCTTTAAAATCTTTGAACTTATATGTGTAGTGCACCTCACATAGGCAGGCATGTAGAGATGTTTCTCTAACTTTGTTTTTTCCTCTGAGCGGCACATTTGTGTGAAGTACTGTAAGTGCCATTTTGTACGGTGTCACGCTTTCGTGATACTTTTTGAACATGCCTGTTTTCAGCACACTCCGAGGGATGTGCTGTCTTGGAAATGGTACCACAATTAGGTTAGCGGAAGCACAGCCGGCTCCCCCAGAAGGAACACCAAATCGTGAGATGTACATAAAATTTGGCCTTCCCCCTATTATGTACAGCAAATTATGGCATAAGTATACAAAGTCCGATCCTGAATTGCAATGGCCTCTGCATGGGTCGTTCGATTTACGGAAAGTACAGTTGTGGAGCAATGTTTGTTTCAACGCAGGTCTAGACAAAACATGTTTGATTGTGTGCGAATGTGGGAGAAAGCGGTGCGTGAGCGAATGAAGCGTGAAGTTGCCTTGGCGGACAAAGAGCAGCGCAAGGCTGCTCGGGATAAGGCTTTACAGCTTGAGGAAAAGGAGGCTCAGGAGAAGAAAGAGAGGGAGGAACGGGAACGTAAATTGCAAACGACTGGTCAATTTCCTATTCGCCGACCGCTTTATCCTGTCCTTAATAATGAAATTGATGATTTTTCATTGCTAGATCGGTCACCGCCTCCGTACGTTTCGCCAACGGCTCCAGTTGAAGATTCGGGAGATGATGAACAGGATAAGTCAGAAAAGAAGGGTATATCCGCTCTCAGGTTTTCTACGGAGAGGTCCGCACATTTACGTAGTTGGGCTCGTAAAGTGAATAAGAAATGTGTTTCTCAGGATGAGCTTTGTGCGGAGAGGAGTAGGTGGTCGGATCTTGAATTAATGTATTTTTTGTCTAATTTGGCGGATGAAGTTGTTGCCGCGTATCGTGACTTTTCAGACACGTTAGAATCAAAATCTGTGTCAGTGTATCGTGAGAATTTGGATAAAGGTTTATTTGATCTTGCAGATGTCGACGACCTTTTCAAGCAACTGATCCAGCTGCGGGATGAAACGACCAGATTGCGGGAGGAGCGGAAAAGGAGGCAAAAGGAGGCCGAGTTGGAGTCTGACGAGCAGATTAAGCAGTGTTCTCTTCGGGGTTCAGATAAGAGTTCTGCATTGCATGTTATGCCTATGCGTGAAGCCGCACCTTTGTATGTCCCTCCTAAAGGGCTAGGTACAGATGAGGATAAATTGTCAAAGGATGCGAAGGGGTATTTTGTATACAATTGGGTGTACACGCCCTGGAATAGAGCAGATGTTATGGCATTGAAAAATTCTCTACCTGACCTTCGGAAAAATCCGGCGGCATTTTATGAAGGGGTTGAAGGGGCTATCTCGTCTTGTGTGATGACTCTTGTTGACATAGATTTGTTTTTTGGGCTAATTCTTCCGCCTGATATGTGGAGGCAAATTCGTAAAAATAGGACTGCGTAGGATGGGGTAAGGACTGCGTAGGATGGGGTAAGGAATCAATTGAAGTGCCGGTAGATCAGCAGGGTCCATATGTAACAGCGGGCATTCTAGGTTCTACTGATCAATTTCTAGTTGACACAGGAGCTACTCGTAGCGCTTTGTCGAAAAACTTGGTTCCGAGGGCTCCCCTGTCTGGCGAAATGATAACATGTGTAGGGTTCGATGGCACACCCTCCCCTAGCCCATTGTCAAAGCTCCTTGCACTATGTCTTGATAAATTTTTCAGTTTTGGCCAATTTTTGTTATCGCCCCATACACCAGATAATATCCTGGGCATTGATTTGCTTAAATATTTTCAAGCAACAATACGGTGCGCTCCTGAGGGAGTGCGGGTTATCCTGAATGATAATTATCCTGACCCAGATAGGTTTTACACTATCTTAGACATCCAGCTTTGGCCTCTCTACCGCACACGTTATGGGTGACCTCAGATACGGATGTGGGAGAGATGCGTATTCCACCAATTCACATTACTGTTAAGGAGGGGGCCTCTCTACCACGAGTGCCACAGTATAAGATTTCGAGAGAAGGTGAAATTGCATTGACACATATTGTTCAGGATTTGATTTCTGCAGGAGTAGTGGAGGAGGTCCCTTATAATGTTTGCAACAGTCCTATTCTTCCGATCCTTAAGAGAGATACTGACGACAAAGTCTATCGCTTTATTATTGACTTGAGAGAGATCAACAAAATTGTCATTCCCCAATATCCGGTGGTGTCCGATATTACGACCTTGCTTACATTGGTCCCACCAACGGCCACAACGTTTAGTGTAATCGATTTGAAAAACGCGTTCTTTTCCATCCCTGTCCATCCTGATAGCAGATATTTGTTTGGCTTCACGTTAAATAATAAATCGTATAGATTTTGTCGTGTTCCCCAAGGTTATACTGAAAGCCCTAGCATCTACAGCCAGGCCTTGAAAAGACAGCTAGATTCCTTTGAGTTGCAGACTGGCGTTGTTCTCATCCAGTACGTGGATGACCTTCTGCTTGCTGCGGACTCTTATGCACAATGTGAAGAAAGTACAAAATTGCGTTACTTTCCTTTTTGGCACAGAACAATCATAAGGTTTCGAAGAAAAAGCTCCAATACTGTAGACCCCAGGTGACCTACCTCGGTCATCTGTTGTCTAAGGAGGGGCGTGCATTAACATCTGATCGAATTCAAGCAATTTTAGACACACCAGTCCCCCGCACGCAGAGAGATGTACGTGCCTTCATAGGGTTGACATCCTTTTGTAGACAGTGGATCATGGGTTTTTCACACATCATAAAACCTTTGCTAGCGTTACTGTCCAAAGCTACACCTATGCCCCTTGAGTGGACAGATGAATGTCAGAAGGCTTTTGAACAGTTGAGGCAGGCCCTTTGCTCCGCACCCGTGTTAGGCACACCAGACTACACGAAGCTTTTCACATTGTACGTGCACGAGAATGATGGTTGCGCGTTGTCAGTGCTAGTGCAAGTACACGGGGACAAGCAGAGACCATGTGCATACTTCTCTGCCATTCTTGATCCTGTAGCACGAGGGTTGCCTGGGTGTTTTCGAGCGGTAGCAGCAACGGCAGTAGCCATACGGCAGAGTGAGGGAATAGTGTTATCGCACAAACTGCTGGTGTTAGTTCCTCACGCAGTAGATGCTCTGTTAAACGAAACAAAGACCCAATACCTTACGAGTGCGCGGCTAACAGGATATGAGCTGACACTTTTGGCGCCACATATCACACTGAAAAGATGCGCTACCCTGAACCCCGCCACTTTATTGCCCTATCCGGTCGAGGAGGGTCAGGAAGAAAAACATCACGATTGTGTTTTCCTGACCGAGGAACAGACAAAGGGTCGTGTCGACTTACAGGATGTGCCACTTCCAGATGTGGATGGGGAACTGTGGGTTGATGGATCGTGTCTAAGGCTGCCAGATGGTACGACTTCCGCAGCCTATGCGATCACGACACTTAAGACAGTGGTAGAAACAGCTAGGATACCACAGAAATCGGCTCAGGCAGCAGAGCTGATAGCCTTAACAAGAGCCTGCGAATTGAGTGCTGGCCTATGTGTGAACATATACACAGACAGCCGGTACGCCTTCGGAGTAGCACATGACTTCGGGCTACTCTGGAGAGAGCGTGGGTTTTTGACATCTCATGGAGAACACATTATGCACGGAGAGCTAGTGCGTGATCTCCTAAACGCGTTGCTCGGCACAAAGAAAGTAGCGATAGTAAAATGCAGTGCCCACAAAAAGATCACGGATAAAGTGGGCCAAGGAAATGCCTTCGCAGACAGCATAGCGAGACAAACGGCTATGTCCCGAACTAGCTCCCCCATGTATGTGATACAATCGCAGGCTGAGCGATGGAGTGATGCTAGAGCAGAAATATTGGATATTCAAAAATCAGCTACTGAATCAGAACTTGCGGCATGGGCAGCAGATGGGGTACTAGATGATGAGGGTTGTTGGAGAAGCAAAGACATGGAGAAATGGAAATTGCCTGCGGCTTACTTGCAAGCGATGGTCCAGATGACACATGGACTGGCGCATGTCGGAGCTCTTGCAATCACTCGACTGTTAACACGAGTTTGGGAACATCCCGAGATTGCTAATACAGCCAAGAGAGTAGTGCAGACCTGCCTGATCTGTTTACAACACAATCCTGGAAAGGGGACCCATACTCCGAAAGGAGGGTTCGTTCCACCTTCTGCACCATTTGAGGTACTCCAAATGGATTACATCCAACTTTAGCGCTGCAACAACCTGAAGTACGTCCTAGTGGTGGTATGCGCCTTTAGCAAATGGGTTGAGGCCTTCCCCACGAAAGACAACACAGCTCTAACAACGGCTAAGGTGTTGCTTAAGGAATTCTTTCCTCGCTTTGGAGTTTGCAAATTTCTGTGGAGCGATAATGGGCCCCATTTTGTTGGAAAGATTGTGGAGTATGTACTGAAGGGGTTAGGGATTCAGCAGAAGTTCCACGCTGTGTTCCACCCTCAGTCGGCAGGTCTGGTTGAGCGGTACAATGCTACGTTGAAACTTAAACTGGCCAAAATTGTGGCATCCACATCGTTGAAGTGGCCAGATGCTTTGCCGCTAGCGCTGCTCTCTCTTAGATCAGTACCCCATTCACGAACTGGCCTTACACCCTACGAGGTGGTGTTTGGGCGCCCCATGAATATCTGGGGGGTGCCCAAGCCGCGATTAATACATGATGTGCCTTGTGTTATGATGAACGACTATTTGGCACGATTAACAAATGATTTGCTTTCTATTCATCAACAGGTTCGAGAAGCGCTCCCTGACAACTCTACTGGAGAGGGCCATGATCTTCGCCCTGGTGATCATGTCATGATCCGATCGTTTGAGAGAGCGAGCAGTCTGGAGCCTAGGTGGAAGGGCCCTGAACAGGTCCTCCTTGCAACCCGGACCGCTGTACGAGTGACCAACAGAAAGCGGTGGGTGCACTCGACACACTGCCGGCGTGTCTCTCCGGATCTGGTGACTCCTGCTGCGCTGACTGACTACAAGGAGATTCTGGAGAAAGAAAAGAGCCCAGCTGTGACGTCGGCCGAAGTTGAGGGAGCCTTCCCAGACCACGCTGTTGCTGGACGAGAGCACTACAACCTGCGTCCCCGATAAGAAGATTTTTTTTTTTTTTTTACATGACTGGTTGGTTACCGCTCCAGGTTTGTGAAACGGAAACCGGGAATTCCAAGGGGGGGGATCAGTTCTGCCAGTGTAGCGACACCCGTCTTGGCCCGGAGAAGAAAACAACGGCTACCTCGGAGTTCAGCACCGCATTTTTCTTTTTTAGGTATACACGCATGTGTATTTGAGACTCTGAACAATTTGAACTATTTGAGACTCTGCAAGAACATTTCTGAACTATGGCATCAACGGCATCACGAGATAAACGCATATTAGGTGCCATTCTCTTTGTTCTGACTATTGTGGTGATAGCTGTAATAGCCTGGGTAGTTGAACTTGTGGTGCCTGCACGTGAACATTTGCTGCCGACTACCCCGGCTCCATCTGAACATTTCCACTTTACATTACCCTACCATGAAGAACGACATCGGCAAACCTATCTGAATAACAGTTTTATTCAGATTCTTCATCACACGCATAATATGACCAATACTTCGAATTGCTGGGTGTGTGGGATGTTGCCGGGGCACCAGAAGAGAGGGGGCACCCCACTCATTCCACTCCCGTTTTCGCATAATGGATCGTGTAATGCCTGGTACACCCTCCTCTTTACTTTGAGATGGCCAACAAAAGGGGGGGTGCTTTTCCGTTTGAATAAAATATGCTCCCATGATAAGGATGGGTTTCCACGGGCTGAGGGTACTCGATTTGAATGGGAAGAGTACAGGCCCGACAACGTGTCTGCCCCGCGTGTGTACAGCAACCAAAGAAATATTAATGTATCCAGCTCACATGTCATTAATGTCATTGCTACTAAAGCCGATTTGTGTATTAGAAATAAAGGTTCGATTGCGGTGGGGAAAAGTGAATGTAACACCACTCTTACTTTTGATAGCCCGAATGGCATCTCATTCGTAGCATCTCGAAACACGTATTTTATTTGTGGAACGAAGGGTTATCATCAGCTTCCATTGGGATGGTTGGGTACGTGCTATGTATCGTTTGTGCTACCTCCTGTATTCATTGCCCCACCAATGTATCACAATGACTATATCTTGTATCATGACTTTGTCCTGAACAGAGTTAAGCGGACTGTTGTTCTGGACGACATAGACCAGACTGATACTGCCTTGCAACAGTATGTGGACTTTAATTTGGGACTATTTTCCTTCGTGGGGGCTGCGTTGAACAGCCGGAAAATAAGACGATTGACACGTGTTGTCGAGGCTGTAGCGAATGACACTGCCATTGCCCTAGGAAACATCACTGAGGAACTACAGATTTCTAGAATCGTTACGCTCCAGAATCGGATGGTGCTAGATGTGGTTCTGGCTGACCGTGGGGGGGCATGCAGAATTATCGGAAGTAGCTGCTGCGTGTACATACCGGACAATTCTCCTTCTGTTTATGATGCCATATCAAAGCTCCACAAAATAGCAGCTGAGATACATCCGGACAATGGAACTTGGACACTTTCAGGATGGTTCTGGTCAATGCTTACTACCTGGGGCTGGAAACTGTTGACGATTCTATGTATAATTGTGGGGGCACTGTTTTTTATATGCCTATGTATTCAATGTGGTCCAGCCTTATGTTCCATGTGCCTATCAGTTTGCATACCATCAAGACGAGCTCTTGCCCATGACAAACTGATGCTTCATAAGGAAGTAACACAGATAATGTTAATAGACATCGAGGACGAACATCCTGATTATGTTCACTATGAGGTAGATTCAGCTAAACGCTAAAAGGGTCGTCTGTCGTAATTGGCATGGCCGTGTTAGCGATTAGCTGAAACTACACGTTGTCCTCCTTAAGTTGGCTATATATGAAAACGCCATTTTGAATGTTGCGGAGGCCATCTTAGACCATGAGCGGCCTCGTGGCTGGCGTGCCCTTTAGTCCGTTGTCCGTACCACTGACCACTTCAGTCTGCCCAGCAACAGGCTATTTTTAGTACTGGTCAAGCTTGCACATGCGCAGTCCCAACTGACTAGTTAGCCTTCAGGAATGTGCGCCAAATTGACCAGCGGAGTTGTGCCCCCTCCAATGAGCTGGCTGTGTTCCAAAACATGACCATATATGTACATGAATGTGTTTTAAACTTGTGCCGCCTATCTTTTATTGCCCCAAAACTGTATATAAATCGGGGTCACACCGGTGTTCGGTGTGATACCTCTTGCATTACCGAAGGGTGCTGTTTGAGTGTACCACCACCCCATGGGGTCTTAATAAACTTGTTCTTTGCCTTTTACAGTTTCCGTGCCAACAGTTCTTGAGTGTAAGTGGGTTATCTTCGGAGCATGTAGGCCTTGGGAACCCTGATAACTACAGTTAGACTATTGATTTGTGCCTTTTAATATATTGGGCTCTGGGCCAATCGACAATTACATTCTGCGTCCTTGAACACCCGCAAGTGCAGAATGATTACTGATCCTAAATTAACCAACGTTTTAATCGCAGCCCCTCCCTTACACTAAAGATGTTGAATTAATTAGAATCATTTCATCAGTGGATATTGCAAGCTAAATAAAAGCTTTTCTGCAAATAATTAGAATGGAAATGGGGTTTGGCCTATAAATCTGATGATTTACTCAAATTTATGACTGTCCTTTAAACTTATCATAAATCTATAAGGGAGGATAAAAAGACTTTTTATACTTTTCAAGTTGAGCTCACAAACATAGATCCTAAGAAGATTTTTCAAATCTCAGAGGCCTTTCTACAGCCAAACGCCTTGTTGAAAGACATCCTCCTCTCTCTTTGTGGCAGGTTTCTTTAAAGAGAAAATTTGAAAAAATTCAAAAGGGCTTTGAACACAGCAGGCCAGAGTTGAATCATTCTCAAGGATACTCAGGTAGTGTTATGCATCAGACTTTCTCTAGCTGTTTTTCATCCTATTTCTTTGTTACAATCAGAAGAAGCCAACCTCACGTTCAAATGTGGTTTGCCACAAGATCCCTGCCTACCTGTTATTCTTCATAAGGCTAATGAAGTGGGGAACCTGGTTATCAGTCATATTATGAACACCTCATTCTCTTTGGCAGAAGTTCCACCATCTTAGAAAGTGGCAGTGGTCAAATCTCTTTTAAAAAAAAACATTGGCTGATCTTTCTATCTTGCCAAATTTCAGACCTATCTCGCTTCTTCCCATACTTAACTAATTACTGTAAAAATTGGTAAAAGAAGAAAAAATCTAAGATTCTATAGCCTTTTCAATCATGTGTTAGGCCCAGACACTCCACGGAATTAGACACTGGTGATGCTGGATGGTGGTCATAATGCTGTTCTGATTTTTCTAGATCTTTAAGCAGCATTTGATGCCATTTCACATTTATTACTCCTTCAGCTTCTTTCTAAAATTGGAATCGTCTGAAAGACCTGGTCCTGGTTCAAATTCTTCCATGCAGATAGAATGCAATCAATGTCTATTGGTCAGTGGTCATCTGATGAGAAAAGTTTGTCATTTTGTGTTCCGCAGGGCTCTTCTTTCAGCCACCCTTTATTTAATGTGCACATGGCCCATCTTTCATCAATGATTAGCTCATTTGGTAATTCGGATACTTCTTATGTCGATGATACTCTAAGGATTGTCTTTGGACTAAAACTCCTTTGGGTCATAACTGAATTGTAAGAACTGTTTTATTGATATTATTCGCTTGATGAAAAATAAACTTGAAATGCAAAACGGACAAAACTTAAATACTCCGGTTTGGGAAAATTATGTTTTCCCCTAAATTCTGGTGGCCTGACTCTGACCCACCTCCTCCACCTCCGTCTGTAGGTGGCTAGAAACTTAGGAATTACATTTGATAATGTTCTATCCTTTCAACCACGAGTATTGTCAGTGGTGGGAAAGTGTTTTCCTTTGAACAAATCTTTAAATAAAGTTCTTGACTTTCTTCTTTTGGCTGCCAGGAAAACTCTGGGTTTTGTGCTTATCACCTTAAGGCTGCACTATGGTAACAGCCTCTACTTAGGTATTTCCAAGCAGCTTCTTCGGAGGTTACAGGTTTTTCAGAATTGAGCAACTAAGCTTGTGCTTGGGCTTCCCAGGAAAGGTTCTGCTACTAAAGCGCTTAAAGAATTGCATTGGTTGCCCATTCTTTGCTCCTGGTTTTGAGGTCTTTCGATGCCACTGGCCCTAAATACCTATCTAATCGCTTCTCTCGTTATAGGCCTACAGGAACCCTTAGATCATCTAACTCTAATTTGTTAAATCCCCCTATCTTCAGACGGAAGTCAATAGGTGGGGAATCTTTTGCTGTTTTAGGCTCTATGGCCTGGCTCTAGCTTCCGGGTCCTCTTGGACTTATGCCTAATGAAGTTACCTTTAACCGCATCGCTGCGGCGGTCATTTTTGCGCTGCGCAGCTTTTTTACAAAAGCCGCGTTACATGACGAGCTCAGCTCGTCATCCGCACACGCCCCCCGTGGCTGATGACGAGCTGAGCTCGTCATCAGCATCGAAGGGGTTAAAAAGGGCCTTAAAACATGACTTTCTGCCATCGTTTAATCTAACCTGCTCATTTTTTAAAACTTTTTGTAATGGTCTATGTAAATAGAATCTGTGTGTGAGCTAGAGCAAGGATGCTCTTATTGAGTGATCATGTGCTCTGTAAGTTCCATTTTCATTCATTTTTATTCCTTTCCGTCATTCATACTGTATTCTCAGGTTGCTATTGTTGTTCTAAGCAGAGGCCAAAGGTCAGCAGGCTAGGGAACCATTGCCTATAAGCAAGAGCAGAATTGACATTATATTGATACCGTATCCCAAGTTCCTATTGTTTCTCCAAACAGAGGCCAACGGTCTGCAGGCAAGATAGCCATTTCCTGTCAACAAGAGACAAATTGCCCCTAGAACTACATTATATCTCGGGTATTAGTGCTGCTCTTGTCCATGCCACTAGATGACCACTCTGTTGTCCACGTCCTGTCTTGTTTTTAGTAGAGAGCAATGGTATATACTGTATGCAGTTTATGCGTACCGCTCAGAAGCATTAAAATGAATTTCAATGGAGACTTTGTTTTCTGCTTTTGAGAGATAAGGTGGTTATTCGGATAGATGCTAGGTCTCTTTCCTCATACCCCTCCCTGAAATAACCCCTCTCCTCTGGTCTTTAGGACTGGTACCAGGTTCCTGACTTGCTTTAGCATATGAATCAATGGGAAATATCAACAACCTGGAAGTCAATTTCCACCCTAATTCCTGTTTCTCTGCACAGCTTCATACATGATAATATACATTAGTTTAATTTCAAATATGGCAAAACATATTACTTTGGAGTGGAGAAAAATCAGACTGAATTGTTTTGTACCAAAAACACAAAGAAAGCTTGAAATATACCAGCCAGTGACCTACAAAAGTCATATAATGAAAATTAGCTAAATACTTGTAATCAAAGTCTGAAATCTGAGCTTTTATTTTGCCTCTTACTTAATAGATATAAATGATTTGACAAATATGTATTTTAGCGTTTTACAAAGCACCTTATAGTGCTTCTATACAGATCATTTTCATTGCTTTCAAGCATGAAAGGTATGAAGGAATGGATGAATAATGAGTACTGGACTCAGTAGACAGGTAAACAGCAGCTCATTGATGTTCTTAGGCGATGAAGAGGATTTAGGTCGACCTGAAAAGATGTTCTTCCAATTCTTTTATATGGTAAAAATCCTTGTTATGTTATACTCTGTTAAAAGTGTATTTGTAGAGCGCACAGCTACTCAATTGAGTGTCCCGGCTCAAAAGCAGGATGAGGACTCAGCCCGAGGGGGAAGCCAAGCTCTGGGATTTACAGCTGGAACAGCAAAGCTTTTATAGATTTCCTAAACACCAGGAGATCCTGAGTTAACCTTGGATCGACTGGTAGATTGTTCCACAACTTTGCTGCTTGCACCTGGAAGGAGCGGCCCGATACGTACCCGAAAGTAGCTGGGGGAACGAGCCAGTTGCAGTGCTGCTGACCTGATTGCACGGTGTGGCTGATAAAATTGGACTCTTTTTGTAATGTACCCATCACTTTTACCGTGAAGAGCATTAAAAGCCAAGACTATGGCTTTAAAATTAATCCTTTTGCAGACAGGAAGCCAGTGGAGAGACTTCCACTGTGAGGCCATGCGGGCTCTGGGACCCAGCATGAGTATGGCTCTAGCTGCGGCGTTCTGAGTCACCTGCAGTCTAGTCAGTAGATACTCAGGCAGACCCAGCTAGAGTATGTTCACGTAGTCCAAACTTGAGATTATCATGCCTGGCCCACTGTTTTTCTGTGGGAGATGGATAGGAGGGGCGGAAACTGTTTCAGCATTTTAAGCAGGCCAAAACACGACCCAGCCACAGATTGGATCTGTGCCTGCATGGAGAGATTTTCATCTAGCTTCACCCCTAGATTTTTCAAAGTCTTTACGGGAGACCTGGGTGGGGGGGTGTTGGAGGTGGTGGTTACATGTTAGCGGGCCACCAACTGCACCAGAGGTTGCTGGGTCGGTGCCCAAAGAAGGTAATCTCCGATTTACCAGGTTTTCATTTAAGCTTTTTGTGCTAGAGTGAGGAGAATACTTCTGTTAGACAGCTGTTAATCGTGTCACCCTTGAAGTCCATGTCTTTGCCACTAGTAAAGAGCAGCTGCGTATCGTCGGCGTACGATACAATTTTTGCGCCGTGGTTCTCAGCCAGAGTAGCGAGGGGGGTCATATAAAGATTGAAGAGAATGGGGCTCAGCATAGAGCCCTGAGGCACACCCTCCTCCAGGGGGGGGGGGGGGGTCGGGGCAGCAAAAGGAGGGGCCCACACTGTTTGCTGGCGGTCCTTTGAAAAGGAGTTGAACCAATTTAGTACCATACCCCCAAACCCGCATTCCTGGAGTCTCTGCAAGAGGCGATCATGGGGGACGGTATCAAACGCCGCTGATAAGTCCAGCAGTATCAGTATGGCTTTGCCACCTCTGTCCTCTTCCTCCTTTATAGCTTCAGATACTTCCAGGAGTGCCATCTCAATTCTGAAGTTGGCCCTGAACCCTGACTGACTCTGATGGAGTAAGGAATTTGTTTCGATAAAATCCGTGGTGCCCTTGTTCACCACTTTTTCCAGGGCTTTGGACATGAAAGGAAGCAGCGATATAGGCCTGTAATTGGAAGCTAATTCAGGGTCCAGGGTAGATTTTTTTACGAGGGGCAAGGTTTTAGCTCTCTTCCATCTGTCGGGGACCTGTCACCTGGCCCAACTTCAGGGAGAGGTTTAAGATCTGATTAAATGCTGGATTAATGATATCCGCAATGATGCCAGTGTGTGCGCAGGGCAAGGATCAGAGGGAGAGCCGGATTTAAGGCCTTTCATGATTTCTAGAGTTTGTCCCATTGAGATCAGTGGGAATTGTTCCAAGGAAGGACCCTTGACTTGATTTTGAGGGGAGCTTGGCGCATCCTTATCACTCTGTGCCCGGGGAGTGCTCAGGAAGGATTCCTGAATGCTTACGATTTTGTCATGGAAATAAGACGCCATGTGACTCATCCATGCCTCAGTAGGAGTGAATGACTTTGCTTCTACTGCCGGGGAGGAGAAATCGCTGACAATTTTAAAAATGTCCTTGTTTTTGTTCGACGCACGTTCGATTTTGGCCTCAGGACTTCTTTAAAATAGGTCTTTAAAGCCAGTTTGTACGTGGTTTTATCATTGAGGTCAAAAATTTTCCGCCAGACCCTTTCTAGGTGTTTACATGCCCTCTTACTTTCTTTAAGAGCAGTGGTAAAACAAGGGGCGGATGGCCTGACCATCTTTCCGTAGTGAGAGGCAGGGGGGGCATGTTCCCCGCCTGGCACAAAAGCCAGATATCGAGGTCCTCGATGTCTTTCTCGAGGTCCCCCCTAAGAGTGATCGGATGTTTAGTAAGGGCTTTAAGTAGTGCATCCGGTGTGATTAAGTGAAAGGGTCTGTAATTAGTGCTTTTGCAATTCCCTGGGGCCTTGGTAGAGTTAAGAACCTTCTCAATCGAGAACTCAAGGAGGAAATGGTCAGACCAGACCAGAGGAAGGGGTTGATTCATGCCTAGTGTGATCGTAAAAAAGATCTGATATAAGGTATGGCCTTTTTCATGAGTGGGAGAAGAGACATAAGGAGCCAAGTCAAGCACCTCCAGTGCGTTTAGTAATCTGTCTGAGTCTGCTTCTTCCGGTACATCCATATGTAGATTAAAGTCACCCAGCACCAGGCAATGTTTATATTTTAGGACAAATGGCAAAACTGCATCGCCGATTGCCGCTACAAACTTACCAGCATGCGCCGGGGGTTTGTATATTAGGATACCTGCTACGGATTGATGAGGTGATACCACAAGGTGAAAGCTGAGGCATTCCGTACCCTCCACTTCGACCTCGGGCATTATAGAGCAGGAGTAGTGTTTTTTAAAGATTATGGCGATGCCACCCCCTGTGCCTTTCTGGAGGTCTTTCCTGATGATCTGGAAACCCGAAGGGATAGCCAATGCTAAGGTAGGATTAGACGTTTCGCTCAGCCATGTCTCAGTTAAAAATAGGAAATCAGGAGATCTATCCACCAGTAGGTCGTGGATATTGAAAGCGTGTTTTTTCAGAGACCGGGTATTGAGAAGTAGGGCGTAAAGTTGCTTTTTGCCATGGTCAGTTTCACCAGAGCCTAGGTAACCTCGGGTCCCTTTATTTGGAGGCTCCTCGGTGTCAATAGTGAAGCCTTCCCAACCACATAGGGGACATGTCTTCCTAGGCTGCTGCCAGGGAACAGATATAGGTAGAGGGGGGCATACACACGGTTCCTTCCTTCCTGCGCCGGCCGCCTCCGGGGTGAGGACGGGTGCAGACGGACTTGCCTTTGGCGCACCGGCGGCGCCTGCTGCGCGCGTCTGCTGCACGTCCGGCCCAGCATCAACCTAAATAGCTGGCCTGGGCGAGGAAAAGCCCTGTGTTCTCCTTTCCCCGACGGAAGTCAGGTGGGTTCGGCCGGGACAGATGGTGGTATCCGATTCCCTCCAATCAATCCGCAGTCGCCGTGTTGGACCGGGGAATCGGAGACCCAGGAGGCAGTGCAGTTGCCAGTAAAGTTAGGTAGGTTCAAAATACAATAAAACAAGGTGCAAATGGCAAAAGTAAAAATCAAAATTGACTGTGCAAGCTGATCGGTATACAGCAAGTTAAAATCAGATTATTATTCAGTTCATGCTATATTATATTATATAAGGAAAATACAATTAGAACAGTAGTCCATGGCAAACTGAACTCTTGTAATCTGTTCTACATAGTCTTCAAAAAGAAAACAGTACAGTCTTAGAACATTGGCATGCTCTGAGCTCGATGAAAATTGAGTAATTGGGGGCTAATAATGGCTTTGGCCCTATGATCCAATATTATACTGTTTGTCTTTCTGTCTCTCCCTGCTTAATTTGGAACGCTCCACATTTAATGACTGATATATCCCTCTGCAGTTATATATAAAGCAGTTTAGTGTGTCTTATCAACATTAGGTCATGCTAATTATTTCTTTCAGGAGATATCCACAGATCCAACTTCATCTATCTTTTGCACTATAGGTGCCAGTGACTCATTTAGTGTGTAAAGGGCCCAAGAGCAAGGAATGAAATGGACCCCCTGGCCACTGTTTGAACTCCATAACAAAAATCAGGGTTCAGTGGGCCCATCAAGCCTCTAGGGCCCGATGGCACTTCAGGTGCTGCACCAATAAAGCCTACGACCCTGGCAGATTGCAACAATTAAGTTTAACAGATGCAAGCAGACCATGGCAACCTGCCACTAGCACTTCCACCTGGAAAGCTGGCAAAATAGGTTTGAAAGCCTAGAACATCCTTATGCTAAACCTTGAAGGGTTCCCAGACGTCCTTCAAGGGTCCACTTGAAAAGAACTGGAGACCCTATGTTGGAAATGGCCCTTTTTGCAGGGTTATCCCCAAACTTTTGCTTATTCCTCCCTTATTTGTCTTGACCTGTGGTTGTTGGCAATAGGAATCTGGGCACTTTACCCCTGCTGATCAGTGCTTAAGTGTATACTCTCTCTGTATAAATTGTTATTGTGATTGGTTATCCATGATTGGCATATTTGTATTACCAGGAAGTCCCTATTAAAGTGCACTGAGTGTGCCAGGGCTGGTGATTCCAATGCTACTAGTGGGCCTGCAGCACTGATTGTGCCACCCACATGAGTAGCTCTAAAATGGTGTCTCAGGCCTGCCACCACCGTCCCTGTATGCAGTCTGTGAACTGCCATGTCCTCCTGGTCAGTGTCCCCACTGACCAGGCCTAACCCTTCCCTTTCTGTACACATTGGTCACCCCTATGGAAGGCCGAAGGTACCCCCCGGACAGGGTGCAGTGTACGTGAAAGGTAGAGCCTGTACTAGTGCAGGTGACATGCTCTGGTAGTGAATGACAGCCATTTTCGTTTTTCACTATTGTAAGGCTATATTGCCCAGAGGCTATCATGGGGAATGATGGCTACCTTGGCTACCAGCACATCTTCCCATAGGAGCAAGGTAGGACATACAAATCTGGTATCCCTGACTTCAGAATTTAATAACACATCTTTTAGGAAAGGTGGTTTTTAAATCCTGTGTTTGAGAACAGCACTTTTAGAAAGTTGCTGTTCTCTTGTCTGACCTTTCTGTGTGCCTTGGCCTGTTTGTGAATTGACTGTCTAGTTTGAGAGTGACAGGGGCTGGGGAGCCCCCATGAGGCTGGCTTAGTCAGCCCTAGGCTGAATGACTGCATCTGCATCTTGAGTGGTGGGAGGGGATAGCACCTGGGCCTAAATAGGGCTGTGCCTGCCTTCCACAATGCTGGCTCCACCTCCTGCTAGGCGGCTGACGACCCTGCCCCTCACTCTGAAATGAAAGGAGAAGCCAGGGAACCAAAGTGCTCAAGGAACACCCAGAACTGGTTCAGACCGGGCTCAGAGCCCTCCTGCACAAAGGGAACAAAGACCTTTAGGGGTATAAGTATAGGACCCCAGACTACAGAAAATTAGATCCCGGAATCAAGAAGGAACCTCTGCCAAGGAGAAAGCTGAAACTGAAGAAGGAAGACTGTCCTGCTGTTGCTCTGCTGGACTGACCTGCTGTTGCTTTGCTGTCAAGGAGAGGGGAAGGACTTTGCTTTGTGCAGTGTCCCCTTGCTTGAAGGAATCTCCAAGGGCCTGAAGAAGCGCTTGCTCCCTGTTATGAAGTCCCAGGAACAAAAGAACTTCACCCCCAACTTCCCTGAACTCTACTGAGAGAGTTCTGTCCTTCCTGGATTGCTTGGCCCATGTGTGGTGCCTTTGGAAGTTGTACCTGTGTTGGGAAGCTGAAAACCAAGATTTAAAGAACTTTCTGCAAAGTTTAGCGCATCGCTCGCTTGCGGAGCGCATCCCCGTCAGTGCGAGGAAATTTCCGCCGCTACGAAGGCCGAGATCGTCGCAGCGCCTGTAGCCGCTGCCAGAGCAGTCGCATCCTTCGTTTGCGGGACGCACCAGACCGGTGCGGGAAGATTACCATTACTGCGAGTATTGTCGCAGAGCCTGTCGTCACTGGGTGAGATCGCCGCACCGCTTGCGGACCGCATCACGTCGCTGCGAGAGTCGTCGCAGAGCCATCGCATCGAGGGGCCACGAGAGGAGAAGATCGCTGCTGAGCCGCGCATCGCCGTTGCACCGGAGATCGTCGCCGCCCTGAAGATCGTTGCATCGTACCTTCTGCGAGTCGCTTCCACCGAAACCTGTGCACCGGAATCCAGGCAAGGTATCGCATCCCTCCCCATACAGACCGGAGTCACCACAACACGCCCGCTGCATCCAGCGGGGCTGTTGCATCGCCTCCCCAGGGTCTCAGGAGTGGCGCATCGCTTGCTTTTCAACGCTACAGCTTTCACTTGGAACTTTTGTCACATCTAAAGGTATTTTTGGCAAAAACGTGACGCAACTGTGGATTATTTTAACGCAACCTTAAAAACTCTTTTGAACCCATATTCTTGAACTGTGTATGTTAGATTTTTGTTGTTTTGGTCTTGTGTAGTTTAGATTAACCCCTTAAGTGCTACTGTCGGCCAACGGTCGTCGCAAGCACTACCTTGCCAGTGCTGCGCACTGTAATACTGGCAACGGTCTAGTTGCCCTACGCACGCACGCACACCTACATCCGCAGGCCAGGCGTGGCCTGCGGGGTCAATAAATGAAGGACGCGCGCTCGGGCACGTCACTTCCTACATGCACACCAGTGTCTGCCTCATCATTGTCCTGCAGCGCGGCCTGCCCCTGCGTAGCAAGCAGAGGTCCGGCAGGCCTAGGAGAGGTGTCCACTGTGGGGCACAACATTGGCGACGAGCGGAGGGGGCCCAACCCTCGCCCGTACACCGGCAGCCTGTCCGGAGCAGCCTGCTCCCTTCCGCGGTGCCGACCGCGTTCCGGCCAGCAGTGCCGGCGGCCTACTCTGTGGCCTTACAGCTGCCCCTGTGTCCTTGCCTGGACCCTGGACCCGTCCCCGCTGCCACCCGGGGGACGCGGCGAGAGGAATCAGCGGGACCGGCCCGAACGCGCGACCTCATTCCGTTCCTCACGCATCTCGCGTGTGTCGCGGGCCGGCCCGTCGCCTGCCAATGCTCACGCATTGCGCGAGGTCCCAGCTCTTCGAGGCCACCGGAGACCCACTGCATCCGCGACGGAGCTGAGGTGAGCCGCGCAACTGCCTCACTGCATCACAGAACAGGCGCAACACAGGGAACTGAGCTGGGAGGGACACACAGCCTACCTCACCCGGACACACTACCGCCATGGGGGACCAGGACGCACCAGCCGCCATCATTAACATTCCGTTTCGACACGCTGCTTCAGGGGTGCTACCACCGTTTAGTGAAGTGGAAGACCAAGCCACGGCCTCACCGAGGTGGAAGGTATGGCTCGAGAGACTAGAAAACTACTTCGTAGTCACGAGAGAGACGGACAAGGCAGTTAAAAGATCGCTCTTACTACACTACGCCGGGGAGGAAATATTCAAACTGTTCAAACACCTGCCTAACACGGGGGCGGCGGATAATTACGACCTCAACGGCCACTTTGACCCCCAACTGAATGTAGACTTTGAAGTGTTCAAACTGGGACAGGCACGCCAAAGGGAAGGTGAGACGATGGACCAATTCCACGCTCGCGTCAGGGAGTTGGCCAGCTCCACCGACGAAGACCAACCGAAAGCCATAAGGAGGCAGATCATTCAGGGATGTCGAGACAAGACACTGAGAGGGTCGATCCTATGCAAACCAGGGATTTCCTTGGAAGACATCCTCATACTGGCCAGGTCTCACGAACTTTCAAACGTCAGGGCCACCCGCCATGGAACAGGCGCTACACAAACCCCAGATCAAGACGGAAACCATCAAGGTTGAGAGGGCCGACGCAGTGCGGCCTCAGCCGCGGGGAGCACCACAGAGAGAATTCCGACGGGACCCAGATCATCGGAGAGACTCGCCCCGAGCCCGGTGTGGGTATTGTGGGCACGAGCCTCACACGGCCAAGGACTGCCCAGCTCAGGGGAAAACGTGTGCAAACTGCGGGATCCCAAACCATTTCGCGTCAGTATGCCGCAGAAGGAACACATCTAAGACCTTCAAGAAGCCACGGACACCCACCAAAGCCGTTCGTCAACTGTCGTTGGCCGATCCACCGCCAGCAAAAGCCGAGAGACACCTACCTACGGTGTATGATGACTCAGAGTCGGAAGATGAAGAAGCCTACATTGTATCGTTTGCACGAGAACTCAAGCGACGACGGCGGCCACAACCAACGTGCGTCGTGCAAATGGCAGGAAATGAAGTCGAGGCCATCATTGACACTGGCGCCACTGTCAACGTAATGGGCCTGCAGCAGTTCAACAAACTACGCCCGCGGCCCCTAGTGGTGCCTTCCAAGACAAGGATATTTGCCTACGGAGCGGACACACCATTGCCTCTCAAAGGAAAGATCACCATACCAATTCAGGCCGACGAATCCGAAGTGATGGCGACTGTTCACATTATTAACCGAGAGGCCGACACTCTGTTAAGTAGCCACACCGCTGAAGACTTGAAACTCATAGCCTTCGCCAACCGTATCAGATCGCATCAAGTGGAGGAGCTGTTGGGACAATTCCCTGAACTATTCCGAGGCCTAGGCTGCATAAAATGCGAACCAATTAAACTGCATATTGACAAATCCGTTGCTCCCACCGCCCTGCGCCACGGCCGAATACCATTCCACCTACGCCCCCTGGTGGAAAAAGAACTGGAGAAACTAGAGAGCTTGGGAGTCATAGAGAAGGTCACGGGACCCACCCCGTGGGTGTCACCGATGGTTATTGTAGAAAAGCCTAAACAACCAGGCGAGATCCGCCTATGTATCGATATGCGACTCCCAAATGCAGCGATCCGGAGGGAGCGACATCTGACCCCCACTATGGATGACATTGTGGCTGACGTAAATGGATCGAGGTGGTTCTCGAAAATAGACTTAAACGCTGGATACCATCAGTTACCATTAGCGGAGGAAAGTCGTTTTATCACCACCTTCAGCACCCATCTAGGCCTCCGACGCTATAAGCGTTTAAACTTTGGAATCTCATCGGCAGCGGAGGTGTTCCAAAACACCATCAGGGAACTCCTGTCTGGGTTGCCGGGAGTAATAAACGTCAGTGACGACATTCTGATACACTCTGCCTCCGCGTCAGAACACCACAAACAGCTGCGGGATGTCCTAAAGAGACTGAGTACCTATGGAGCGACGCTCCACAAAGAAAAGTGTCAGTTCTTTCAGCCCTCCATAGAGTTCTTCGGTTACGTCTTTAACCAGAACGGCATCCAGATAGATCCGAGGAAGTCCAAGGCCATCAAGGACGCTTTAGCACCAAAGTCCCCGACCGAGGTAAGGAGTTTCCTCGGCATGGCCACCTACTGTGGCCGGTTCATACCGGGCCTGGCCACTCGGAGCGAGCCGCTACGAGCCCTGACAAAGACGGATGCCATATGGCAGTGGGGCCCGAAAGAAGATGAAGCTTTCCAGGGAATCAAGGATGCCCTCTTGGAGAAGGCCACCCTTTCATACTTCGACCCCACGAAACGCACAGAGGTGATCGTCGATGCCAGCCCGGGGGGCCTCGGTGCTGTCTTAACCCAAGAACATGAACCCGGCCAGTGGACAGCATTAGCATTTGCTAGCAAGGCCCTAACCCCGACTGAAACCAGGTATGCCCAGATCGAGAGGGAGGCTCTCGCCATTAAATGGGCTTGTGGCCATTTTCACTTGTATTTACAAGGACACTCCTTTGTCATGGTCACGGACCACCAACCGCTGGTGCCCCTCTTCAAGGGAACTGCACCACACCCACCACCCCGTATTGAACGATGGGTAATCCAGTTACAGTCATACGAGATGGACGTAATATATCGCCCCGGAGCCAAGAATCCCGCAGACTACCTGTCACGGCATCCATCCCAACTGGAGCCAGAAACAGTGGATGACGACTGTGAGGAATACGCACAGTGGGTGGCACTCGCCTCATGCCCGCAAAGCATGACGATAGAGGACGTCAAGGAAGCGGCGGCCACCGACAATGTCTACCTGAGGTCTCGTCAGGCCGTTCAAGAAGGTTCGTGGGCTGACTACCTACGCCCGTCTAATTCCTGGCCTGCGGAGGACAAGGAGGCACTCACGAAAATCTGGCGAGTCCGGCATGAACTAAGTGCCACGGAAGATGGGGTGCTGCTAAGGGGCTCGCGGCTGGTAATTCCTCAGAGCCTGAGACACCGGGCCATACAGCTCGCCCACGGAGGCCACCAAGGCACGACCAAGATGAAGGCGCGTATGAGGGAGAAAGTATGGTTCCCGGAGCTGGAAAACATGGTGGAGGAATATGTGAGGAATTGCATGGCCTGCCAATTGACCAGTGACCCCGAAAGACCCGAACCGGTGATCACGGAAGAAGCTTGCACGTCTCCATGGACCAAGATCAGCATAGACTTTGGGAGTTTCCCAGGTGAAGGACACACGCTGGTAGCCATCGACTCTTACTCGAAGTATCCCCTAGTAGAAAAGGTGGCTTCCACGGCATTCTCCCACGTAGGACCGGCGCTAGAAAGGATATTCTCCATGTTCGGCTATCCCTCTGAAATACGGAGTGACAATGGACCACCCTTCCAAGGGACCGAATTTGCCACTTTCCTCAGGACAAGGGGAATCCACCACCGTCGCATCACACCTCAGTGGCCCCAGGCAAATGGGGACGTTGAGAGATTCATGAGGACCCTCAATAAGGTATTCCGGATAGCACTGGTGGAACAGGCCGACCCCGAACAGCGACTGCATGAATTCTTACGGGAGTATAGAGGCACTCCCCACTGCACCACGCGAAGAAGCCCATGAACCCTCATGTTCCAAGGGCCAAGAAGGGATCTCCTCCCCACTGCCCCGGGCTGGACGCCGCCCCCAGTGGAAGTGGAAGAGACCCAAGAACGGAGGCGGCAGGGAAACCAGAGGGCCAGCCGAGGCCGAAGAGCAGCTTCAAGGAATCTGAGCCGGGGGACCCGAGTGATTGTGCGGAACAGACGCCCTGGGGGAAAATTTCAAACTCGGTATGAGCCGGGTACTTGGACAGTGACGTCTACCAATGGCACCATGGTCACTGCCCAAAAGGTAGAAGAGGAGATATCACGAAACACCTCGTGGTTCAAAGCCCTACCACCAGAATCCGGACAACGCGTAGGGGCTGGGGAAACGAACACGAGCTATCTGTGCCAGCGACTCCCCAGGAAGAAGTTCATGTACCCCAAGAGGGCCAGACAGACGGATCTGAGTCTGCGTCGGGGTCCCAAACCCCACTGACCTCCATCAGAGACGTGTGCCCCGACGCCGCCGGAGGCAAGGCCAATGCCCGGAGATACAACTTGCGGCCCAATCCTCCACCGAGTCAGAGGCTGAAGGACTATGCCTGTACGCTGAGATCCTGAAGCTGTCAGTAAGGAACACGCAAGTACCTGGGCATTTGACATAGACTGTTTTCTAGTACAGAATTGAGTTTTTCATTTGTGGCTAAAAGTTTATATAGTTGGATAGGGATGTAATACTGGCAACGGTCTAGTTGCCCTACGCACGCACGCACACCTACATCCGCAGGCCAGGCGTGGCCTGCGGGGTCAATAAATGAAGGACGCGCGCTCGGGCACGTCACTTCCTACATGCACACCAGTGTCTGCCTCATCATTGTCCTGCAGCGCGGCCTGCCCCTGCGTAGCAAGCAGAGGTCCGGCAGGCCTAGGAGAGGTGTCCACTGTGGGGCACAACACGCACGTCCGTTGGCCAATGCGGCCCCACCCGTTTCTTCGAACGGTCAGCACTGGCGCAGAACGTTCGAAGCAACAAATGGGTTAAATGCCTTTATTTTTCTAAACTGTTGTGGAATCAGTTTGTGGTGTTTTCACTGTGTTCCTGTGAGTGTTGGCACAAATACTTTACACATTGCCTTCAATAAGACTGACTGCTCCTGCCAAGCTATCAAAGGGGTGAGCAGGGGCTATCTGAAGAGTGTTTCCTCCTTACCCTGACTAGAAGCAAGGGTCCCTATTTGGACAGTAATACCTACCTCTGCCAACTAGAGACCCCCACTTCTAACACCCTATCTTTTGAATGATCAACCTACCCCGAATGCCACACACTGGTACATCCTATGTTGTATTTGAAGGCGTTTTGTTATTTCGTAGATACCTCTGCAGAGCTGTGCCATTAAACTGGAAGTATGAATGGGTATGTTCTAAAGACTATTATTGCTGATCCTTGGATCTTCAAGTGTTCATGGTCACAAAATCTAAGAAACACTAAGAAATGCCATTTGCGTCCCCTAGGCAGTTGTGCGTCGTTACGAGCTATTTGTGAAAGAAAACCCTACTTTAACCCCTTCGATGCTGATGACGAGCTGAGCTCGTCATCAGCCACGGGGGGCGTGTGTGGATGACGAGCTGAGCTCGTCATCTAACGCGGCTTTTGAAAAAAAGCTGCGTAGGGGAAAAATAACCGCAGCAGCGATGCGGTTAAAAAAAAAAACACAAAGTGGATTTAATTTCCTACCTTGCCAGCTGTATCTTAAAGAGCAACTTTGACTTACCAAGCACAGCTTGTCTGTTTTAATTTTTTCTTGAAATAATGCAATAAACCTAGAAAGCATGCTCTTCTTTTTTGTCATCCCCGCAAAAATTCAGCAGAAAAGTAGTTTTGCGAGACACTTTCCAGTACTGAGATTCTGAGATTGACAGGAAAGAAGTCAGAAGCGTAACTCCAAGAAAAAAATCTTGGACCAGTCCCACTGGGACCGTCCCAAGGACAGCGAAGGACTCCAGTCTCTGCAGAAAATCAGTTCGGTTACTCATCAAAATTACAAAGCACTTGCCCGCAGGCAGGCTTTTCCCAATCCTCTTTAGCTTTCGATAAGGGATTTGGCCCTGTGCCCTTAGTGACTGTGCCTGCTGCCAATCTCATTGTCTTCACCTGTAGTTTCACCTCAATCTTTCTAAAAATGTTTCTCGTCCCATGTGTTTAGCGGTTTCCTGCGACAGCGGTTTACATCAGCGCAATCTAGGTCAACAGCCCGACATTTACAGCATTTTCTTGGTCAGTGATGAAAGAGCTCAGCATTGGCTTTCATCGAAAAGCTCGAGTCTTTCTATTGCTTACACGGATCTGAGGATGCTGCCTTCAGCCTCCGCGGGGACCACGAGCAGCGTCATGGAATCCTGCCAGAAAGGATGCTGTGGCTGCTGTATGAACTGAAAGGCACAAGCAGAGCCTCTGAGGTTTCAGAGTCTTTCTTAGAAATGTATACCAAGAATAAGGTGGAACATTACAAAGAGAAAAGCAGATGATTATTTTATTGAGATATTGAAACACTTTGTCCTCGGGCGAAATTAAAAGACTGAATTTTTCATTGTGAATATACTTGTCCCTCTTTCTCCTTGAACAGTTATTGAGCGATTATTTCAGCTGAAAACAAGAGTTTTTACTTCAACTTTTTTGAATACCAACTGTAAGGAAATCCATCTTTTCACCGCGTGTACTCACTAGTTCATTTTATACCTATGGATTGGATTTATGGCCTTTACGACCTTCAGCCAGTTTGGACCTGCCTAACAGGCCCTATTTACATGTGCGTTTCCCTAAAACATGAGGTCTGTTTCACTTATTTAAAATGCATATTGGATATTTTCGTACGTCAGCACAAATGGTGCAAGCTGTAGAAATGTTAAATCCCAAATGTGAGCCTACAGTGAGAGCTTTCACCACTGGCATCGTCAGCAAAATATATAATATGACTTAAGAATCAGTCATGTCACACGAAAGGCAAGCCTGAGTGCTGAAATTAAGAGGGACTGTTATTTTTTTTGCTGCAATGAGGTGCTGAATTTAATACCATATAATAACTATCGTTGTGCTACATGTTAGGCTCAGCTGCTTAGTGCTTGAATGTAACCCCTTGACTGCCAGAATATCAGTGCACTCCTGTGCCAATCAGCAGAGACCTTGTACAAACATTTGAGCAGAACCTTTCTTTGACATTTACTGCACCCGACTATGACATTTATAAATTACATAAGGGTGAAATGAGTATAATTTTCATGTCTGGAGTTAGCCAAGGCTTTTTGATCTTTTACTAAAATTATATCTATGATATAATAAAATAAAGGGGCTTTTAGCCTGCTCTCTTCATCCATTGGTCTGTTCTTGGGTCATTAACATTTTGCTTCAACCCACCGCAGCATACAGCATGGAGCAATGGGTCAGCCCACTTCCACCACTGGGTAACTTCACTTCCAGTGACTGCTTTTAGCCCTTTCACTAGGAGGACATCCACATGAGATAGTTCTCTTCAGTGCCAGTGTTTTCGTTTTTACATTATTCCTACTTTCGTTTTTCCTTTGTTTATAGAGCCTGATGTGATAGCAGAATGCTTTCTACCGGATGAGACACAGGGCACATTGTAGTTTTATCATTTCCTTTCTCCTGGCAATGTTGTTGTAGATTCCTTTGAAGTGGTCTGCTGCTTTTTCACATCATACCAGCAGCTCACATGAACTTTGAATATAAGCTCATGAGGGTACCCTATCTTTGCAACCATGTCTTTCTTTCTTTCTTTTTTCTTTTTCTTTCTTTTCATAATTTTTTTGTCTTTCCTTTTTTCTTCCTTCCTTATTTTGTTCATTTCATTCTTTCTTTCAATCTTCCTTTCTTTTTTGCTAATCTTTCTTTTGCTTCTCTTTCTTTTTTCTTCCTTTGTTCCTTCTTTGCTTCCTTCCTCTTATTTTCTCTTTCCTTTTTGCCTTTCATACATTTTTTCCTTTCCCTTTCTTTATTGCCTTCTTTCTTTCTCCTTTTATTCATTTGTTTTTGTATCTTTCTTTTTTCTTTCTTCCTTTCCTTCCTTTTTTTATTCGTTCCTTCCTCTTTCTTTCTTGCCTTCCTCTTTGTTCGTTTGTTTCTTGCTTTCCTCTTTCTTCTTTCACTTTCTTTCTTGCATTCTTGTTTCTTTTTCTTTCTTTCTTGTCTTCCTCTTTGTGTCTTGTCTTCCTATTTACTTCTTTCTTTCTCTTTCTTTCTTTCTTCATTTCTTTCTTTCTTTTTTTGTTCTTTGTTCTTTCTTTCTTTCTTTCTTTCTTTCTTTCTTTCTTTCTTTCTTTCTTTCTTTCTTTCTTTCTTTCTTTCTTTCTTTCTTTCCCAGACCTATTGGTTCTTTTAAGTCTGTGTTAGCCCAGATCTTTTTATTTTACAAAATGTATGTGTATAACATTAAGTTACCTATAGGGGTTTTCAGCCAGACTTCGTTCAGTGGCTCGTGGTTCTGTCATTCACATTTTTACACCAACTCCAGCTTGCATTAAGAGGCAATGTGCCAGCCCACAGCAGCCATAGGCTGACTTCACTATGAGTTACAGTTTGTTGACCCTTCACAAGGAGCACATCAACATGCAAAATATTCCCCCTAAGTGTTAGAGAGTAGCACTATGGCAATGTGTGTTTTTTTAAAGTACAGTAGAATGGTAATTCTTATCTTATATGCCCAATTAAGGAACATTCATTCTTGTCTTTTAAGCCCAATTGAGGAACATGAAAATTATTACTTGACATGGATTTATATTTCTGTGCTGCTAGGGTGACTTGTATATGGATATCATGTTTGTGTTCAGTCAGATTTAATTCCCTTCCTGTGCCTGAAGCTTCTAGTTTTCTAGTGCCTTTTTGAGACTAAACATTTTTCCTTAAGCCAATGTTTTTTTTAGACTGGTGATGGCCCATCAGATTTCAGAGCTGCTAAGGTGACTTGTATAAGGTTATCATAGTTGTGTTCAGTCAACTTTAATCCTCTTCCTTGCTTCAGAAGTTTGTTTTCTTTCACACCTACATCCATCTGGAGACCAGTGTTTCAATTCCACTGAACAAAACCAAGATCTTCTTGTCCGCCCATCTCCTTCTACTTAACAGATATCTCTTCAAAGACATTGTGGTATCAGAACTAGACTGATACAGTCCAGGTTGTCTTGGTAATGGGAACCTAGGACATAAAGGCTCTGGAATACGAGAAACTGGCAGTTAGAGAAGACTTGATGTGCACCTGACCCAAAGCAGACATAGCTGCCTGATCTCCTACAATCAATACTAATGACTTACCTGAGTCTCCTGTCATTGTTGGAGGGAACACTGCAGCCATGTAACAAAAAAGGTCTTGTGAATGCCCTGCCCTTCGTGTTTCATAGGTTCTAACCAAGGGAAGTACATGACATCTTAATTTGAAGGGCAGGGTTTCACAGATAGGAAGATGCTGGATCCTCTGGATGGAGGAACAGATATGTGTGAGTCTGCTTTGATCTAAGAAGGACCAAGGAAGGTTTGCGTTGTGACAAATTAGAAGAGGCAGAGGAAAAACTCAGACAAATTCCAAAAGTTCAGAAATGCATTGTGGACTTACCTTATCAGATCACCACTGACACACAGTTACTTGGGCATAATGATGAGAAAGTAAGGAGAGGGGTGTGCAGGAATTATGGCATGTTTAACCTAGGGAAATTCATCAATCACTGTTTGGTTAATCTGATAAAAATGTCGAACACCACTCTGGCTAGAACAAACGAAGAGACACGAAGTTTATCTGGTGGAATAATTACCTCTTCTTGCTGAGGGACTTGAGGATTGGAGGCTCCATCTCTGGGTGTGAAAGTCCTATCTTAGGGCCAGGAAGGCTGGGTTATTGATACCCCAAGGAATAAAAGGGTACAGGATCTGACCAACAAAAAGACTACCTACTTTTGATCTGTCCTGACCAGGAAAATTTAGAAGGTCATTGGACTGAAACAGAAGCGCCTGCCTGGAATTAAGAAAAACAACAAGACCAAGTATTATCAGGGCTTATTGCTGTGGCCCTGTTTGGAAGTTGAGAAAAACCTGTTCCCACTTGAAAATGTCTATTGACTAGGAGACCTTCCGTGGAAATTCAAAGACTTTTGCAGTTCAAGGGAATGTTTTGCAGAACCAATTGAGAAGATCTGGAAATTTTTCTTAAACAAGGATATTTGCTGCAAGTGAGTGAAACTTTGTTTTGATGACAGCAATTCGACTAGATTTGCCTCACTGCTGCCCACTGGTGTTAATTTTTTAGAATGACATCTAGTTCACTGACACGTTTAAATAATGACTTCAAAGACAGTCATTATTTTAAAAACACATTCCAAATCATTTTAAAATAATTTCTGATGCTTTGTTCATTTTCTCTCAAGTCAACCTTCAAATTGTGTTCTTCATAGTCAAACTGGTTTGAAAACATTGCTTTCTTTCTATTTTAGCTGCAAGGTTGTTTTTGATTTGATGTTCATCTATCACATATAGTTTTCTTTGAGGAAGTTCTTGCTGCTTCTGTCAAGCTACCTGGAGGTAGTAAAAGCATTTCTTATAGGAATGAGATTAGTTAATATGAACTAGATTGTTGGGACTTTGTTGGACCACAAAGAGAGCTCATATCAAGACCAAGCCTACTCACATAGTTTAACAATCTGGTTTCCTACATTGTAGATCAGTGGTGCGGATGAATACGTGCCTAGGAGCAATGATATAACCTAGCAGTTGAAGTCCCCTAATAGATTTTGAGGATTGTTTGGTCAACTTTGACAGTTTACATGCAACAAGATTAGGCTTTTGCTTTTTGGTTGCCCGATTGCCAGAGCTTGCTCTGGTGTGTACGCATGGGAATGACACAGGGGGCAAAGTGAGCTACATAATCTGGCTGACAGTTGTGTTGACCATAGCCTTATATAATCTAGGGTCATCACAAAATCGGAAAACATTAAACTACCAGACACTTACACGCTTGAAAGCCAGGCTTCGTGAGCAGGGTGCAGCACCACCACAGAAGACCAGAAAAGAGAGGCTATCTTCCTTAATCCTGCTATCAAATCTTATGCAATAGACTTATCCTGATACACTGACAATCTCTTTTTAAAGGCTGGAAAAAGGGAGTTATGAATTTTCAGGCAAGAAGTTCACTGAAAAGTATCCCTACAAAAACCTCTAGCTGTCCATGATATGAACAACATTCCCTTTTGCAGAACAGTGATGCCAACCAAAGATAGTAGTCTTGGAACTTTCTCTTGCTAAGTTCTATCTTGGAGAGAAAAACCTCTTTCTGGATCAGTGGGTCCTCCCCATATTCATGAAAACCATTGTATGCCTTCCAGGATAAATGGCAAAGCTGCAATTTGTCATCACACCTAGTCTCCATGTTTTGCTAGAGGAAAATATCTTCCCTCACCTAATAAACATCTTCGGTTAGAATGCTATTGGTGACAGAGAAGCATGTTTATCGTATTCCTTACAAAAAGGTACTTTGCTGCCACTTTCATGAGTTATCATGAATCACTGAGGGCCTTATTCACAAAGGTAAATGTACACTTTTGTGTAAGTTTTTGTTTTGTTTGGTATTCACAAACTATGAGTTTATTGTAAGTTTACAATTGCTGAGACTCCACAGTCAGGGAGGACGACTCTGCTCATAAATAGATAGAACAGATCTCAGGGACGCTTTGCCTTAAGATGAGAAGGGACCACTTCTCGGCATCCATCTGGCAATTATTGTGTATCCAAGGTACCGTCTTCAGTCCACCACTGGCCGATCAAAGGCACAGTGGTGGTGCAGCAAGATTAAGATCACCTACGTCTTAATGGTTTAGGAGATGTAGCTTACCCATGAGATGAAGGGGCACAAGTTCCTGGGTGCCTTCCTGAAAAGGTTCACCCCTGGTACACCAGTCTTTCTCTTAAGTAAATTGCAATGGTAAACTCTTGAGGTCCTACGCACCTCCAGGTGAACTCTAGTGTGGGTTCTCAGACTACTGCTGTAGGCTCTCTTCTCATACATTCACATGATCTAGATATCTGGATATCACTCTGTACATTGTGTGGACACTCCTTTTGGCAAAGATATTCATAGGTGGCACTCTTCCTCTGTACTATACAGACTTCTACCCGGGTTAAGATGCCTGCTGTTGGGTATTCATTCAGCTTAGGCAGCCTCTCTGTGACAAAGGTGAGATCTACTGGAGTAAGTTTCTGGGAAAAGCTTTCCTCTTGTTAGGAGTATTCAGCTACTGACACCATTCTGCAGAGTTCCCCTGCCTCACTCCTCATCTTTTTTATGGGTAACTCGTGCCACCTTTCTCAAGATCGGTATGTGAAGACGTTCTCTAAAAGCTGATCAAGGCTTTATCTAACCACCAAATGCCTCAGCTTTGCTATAGGTAGTTAATTGAATTGGATGAATTGCACTTAAAGAAAAGGGAATTTAGCTTCACTCCAGTGGGAAGTAATATTTTTCCACAATGGGGTGGCTAGAGCCAATGGGCACACATACTCAAGTTTTGAATCATTTCTATCCTAGTTATCTTTCTAGGTTTTTACATATGACAAGTCACTAACTTCTCTCTCATCTGTATCTGAAGACCCCCTGTATGTATCAAGGTAATCACTAGGCAGCAGCAGTCCATTCATAAAGGCATTTTGGAAGTACCTGACAGTGTAGCCATGGAAAGTGGTCATGGTCTCACTTTCTTCTTCCAATCCGCTGAGAGAAACAACCCTCTTCATCCCTTCCGTTCATATCTGGGTCCTCTTCTTTAAGCCGTCATATTGAGCTTTCACTTTGGTAGCAACTGTATTTGCAGGATTCCTTTTTTAGCAGCGATGTCAATGCAATGCCCAGCCATGCCCCACAGGGTCCAGCGTGATTCCATGGCACTGGTGTTTAAATTCCTAAAGTACTGCTTAGCAGTGAAACCAAAGTACAGTCTGCTCCCTCTTCTTGCACAAGTGATATGGCACCATCAAATCCCTAATAACATACTTCCCTATGTAACCACACTCTATACTCATTATCTACATGATGAATAACCATGCAAAAGCCCTCCATTACAAAACAAGCCAACAACTCTTTAAGGGTATGTGCTATGGGTTTTATTATGCATAGAATGCCAGTCACCTAATTGTCCTTGCCCTTCATTCAGGTAAACATAATCGTCTCTGTCTTAGGCCTGTTATCCCATAATGTCTCTCTATTGTATCCTTTAAGCATGGATCATATTCATGTATGTAATTTGGTTTGGAAGATCCCACGTGATAATCTTGCCTTTTTCTTTAAAGGTCTGTTTTTCTCTTCTATGGCCAATTCTCGGCTTCTCCACCAGTAGCCTCTACCACCCAGGTGGTAGGGATGCACTTGACCTCATCCAGTTGGGGTTGTATTATGTCACAATGCGATCTTTTAGATTGCGGTACATCACAACGCAAGTCGGTACCACGACTTGCGCTGTAGGGTGCTGGACTTAGGAATAGTACGATTTACTATTTCAACTCCAGCCTATGTACAGTCTACTCAAAAGTCTCAGGAAGACTCTGAAGTTCTTACCTATGAAAGCCCGACAAACCTTGGTGCATGCACTAGTTACATCAAAGATGGACTACGGCAATCTTCTCTATTTAGGGACCTTGGAGAAGAATCTTAACCGCCTACAGGTCCTGCAGAATGCCGCCGCCCGATTGGTGCTCAAACTACCCAGAAGAGCCGTTTCTGCTGCTGCCCTCCGGTCGCTGCATTGGCTCCCGGTTAGAAGTAGGGTAGAATTCAAAGCACTATGCACGTGCCATCGGACCATCAACGGGCGGTCTCCTCTCCCTTTGCAGGGACTACTGACGTCTTATGAGCCGTCCCGTACTTTGAGATCCTCCGGCTCAGGACTCCTGGTTGTTCCAAAGGTGTCTAGAGCGCGGATGGGTGGAAGGTCCTTTAGGTACCTTGCAGCCTCTAGATGGAACAAATTACCGATGGCACTGCGGTTAGAACCATCTGAACTAATCTTTAGAGCCAAGCTTAAAACTACTCTATTCGCTCAGTAAGGTAGGCCGCTTCTGTAGATCTCAGTAAATTTCTCTCCTTAGCGCGGGGACACGCCGTTGTGCGTCACCAAGCGCTTTACAAAACTCCCTAAATAGAAATAGAAATAGAAGTCGTGGTAACGACTTGCGTTGTAAAAGACGCGTGGTAATGGCAGCACAGCGTTTTTACCGCGTTGTTATTGATGTTCCCTGGCAGTGAGGGGCTCCTTCCTGAGGCTTATCATGAGGGGTTGCATCTTCAAGACGATCTCCTTGACTTTACTGGCCTGTTTCGCCTTTTACCATTCTGTGAGGCTTATTTTCATGTCTTGTACCTATAATTTATAAAAAAAAAGGGTAGATACTTCTTTACTTGAGCAGTGAAGATAAGGAAGGAGTATGATTTAAAGAGAAGTGCCTGTGCATTCCATAATTACATTTTCTTCCCGTCACCATTGTCAATTGATTTTAATTACTGCGTCTAGATAAAATGCTAATGTTTATCTTCTCATTAGTTAACTTACAAATTAGATAATCCTATTCAGTTTTCACATTTGGGAGTTTATAGTCAATTAAGCTTTTTGCAAAATGAGCTAATTATGAATTAGCTTTATTCATTTAGTTCCTGGTTAAAATGTCGCATTTTATTCTCTCATGGATGAATTTACCAATTACATAATCCTATTATTTTGGGATTTTAGAGTTTTATAACCAAATCTGCGATGCTTTAGAATTAAATATTTGCTGCTACCAATAAATATATACTAAATATTAGAAACATTAAATTAGGGGAGGTCTACATAACAGATGGGAAGCCACACAGCTACTTGGCTTGAGGAAAGCCAATCGCCAGAAAGCCTTTGTTGGTAAAATCACATAATAACATGCTTTTACACACCGGGTGCAAGGTCCTATACGGTCTAGCTTCATAGCACACCTACTCATGTGGCCAGGCAGGTATTAACATATACAGAAAGAGTACATGTGCAGTGCAGTGGTCATTAATAGCTTCCACCCTACTGTGACAGCCTAGTGTCAATCATTGTCATGTTTACAGGGTAAACACTGGAATAGCAAACCTTTAGTGTTTGAGGACTGTTCAGCATATTACAACTTCTAGCAGAGGTCAAAAAGTTTAGAGGTCAAAAAACACGAAGGTCTTGAAACATTATAGGCTGATGTGGTCTGCGCTGTGACACGTGAGCACGTGAGGAGAGCATCTGGTTCCACCTTGCTAATTTAGGGCCATATGTATGAAGGCACCCATTTGCGAATCTCAAGTAGCGATTTTTAAGAAATCGCTATTTGAGATTCGCAAATTGGTATGTATGTAGAAAATCACATTTTTTTGGCGATTTCTTAAAATTCCTTAATTGCGATTAGCAATTCGCGAATCGCAATTAAGGAATACTTTCCAATTCATTTCCATGGGCCAGGAGGCCCATAGGAATGAATGGGAAGTTATTCTCAATTTGCGATTCACAATTTGAGAATCGCAAATTGAGAATAATTTCAAGGGTGCAGGGGTGTCCAAATGACACCCTGTTGCACCCCTGAAATTTGCATGGGTGCACATGTGGTGCACATACATGCGCGAAGGGCATGTATGTGCGTCACATTGCACTTTGAAAAATGCAAAAATGGGCATTTTTCAAGGAATTCGCAAATTACCACCAACTTGAAGTTGGTGGTAATTTGCGATTCCTTGGGGAAAATTTGCATTTTTTTTGCATCATACATTGCATTTAAGGAATCTCAAAATTTGCGATTCCTTAAATGCAATAGCAAAATAAGGAATCGCAAATTTTGCGATTCCTTATTTTGCACCACATTTTCCTTTATACATACCATTTTGCAAATTCGCATTAGCAAACGCCAAAATTCTGTGAATTTCGGCGTTTGCGAATGCGAATTTGATTCATACATATGGCCCAATATCCCTAATAATATCAGTAAGTTAACTACATTCTTCAGTGTATGAGCTAGCTGATTTCCAAATCATGACATACCCAATAATTCTAATCAAAGAAAAAATTATCTTTCCATGTACCAACGATGTTATGGTAAAATTAACCTGATAACCTGCATAATTAAAATATGTTTTTTCTACAGGGAAATAGGTTGTACAAAGTCTTCACTTTATCCAGCTTCCAGCTTCCAGAACATCATACCATATAGTCCATGGTACAGGTCAAATGTATTTTTAGACTTGAATATCAGTGCTATAAATTCAGACAAAAGTTTCCAAAAATTTTTGGCTATCAAATGTCCAAAATACATATGTTCTGAAGAGCTGTAATTGACAGGATTAGTAAGCCTGCCAGAAGCTTTTAGGCAGTCATTGACCTTTATACCGCAGCGCGTGGATTTAATGAACCACCGACTGGGAGAAACAGCACCGAGAGACATGCCACACGAATTAAAAACACAGCATGCAGGCACACTGATGAAATGGACCTCAGATTTTCTGAGATTCTCATCCAGATGTTTAATTTGAAAGTAATCACGAAATAGGACGAGTCAGCCCTCCTCTACAAGCAAAAGGAAGAGCCCCTTTCAGACACAGCAGTAGATCCGGCATCATTTATCTTAGGGATGTAGTTACAGTGACGTTTCATCCGTCACTTTTGTGGCAGGTCATATGATCTAGAGTTCCTTGAGATGGACGTCTACAACACCACCCTTGTGGACTATCGAGGGCGTCATCATCAGAGCACGACTGGGAACCCAAAGCAGCCCTGGTAATTTTGGAGGACCAGCCTCCAAGAGGGAGGGAGGGGAGAGTGTGTGTGTGCATGTTTAACCCCTTCGCTGCTGGCCCGTTTCCGCCGCTGTGCGGTAAACAAAAGAACAGGGGCGGGCCATGACGAACCCCAGCCGTCATCAGCACACGTGCACCGTAGTGCATGACGGCTGGGGTTCGTCATCAGCATACAAGGGGTTAAAGCATTGCTGCTTTTGTTACAGGGGGGCCATATTCCTGCACTGCTAAACCGGCCACCAGCAACAAAAATCTGTCCCCACTGCTGCAAAACCAGCCATCAACCTTCCAGCCTCCTGGGAAAACGCCCAATACCCGCCACGTTCAGTCCGATCCTGGTCATCATCGCAAATGTTCAGCACCTAATCATTTGCAAGAGGATGAGGTTCGATAGGCTATCCTTTGACAGGTTATATTTTTCTATCTAAATCCTCCTTCCCCTTCGAGTAAAAAATAAATCCACTCAAGGTTACAGTGGGCTGAATAGTCACCTGTTTACCACTGTCTTCATTCCTACTGACAAGCATGTGATTGTGCCTCAAAACCTGAAGCTGTCTACCTGGTTGTAAGGTCAGCCAGTCAATATCTTTGTTGGCTGTAAGGTCAAAGGTGGGTGCAGCCAGGCCATCCCCAAATGTTTTGCCTTATTCTCTACATTCTGCCCCTGTTTGTTGAGGCCCTGCTCCAAGGTACAACTCAAATTGAGGGTATTCTCAGGGCGTCCTTTGTGTTACGAAGACGCTCATTCGGTCTTTGAGAAGGGATTCATTGCCCAAGACAGGTTTGGTTGGATCCACTGGTACTGATTATGAGTGGGCTGCTGTCAAGCACTAGACATATAAGCAGAAACTGGACTCTAGTTCGGGGAAGAACACTGGTGTACAATAGAACTATGCTAACCCTGCTGTGCTGCTTCAAGAATGTGGGGATGAGTGCTGTACATGTTCTCTAGAGAGAGAGCAAGATTGAAAGACCAACTGAAGCACTGATGAAATGCTGCTGCTTCTGATCGACTTGTCTGCATGCAAGCCTGAATTCAACCCAAAAAGTGATGCAGGCATAATACCAAGAAGACCTCTCTTCCTTGCACCAGGGAACAGGGCTGTCTGAAAAAACAGACGTTAGTGTGATCTCAGTGGTCACTGTGCCTGGTGGGCACAGATTAACCCATCTCAACTTTCTATTGTTTTTGTGCCACCAAAGGACCTCTATGGTCCCTTTGTGTGATCTTTTGCTTCTGGGCCCACAGCCTTTTGTGTACATAGGTCAGGTGTCTACCCCATTCATCGACAAGGCTGCTCTCCCCTGAATGTGAGGCCAATGTCCCTGAGTCACATTGGCTCCAATGTTATTTTAAACACTTTTTTGGACCTGGCCCTTCTACAGTGTTATCCCCAAACTTGTTGCCTTCCTCCTACCTTTTTTCTGACCTTCTTTTGGATGGCTTTAGGACTCTGGGCACTTTACCGCTGCTAACAAGTGCTAAAGTGCATGTGCTCTCCCCCTAAACATGGTATTAGTTTACCCCTGATTGGCCTATTTAGTTTATCTGTAAGTCTCTTGTAAAGTGGTAATCAGTGTACCCAGGGCTTTCACACTAAATGCTACTAATGGGCCTGCAGCACTGATTGTGCCCCCCGCAAAAGAAGCCCTTCAAACCTGTCTCAGGCCTGCCATTGGAGGACCTGTGTGCGCAGTTTACTGCCACTTAACTTGACATTTAAAACTATTTGACAAGCCTCAAACTCTGCTTTATTACATATGAGTCATCCCTGAGGTAGGCCCTAAGTAACCCTAAAGGCAGGGGACTGTGTAAGTAAAAGGTAGGGCATGCACCTTTATGTTTTACATGTTCTGATAGTGACATACAGCCTATTTAGTTTTCACTGTTGTGAGGCCTACTCCTCTCATATGCTAGCATTAGGAATTCCCATACATACATTTAAGTGGTAATTCCTGATCAGAAAGGAGTGGCGTTTTGCCATGTTAGGTATGTTTAGAAAAGGAGTGTTAAATCCTACTTACTGGTGAAGTTGGATTTCACATTACTATTTTAGAAATGCCACTTTAGGAAGTGGGCTTTTCTCTGTGCTTATAACTCTTTGTGCTTTGCAGCCTGTCTCCAATACATGTCTAGGCTGGGTGACAGCTACACTTTGTGCATACTCTCTAGACAGTAAGAACACAGGAAGGGCTGGGTGTGACAGGGGATACATCTGCATTCATCTGCATACTGATAGTCTTCCTGGGCTGGGGGAGGCAGAGGTGGTTCACACTAAAATCTGAATAGCCTATGTCCTGCCCTCACGCAAAGGGCACTTGTGAAGTAATCCTATTTACTTTCCAATGAACCCAAAGAGAAGTCAAAAGATACATTTAGCACTGTACATGTTGTCACTTTTGTTAAAGGCTACAGAATACAGCGCATAATTTGTAATAAAATAAGTGCCAAGACCCTCATAAGGAGGCCACTGCAGTTTACAACACCATTGCCCCTGCCAGTGGCACCAATTACAGAAACAACACAACTAATAACCATCACGCCATTTCCACATCTTTATAGCAGACATAGCCATCCGCTGTGCGGGAGCGCGCGGGAGCGTCCCGGGAGAAGCCCGGGACAAGGGCGGGACCGTCTGTGGCCGTCAGGGGCTGTAGGAGGCTGGGCTGGGCCCCCTCCCTAACATCTGGCTCAGGACCTTCACCTGCTCTACTGACTGCGACACAGTGAGTCGTTTCTATTCGGCTTCATCAACTGCTAGTGCTAAAGGTCTATTACACTTTCGGGACTTTTTGCTTACTGGACCATATTGTTTAGTCTTCTCAGGTTTGATTGTTGAATATAGCATGACTTTGTGTACTCCTAACCCCTTACCTCCTTCTGTAGGGGTCTCAATATTAGGACCTCCAGATAAATATTTTGCGAGGGCTTCTCGGGATATTGACAGAGAAATTGCCCTGGCTGAGAGACGTGCCAAGCGTCGCTTATCCATCGAACTTCTTAAAAATCTCCCCGAGAAGCGGCCGCCACCGGGTTCTTTGGTGCAAGCCCCTTCTCCAGCAGGTGCAACAGACCGTATGGAGATTGCTTCCCTTCCCTTGGATCACACAAGGGTTACAGCTCCAAGGGCCAGCCCTGCCAGGCTGGAGAGTACGGCAGATTTAGCCCCACTTATTGAAGACTACACCTTGGATTCACGGCCTGGCAATGCCCTTGCTCCCATGCTCCCTCCTAACATTCTTCCTAGTCACGGGGATCCATTACCTTCACCAGTATTGGTGCCACTGGCTGCAAAAAGAATAGCCCATAGTAAAAGGAAGAGAACCTCTAGCCCGTGCAGAGGTTGTCACCCCAAAGCCTGTAAGAAAATTAGGAGACTTGGTACCAGGGTGGGTGTGCCCCAAAAGGGAGTAGGGGTAAGCTGCCCTCAGGAGGTTATGGAGGGTGTGTCCCCTGACAATATAGTAGTAGAACCACCTGTTGACCTGACTATAGACCCTGCTGAGCCCCCACCCCATGAGATCCCTTTGATTGCCATAATAGAGAAAATGTTGAAATCCTTGTTGATCCCGGTTTTAGAGAGAGTTAAAGGGTTGGCCGAGCGGCTGGACAGGTTTGAGCAGGCAACCCTGGACAACTTTTACTCCATAAAATCCCTTATCAAGCTACATTCTAGAATTAGAGAGGACGAACAAGGGGGGGGATTCTGTTGCTCGGGTGACCCTCACTTCCCCACAGGATCTATCTACTGCAACTGGATCGGCCAAAGGGGTGACCAATGAGGGTGTACGGTACCCTGGGCTGCCAACTACGAGCGCTACAGATCATTCAAACAAGACAAAGACCAGTAGTGCCCCTGTTAAGAAGCCCATGCGTCCTGAGGCTCCCAGTAACAATGGCCCTGTCAATACCAGAAACTCTGGTACTAGTAAAGGAGCCGAGCAAGTAAATCATAGAAGAACCAGCTCTACTCCCTTAGCTGGTATCCAGCTTGATGTGCCCCCTTCTAAAGAGGCCTGTAGAAGACCTCCTATGGATTTACCACCAGACTGTCAGCCCTATGTTGCCATTCTTACGAATGTACCACCTTTGAAGGCTGACCAACAAGAATCCTATCAAATGCTAAAAAACAAGAACCATCACACCCTACAAATGTGAAAATTAAGATTATTCCAGGACCCCATAGCTATAAGAATGGTTTGTGTGGTAATTATTAGTCATTGCTAATGTATACTCAATTAATAAACAGCTGTTGTTGTGCTCATCTCTAATTAGGCAGAAAGTGCCACCATATGACAGACTTTTATATGAGCTGGTGTTGACAATTAAGTACCAGTGCCGAGCACCAGCAACCACCGGCTCCAATTAAGCACTGCTCATTCATCTACCCAAGTTGACTTCTTCTAGTCGCCTGAATACAGACCAGATCTTATGCCTGTGACATGTATAGCTTGACTTGATGTCTCACTATGTCTCTTTTGACATAAACTGATAAATATTTTCTGCCAATAGTTTCTTGTAAACTCTTGTTTACGTCATGGAGCCCAGTAATACAACCCCAAAAAATGTTCATTCGAGTAGTTATCATTAGCTATTTTCCTGAAAGCTAATTTGCCAATCATGACTCTGAGACTTACCGTACAATAGGTTAAGGACTACAACTGCTGCATTTGAAAGCGTTTGCAGAGTCCAGTTGTGTTATCAGGGTGACGGGTGGAGGTCTAAAGAAGGCATGTCCCAAATAGCAACATTTTGTTTTGTGAAATTGTTTAAAATTCAGATTGTGGTATCTCATGTGAAAATTTAACACAAGAGCATACCTTGTGTTTGAAATTCATGTACCATTCTGGAACCAATACCTTGTGGAAAAAAACGTGCACAATTTTGCACCCGCATAACACAAAATGTTCACATTTCACATGCATAATACAAATTTTGCACAGGCTTAGTCTAACCCATTCGAGTCCTTATAGAACTTGGTGCCTTTTAATGGGATCATGCTTAAGCCTTCTTGCAAGATGTGAGGTCATTTAAGTCTTGAGCACCACAAAAAAAAGAAGCTTGGATCTTCTACTATGACCACCATGCTCATGTAATTTAGGTATACAAGCTCCTGATTATCGAAACCAAGAAAAAATATTATACTGAGCAAATTGAAAGTGCAAAAAATTCAAATCAGAAGCTTTTTGAAATAACTAAACAGCTGGCGGGATGTGTCCCAGACCTGAACCCCCCATGCTCACAAAATTTCTGTGATTCATTGGCCTCATTCTTTTTTAATAAAGTGAATGATATTTTCTCAGTATTCAACCATGGCGATAATCAAAACATCGAAAAAATGAATACCCCTTCCCCCAAGCAATAATTTATCCCGCTTTGCTGAAGTCACTGAAGACCAAATCCAGGACATTGTTAAAACCCTTAAATCAGGATCGGCGTTAGATCCCTGTCCTCTGAACACTCTTCGCCCATTTATGGACACGGTGACACCAGTTATAACCCAAATATGCAACATAATGTTCCGTACTGGCATTTTTCCCACCCAACTAAAAAAGACCTTATTAAAACCTCTCCTGAAAAAACCCGGCCTCGATAAAACCGATCTGAAAAATTACAGGCCTATAGCCAACCTACCGCTTCTTGCGAAAATAGTTGAGAAGGCCATGAACACCCAACTCACGGAATTCATCGAGCAATACCACCTGCTTGATGAAACACAATTTGGATTCCGTAAGTTTCATGGGACTGAAACCGCACTTATAAAAGCAGCAGACGTGGCACAGCACTATTGGTGCTTTTAGATTTATCGGCCGCCTTCGACACGGTTGACCATAAGATTCTTGTCGACCGTGTCGAAAAAATGGGCGTGCAAGGCCAAGCAAAAAATCTACTGGCATCCTTTCTGACGGAGAGATCCCAGGCAGTGACCTTGGGTCAATTTGAATCGGCTGAACTATCACTGCCATGTGGGGTACCTCAAGGTTCATCCCTTAGTCCGACACTTTTTAATATCTATGTGTCGGACCTCGCAAAGACCATCAAAGCGCACGGGATGAACCTTACCTCCTATGCAGATGATACTCAGTTAATTCTGGGTATCAGAAACGATGGAGAAACAGTAGCGGAGAGTTTCAAAGCAGGTATGCTGGCCATTGGACAATGGATGGCGGCAAACTGTTTGAAACTTAACTCCGATAAAACTGAGGTGGTCACTTTTGGCCATCTTAGTCCCAGCTGGTCCCCAGTATGGTGGCCGTCATCCTTTGGAGCCGTGCCTGAACCCGCCACAAAAGTAAGGAATCTAGGCGTCATCTTCGATGACAATTTAAATTTTATGGCACACGCCAATCAGACTGCCGCCACTGCATTCTATAAACTACGCCTAGTCAGGAAGATTCTCCCTTTTCTTCCTAAAAATGTAGGCAAGACACTAGTCAGTGCCCTTGTCCTGTCAGCACTGGATTATTGCAATGGCTTGTTTGCCAGTGCCCAAGCTAGGGTTATTAAGAAAATGCAGGGAATCCAAAATGCGGCAGCCAGACTACTTTCAAACACCCCTAAATTTAAGCCCATAGCTGAGACCCTGAGAAGTTTTCACTGGCTCCCTGTGAGGAACAGAATTAAATTTAAGACACTGTGTATTGTCTATAAGTCACTTCATCATCAAGCGCCGCAATTTTTGAAAGACCATCTTGTCCCATATATTCCCTCTCGGACACTGCGTTCAGCAAAACAAAATGACCTGGTTGTGCCACGGACCAGGTTGGTCAATTGGGGAGACAGACGTTTCCTAGTGGTAGGCCCAAAACTATGGAACACAGTCCCGCAATCCATACGATCCAGCCCAAATCTGATATCTTTCAGGAAGAAATTGAAAACCTGGTTATTCAATCTCTAAACATTTCCACATTTCCATGATACCTTATAGGAGAGCAAACAAAAGTACAGCGCCGAGACGCCTGAGGGCAATTGTTCGCGCTTAACAAATGCTAAAAATAAATAAATAAAATAAAATAAGGTAATTTAACCAGGTACATCTTTGATAGCTGCTAGCAAGTGGCTCTCTTCTGGCTTCCATTTGGTTGTTTTTACGGTGCTTCGTTTTGCATGTCATAATGGACGTATTCAATGGGAGTCTGAATATAGGTGCCCCTAAGCTGAAAGAATTTCACAGTACTCAGGTTATAATCCAAGTAGGTCTTTGATAGGTACTGGCATGTAGTCCTGCTGATTTCCAAGTTGTTGTCTTTATGGTGCTTGGCCTTCCATGCTATGGTGTTCGTTTTCAATGGAAGTATAGCTATGGGTGTCTCAGATCGTCACAGTTCTCATGGACTTCTATTTGGCCTTCTTGTTTTCCTCCCAAATTAACCGCACCTTAATCTTAAGGCAGATGATGGTCTTTTTACGAGAAATAAACTGCCTTTCTGAGGATATTGTCAATTCTGATGAGGCTAGGAAAGGCATTTGAATGGTTGATATTTGTTCATTGTATAACTATTTCTAACTCAAGGAAATTGTTACTAATGATATGGCCTTTCACTTCAAATGACCACCGTAATTAGTAAGAACATCTTTACAAAATTAGGGGAAGACCCTCAGGGCTTTCGTCAAAGGATGACAAAAAGTGTCTAGAGAACACACACATCTCAAGATGTGTGCTCAGTAAGTGAGACTGACTGTGCCAAGTCTAACACTGACATTTGGCCAGATGTCCATTCTGGGTAAATTCCTTAAATAAGAAAATATTTCTGTAACATATTAACTTCAAGAAACAAAGCTAATCAGACATACCACACATTCCACAAACACATTGTGTTGTAAACAAGCAGCTCATTTCATCACAGCTTTCTTCAATGTTGCATAAATAATTTTGGAGCAGGCGCTGGGGGAAGGTGGAGTGGGGGGAGGGGGTCTGTGGTTTGTCAAATGCCGGCTTAGTCAGCCAACGACCCATGACATGGGTCTGCCACTGGTCTTCAGCCTCAACTGCACCTTTACAGGACACCACCCTTTGTGGGGTATGGGACAGAAATCCCAGAGAAGGGTCAACCTTTGGGGAGTTTGTTTTTTGTTCAGTAGCTATAAAAACACATGCAGAGCGCTGGGTGATCTGGTGGCCCTAGAATCCAATATAATGAAGTGAGGGGAGAACTGACGCACCGCTTGAAACACAGAAAATTATTTGCAACCTCATATTTACAAAAGTGTAAGAAAAGGGCAGGAACAGAGTTTGTACTTGTCTTCACATCGTCGAGATCTCAAACTCGAGAATAATGCTTGAAATAAGATAATGACTTTCAGGGTTGGCTCAAGGGTGGACCTGTGTCTGTCTTAATTGTGTCTCCTGCTGCCATAGAAAAATCAAAAGTAGGCCTGGGCAGAATTTCGATTACGCTGGAGTAATCTGAGGAATTTTGGTAATTCCACGTTACTCTTTGACACAGAATTACTGATAGTTATGCGCTTATTCCAACTCACCTAATTAAGAGTAATTTGGAGGGAAAATCCTACAGAGATGGGAAATTTAGCAAGTGCAGTTGGCCGCTCATGCTTTCTATTCATATCCAATTGCTTTTAGCACTATTTATTATGCAAAATGCATTGTCACGTCTAGTTTGGATACAAGAGTGCGTTATGTGGTAAGAAAAAAGTGCTAAATTGCAGTTGTAAATTGAGGTAAAACCTTGTCCCAAGAGCATACTAAGAGAGTGTGAGTGACTGCTTTTTATTTATTTCACTATTCGTATTCTCCTGCAGTGCTAATTCTTAGTGGAAAATGCACCTTCGTGTCCATTTTGGATGCAAAAGTGCATTTTTGTGATAAGAAATAGTGCTAAAGGCACAAATGCACTTCTCGCGTAATTCAAGCGTAATCTTGTGGAATTCTTAGAAAATTCCATTTGATTATGATACATGGATTTATTCAAAAAGTGGTAACTAATTTGTTTGGGCCAGGATATAAGCCTGTTAGAATGCCCCCACAAATTTCCTCAGTTCATCCCCACCCCCTGTGCCCAAGAGAGGTCGCAAAGTGGAGAAAACCAGTGCAAAATGTACTATAACAATTTTACTTCATTCCCCTGGCACAAAATCTTAACTTGAAGATAATGCCATGGGGTAATCTACTACACGCTAGTGAGTTTAAATTACTAAAACTATTGCTAGGAGTGCATTTATTCACTGCCACATAATCCATCACTTGCTGCGCAATTAATAGATAAAAAAAAATAATGTTGCTAGTTCAAATTTATCAAAATGTTCTTTAAAAAATGCAACATGTGGAGCTGCGCAGTGTAACACCCTTTGACAAGTTTAACTGGTCATCTTTCTGGTTATGATTCCAGGTGTTACACTGGTAGTCATTAGACACAATTTTGCCCAGACTTGAATATAAAAATTAATAAAGCAGCCAAACTGTTTTCTGTCTTTTCATGCAGCATAATATAGTCAACCCTGAAGTATAATGTGAGCCTTCATTGCATAATTGCAGTGGCCCTATTGATAAAGCATGTGAGTGGCACACAGGGCCGGCTTTAGTGCTGGTGGCGCGGGGTGCGACAATCACTTTTGGCGCCCCTACGTCCCATGAATGCCTCCTCGGATTCTCTCCCTACAACTTGCAACAGGGCCCCTCATCTCTCCCATCACAAGATTTTGCTAAACACAGCGCCCCCTGAGGTCACAGCGCCAACCTCAACAGGTCAGCGCCCAGTGCGGCCGCACCGGTCGCACTCCTCTAAAGCCGGCCCTGGGGGCACACATTTGCACGCTAGGTTTACGATCATAGACTACTGTGAAGGTGGTCAGATGGCAGGTGAACTGTTCACTTGTACCATTGTTCTGAACTCACAACAGAATTTTATCTAACAGTTCCTATTTTTTTTTTTACAACAAAATGAATCCACCTGTAAGGGACTTCAGAATGGTTTAATTATAATGACATCAAAACTGGAAGAAATGTATGGAATTAAACCCTTCGGTATATTTTTAAAAGTCTGATACTAGAGTCAATTGACTCTGCTTCGAGGTAGGTTGATATTACAAGCACTGTGGATCTTTGAGTTCTAAATTATCCAAAGGTGTTGAATGTGATTTATAATGTAGAATTTAGAGAACTACTCAATATAATATTACCTTTGATAATCTCAGTGGCAAACGGCATATTTTATTGCCATGTTAAATATTAAATGAGCGCTCTCCAGGAGAAGTCGGTTTTAACAATTTAGAACTACAGAACTAAAGCTTTAAAGGTTAAAGGGTGTGCCACTGAAAATGCTACAGATTATTTCTGAAACGCTACTCTCAAAGGCACCATTTTGTTTCATTTCAATTTTAGGAGCAATGAACATAGTGGCTGCACATACTTTTGGGGGTTGTCCTAAACAATGGCCTTGATGCCTTTATATAACATTGGGCAGAGATTGTGATCTATATAAGCTTGGTACCTGCATAAAAGGTTAGGTGGATTTAGGGCACGATGAACCCAGGGCCTGCATTAAACTTTAGGGTGAGTTTGAGTGCAATGATCCTGGTACCCACATATAATGTTAGCAGGGCCAGACAGGGAACCCAAAGCACTCCCAGGGGCGGCCTTAGGCATGTGCAAGCTGTGCACCTGCACAGGGCCACCAAACCCCAGGGGCCACCACGCTAATATATATCCTAAATATAATAATCCTCTGAGGATGGATACATATTTGTGTGGCGGCCCCTGGCAGGGATTTGGTGGCCTCCGACTCTGTTCCACTTCCAAACACCCTGACCCCCCCCCCACACCCCCTCTTCACTGGTCTCCGCGCTCCGTCCCGCCTAGACCTCCTCTTCCGGGGCCCCCTACCTACACTCCCTGCCCAGGGCCGCCATGAGCCTAGAGCCGCCCCTGGCACTCCTGACAATTTTGATGGACCAACCTCCCTGCTGATATTGTTACTTGGGCCCGATATAGCAGCACCACTGCAACATCGGCCCCACCACTCAAGCCTCTTCGGGAAATGCCTGATGCCCACTATGGCCAGTACGGCCCTGAATGTTAGACGTATTTGGGAGCAATGAACCTGGTGCCTGCATATAGCGTTGGGTGGAGCTTGGGACCTGTGAACCGCTGTCTACATATAATCTTAGGCAGAGTTTGGGAGTGATGAACCCAATACCTGCCTATACATTTAGTTGGCGCTTGGGGACAATGAAGCTGGTGCATGCATATGAACTTAGGTGGAGTTTGGGGGTGATAAAGCTGGTGCCTGCTTCTATATTTTGGTGGCTTTTGGGAGCGATGAACCAGTTTCCTGCACATAATTTGTCCCAACTTGAATGAGTGGTGACTTTTTGAGGGGGTAAAAACAAAACTATCAAAAAGGAGAACGAGGAAGGAGGGTGATTACATTAATATATGTTTATTTTATTTTCTTCTGTCGACTTTTCTTTCTTAAACAAGTATAAGTATATTTAGTTTCAATATGTAAGCATCTCAGACAAGAAAGCTATTTCTTTTACTTTCTACACGCGGTATTGTTAACGGTAGTTCTGTGAGAACATTTTGAAAAGTCAGCGTGTTTAAATTGATGTAATTTGAACTGTCACCTGCGTGGCAGACATAACTATATATTCACTGAAAAACCCAAAGGTCAAAATGACATTATAGTTAAATAGAAATGTCAGTTAAAACTTAAAATTCTATACTCATAAAACACAAGTCCACCAGACTACTGCTTTTTAAGCTTAGTAGAACTTGTGGCTCACCAGGCCCACTTTTGTAATCAATGATGTCATCTGTTATGTTATCAGTGATTCCATCAGTGATGTAAATGAACATGTCATGAGTGATGCAATCTGTGAGGTCATTAGCACAGCATGGTGGGGCAGAAGTTCTAGTTAACTCAGTAAACTATAACTGGTGGATTTCAGTGTTTGTTAGATTAAAATGTTAAGTTTTAACCAATATTTCACCTTACTGTTACATCCGTTTAATCTTTGTTTTTGTCAGTGATTTTCAGTTTTCTTTAACGTAAATCAAGATCTTATTAACATTCCCACTACCACCAGGTGGCCAAACCGCCCACTGACCACAGCTTTCGGCCATGCACAGCGTGGGGTTGGGCACTAAACCCCCCAGCTGTGGGTGGTGTAAGGTTGAGCATAGGTGCCCACCACACACAGGTGGCTCAATACCCCCTGAGCACAGCCTACTAGACAGGAAGAGTTTATAGAAGTAATATACCAACACTACTATCTAATCCAAGTGATAAACACAAGATAGGCGAACATATAGTTACCCTGACCCAGTATTTAGGGAGGATTATAGCAATGATGTAATAAAATGATGATGAATGATGATGAGATAAAACGATGAAGAGTAATCATTCTAAATGATACAGTGAGGAATCCGTGAACTATTCCTGTGTACCAACAAGTCACGGAGCTAAACACTAAGGGCCATATGTATCATCAAACTATTTTGCATTTCCTAAATAGCGAATTTTAAGGAATCGCTGTTTAGGAAATGCAAAATGGTATGTATGAACAAAATCGCTTTTTATTTGCGATTCCTTAAGCTTCCTTATTTGCGAATTCGCATTTTGCGAATTCGCAATTAAGGAATAATTTCCAATACATTCCTATGGGCCATGAGGCCCATAGGAATGAATGCAAAATAATTCTCAAATTGCGAATTCGCAATTTGCTAATCGCAATTTGAGAATTATTGCAAGGGTGCAGGGGTGTCTCAAAGACACCCTGCTGCACCCCTGAAAAGAACATGTGTGTGCATATGGCGCACTTGCATGCCCTATGGGCATGTGTGTGCATCATATGCCACCTTTAACCCCTCCCATGCTGGTGACGAACCCCAGCCGTCACGCCCCGCGGTGGGCGTGTGCTGATGACGGCTGGGGTTCGTCATGGCCCCGCCCTGTTCCTTTGTTTGCCGCACAGCGGTAAAATCGCGGCCGCAACGAAGGGGTTAAAAATGCCAATTTGTGCATTTCTGGAAGAATTCGCAAGTTACCATCAACTGAAAGTTGGTGGTAATTTGCGAATTCTTAAACAAAATTTGCAAGCTAAAATTGCTACATACATAGCATTTAAGGAATTGCAATTTTGCGATTCCCTAAATGCTATGGATAAATAAGGAATCGCACAAGTTTGCAATTCCTTATTTTGGGAATGTTTCATACATTCCAAAACGTGCAAAACGGCCGTTTGCGAGTCGCAAAGGCCGAAATTCTGCAAATTTCGGCCTTTGCGATTCAAAAACGGCTTGATACACATGGCCCTTAGACTCACATGACTCCTTGTGCCTGGGATGACAGTCCCTCCTGGGTCCCTCGTGGGTCAATAAGAAAATAAAGTAGCAAGATCACCACAAAGGCCTTGTGAAGGTCCGACATTACAGGCACAAGGTGGGAGTCACAGAAGACTTAACTATCGATAAAATGTGGTTTGGGCTTCATTGGGACAGGATTTATCATATCACCGTATCTATTTAAACATGGAACGAGTATCCCCTTTGCCACGCCTGCTCCAACTTCCGAGCTATCAGATAATCCTTTCTTAGACTAAGGTTAAAGCCAATGTTTGGATTAATTTTCATCAGAGGAGGCAGTGGGGAACCTGAATTTTGTTTTATGGGAATGTAACTTGTTTTTGAGCCGTGAATAAAGCTACTGAAGGTCTTCCACAATCCTTCACTGCTTTAAAGAAATCATTGTTTTGCTCAAGTGTGCTCTGTCTGAAGCTGATACTAGGTTGGAGTCTGGGTTGTGGTCGGGCAGAAGTAGACTCTAATACCCCTCCTACTGCAGATATCCTTGGAGGATAAGGAAAAAGCAGCCTCACCTGTGCTTACTTTTGTGGTCTCTTTAATGATCACTCACTTCTCTCCTCTCTGCTCCACAGCCCATCTTCCTTTCCCATTTGTTTCTTATATTCCGTTTGAATATATTTCTATGTTCTTTTCTTCTTCAATGACCCCTTTGCCGTTCTCCTTATCTTCTCCATTAAACCTTGATGTTTTTTAGATCTCTGCCAATCTTATTTGAAATTGAACGTGCCTTATGATTGCACATTTCTATCGTTGAGTTGAATTCCTGTAGCAGTACCTCTTTCTGTAGCTGCCTCCATCGTTTCAGACTTCAGGCATGTACACATTTACCATGATACACATTTATTTATTTATAAAGTTTTATATAGCGCGAACCAGACCCAAGAAGGTATCAGAGCTCTTTACATTTAGGATCGTTGCATTAAGAGTTACATCAGATACAAGAGCATAGTAAGATACAGTACACATAAACAATGATTCACGAATTCGCAGAAGGGAGGGGAGGAAGGAGTAAAAGCGGGGAGACTACGAGGAACTGTACCCAATGTCCGGCTGGGTAGGTGACAGTCAAGGGGGAAAGCAGGGCCAATCTCCTCATTAGCTGTCTAGCAGCTCCACCGGGCATCAGCCATGTTGCTCAGGTCTCAGCATTCAGGAAAAACAGATTTTAGTTTATTTGATTTGAGTTGAGAAGGTTATATACCGCTGGCTAAACCCGGGGGGTAGCAGAGCGCAAAACCAGATGTTGTTGCATTAAAAGATATATCTAAAAAGGGTTATATAGCGCTGGCTAAACCCGGAGGTATCAGCACGCTATACAAGAGGAACATTGCGTTACAAATTACATCAGTTACAATAGCGTAGTACGGTACAGTCAACAAACCACGAGGATGAGAGAATTTGTAGTAAAAGAGGGGAGGAAGGAGCCATAAAAGGAAGATGAGGAAGAAGTGTGTCCGATGTCCAGCTGGGTAGGTGAAGGTCAAGGGGGAAACCAGGACCAATCTCCTCATTAGCTGTCTAGGTAGTTCCACCGGGCATCAGCCATGTTGCACAGGTCTTAGCATTCAGGAAAACTAGATTTTAGTTTATTTGATTTGAGAAAGGTTATGTGGCGCTGGCTAGACCCGGAGGTATCAGAGCGCAAAACCAGAGGATTGTTGCATTACAAGGTATACCTAAAAAGGTTTATATAGCGCTGGCTAGACCCGGAGGTATCAGAGCGCTATACAAGAGGAACATTGCGTTACAAATGACATAAGTCACAATAGCGTAGTAAGGTACAGTCTACAAACAACGAGGATGAGAGAATTAGTAGGAAAGGAAGGGGGGGAGGGGCCATAACAGGGAGACGAGGAAGAACTGTGTCTGATGTCCAGCTGGGTAGGTGACGGTCGAGGGGGAAACCAGGGCCAACATTCTCATTAGCTGTTTAGCAACTCCACCGGGCATCAGCTATGTTGCTCAGGTCTCAACGTTTGAGAAAACCAGCTTTAAATAAATACATAGAGGATAGAGGTTACAGAAGGACGCGGGAGGGGTTGTAGTGCGCCAACAGCTAAGAATGGGAGTGCCCCGGGGCCATGGGGGTCCCCCACAGGTGTGATTGAGACTGGCCCTGACTGGCCCCAGCCCCCATCCTGACAGGGAAACGTGTGCTCCTCTGGGTGTTAGTGTTGCTCGCGCTTTGATTGCAGGATGATCCGCCATCTTAAGATCAAGCATCTGGGACAGGCAAACTGGGGGTTTGTGAGGTGAGAGGGCAAGAATTGCATTAGGCAAGGGAAGGGCTAACATGGTTCACTTTGAGTAACAATACAAAATGCAGGCAGGACGGAGGTCTGTAAGGAGGTGAAACAGTGTGTTGGCCCCTCCCCCACTGATTAAAGCCTCTCTGTACCCATGTCGCGGGCACGCCAGTCTTCCGTTATAGCAGCCCTCCCCTACAGGGGGTTGAATGGCAGTGGTGCGCCTCTGGAAGAGAATGGGGGAGGGGGTGGGATGGCCTCCGTAGATAGTCTGAGAGGGGGTCAGCGATGTCATATCCTCTGTCCCACCTACTCAGATTTCAGCCCCAGCTCACTTCAGGCACCATCCAGGTCAGAGGCACTCTGTAACGTTGCGGATCACTTCCCGGCCCTCCAGTGGCCCAGAACTGCAAAGCCAAACTCCATGCCTGAATTTGTCCCAGGGGCCGCCATTTTGAAGTCAGGCAGACCACTTGGGGGCTTTTTAACTCGCTGGAGAGTCCCGGTCCTGTTGCCCCTTAAGCCCCATTTGCCGATGCTCGCTGCGCCGTCACTGCTTACCGGTGGTTCCGTTGGCCCGAGGCTCCACTCCGTCGTTGCACTCCACTCCACTAGGCTCCGCCCACACAGAACTCCAGTCGATCTCTCGGTCGTGGATCCGGGTGCATTCTCCGATCTAGAGAACCGTGGTGTTCGGATTTTACTCTTTCATGCCCCTCCAGCTGCACTGCACGAAGCATCCATCTGAAGGTTTCACAAATTAAGCCAGAAATGCTGCTGTCTGGAGCTGTTTGAGTCCCGCTGTTAGAACTTGCCTTTTTCCATGAAATGAACGGTGATTTTTTTATAATATCACGTGAAGTGTGCGGTACCCCCGTCGGTGTGGTGTCTCGCTTAAAAGGTGAACGCATTCTGACCGAAGCCAGGAGGTTTTTGGAGCCAGGCTGCCACATCTTATGTGGATATTTAAGTTGGCAGAAATGTTGGCAGCACTTGGTGCCTATACACGTGCAGGCTTCGTCGCTCCTAAGCACAACCTAACATTATATGTATCATACTCAAACTGGCAAGCATATGGAACTGTAATCAGAATCCCATAACACCTATGTATTGCTGTTCTTGTTAAGGCTGTAAACAGTAGGGTAACAGCCCATCGTGCCTGTTAATGCCACAGAATTTAGAGGTTTTCATGCCGCAGCGAATAATGCATCTGCTCTTAACTCGCGTCACAAAATTGTTGCAACCTGCTTATTTACCTTGTTCCTTTCCATCACTTATTTTGTATCATTTGTCAATGTCTCTGTTGTCCTTCTCATACCACCTCTCTCCTTCCGCAGCTCATTTGTGTTCTGTCATGCACTTATTTGCAACTTTCATATTTTCAGCCAGATAAACAGCACAACCAGCATCATGAGTTCATTCTATGTAATGAAATTAGAAATCACAAGTAATCCTTTTATCATCTCATTACATGTGAGTACTGGTCCCATGCCTTAAAATCATGTCATAGCTAATTCATAATATGCAATTAGTGTCTTTTTGGCACAGACAAATATTGCATTATGGAGGTACTATTTTTTATTCGAGATTTATGTTGTCATCTTTTATTAGATGAGTTGACTTTGTCTTCTGCATTCACAATGGAGTCATTGCATTAATACTGGTGGAACATACAATTATTTCTTAAACTGATGGTGCCTTCTGTTTCTGCTGATTTTATCCTCTATCCCTCTTGAAAATAAGAATGTCTTTATTTAAAGGGGATCTCCTTATTAATATAACTATTTGTAATCACGTCAGAGAGAATGCATCTCACCAGCAGTTAAACAAAAGTTTGTATTTAAGCTCTCTTGTTAGGAAGAGTGCTACTGGAAAATGAAGAACATTGAATTAGGGGTTTGCAACATGGATCCTTACTGCTCTTAAAATTACAACACTGTGGAGTCTCATGAAATACGATTATTTCAACTTGCAGGTTTTAACCTTACAAAAACAAACAGTAATGGTGACTTACAACTTCCTACAAGAAGTGATTTGTTCATGTTCTATAAAATTATTATGCAATATTATCTCCCCAAGGCTGTCCATGATTTCGCTGCTGGAAGCGTTGAAGTCAAAGTCAAATAGGAATACTGTTGTGGGCAGTGAGAAATTGCCATAATTTCCGGGTATTCTAAGTTAGTCGAGGAAATCCTCAGAGCTAAGCATTATCATTGCAGAAATGATTTGTGAGCAAATGAATAAAGAGGAATTCTGAATGAGTCACATGAATGTTGTTTAGAATAGATGTGGTGATATTACAAAACACAATGGTTCAGCACTCCCCCACAATAAACATTCGCAGTAATAATCAATGTAATGATTTAAGGAATCCGTTCAGTAGGTGTTAAAATTTTATTTTATTCAAATTCTTCATACAGAGCGTATGTATGAAGAATTTAAATAAATGAAAATGTTAAGACCTACTGAACGGATTCCTTAAATCATTACCTTGATTATTACTGCGAATGTTTATTGTGGGGGAGTGCTGAATCATTGTGTTTTGTTGTAAAGCTTTGGGTGTTGCCCTTGGGAGTCTAGGGGTATATGACTTCAGGTTATTGGCACCCAAAAAACTCTCCAAAATAAATAGACCATAAACGTTGGATAAAGTGCAGTCATTTCTTGCCCTATACCCCTGCTGCTCTAGTGTTGTTAGATGTGATGATATTGGTTAAATTAAAGTTCTAATAATATTTATCCTGATGAAATAAATGAAGAGTCATTATTAACCAAAACATGTAAACATACCCTTGGCATCTAAGCAATCAAAGCTCAACCTAACTGAGACAATGTCCAACTGTACTTTAAAGTTTCCACAAATAAGGACAATGTCCGCCTTAAGCAGTGTCTCTCTTTCATCTAAGCAAGGATGTCATGCACCACTCTTGAACTGAATTTAACTAAGGAGGATTTCATACTCATTGTCAAAACCAAAAGACCGACCAGTTCCAGATTTAGAGTTCCAGGTTTGGAGTTCTACAATGAAAATGGAAGGATTCATATCACAGCTCTCCATGTACACAACGTGACTTGATTTCATCATCATCTGCAAACTCATCTTCATAACATTTACCACCCAAAAAAAAAAACAGACACCAGGGTACCAGTTTTCACTTCTACGTCAAATCAAATCTCCCTGAGGCAAACGTCAGAACACCATGCCATCTTTTTTTCCAAACATCATCCTGAAGCCACTGAAGAGTGCCCTCCAATTTATCATTGAATGAACTAATAAGACTATACCTCTTGTGGGTTTACAATATATAGCTTTCCAAGCAACAGCATCTTTTTCAGATACAAAACTATGAAAAGAATGGAAGTAAAATAGGCAGAAAAGAAAAATAAGCCTGTCTTTTCCCATCTATGTGGACAAAAGTGGGATCAGCGTATCACCCTATATTATGGTTCCTTCAAATGTTCCTGCAGTTCAGCAGGTAGTTGAAGATACATCTGTTTGCCATATTAGAACTCAATAAGGTACTTTTCACATTCCACCAGCCACCTGGGTCCAACCCAAAGGAAACCTCATCTTTCCAATTGCTTGTCCCAATTGATCACATGACTCTAAGGTAACACCTCAGCACCCCCATGTACTGTGCTGCATTAATAACCAGCTTGGTTTGTGATCTATAAGTACCTCCAGATGTATTCATACAAATAAATGAATCACTCCACTCTTGCATCTCAACTCAGTTCAGTTTCCCTTCAGAAATGCATGAAGATCTTTAGTCAATTTTTCTTTTAACAGAAAAATTAAATCTACTCCGGTACAGTTCTCCTTTCTTTCTCCTGCACAAGTGACCCTCTTTATACATATGGCTAAGTATTTACTGAACACTTTCTCTAATTCAAATAAAATTGTATATATCCACAAAAGAAAGTAAACTTAATTTAAAAGGGAATGGCATACATCATTGAAATATCATCGCTTACAAGGATGTAATATTCTCTAAATTGATTGTTCATGTTTGTACTTCTTGAGTATAGGAAACACGCATGTTTTATAGGGACAGGGGGAAAGTAGGATAAACACAGCCGCCAGTCTCTTGTGCAGGAGGACTTCACTTAGATTTCTTAGAGCTAAACAAGATTTGATTTTGTGCCATGAATATCAACATATTGAAATCTGCAGTTTCTGACTTATATTCAACTGAGCATGGTTAAATCGGAGGAATATTACTATATTTGCAGATACTGGAGGAACTCTTCTTTGGGTGTTCTTCAGTGTTGCCATGTATAACACAACATACCAGCCTTCCTGGCACTGAGGACTCAAAAATTCTCTCTGCCACTCAAATTAATATTAGCGCATTTGCATTCTCCATTACACAGACATTCTCCATAATGCACAAATCTTTATTGTAAGTACTGGCTCTTGACTTTCAGATTTCACTCCGGACATATCACAAAAAAGCTTGAAGTATTTCTGAAAACTGTGCATTTTGCCTTTTAACAGCATTTGGCACCTTGATCTAAATTTGATATAGACTTTTTTTAGGACGTTTGTGATACAGAAAATATTGACCCTACCCCTGCAAGGACAGGTTATTCTATCGGTTAGATGTTCCATGCAGTCATGCACATGACCATAAGTCTTCCTCTATTTATAGTACTGGCTGAGGGACTAGATGGCTGTTTCTTTTCATGTAACATTATTTCTGTAGGTCATGGCTCGTCTACCGTGTGATCAGCAGAAAGAATTGAGGTGAAAGTTGTTCAACTTTAGCCTCAATTGCTTCTGCTGATCACACAGCAGATGAGCCATGACCTACAATGATAATGGGACGGCTTACAAAGTTTAATATGGTGGAACTATTCAACAAGGTCCTCTGTCTGTACTGACAAAAAAGAAAACTGTTCATTGTGGCATATGGCTGCTCTAACATTTAGTCAATATGTGATCACTATTACCTTGAATATGTTAAATGTCTTGTTTAGTATTTTGTAATTCAATTTGTTGACAATATCCAATATGTCATTAAGCACTACCTTTTTCAAGCATGCTCAGCCATTAGGTTTTAGATCAAATATAACCCACATAACACAGCTGGTTGCAATCAAAAACGCAAGTTATGCACTTACAGAAGATGGTTTAGCTTACAACAATAACAAAAGTATTACATTTAGTGCTTGAAAATGACCCCAGCTGAAAACAAGCTCTTGGATGAGACATGCATATCTTTCTATGTTTTATGCAATATTACCCTCCTTGTGCGTTCTTGAGCATGAGAGGCAAGCATAATTAATGTAGATCAACCTGAACAGATGCTTAAGAAATCCTTCTACACAATAGAATCAGGCATCATTACGTTACAGCGCCGCCACGGAAAAAGAATGTGAGACATACATCGGAGGGGGTTGTAAAGAACAAAAAGTGTAAAGAGCCTTTTTAATGCTTCCTGTTCATTAGTCGTTATTTTCATGCATAGCACAAAGATGTAAAAGTATATGCAGTCTTGTATCATTCACACACTGGGAACATAACCCTTTTTGCGCATGCTGAGAAACCGGAGCCTCTCAAAAAAGGAAATATATTAGAAAAACTGATATTAAGCTGAAAAAAGTAATGCAAAATGGAGAAATTACTTGACCATTTCATGGAACTTACTCAGAGTCTTTGTTCCATAACCGTCGTCACCTAATCCGGGGATGTCCTGCACAGGCGTCCCCAGGGAGAAAGCAATGGGAGAGGAAGAACAAGGCGCAGAAGAGGAAGGAAGACGTCAGTGGAATTGAAATGGATACTACTACCCTGAAAGACCATGCCCGCTGAGCTGTCTGGATCCCAGTCCTTGCTTTTTGACCTAAGATCATCACAGCACATTTTTGTAGGTTATTTTTCCATTGAAGGAGACAGTGACCGTCTTCTTGCCCAACAGCACGGAACTCCCTCCAACAGCTATACAAGGGGTGTAGTGTGAAAAGGGTCTGGGCTATGCATTTCTTTTTCGATAATCTGTGTTCATTGCATAATTGTTTGAACTGCAACTGTGACATGCACCTTATAAAATAGCATAAGTACTTATCCACTATCACCTTTAGAAAGGCACTGCTTGAAAACACATTTAAAACTGGACATGTATCTATTTTTAGTTAGTTGAGTTTGTCAACCTTGTAACTAGTCATGTAAAGAGAAAGTAAACTTTATGGACACACATTTCCTTGCTTCAAATAGCTTATAAGTTTATTGGTTACATTTTTGCCCATTGCATCAACTTTTGTGATTTCACTCATTAGTATTTCAAGCAATTGTGGTTTGGGCAGCAAACAAAAGTGTCATATTTCACTACAGGAATCAACTACAATAAATAAAGATTGTATTGATTCAACACATATTCTTAAGGGTATTTCTGCTTATTATGCTGAATCAAAGTCACTAATTGGTGTGCTTGGGTTGATTTTCCAAAAATAATGTTTTTGTTTGGAATTTATGGACATACGGGGCTAATACATGTACAGTTTGCAACTCGAGGCACTTATCTCTCCAACTTCTTCCTACTGAAGTGATTGATTTAGTCTTGTAAGTAAAAGCATGTTGCATTTCAAAACAGCCCTTCTTGTTTCAGAGGTCTACTTTTACCTCATCTGAAACCTTTATTTCTTTCCAGATTTCCAATCCTGTAAATAATTAGGAAAAACCTGTATCTGATTTTTAATCTGGATTTGAGTGTGTGTGTTTTTTCCAGACATGTACAATAGTTTTCTCAAAGTAAAATTTGATCTGGAACATTGATCTGGCAGGTTATAAACTTTAAACTTAAAGGCAGGTTCCATTCTATTCCTCATATTCTCAATACCGTAAAGCTTTGTGGCTCTAATAAAACAATTATCCTACTATGTTCTCTTTTGTTAATCGGGAGATGGCAACTGTCTCACAAGAGCACTGTTTTTCCAACAGCAAACTGTATGTGATCCCCAAAACAATCTTTGCAATATCATTGATCTTCTATTATGCTAAAATGACAACATCACTGAGGCCACCCTAGTTATATTTACTTTTTAGGTATTACATAGAGTATAAAATGTATGGAGAAGAATGTCTTCCTGATGGAAGTTCTGCTCTTTTTACAAATTATAATCCTAAAGGGTGATTATATTTGCATAGCTATAACCTCTTTGTGTTTGTGACCTAGAGCTAGTGCAATATGAATACAAATACATGCCGAAATTAAATTAAGTAGACATTTTACTCAAAATGTTTTGATTCTTTCATTTGGAAATTACAAATTAACTGAGCAGCTAATGCAATGGAAGTGCTGCGCCTTGTTAAGCATTTCTAATTAAAATAGTTGACAAAAGGTACTGTGCTAATTGCTGAGTCACAGCAAATTGGCTTAAGTGACTTTAAACTGAATAACAAAATGAGACGAAAATCAAAAGTGTCTGTTTAAATTGACATATAATAAGTGATTCACTGTTGTTATATTTCATCGGGAAAATACTTGTACCAAAAAAGGTTGGCACAATAATTTTCTGGCAGACAGAAGCAACAAAGGAGCAGGAATTGAGATTCAATCACAAACATGAAGGATTGCTCCTAATTTGCAAAGGAGAGAGTCTCATTGAAATGTAGCATACGTGTTTAACCTCTTCGCCGCTAATGACAAGGGTAACTCGTCATGGAGTTTCCATTGATTTCAATGGAAATTACATGGAAGAGCCAGAGGAACCATAGCATCCAAGTGGTTAAAGCGATTAAACCTTGCCCTGCTGAACAAAGGCATATTTTAATTTCATTAGTAGTCAGAGTGTTGATACCTGTGGTATGCAGATGCGTTATGGGAACCCCTATTGACTGGACATCAACCTGAATTTGGAGAACTATGTCTGGCCTATACCTATACAGAACAGTAAATCAGTGCAACCCCAGACTTCCTGTTTTGAACTTATGGGTGAAGATGTACTAAGAATGTATTTGATTTCATTCACTTCTAGTCTTGGAGGGCCATAACTGTAGGATGCTCTTTGCAACTGTTTTGGTGCTACAGAGGAATATTTATACCATTTGATCCATTCTGCGGCAGGTTTCCCATTGACCCCATATTTTAACATTTTGCAAATCTTGTTTATTTTTCAATGGTTGTAAATTGAAAATGTCAGTGCTTCTTCAAAATGAGATAAATGTCATTTAGCAGTATCGAGCAGGTCTTTACACATTCTTAACCCTTAGTCTTTTGACTACTACTTTCCTCTCCTCTAATTCTGATATTTAAACCATGGATACAATTTAAGCCTTAGGCAGAAGATGCCACAGAGATACACATCACTGTCCCCTAATCATCATTAACAATAATAGCAAATCCTTATGTACAAGGTCTTTGGCTGTCGAGAGACCAGCATACTGTGGGACTGAGGAGAGAGTGAAGGCAACACTCCACCAACCCATTACTTTACCCTGCACTGACGTTTCCTAGCATCTCTATCAATGCACTGCTCTGTTCCTGTCTTTTGTAACATTAAAACGTTCTTTAAAATGGAGGTCAGTCCGTTAATGCTGAGAATAATTAAACATGCATATAGACAAGAAAATGGATCCACTTTTTGAAATGGTAGATGTGAGGCATTTATAAATCAATTTCCACTGAGTAGAAGTTCCTCAGATATTCCTCAAATTACTGTTTATCCTTGGAAACCTATGCAGATTAGAAAAATCAATTGTCAGGTATGTATACAGGCAGGGCCGGACTGGCTATAAGGTGTTTCGGTGGGTTGGCTGGGTGTGGGTGATTTCACTACTGTGGGGTCTGTTTTGGTGCTGGGGAACTGCCGACCACGTTCCTACTTGCAGTACTAAATAAACAATGCAAAAGCGTGCTTTACCACCATTTGTTTTTGCATTGTTTATTTAAAAGTGAGTTAGAGATGGGAAAAGAGGTGTTGGTGGGATGCTGTGTAAAAAAATTAGAACAGCAACACACTCATATGTTTATGAACATTCACAAACATTCCCATCCATGAACCATGAATCCACCCTACAATATTAACACACACCTAGACTTATAAAACTTGTAAACCTGAGTTCGTGGCAAAATGGTAGAGGAGTTTTGAGGATAAACATCTTTATTTCTCCTTGATACTTCCTCCTTCCATGCTTGCTGAATTCTGCAGCACACATAAAAAAATAATATTCCTCTAAGGATTGTTTTAGTGCAAGGACGTATCCTGTGCTTCACATAAACAATCCTACCCATAATGCAGTGATCCTTGTGCCCTGGAGCAAGGGTGTCTGCATTGGTGCTAGGCAGCATGCAGTTTGCCAGCACAAGGAGAGCAGAAAAGCTTCATATCTTTGTAAAAATGGCGAACGACTGCTCTCTCCCTTTCACACAATACAGCACAGCAAGTTTCCTTGCTGCAATGCATTGCATGAAATAATAATAAATATGCACCATAGAGTCTGATCAAACAGTCTACTGCTACCTCCCAGGTAACCAAACTAGAGGTTCCTCAGTGAGGAAAACTGAGATATAACACTCAGTTTCAAAATCACTTGACTTTGCTTGTTGGTTCAGAAGGTCACTGTATCCAGCATGTACTTGAAAGGAAATTCTACTAGAGTAAATTGAAGACAACTTTGAGGATGCTGGTGATCCAGACAACATCTACAGACTGGTTACAGTATCAATCCTTCACCTGCCTACATGCGTTCTACTTTTGCAGGCCTAGATGTATGTGCAGAGGCCGGTGGAAGGGCGGGGGAGGAGGGTAACAGTACTGTCATGCGTCTCACCCATGATTATGCCGAGCAGCACGTCACAGCATCTCCAGACATCTACTTACGTTCTGGGTCACTTGCTTCATGATCGCTCTGGTCCTTGTTCTTGTAGAATGGGAATTTTCGTGAAAGGAAGAAGATCTTTCTAGGCTTGTCATTGAATGACTGTGAAGGAGAAAAGGTATGGGGCAAAAACAGGGACGTCTAATTGTTGTCACAATCATGCTGACAAATCAACTAGTTGGTAAATGTGGAGGAAACTTCAGTGACTCAAATTATCCCTTAATGGATGGGGAAACAGATGAGAAGTTTACATATTTCATTAAAACAATACATTAAATGTAGAAAATAGTAGTAATGCGAGGCAACTAAATCATGTGAGTTACAATGTACTTAAAATCTGCAATGATGAACATTCAAGTTAAAGGCGGGGATCTGGGTTACATATTGGGAAACTGTGACAAAAAGTTCCCAGGGCAGTACTTGTTTATTAGGGGTTATATTTCAAAAACAGTGCTCAGCAGCACTGCAGTCTCTGATACCAGATTAGTGGTAATCACAAAAGAATTAACTTGGTCTCACTTGGGGGACCCAAAGGGACATTCCCTAATTTTTAATTGCAACACTCGAAAGCAAAGTCAAAAATTAGACAATATTAATTTAACAATTACGTCCCCAAGGAGGACTACTGATCTTCTCACAAAACTTAATCAGTGACATTACTGATGACATTATACAATAGTACATATTACTGTACTTCCCTTACATACAATTAGTGGATAGACTAGCCTGGGTTTGAGCTACTATTGAGTAGATTAGTCCTGAGTGTGTTAGGGTGCTAGAGGGCTACTGCATTATTGAAAGAGTAGGTGAATGAGTGAAAGGGTAACCAAGTAAATGTTCAATTGAGGGAATCAGAGGGTGGGTGGGTGTGGATGAGTGAGTGAGAATCAGTAAGGGAGAAAAGCAGGAAGGGAGGCATGAAATAAGTGAGCAAGTAATTTGTTGACAGAAGGAATGTATGACTGATTCGGTGGGTGAGTGAGTGAATCAGTGGGTGGCTGTAATGCTGAATGATTGAGTCGTTAACTAAGTCAGGGTGTGAGTGAGTAACCAAATAAGGGAAGAGTTGTGTCTTATCTGTGTGGGTGGGGTATTGATTAGTACAGTGAGCAGCTGACCAACTGAATGTGAGGGTGGGCTTTTGCAGTATGGCATAATTGAAGATAGTAAATGTGATTTCATCAGTTATGCGATTGATGATGGCATCTCTTATGTTATGTTCAAGATCATATAATTATGAAAATGTATTTGTGTTAGTTGTGTACCATTTTAGTATTTCATTAACAATAGTTTTAAAAAAGTAGATACTGGACGCCTGCTTCATCATTTCAGTGATTGCACAGTAAGTGCCACAGTTTTCCAAACTCCTTAACTCCATCCACTAAGATACACCCTGTAGCACAGTAAACATTTTCTATCCAATTGCCAAAGAAAATGATATGTGCTCTTGTTAGCAGTGTCAGAAATACCTAATTGTCAGATTGGACACCTTCAAAAAATGGCGTCAAGGATCACAAAATAGATGTGATCAATGGTGAATTTTGCATTAATTTACGGCTCAACAGTGCCCTATGTAAACCATAACCTTCTATTTCAGAACAGTCATTTAGTTGACTGCAATTGCACTTAAGCATTTAAACCTATATAGTGATAACTGTTCTTCTTGCTGACAAAAATATCTGCTGCTATTAAAGACAGAAGCGAAGGGAATAGGCTCCATGGGCTGCATATTCACTGCATGAATATTGACGAGGAAGTTACATAAAAACATAATAAATGTGAAGCCGTACTTATCAGCCAAAAAGTACTAAATGTACTGATGTATGTTTATTGGCTTCTTTCAGTCTAGAGAGGAAGCTTGACTTAGATTGGTATAAAATCTCTCAGAATGGATTGATCTATTAGAAAGAGTTTTCGTATTGATAAAAGGAAACTATTATGTGTGCAGAACAACTTGTGAATTGGAGGGTGTGATCCAGGGATCCACAGTTTAGATCAGTCAGGCAGAAGGATAAGAATTATTTGAACTTTACACCAGTTTTGAGAAGAGATTTGTCAATTTTAAAAATGCATAAAAACATTTATAATTCAATGCAAGAAACTGAAACTGAAACTGTCACTGGAAATGTATATATTTAGAACTAGAATTTGATATGTAGGAGTACAATGGACACCGCTCGTGTTTTATGTTGACAGTGAGATGAATATAGGCCCGATGCAAGGATCTGTAACACCCTAGGCAAAGTTATGTATGAATGTATGTATATGTGTATGTGGTATTAATATAGGTCAAACAAACCTGTACAAGGTAGAATCAAGGTGTGAAGGAAGGCTTAACTGTTTTTGGACTTTGCGGCATCATGATGTAGTGTTCTTTAAAGAGAGCTTTCAGCTCTTTTCTAAATTGCAGAAGGGTTGGGGTGGTCCAGATGGACACAGGAATATTGTTCTAGACCTTAGGTGTACAGATGGAGAAGGCTTGTTGGCTTGTTTTTCCTTTTTGCACTTCACCGGGAGTCTGATGGTGTCCTGGCCCCAGGAGTACCTAGAGCCACTGGAGATGGTGAGCTTGTGATAAAGGCAGGCAGAGGTGTCATCATCTTCCATTCATTGCATTACAGCCCATTTCCCAACATACTACAACATTGTGACTCTTTAACTGAGAGTAACTCACTCGCCAAAGTTGTCTACATGGTTTACAGAAACTTAAATAGGGTTTTGAATCTGCATGCCACCCCTCGCCCTCCGTGTGGGGAACTGACCCTTTCGTCACTAAAGTTTCACTCCACTTTTACATTTCAGGCATAGTTAATTATTAGTAACAGAAAGAGAACAAAATCAGAAGTATGTAAGAAACAATAGTCATGAATACATGTCTGAGAGCAAAATAAACAGAGCGGCATGCCATGCACAAGCATGCTTTTTCACACAAGATGCAAAGCATATATGGACTGTTAGATATGGACATGGCGAAATAGAGGGAGTTTTATGGTGGGACACAGGTCGAGTCGGCAAGCAAATTCAAGCAAATGTCTTCCAAACTAAACTGATTTTTTCTATTTTAAGGTAATATCTATTTGGAATGCCAGAAATACGGGTGTTGACAAATCTGGCCTAGATATACATGGTGTGTCACGATTAAGCGATTTAATGCAATGAAAATTAACACTTTAAAAAAGTAAATAAAACATACATACATAAAATATTCACAGGGAAAACAGATCATCCTAAATGACATTACAGTTTCTCATATCGGCACATTTAAAAACATGTTTCACATAGACATTGGAGGAACATCACTTCATCGCTTTGTAAAAAGCAAAATAAGACAAGCCTTTGTCTTAACCGCTACTAGGATAATAACTTGTAAATAAACATTTTTCGTTTTGAGTCACCTTAAAAACACTGAGACATCCTGAGGGAGATGTGAAATACAAAAAACCATGAAAAGTCATAGATTATTTTTTTAAGCAATGTGATTGACTTGTGCTAGCCCTGCTGTATTTACACTCCCTCCAAGCAAACTTTGCTCCTTAGAGCAGGGAATTCAATAACATGACTTTCGCAAAATGCTCTGATCTTCAAGAAAATTGTCGACCTTAAACTGAAGATAATGTGTTTGCCATTTGATCATTATCATTATTGCGAGGTCGCTCTATTAAATAAGACTTAATTTTTATCTTGGCTCTCAAAATCCAACATTAACTGGTATTATACTATCAATTTTAAAAAACTGTCCATTTGATATGCAACACTGCTAAAAACAGAAACTGAACACGCTCAGTACTTCAAAATAGTACAGTTTTTAAAATTCTTAAAAGTATAAAAGAATTAAAGAGGTCCAAGAAAAAGGGGACATTCGCTGTGCTAAAGGCAGGACAGCAGCGAGAAGGGGACAAGCAGATAAAGAAGAGAGGGGGTAAAAGGGTTGCATGGTGATACCACCACAAGAAATAGAAACAAAAAAGTGTGCAATTATCCTTCCATCAGAAAAAATTTACAAAAGGGAAGAAGTGAGTAAATTAAAATGTAACAAACACTCAATGAAAAAAGAAGCAAGAAAGAGTAAGAAGTTGAAAAAAAGGAAGAGGAAAACAAAAACGAAAAGGGGAGACAGATGGCAACAGGGAATTGGATAAAACATTATTCGAAAATAAATAAGTATTGCAGGTAAAAAGTAGTAGAAGTATAAAAAAAAATTGAAGCAAGACAATTTCAACTTAAAAAATTCAAATGCATAAGAAACATTCCACTGTACATAAGTTACAGAAATGAAGGCGGTCTGAAAATGATGCTGCACACAATTAAAACGAATTGCCCTTCTACTGTAAATATTTAGCCTAGGTTTATTGTGTTCTTTTCTAGTATAATATAAATTATGCCATAGATTCACAAAGCGCATGGGTTGAAATTTGGAATTAACTCCTGGAGGATTACTCCTATATTTAGAGCAAATATCCATAAGATGAACTAACAATTCATGGAATACACCTAGAAATCCATTAAAGTTGAAGATTTCCTGGAGTCCTCACAAGCTTAAAATGTGCACAAATTCCACCCAGTGGAAAATTGTGCATGCATAAATCTGAAACATCCCTTTCAGACCTACCCAGGGATAACTGCCCCAACCTTAAATTCCCACTACAGAAATTCCATCATAGTGGGAGAAGGTCATGATCTGCAAATGCACTCTGCAACGAAAAATTGCCACCAAAATAACAGTGGTGTGAGAGTTTTAGTTAGTTCATGCTCGTGAGCCCAATTTAGACTAGTTCAGAATAAAGCATACCAAATAAAGTTTGCTCCATTAAAGTAGGTTTATTCATATAGAGCTGTAGTGCTCAAGTTGAGTCAAACATCTTGAAGTCGTTACAGCAATTACCACTCTACAGTGGAAAAACAGTGTTACCCTTGATATTTGATTAAAGTCACAGAGAGAGAAATAATTTGATTGCATGAAGTATCCCTTCTGTACTGGCGCTGGAAACACATGTGTGCTGTCAGTGCTGCTTCCGAGTGTCAGAAGTAGATCTAGTGGACCAACTGTAGAAATAGAGACTAAGCTCGAACATAGGAATCTTCACCGCAACTGCAACAGAGCCTCCTTGATGAAAAAGCCTCCTCCTTGGACACCAGCTGCTGCCTTGCACCGCTGAATTCTACCTCCTCAGACATTTTTCGCCACAGTTTCTTTTAAGTCCAGAGGTAAGCGAAGACCGAGCCCAATCCAACTCATGTATCGGACTCTCATTCCATCACAGTCGCCAATAACGTTTGACTTTGACCTGGAATTGCCCAACCAGAGTCTGTGGTTGGTGGTTTGATCTTTTAGGAGCTATTTTACACTTAAAAAACGTATAGCTGCTGTTCTACTGTTTGTATTTTTTTGTTTTAGTTTCAAATAATTTATTAGAATTGACCCTATTTTTCTAAAATGCTGTAGAATTTTTCTTGTGTTGTGCTTTCACTTTTGCTACTGTTTTGTGCTGCCTCTAAAATAAGCCTTGTGTGCCAAGCTACCAGAGGATTAAGCACAGGTTAATTATTTTTTGTGGCTCTCCCTATAGCTGCTGCTTGAATAAGGTTGAGGAGGTCAACCAACAACTCATTTTCTCACAGAAACTGATTTGCTACCACAAAAAAACCATACATCAGACTAGTTTAGTCCTTAAAAAGAAGATTGATTAATTTTCTACTAGAGCAACAGAATTCTAAAGCTCTATGCAGAAAGTCAGAATAGAGGTACAAAAGAATGTGTAAGAAATCACAAAACTGAAAGAACAAGACAGAATGAGGACAAAGACCTTATAAAAGCTGGAAAACAAGTCTAGAAGAAATAATGTAAAAATATTGAATGTTCAAAAAGTAGCAGAAGGAATTGATGGTGAGACGTGTAATAAATCTTCTAAAGCAAGAAATCTTTCAAGGGAGTATAGAGATAAAATGGGATCAAGAAATACAGGGAATACACCAAGACCAATTCAAGAAAAAAGTTAGTCAGAAGAGACCAAGGAAGATTTTAGTACATTTTCAGACCTACTCAGTAGAGGAACAGATCATGACAGTGGCTCTTAAAATAAAAGACTTGATGTATCAGAATTGTACCATATAGCTGAGGAAAGGCAATGTATTCTAGGTCAGTGGATAGAGGAATTAAGAAAGATGGGACTAAGGTCCACCTTATATTCCTCACAATGTTAAGAATAATGTGGGACAATAAGATATATAATTTCAGCGAGGTGGGTGAGGTGGATACATTAATCAAATCATTGAAGGCAAATGTCTAAAGACTGAGTATATCACTTTATAAGGAAGACGGTGACAAAAGTGTGGTATTACAATGAGCTAGATGGGAGAAGGATAGTAGCTCTCAACATGCTGCCAAAATACAAGTGAGTGTTCTTGGAGGAGGGGGAGAGGTACATAGGGGGGTGAGCATATGAGAGAAAGTACATTTCTTTCAGCCAGCAACCCACAGTAACCAGCCCTGTCAAGCGCGGTAAAACAAAGCATTAAGTCGTTAAAGAAAGAGTTAAGGAAATACCTTTGATGACGTGGAATGTTATTGGTCTCCATAAGTAAAAGAAAAGGCAAAGGGTAATAGAATATTTAAGACAATCAGAAGCACATGTGATAATTTAGCAGGAGACACATATGAAAAGTACAAATTGTAAAAATGTTTTCAAAAGAGAGGGTGGGTACGGCAGATAGCCTGTACAGATCAGCAATTGTTATCTTAAGGGCTAGTTATCAGTCAGGAAATACCCTAATAAAGATATCTTAGACATGCAAGTAGATAATGTTGGAAGATGAGTAATTGCCAAGATTAAAGCTAATAATATGACTTTGGTGTGTGCAGGATATGGTGGACCTCATATAGATGACCCAAACCATTTGAAATGCATTTTGACTAATGTGCTAGATTTTACAGGCCCTATTATCTTGAGTGGTGATTTTATTTCACTGTTGAGTAATGAGTTGGACAGGTCAACTAAGGGTCCTCACTCGAACATGATGAAAGTTAAAAAATATTTGGAAGACATAATGCAGAATGTGGGGCTATGTGATATATGGACAGCAGGAGCTGGAATACAAAGTGGATATACATGTTATTGAAGAAATACGTGCAAACATAATTCCAGAATTGACTATTGGTTATTAGATATTTTGCTAATAGACAAGGTGATAGAGATAAGGCCTATTCCTATGATTTTGACAGACCATTCAGCAGTATGGTTAGTGCTGGAGGTCCCTAAGCAATATAAAAGGTCAAGATGGATGATGGATAAAAGACCGCTAGGGGACGAGGACTTAACAACAGAATTAAAAAGACAAACACAGAAGTTATTTAAACATAATAAGTAAAGTGCAGTGAACACTGTTTGGGATGCGTATAAGACTTTCCTGTGTGGTGCAATTACAAAGTGGTTGAAGAATACCACTACAAAGAGTAAAGAACAGGATCATCTGCTTAAAAAAAGAAGTGAAGAATTAGACAAGTTGGTACATTCAGCAGATTTTGAAGTTGAATGTAAGGAAGAAACTGAGACACTAGAAGACACCAGAGAACTCCCTAAGGAGAGATTAGATCAGAAGTTTAAAGTGTGGTGGCGAAAACTGTGGTAAATTCTGTCCCGAAATTAAAAACAGAAGGAGTGAGAAATCATATCAGTGGTGTCCAGGATATAGATCATGGTACAGATGTCTTTAACAGGACAGAAAAGGGGCAGATATTTTGGGATTTCTATTAAAAGCTATATAGTGAGGAATAATAAATAAACCTAATGACAATGTGCTAAAAGATGGACAGCTTCCTAAATCGGATAGGAAGGATTGAGAGATGCTGGTACAAGAAATTAAGGAAGCAGAAATAAGTGGTACAATAATTAGAAATAAGAATAGGAAAGCTGCAGACTCAGATGGGATACCAGGAGATATATGAAAATGTAAGTGGGGGGGTCATGGCAGTTTTTAAGCATATGCACAATAATCTACTAAACAAGGAAGGGTAGGGAGAGAAGAGCCCACGTAGCTGGCAAGAAGCTGTTACCTAAACCCAATCAAAACCCAAGACAATGTGTGACCTATGTGAGACCTATCGACCTTACACTTAAATTGATAGGTATGATAGACCTTGCGAAAATGCACAAAGCTGCATTGGCATTGGTAATGTTAGGCACTGCTAAGGCTTTCAACAGTGTCAACTGTTTCTACTTATGGAAGTGTCTGGATAATTTTGGAATTTGGAATTTTGAAGATATATTCAAGTAATTAGAGCCCTATATAGAAATCCATGTGGTAAGATTTTAGTCAATGGAAGTCTTAATGATGATGAACAGATCCAGAGAGGAAAACAGCAGAGATGCCCCCTTTTGCCACTGCTTTTTGATGTATACATTGAGCCTTTAGTGCATTGAATAAGGGAACACCCAGGTATTAAACTCTTTGGGATATAGCAGAAAGCTAGCTGTATATGCTGATGGTTTATTTAGTTATACATCAAAGGTAAATTAAACCGTATCACTTTAGAGAGAATTAAGCAAATTATTTTGGTACATTTTGGCCATCTTTTAAACCAATATAAGATGAAGATCAATGCTTGGAATATGAGCGCAGAGATTGAAAGAAGTTAGGAAAGAGATCAAATACCTCAGCATACAATCACAGAGCATTTGGAGAATTTCCCTAATAGGAATGTAGATAATATAGCCAAAGAATTAAATACATTATTAGGAAAATGGCAGAATTCCTACACATAACAATCTTTTGTAGGGTCTATTTAATTAAGATATAAGGCCATCCAAAGCTGATCACACTCTTGTTTAATTGTGTTACATTAGAATTTGGTAGAAAGGAGATACAAAGAATATAAGGCAACGTATGTAGCTTTAGTTTAGCATCTTAAAGTAATAGGTTATCATGGAAAAGAACTAAGAAGGAAATTAGTAAAGGGGGGGGTGTAACAGTTTCCAGCCATTTAGTTCTATTGTGTGGAATTTCAATTTAAAAATAGGATGTTATTAACAACTATGGATCAATTCAGCAGGGGGGATAATGTAACAAGCAATAATGATTGGGGTGTATCAAAAGTGTGTTTGTTATATACATTTGGGGTGGCAAAATTCTTCAAAAAGGTTCACCCAGGACATCTGCTCGTCACTAAAGACTAGGAGAATCTGGTCCTACAACTGTTTGGAGAAAAATGATGAGTCCTAGAGAATGTCACTCAATTAGTAGAGTTGGATGACAGGTAGAGACCAGAACTCAACGAAGTACATATGATTCAGGCTCTGAAGAACCCGACAAACACCAACAAACTCTACTTGTCATTAAAATGAACCAGATGAGCACCAACTAGTTGTCTTTGGAGAGAAGAGATAGAGACAGATAGGCATGCCTAGTGGAAGGGGCAGGCAGAGGAAGAAGCATGAGGTAGGGACCAGAATCTTTTCATGAAGGAACATCACACTTTTGATGAAGGAGCCACAAAATGACCACAGGCCCTGTGGCTGCTACGTCTTCAGGACCTTCCACTGATGAATGAATGGTCCTTTGATTGACACTGATGGAAGAGTAGAGAAATCTTGCAAAATGGTTGAATTACTTCATGAAAAGTGCCTCATATCATGGGCCAAGCAACATTACCTCCAGGAATGGTAGATGATGCAGCAAGTTCCAGTGAGCACTGTCCAGCTTACAGGTCTGCATCCACATATGACTTCTTCCAGAGATGGCAGCACCTGAGGCAGCATGAGCAGTCCAAAACTCACTAAAGGCAACATCTGAGAGAAATCAGATCTATTTTTTTCACATGAGGCAGAAACAGACTGGAAGTCCTTCAAAAGGGCTGAAATGGTATAGTAGCTATGCCTTCACTATAAGAGAAAACATTCTCAATGCTTCCTTAAATGCAAAATGGTTCTTGTAATTTGCAGAGTCCACAGGAGCAACATCCTCAGTGGCCAGAGCATATTGGGAAAAAACACTAGCCAGATGAAAGTCAACTTTGATGAGGGAAATAACCTAAGCATCAAAGGAATCAAATGGATATATATCTGCAAAGAACTTGGCAAAAGCAGATAATATTCAATGTCGTTCACTTGCTTATAAAGCATGTTATGGATAGCCATATTGACAGGAAAAGACTCAGAGTCTTGGGAACAAAAGTGGCTTAAAATGTCCTCTTGAATCTCATCCACTGCTGGAGCTGGAAAACCCAGGTGGTCCTTGATGCGCCAGATACTTCTGCCGGCACTTATCTACCAGGAGATTCCTCCTCCTTATCATGACTATCAAGGAAGGCCCTCCTAAAACCGGACTCAGACTCAGCATGCTTTTATAAGGCACCAGACATGGCATGGCTAACAATGCCCTGCTGGTCCACAAAAGACGGAGAGAGGGGTGGAGCATGGTAGAAACCTCAGAATCTGATGGCATGCTTCCATTTCGAAATCCCTTTACCCTCTGCAGACTCCGTTTCCAAGCAGTAAGGATGTTGGGATAGCGAGTGGAGAAACTAAACTTGGAAAAACCCTTTGCGCTTCTGGAACTTGCAAATTGTTTACTAGAAACAAGAAATTGGCATGCTCCAACCCTTATAAGAGCCTGCCTGGAGCAATCAGGAAGGCTTAGCGGCCTCCCCCAGGGTGGGAAAACCTGCTAACACATCCACATAGTTCGCAACAGCAAGCATCTAAAGATCTCAGGTAAAACCATGCCAGGAAGGTAGCATCAGATAAAGTCCAGGACAAAGGGCAGCTCATCATGGTCTGTCTTGCATGACAATTTCTACTAGTTGGAGCACAGCAATGAGAGGCAGCCGCATAAAGATAGACCAGTAAATACAGAAAAAACAATAAAGAGCAATGGCAATCAGTGTCGTTTTACAAGTGCTGCATTGCCAATGCCGCAAAGGGTGTGTTAATAGTATAAAAAATAGTTTTTATACTTTTGAGATTTCTACGGGGTTGCACGATGCACCGTGCATTGTCACATGTCACATAATGAGATAGCCTTTTTCAAAGTATAGAAAACCGTGTTTTGGCCATCCCGTTGAATGATGGGATATGACTACGCAGTGCATGAAGTATCATGATGTATCATGCAATACTGCACCCATCTAGAACAGAGAGAAATCAATGGTTTCTATATTTTTACCATGGCCAGTCGCCTCTATTGGCTTTCCCAATGCCGGTGAACTTTAAAAGCCTCTGGCATAAAGGGCATAGCATTGACCATCAAGGTGCAAGAAGGTGTCAGTGGGAGACAAAGAAAAATAAGGAAAGACAATGGAGTGATTGGGAATCTACAGTAATGGGAAAAAAGACAAGGGAGGGGTCCCAGGGGAGAAAAATATTCAGAAGGCCATGATGCAAGCAGAGATCTAGAGCAATGGGAAAGAAGAAAAGAAATTGGTGATCTGGAACAATCAGAACTTAAAGGACAAAGTGTGGGAAAAGTAGATCAACACCATGTGCTCTAAAAGACAAATGTTATATAAAGTGACACAGAGGAAGGAATAGTCCCCTGTAGTCAGCTATGTAAGGATACAACATATCCAATCAAAAAGCAATGTGAGGAACTATGCTCCAGTGGCTGGACAAACAGAGAATAGTGAGGAAAATAGCAAATCCAAAGCCTAGCATTGACATAGATGAAAGCCATCCAACGAAAGTAGCCTAAAGCACATGGGAAAGGATGGAATACTGTGCTGCTTGCCATCGTCAGCTGTCCTTAGCAAGACCTCAAAAACTAAACATACAAAAAGAAGTCTATGCGCTTACCGGACAGGGGGCACAGCGAAGCCCTGTCTCCAAAAGAGAAAGATAAACCAGGAAGTGGTGCAGGTCAGTAGGAGGATATATATGGATGGAAAGGGGTGAGGATTTTAAAATACCAAAAAAATAGTACGGTGGCAAAATAACTGCTTTCTTACCGAGTGAGGACTTACTTCATGTGCCTGGAAGGTGACAAAGGAGGTTGGCAAGGTGGCAATAGTGAATGTCACCATTCTTCATGAATAATATGCAGGCCAATGTGTATATTACACTGTGGGTATTTTACATCTTTGTTATGCCGCTCTATATTGAAATTGGCAAAAAAGCAATCTTTAAGTGTAATTCACACTGAACCCATTTTCCTTTGTAACCGTTGTGAATCAGACCTATTGTTACTTGCATTAACAGGTACTATTGATATTTACCACATTACTCTCCTATTAGGTATATTAAATGTAAACCTCTAACACAGGAGTTGCATATATACACTCCACTCTAAGTGTCAAATCAAAAGCATTTTCCTGGAGATGGGAAGGCCCTGCATCTGCACCTTTGAGCACAGAATGCTGATAATCCTTGTATTCCACAGTGGCACATGAATGATTCATGAATTTAATGCATACTTTATGACAACATGTTTGAAAACAGATGCTTTTGTGCACATTTCTCTTGAGCAAAATAATATGATCCATCAACATATCTGGAAGTGCCCTAAAATGGAATTGTCATTCTGTTGGTGCATGCTCCTGGGTGGCTGACATGTACCCTTTATTCCCATGTATTGTTGCATTGCCTTCTCTCTTGTGGCAGACATTCAAAGGCTGTATCTGGGCACATTCTGGCCATTCAAAAAGCCATTTATGAGTAAGTGAAATAGTACTCCAATAGAATCACTTTAATTACAAATAACTTTGTGAGATGGCTCGAATACAACTAAAATGGGAATATTCATGGAATATCCAAATACAATTAGTACAAATAGATAGCAATCTACCCTCTTTGCATTTTTACTAAAAGGGAGTTGGACATTTCAGGGCCAATTCACAAAGGCATTTATGAGTATGTGAAATAGTGCTCCTGTAGTACCACTTTAATTATAAATAACCGTGGGCCCGATTCACAAAAGTAATCTGTGACAAAATCCTAACGTTACGACTTTCGGTATTCACAAAAGTAATTTAAGAGTAGTAAAGATAGGATTTTGTCTTAAGTTTTCGTTTTAAGACAAAATCCTAACTTAAGTTTAACTTAAGTTAGGATTTTGTCTTAAGACCAAATTTCAAGACAAACTTAAGACAAAATCCTAACTTTACTACTCCTAAATTGCAACTATCCATCAATGTACTTTACATTACCAGTGGTGTAACGAAATTTGAGGGCCCCCCCAGCAAGGTAAATGGAGGTGTCACCCTCTTGACTCACTCAGGAGTTCTTAGGCCAGGGTACTGCGCTGAGGGGGCCCCCTGCAGCTCGAGCCCCGCACACTGCAGGAGGTGTGGGGGCCTTTGTTACTCCACTGTACATTACCTCTTAGTGCTTAATTTGTAGAAGAATAACTGCCTGTGCCCGAAGTTGTGCTCAGATGCCCGCGACTGGCACCGGCACACCGAATGCTAAGGCTGCGTAGTATGAAATCCATCTCCGGCCTCTTTAATCTAGTACCAGACACTGGCTGTCCTTTTATCTCACTCTTGCAGGATCCTGCTTTCTACCTTTGCGATGGTTTCTTCATCTTTCTCCCTTGTGTGTTTTTTTTTTTCCTCTCTTCCTCTCAGTAAACGTCTGATGAGTAAACTTAAGTGTTGGTCCCCAAAAAAGAATGTTCATGACGTCCCCCTACAATCACCTGCTCAAATTAAGCACTGTCATCCCTAAAGTGCATATGACTGGTAATACATAATTTCACTATCAACTTTCAACTGCATGCCGCACACCATCCTGATTTTTGTAATACACTGTCCACATTATTAATACACATAATAATATGTACCTATGATGCAATAAGTATGCAAATTGAGAATAGGTTTAATTTCTGATATCCAATCTGAACAGCATGTCGTACTTGTCACTTTTCCTTATGTGTCCTCATCCTAAGTCAAAGGTTGTGCTTAATATTCCCTATCACCCAAGTGGACCTAACTTTTCATCAACTTCTATTGCTTGGATAAAAAGATTGGTACAAAAGGGGGTGGTGATGGACGGAGCATCTGAATCAATCAAACACTCACACCCAGTCAAAAGATCTGGGTTTAATCCATCACCGTTCTTTAGCCCACTCTACCACCCCAGTTCAGACATGGCTATATGCAAATCAGTCTGACCCTGTGCCTCATGGGTACAGTCCAGCCCGAACTGCCAAGCCATGTCTTCCCTGGACCGGAAACAAGCTTCCGAGGACCGGTTTCTGGCATTCCAGCGTCTTCAGCCCGGCTTGCTTGAATCCAGTGGCAAAGTGAGCAAGGGACTCACGTCTGAGCATACCCTGCCACACTTATGGCGGCCGAAAGCGGTACAAAAGGGGGATAAAAAGATTGACATGAAAAAAGAGATCAGCAAAAGACTGTTCATGTTATAATAGAAACTATGTGACCCTTTTAATGATTGTCAGTTAATAGCAGTTCACTCGCTCCGATGAATTCACAGTTTCTCCATCGCTGAAAGGTAGGGGGAATCACAGGGTTTCTACTTGTGTAGCCTAGGCAGTGAGTGGTCGGTGAGTGGATGGAATGAACTCTCAAAATCAAAAAGAATTGGGACTGGTCAGATGAAGTACCCATAACTCTGGTTTGGGGCCTTTAACAACCATTATTATCATCGACAGTGGGTATAACTCTTACAATGCCTTCAAGGGCCACAATGTTTAGAATACATAAAATGAACAATAATCTGTTGCATTATTCTTATTTTCAATGTCTCCTTTAGAGAAATGGGAATAAATCAGCCTAGCAGGTATTTGACAGTGGAATTGACAACACTGTCTGGTAGAATGCACTGGTTGCTGGAAATAAAAAACAAGAAGTGGCAAAGCCAATAGGTGAAAAGTGTCATTGCTTGTAAGAATATGAATAGCAAGGGAAAGTTTAAAAGTAAAAACAAATACAATTGCCAAAGTGTAAAGGTGGCACCCATAAGTCTGCCATGAGGAAAGAAGTAAAAACTGCACTCCTTTCCAGGTAGCTGTGCAAATGTGATCAGGTGAATTGAAGTTACACACAGTGCCACTCAGCCAATGGATGCGTGGCTGGCCTGCATGCTGTGGGGAGGGGAGGGGGGGAGGGGAATGCAATCTGTGAATGGCACATGAACAGTCCAATGATTGAGGAGGGCTGAAGGAAGTCACACTATGCATGTATTTTATTATGATTTTATTTTTACAGATAATGCTAGCGAAATATCTAAAGCTGGCTCTAGGCCAGAAGTAAACACTGGTGCTCTTTTACAGCATTATCTGCAAGCCCGAGGGCCTTCCAGGAGCCATTCACTACAGTATCTCCCTAAAGCAGCAAGAGCGTCTGGCTTCTCATTCTGAAACTTGCATAAGACACAGATCATAGCTTCCTGGTTTCATTTTCACTGCAAATGAACATAGCTCTCACGAATACATGCAATGAAGTGGTCTGAAATGAAACCATGAAATGGCAGATGGCTGTCTGAGACAATATTTAGAGTCTCTCTATGTTCTGCCGTCGGCGAGATTATGTATTGGAATAGGAAAAATGCAAGCACTGATTTCCCAGGAGTGCCATGGAGTCTCCCTATGTGTGTAAAGCGCTCAGCAGTTTAAGATATGCAGATGCAGCTGAGAATAGTTGAGTATTTCACCTCGGGCGCTCTCTACTGAGGAATCCCGAGTGCATTTATGCGTGAAAATGGATTTTAAAGGTAGTGGGGAATTTGAATTATGCTTCGCAGAAGTTGTCTCAAAGGGGCACTCTGCTATGTTTATCATCCTTGGCGTGATGGTGGGTTTGCTATCCTGAGATGAAAGTAAACACTGCCAGAGCCCTGGGAATTATTACCCTTTGAGGGATGCAAGGCTTTTTGTTGCCTTTTCATATTCTAGCGCCTATTTTAACATTCCTAGACACACACTTCTACGCAGTGGGATGACAGCACACAGCACAATGCATGTATGTGGTATTTGTATAGCACAAATGTACCTGGAAGTCCAGTTTTGCTACTGACACTTTAGCAGCACTAAATGTGGTTTAAAAGTAGTGTGAATAATCAGCATCGTTTCCTAGATTAGGCCAGTCTGACACTACAGTGCTCCCTTGCATTGCAAGCAGCAAAAGCCGCTGTGGGGGACAAGCGCGAACTTTGCTGACACTCTCACTTGTGGGGCTAATTTGCCAACTGGGAGGCGATTCCTGCTGGGGGCTGTGAACGAGGGACGGCGACATCTTGTCCTCTGCCTCCCGGGCTATCCACGACAGACTGAAGGACTACGAGTCCCATCAGCCCTCGGGACCTGCCACACATTCTGTAGCACCTGAGGCTTGTCAGCCCGCCCGCCCTCCGCACTTAAAACCTTGCCCCACCCGCTGGCGCGGGTGCCGCTGCGCTGTGGGGGACAAGCGCAAACTTTGCTGACAATCTCACTTGTGGGGCCAATTTGCCAACTGGGAGGTGATTCCTGCTGGGGGCTGTGAACGAGGGACGACGACATCTTGTTCCCTGCCTCCCGGGCTATCCACGACGGACTGAAGGACTACGAGTCCTGCCACACATCCTAAAGCACCTGAGGCTTGTTAGACTCCTCCCCCGCACAATTTAGTCAACTAGCTCCCGCACATCGCGGTATGCGCGGGCGACACCAGGAGAAGCTCGGGACAAGGGCGGGACCATCTGTGGCCTTCAGAGGCCAGAGGCCACAAGAGGCTGGGCTGGGCCACCCTCCTAACATCTGCACTTTCAACCTGGACTCTGAAGTATTGTATAAGGTATCTTTATTTGGACAATTGTTTGGCAAAGCATACATAACTAATCACATGACTGTTTTCTTAAAAAATCTCACCTAGTGTGGAGTGGGAATTTCGTGTATAGTGTAACTTGCCCTTTAGATCTTCAATGATGTCTGATACGGGCAAAAAAGTTAAGCCCTGTGCCTCCCGTTCTATGACTAGGCACCAGGCTGCCACGGCACAACCCCTACCGAGTCTAACAGCCATCGATAAGATGCTTGCAAAAACGATTGGGGTAGTGGCATCAGCCATAGAAAATACAGAGAGGCGATTATCACTTACCCCTGCTGGTCCCCAGTTACAGCTACAGCAATCAGGGGATTTATCTGCAGCCACAGCTAATCCTCCCGACTGTAGTGTCTTCCTCACGTCTTCCTTTGTTGAGCTGCCCTGTGCACAGGCTGCTATTGGTGAGATTGACAGTTCGCCGGTTGCAAAACCCCCCCCTCATATTGTAGGGAAAGAAGTTTTCAAATCCCGCCCTAGAACCAAGAAACTTAAACCCAAAAAAAAGCTAACCAAAAGAACCACGCCTATTCATGTTTCTATATTGGATGCTCCTGGTTCTTCTTTTTCCCCTGTACGAACACCTGTCTGGGTTACCCACCTACTCGCTGACTTCCAGGTTCATATTGAACAGATTATTGGCACACACATTAAATCTCTGGTCTCTAGGAGGGATAGATTAGTTTCTACAATCAACAACATAGGTGTAGGGAAAACCCAGCCCATGAGCCCATTGGGAAAACATCCTAATAAAGTGATTCCCAGCTCCACCAACCCTACCCCCTGCTCTAAAACCATCCGAGCTAAAAACGGTGCCGCTGGGAAGCCTGCTACTGGGCCGATTCCTGACACCACTAAGCTAATCTTGGATGCTAGGGGCTCGTCTAATAGTAACAATATCCCTGCCGTAACCTCTTAGGCAATTGGTAACTTAGCATCCGGTACATCAAAGTCTTTGCCTAAGGATGGGAAAGTACTTAGCGGAACCTGCACGGCTCCGAGCGGAGGGTCTGAAGTAGGGACAAGTCATACGGACCAACAATCCATAGGTAGCAGAAATATCTTAGCAAGGAGCCCTTTGATAGATCTGCCCTCCATTGATCTCCCTCCTGAGTCCCTACCATTTGTAGTGGTGCTAGCTGGGGTTCCTCCCCTAGGCCAGGGAAAAAGCGAGGACCACAGTGACCTTAAAAACAAATGCATACAATGGCTTAACACCAACAGGCCTTCCCCCCCTAATGCCACAGGTGAAATATTGTGCATCAGAAGAGTAGATTGGATTGGGTCTGGACCTAAAACCATTGCAGGAAATTGTGTGGTAATCAACTTTAGGCATACTTGCGCTGTAGAACACATCTGCAACGGGTTCCCAACTTGGTCAAATACCAAAATTCTTCCCCTCCATCTGTCATATTTCTATCCTACTCCTCAAATGAAAACCGGCCAGAGTACAAGTCCTCAGTATCAAGGGGCCCAAAACAAACCTTCATATAGAACCCAACAGGGGATACTACCCTGGGTGGGCTCGCATCCCCACACTCCTTTACTCTCACTATTTCCCCAAAGAAATAGGTTCAACCCGCTGGAGCAAGTGGATTGACGCCCTGTGGGGCTGAATCCTACACCATTAACTGAGAGTAGTACAGGTACCCGAGCAGTTACCCTTGAGGGTAATGATGTCAACATTGGCCCTGAAAACTTAATAGTAGATCAACATTGGATCAATGAGGGTAGGATGGAATTGAGGGGAAAATACACAACATGTGGGGCCTTGTGCCTCTAATGTGGTCTGTTTAGTGGGAATTTAAGGGCAAGGACACCTGAGCCTAGAACTATAATTTCTGGTACTGGCCCTGATATAGGCAAAGATAAACCATCACCCAGCCCTGGGATAGTCGATGGAAGTTTAAAAATGTTGTCCTGGAATGTGGCCGGGTTAAAAAATAAACTGCTGTTGCCTGAGTGGGGATCCTTCATGGCAATGCATGATATTTGCTTGATGCAGGAAACATGGGCATTGGAGGAGACTGTAAGGCCTGGCTATGCTACCTTTGACATTCTGGCAACAACCGGGGGTAGTGGAGACCATCGGGTGGGCTCTCAATCTGGGTGGGATGTATGACATCAAAACGCATGTTTTTACCACGCATGCTTTTACATCGCAACTTTTACAACGCATGCCTTTACAACGCATAGTGTTGAGGGGTGCTGGATAGTGAATAGTTTAATTTACTATTTCAACTCCAGTCCCTGTGGATAGTAGGGAAGGTGTTGGATAGTAAATTAAATCTATTCCCTATCCTAGAGAGCCCCCCAGCGCAATGCGTTGTAATGGTTTGCGTTGTAAAAGTTGCGATGTAAAAGCACTGCGTGGTAAAAGTTGCGTTGTAAAGGATGTTTCCTTCTGGGTGGGCACGCATTTGGGTGCCCAGGCTGTCCAACTACCAACTAACTCCCTAGATGTCCAGTGTGTACTCCTAACCCCCAGAAACATGCCGCAGGTGGCTATATTAAACATTTACTCAAGGCCAGTTAAGAGTGGGCGGGAATCTGACACAATCGATGTATTAATAAATTTTATGCAGACTCTTGACCCGTCGAATGTTTTAGTGCTTGCAGGAGACTGTAACTGTCAGTTTGAGCCCCTTGCGAGTTTGGGTCAGGATGAGCAGGATGATGAAGATCTCTTCTGGCATGTTCCCGACCCACAGATCCCTTCTGTCAGGGCATGGACCCCACTGGTGCTTCAAATAAAATCATTGTCCCTTACAACGTTTCTGCGGGCGTGTAATGGGAGATTGGAGCCCGATAGACCGGGATCAGTTACATTCAATAGACTAGACCAAACCTCCATCATTGATTATATTATGATGGAGGTTAGACATTGGGACAGGCTGCTGGAAGTCAGGGTTCACCCAAGACAAGATAGTGACCATAATGCCCTTGTTTTTAACATTGAAACCAGGGAGTTTTGGGCTGACAAACCCGGCGCCTGAATCAACTTGTATAATCCTCCCACTCATGATAGCTAATAACAGACGAAGGGTAAAATGGCCACATCTTCAGGACGGCCCCACAAAACTTGCCGAAATATATGATAGAGCAATACCGCTGATTTCTGCCATGGGGGATACTGGCTCCCATGGTAGAGCTGTAGAAATTCACAAGCAGCTGGTCATCGAGCTAGTGGATGTGTTCTGCCCTGTGGGAGGGAAGAACCCGCTGCGGGTCAGGGCACATCCCTGGTACGATGCCTCCTGCAGGAAGGCAAAAAAAATCTGCTGTCTGCAATTAAAACAAAAGACAGAGCAGGTATTAAGAAATTCTGATTGCTCTATAAAAAGGCAATCCCTAGGGGAAAGAGGGACTGGGAGGAGAAGATGTGGGAGGAGCTCAGATCTGCATTAAAAAGGAAGGATTCTAAGTTATTTTGGGCCATTGTCAGCTCGGGTGTGAGTGGGGGTGGCTCCGTATTTGCCCCGAACATAGCCCACTCAGTGTGGGAAGCACACTTTAGCCCACTATACGCTGGCGCTGTGCTAGAGTCCATATCCCCTTCAAGTCACAAACCCGCCCAGGAGTATGGACTGGAGGGCTGGGTAGACTTGGCTCCGCAGGCTGATGTGGTGCCTCCTCTGCCGGTAGCCCCGGACCCCCACCATGAGTATCGAATGGTGGGGTTCTTGGGTGACGGGAGGTGGAGGGACCTCCTGGAGGTTGGGGGTGAGTTCCACCCTCAATGGCATGAGGCTATCACCCTGAAGGAGGTCGAGTCAGCAATAGCAAGGCTACTCCCTAACAAGGCCCCCGGACTAGACAATCTGCCTGGGGATCTATTTCGTTCCCAACCTAAAATATGGGCACCATTTTTGGTTGTCCTATTCAACAAGATCTTATTGGGGACTGATCCGCCAGACACTTGGCTTGGAGCTGAGATCGTCCCCATTTATAAGAAAGGTTGTCCGTTAACCCCATCCAATTATAGGTCCAAAGCATGGGTGAGCTCACTCGGGTATGAGGGTATAGCAGTTTTCTGCGCAGGGCGGGAGCGCAGAAGAGACTTTTAGTTTGGTAATTAGGAGCTGCTGTATGTGCAGTACTTGTTATTTGCACAGCAGCCTTTTTTAAAGGATTTTTCTGTGAGAAGGTCTGAAAGATGCTATCATATGCTCGGGGGTATCTTTCAGGCACTCCTGCTATTTTGTTTCAGGCAACATAGCTGAGAGGGCTGGAGCCAGCACTGCAGAGATTGGGCCAAATCCAAATTCCCTTACTGGTGAAAAAAAAAGGGTGACCATACATGTATGTATTTTCATCATGTATTTTTCGGAAAACGTGAATCTGGCGTGACAGTTAAATCTGCTTCTAGGCCAGGCCTTAAAAAGACTGAAAGACATGGGAAATAATTGTACTGTGCTAGAAAGGGCAGCAAAAACAAAGAGGACGTAGTTAGAAAGGGCAGAAGGGGACACGTCGTATGGTTTCCAGACCAATCAGGGTAGCAGGACGACAGTATAGGACTTGTATTCCCATATGCTGTCAAATTCTGTTTTTCTTAAGAATACTAATGTGTTGAGTCTCTTTCATCCCGACAAAGATATTATGATGTAGCCTCCGATTTCTGAGACTAAATTTGTTTGTGCGATATTGGACACGAGTTTCTATGTAGATAACTTTACTAAAACTGGCTGATAATAGAAAAAAAACCAATATCTAAAGGGTCCTCACGAAATCCATTGCGAAGTGCTTAAGGCACCCGGCTGGGAATGATGCTTGTTCTAAAGAAAACCCATGAATAAATACATGATAATACAGATCAGAACCAAATAGTCATCATGCCAGACTAGTATATGAATTTAGCCACCTCCAAGACAAAGATAAAAACGTATATGTTTAACCTTTCCCACTAAAGGCAACCTCTTTCAGGAGCACCCAGGCAGTGTTCAGTATTAATGGGCCTTATAAATTCTCTGATCCTAACCCTTATTCGTTATACATGAACATCTTCAGAAATGTAGACATCCCCATTGACCCATGGCTGATATTTTCACACATGAAACTAAATAATGCAGTTTTTGCTTTCAGCGTCAAAGTTTTTTCTTTTTCTTCCCTGCTCCAAATTTCCGACAGTGGGGACAGGAAAAGTGTATATATTTCTTTGAAGTGTTAAATTGGATGTGCTGATCTGAACAAAGTATTCTCATGGCACGCTCCCTCTAGCTAAGAAAATATAGGATTATTTGGAGCACATTGCCTAACGGGGTCCTAAAATTGATCATCCTTATTTGCTTTTGATGCTCTTTATTACATTTTCTTTTGACAGAATTCTTAAGCCTCTTGGCACAAATGGTGAAAAAGATATACCCAAACATAAGGGCAGAATATAAAAGCGGAATGTGAGTGCAAACCACAAAATAATCCTGCTACAAAGAACTATTGAATGAATGCACAAAACAAATCAAAGTAGGAATTAACAGGCACATGGCTCTATGTGTGATTTTCCATTCTAAACAATTAAGCATCTCTTACGTTGTTCTGGTCCAGATGAATTAATTACAAGCTTGAGAACAGATTGGTTTTATATAGTTTCTAGACTTTTCTAAGTTTCCATCCAAATGCATTCTGGCCAAAGAATGCTCAAATCTACCAGTGCAATCAGGGCGGGACTGGGAACAGAAACCGGCCCTGGCAAACTACTCAGCTGCCTCCCCCTTGGGTGAGGGGGAGTGCAGGCGAGCAGTTTGCGAGGGCCGTTTTCAGCCGATTTTGTTATCGGGGGCCGATATTGCTGACCACCGGTAACAAAAACGCCCCCCCTCCCCCCAGGGTTTCCAACAGAACTGTTGCTTTGCTTGCCAGGTCTCAAGAATTGAAAAATGTCCTTATGAAAACAACATTTTGAAAATAGATAGCTAATTGCATACCTAAATACTGTATACTTAAGCTTGCACCAGTACTATTTCTTTTGAGCCTTCTCATAAATGTACAGTAGTTCCAAAGAAGTCCTTTTTGTTTCTTTTAAATATGATGAGAGTGGAAGTCAGTTTTTCTTTTTAGGTCAGGTTTTAGCAATACATTTTGATTTTATTTGGAAAAAAATATATATATATATATATAAATATCCAAAGTCTACTCCTCATTAGAAGAAGCAAGAGGACACAGCGGGGAACTTGGCAGGAGCTCTTTAATTAGCAGCTTGTATGGCATAATGCATTTCAGCTCGTGTAAGCCTTCCTCAGATGCCGCAGCTAAACTAAGTTAGTCCAACTCCCTCCCTTATATTTCTAAGGCCCTCCCAATGTCCTGAGGTCAGCTGGCTCTGCTGAATTGGTTACAGCTGCAATCTGATGCTGTGGACTGCAGCTCCCAGAATCCAATTCTCCAGTGATTACCAAATGTGGAGCAACAATGATGTCCTTCAATGGACGCTGAAATACCAGGTAAGGGAGGGGGTTTAATGTTGTGGCCAAACCCCGTTGGCTAAAGTTCTGAACTCCCTCGAGTCCACAATGTTCTGCCCCAAAATACACAGAGGAGCCGGGCTGTGAAGCAGTGATGCAATGATCCCTCTTCCCCGTGAAGTCACGGGCTGTTGCTCACACAGCCACTTGCCAGGGCTGATCACGAGGCGGTCCTGCGGCGTCCGATACCTCGGAGGAAAACTTGCCACGATGCCAGTATGCCGCAGGACACGTAGAGAACGGGTCCTCTGAACGAGCACTGGCAAGTGTGTAAAATACCCAAAGTCCACCCCTTATTAGAAGAAGCAAGAGGACACAGCGGGGAACTTGACGGGAGCTCTTTAATTAGCAGCTTGTATGGCATAATGCATTTTGGCTCGTGTGAGCCTTTCTCAGATGCCGCAGCTAAACGAAGTTAGTCCAACTCCCTCCCTTATATTTCTTAGGCCCTCCCAATGTCGTGAGGTCAGCTGGCTCTGCTGAATTGGTTACAGTTGCAGTCTGTTGTTGTGTACTGCAACTCCCAGAATCCAATTCTCCAGTGATTACCAAAGGCGGAGCCACAAGGATGTCCTTCAATGGACGCTGACATGCCAGGTAAGGGAGGGGGTTTAATGTGGTGGCCAGACCCAGTAGACTAAAATTAAAATTCTGAACTCCTTCGAATTCCCAATGTTCTTCCCCAAAATACACAGTCAAGCCGGGCCGTGAAGTGGTCATGCAATGATCCGTATTCCCCGTGAAGTCACGGGCTGTTACTCACAGTGGCCACTTGCCAGGCCTGACCATGAGGCAGTTCTGCAGCGTCCGATACCTCAGAGGAAAACCTGCCACGATGCCTGTATACCACAGGACACTTAGAGAATGGGTCCTGTGAACACGCACTGGTAAGTGTGTAAAATACCCAAAGTCTACCCCTCATTAGAATAAGCAAGGGGACACAGCGGGGAACTTGACGGGAGCTCTTTAATTAACAGCTTGTATGGCATAATGCATTTCGGCTCGTGTGAGCCTTCCTCAGATGCCGCAGCTAAACAAAGTTAATCCAACTCCCTCCCTTATATTTCTTAGGCCCTCCCAATGTCGTGAGGTCAGCTGGCTCTGCTGAATTGGTAACAGCTGCAGTCTGATGTTGTGGACTGCAACTCCCAGAATCCAATTCTCAGTGACTACCAAAGGCGGAGCCACAAGGATGTCCTTCAATGGACGCTGACATGCCAGGTAAGGGAGGGGGTTTAATGTTGTGGCCAAACCCAGTAGGCTAAAGTTCTGAACTCCCTCGAGTCACCCAACGTTCTGCCCCAAAATATACAGTCTAGCCAGGCCGTGAAGCAGTGATGCAATGATCCCTCTTCACCGTAAAGTCACAGGCTGTTGCTCACAGTGGCCACTTGCCAGGTCTGATCACGAGGCGGTCCTGCAGCGTCCGATACCTTGGAGGAAAGCTTGCCACAATACCAGTATGGCGCAGGACACTAAGAGAACGGGTCCTCTGAACGCGCACTGGCAAGCACATAAAATATCCAATGTCTACCCCTCATTGGACGAAGCCAGAGGACACAGCGGGGAACTTGACGGGAGCTCTTTAATTAGCAGCGTGTATGGCATAATGCAAAATATCCAATGTCTACCCCTCATTAGAAGAAACCAGAGGACACAGCGGGGAACTTGATGGGAGCTCTTTAATTAGCAGCTTGTATGGCATACTACATTTTGGCTCGTGTGAGCTTTCCTCAGATGCCGCAGCTAAACAAAGTTAGTCCAACTCCCTCCCTTATCTATCTAAGGCCCTCCCAATGTCGCGAGGTCAGCTGGCTTTGCTGAATTGGTTACAGCTGCAATCTGATGCTGTGGACTGCAGCTCCCAGAATCCAATTCTCCTGTGATTACCAAATGTGGAGCAACAATGATGTCCTTCAATCGACTCTGAAATGCCAGGTAAGGGAGGGGGTTTAATGTTGTGACCAAAACCCGGAGGCTAAAGTTCTGAACTCCCTCGAGTCCCCAACTTTCTGCCCCAAAATACACAGTCGAGCCAGGCCGTGAAGCGGTGATGCAATGATTCCTCTTCCCCGTGAAGTCACGGGCTGTTGCTCACAGCGGCCACTTGCCAGGGCTGATCACAAGGCGGTCCTGCAGCATCCGATATCTTGGAGAAAAACATGCCACGATGCCAGTATGCCGCAGGACACGTAGAGAACGGGTCCTCTAAACGAGCACTGGCAAGCGCGTAAAATATCGAAAGTCTACCCCTCATTAGAAGAAACAAGAGGACACAGCGGGGAACTTGACAGGAGCTCTTTAATTAGCAGCTTGTATGGCATAATGCATTTCGGCTTGTGTGAGCCTTCCTCAGATGCCGCAGCTAAACTAAGTTACTCCAACTCCCTCCCTTATATTTCTAAGGCCCTCCCAATGTCCTGAGGTCAGCTAGCTCTGCTGAGTTGGTTACAGCTGCAGTCTTATGTTGTAGACTGCAGCTCCCAGAATCCAATTCTCCAGTGATTACCAAATGCGGAGCCACAATGATGTCCTTCAATGGACCCTGAAATGCCAGGTAAGGGAGGGGGTTTAATGTTGTGGCCAAACCCCTTAGGCTAAAGTTCTGAACTCCCTCGAGTCCCCATATTTCTGCCCCAAAAGACACAGTCGAGCCGGGCCGTGAAGAGGTGATGCAATGATCCCTCTTCCCCGTGAAGTCATGGGCTGTTGCTCACAGCGGCCACTTGCCAGGCCTGATCACGAGGCGGTCCTGCAGCGTTCGATACATCGGAGGAAAACTTGCCGCGATGCCAGTATGCTCGTTTTGGTGCCATTCAATTCAGCCATTTATTTTGGTATCTGATATATGTCTGTATTCATAAGTTATTTCTATAGAGCTAAGCAAGTCAAGAGGCAGCGGAGCACTGTATATGATTGCTAGAAGTGGGGGTCTCTAGTTGGCTAAGGTAGGTACCTCAATCCAAATAGGGACCCTTGGTTCTAGTCAGGGAAAAGAGGGACAACCTCTCAGTTAACCCCTACTCACCCCCCGGTAGCTTGGCACGAATGTTTGCAACCACATTCCCAGTAACACAGTGATAACACCACAAATGGACACCACACTGTTTTTTATATAGTTAGCGGTATTTTTATCAAAAGGAATATGATGAGACCTAACAGTAGAAATCCAACATATGCATATATGTAATCTTTCACTTTGCCGGTTATTAGGCCAGCAATCACTTATAGGTTCTTCACAATGATCTAATGTAGTCCTAATGCAATGCTATGCAGTTCGTAATGCAGTTCGTAATGTAGTAATAACACAGTCCTTAATGTACGTACTAATGCAGTTCGTAACAAATGAATAATGCAGTTCATAATGCAAGAATCAGGCAGTTCGTGATGCAAGAATAATGCGATTCGTAATGCAAGAATCAGGCAGTTCGTAATGCAAGAATCAGGCAGTTCGTAATGCAAGAATGTGGCAGTTCATAATGCAAGGAATATTGCAATTCGTAATGCAAGAATCAGGCAGTTTGTAATGCAAGGAATGATGTGATTCGCAATGCAAGAATCAGGCAGTTCGTAATGCAAGGAATAATGCCAATTATAATGCAAGAATCAGAATGTTCATAATGCAAGGAATAATGCTGTACGCCAATCTGCGCAGTCAACTTGGGCCCCCACTAGGCCCCAACACCAGAGATAATGGTCATAAGCTTAAAGGAGTGGCCCCGGTACTGCTGAGAAGGTACGGGCCGCTCTGGAACTCAGTGCGTCTAATGCAGTGCAGTGGGAGAGAGCTTGGAGCACTCCTGTACTCCTCCTGAACGCCTCCCCAGGCCACACACTCTTAAGGCTCCTGACTCGAGTCCAAGCTTTACCTGGGGGGGGGGGGGGTGTGCACTGCCTCGCTCTCTCTCTCTCTCCCCGCACGTCAGATGTCCTGCTGGGCGGCCCCGATGATGTGTAGCTCCGTTGTTAGGCGACGCCGTCTCCTTTCGCTGACGATCTTGGGAAGATTCCTCTCAGTGAACAACGATCACAAACCCTTTCACCTTGCAGCTTTCTTGGCTTCAAGAAATCCTTTAGCATGTTGCGGCTCGGGCCGGCGGTAGTGAGCCTTACTCACAGCCTCAGTTACAATGATAGCTCGGGCCACAAACAGCAATACAGCAAAGTAGCCGATGTTTGACGCTGAGGGGGCAATGTGATCACGAGGCACCTCATAAACAGTACCACAGACCACACAGCAGCCTTCTAGAAATCCTGTAGCACGGTGCGGCCCGGGCCTGAGGCGGTGATCCTTACTCACAGCCTCAGTTACGATGACGGCTCGGGCAACAAAGAGCGATACAGCAGTGTGGACGAATTTTCACACTGCGGGGGCAATGCGAGCACGGGGCACCTCGTAAACAGTACCACGAACCACACAGCAGTCTTCCAGAAATTCTGTAGCCCGTTGCGGTTCGGGCCGGGGGCAGTGATCCCTACTCACAGCCTCAGTTACGATGTCGGCTCAGGCCACAAACAGCAATACAGCAGCGTGGTCGATGTTTCATTCCGCGGGGGCAATGCGATCACAGGGCCCCTCGTAATAACTACCACGGACCACACAGAAGTCTCATGCATGCAAAAGCACCAGGTACCAAGCGTCGCTGAGACATAGTTGGAAACTTTTATGTTCCTGAGTTTCCACAACAGGGGACCAGCTCTCCTCGGGCCCTTGGGGACACGCTACTTCAGGACGCAGCACACAGCAAAGTCCTCACCAGCAGGGGGACCCAGCACACAGCAAAGTCCCTTGTCCCCTCATTAGTCAAATCAGCAAACTGCATGCCAGCTCCAGAACACACAGCAAGGGCAGTCCTTATTTATTTAATTTATTTGATTAGTTTTATATAGCGCTGGCTAGACCCAGAGGTATCAGAGCACTTTACAGAGTATCAGCATGAAGTGAGTTACACAAGGTTACAAAACAATTACACAATGTTACACAGTAGAAAAAAAAACACGAGTTAAGAATATGAGAATACTCGTGGATGGCAATGAGAAGACACATGATGAGGCCACAAACAAGAAGAGGTATAACAGTAAAGACGAAATTTAAGCGGAGGCAAGAAACAGCCTAAGGGGCAGGGGAAGAAAAAGGGGGAGCACAGAAAGGAAAAGGTGAGGAAAGCAGATAAGGACAGGAAAGTGAGAGGGAAACAAAAAGGAAAAGGCATCAGAGATGTCAACAAAATCAGACAAACAAGGAGCAGGTCCGTGGAGAATGAGAGACAATAGCGAAGTCGCCCTGCAGGAGACCAGCGGGATGGAGGATGGGACAGGGATTGCTAAGATGGCGGATCGAGGGTAGGAGAGGCAGTGGAAGATAGTCCCAAAATGGCGGGTAGCATAAGGGTCCAAGTCCAGAAGCCAGGGGGGGCTAAGTCCAGAGAAAAAAGAAAAATAAGAGCTGATTTCATGGAGCGGCACTAGATGAGGAAAAGAGCCAGATAATCATGGGGGGGGGGCAGTCTATTTTCGAGTCACAGCTGTGCCATCCAGGTGCAAATGTTCTGGGCAGCGGTGTTCGATCCGTTGTCGATAGGTCATGGGAGGGACTGTAACGGCTGCCAGGGCAGCAGACCGAGAGAACAGGAGGCAGCAAAGTTGAAACCAGCATGTGCGCCTCTCCAGCACGGACGGGAGAGTGACAGGTTCAAAATGCCATGTAGAGCAGTGCTGAAAGTTCTTACGTCCGCTAAATCCCAAATTGTCCCAGTTGACTTGCCGGAGGCGCAGTAGGCAACGTAACTGTAGGGGAAGGCAGCGGCAATCGAGCCCGGAGGCAGGGGGAGAGTCAGGAGGGTAGAACCTTCGCCCGGCTCCTTTGCGGCCACCCAGAGAGATCAGAGAGGCATCGGCAGCGTTGTAAAGGGTTCCGCCCAACGTTAGTCACCAGGGACTTCGAAGAGAAGGCGGGAGAGGAGGAAGACAAGCAGCAGAGTTGAGAGGGGAGCTGTGCCCAATGCCCGACTGGGTAGGCGTCGGATGCGGCGAGATACCTGGGCCAGACTCCACTTTAGCTGTACAGAGCTGCTCCATCGGACATCGGCCATGCTGGTTCTGGAACTCCGCGGGAGAAAGCCTCAAGCGCAAATTCTGATGAGAATCTCATGCTCACAAGTGCAGGAATGGAGCATCGAGGACCGCAGTTGAGGACGGAAACCCAGGTGAGTAGGTTTATTCCCGGAGGTGGTGGGAATACAAGGATTTTAGCAAAAAAGGTTTTGTCTGGCCGGGAGCCCCCGGCCGGAGCTCCTCACCGGGCAGCCATCTTGGTCAGCAAGTCCTTCTCTTCAGTCTCTTCAGCTGTTCTTCTTTGGCAGAGGTTCCTCTTGATCACATAGTATGTTCAACCCTTTTTCAGTCTGGATTTTAGCCTTGAGTTCAGGGATTTCAGCTCTCACACTTATACCCCAAAATCCCTTTGAAGTCTTTGTGTTCAGGGGGCTCTGACCCGGTCAAAACCAGACCTGGGTGTCTTCCTGCCGGTGCACACCCTCTTCCTTTGATAGTCAGGGTCTGGGCCCCAGATGCTCAGCAGGAGGTGGAGCCAACTTTTTGTGACAGCAACACAGCCCTCTTCACATCCAGGGGGGCTACTCCCCCCCCACATCAAATGCAGGCCAGCCTGTTGCTGTCTCACCTACCCTTCTCTGGTGCCAGGACACTCCCCAGACCCTGTCACATTCAAACCCAGATGGTCAATACACATACAGGCAGAGGCACACAGTATGGTTTGAGACAAGAAACCAGCCACTTCAAAAAACATGGTTTCTAAGCACACAAGTTAAAAACCATCTTCACAAAAAGATGTGTAAATTCTGAGTTCAGACATACTAAACTCCATCTCTCCATTTTATGCCTATAGGAAGATATGCTGGGAACACGTGACACAGCATTCCCCATTCTGTCCTATGGTGAAGATGGCCTTGCAACAGTGAAAAACGAATTTGGCAGTATTTCACTGTCAGGACATGGTGCACACCTCAGTACATGTCCTACCTTTCACATACACTGCACCCTACCCAGAGGGTACCTTAGGCCTACTATGGGGTGTCTGATGTGCATAAAAAGGGATGGTAAGGCCTGGCAAATGGGTGCACTTGTCAGGACAAGGCAGTTAACAAACTGTGCGCATGCACTGCAGTGGCAGGCTTGATATCTCTTTTCAGGGCTACTTGTGTGGGTGGCACATTTAGTGCTGCAGGCCCAATGGTAGCATTTGCATTACCAACCCTGGCACACATAGTGCACATTACTAGGGACTTTACTAGTAAGACAAACATATCAATTATGGATAACCAATTACCATATCACTTTATACAGAGAGCATATGCACTTTAGCACTGATCAGCAGTAGTAAAGTGCCCAAAGTCCTAAAACCAACAAAAACAGGTCAGAAACAATACAGGAAGGAGGCGAAAAGTTCAGGGATGACCCTGGAAAAAGGACCAAGTCCAACAATGATCAAAGTCAACACGTGTTGAGAGAGGCAGCTGGGCTGCAGACAGGTTATGTACAGTGATGTAGTGTAGAGTTTTCTCTCCCCCTACACTGGAGTAGCATTGGGGCAGTTACAATGGGTACAGGTAAGTAATTCTATGGACTGGGCAAATGGATTGAAAAGGCTTGCTGCCTTGATTTCTTTTTGATTTGTTACACTACTTAGCCTGCAATCTGATGGTGTTTTGGCTGTGGGTGTGCCGAGAACCACCAATGATGGGAGGGCTAGGTGTTGGTTGTGATGACTTTGTAAATGGTTCAGCTGTTTTTGAAGGTGTGCAAAATGAGAAAGCTACGAAAGTTAAGGAGGGGTGCTAACCTAGCATATTGCATTGCATTTCGTGGAAAAGTGAGCAAATACTCAAACTATATGAACCGTTTGTGATTTAATAACTTAGAAGCTGCCTCATACTGAGCCTGGAATGCCCTACCACTTCATCTTAGAGCCACCCAGAACCTTAACTTATTCCGCAAACAACTGAAGACCCATCTCTTCACATCTGTTTGCTAAACCCCGCTATCTTCTCTCCCCTCCATGTGCACTGTAGGTTTGCGATTTCCCTAGCGCTTGGACGCCCACGGGCAACAACTGCGCTCTACAAATCCCCAAGTTTACAAGTTTACAAGTTTACTGAACCTTTCGGGCTGGAGATTGGGTTTCATGCATTTTACTTGCTTTTATTTCTGTTAAAAAACAGTTTCAATAAATCCAAATAACAGAAATAATTGCTTCTATATTAGGTCTTGATAATTTACATACAACTGTATAGTGCCAGCTTAATGTATGCTGCAGACGGGCTGGTGTTGGATTACAGTAATTGAACTCCAGGCAACCCCACAGTGCCTTAGTCAGCACTTGTGCAACACAGGGCTAATTGTGAAAATCTTGCCTAGCCACAATGTAAGGCAGAGTGTAAACATTGTGCCAGGCCCTGTCTTGAATAACAGGCTGGGTTGGTTATTATCTCCATAAGGGTGAGCTCAATCCCAGATGGCACCCACCCTGACTTGGGGTCTTCATGCCCCTCTATGAGCAGACTCTGACTTTGCCTGGTACATGGACAGCCTTTGAGTCTATAATGCACCCTGACTCTGAACCAAGAACCCTGGCCTGACTTTGAAATGGGCCAAGACCCTCTCGGAGGATGGAGATCTAAAGGGACAGGTGAAATGAATCAAAGTGTGTGTTGATCCCAGTGAGCTCCCACTCATGATCCAAAATGTACAGAGTAGCGGATCATAGTAATCACTTTATCATCAAGATTTGGGTATAAAACAGTACATGAATGTACTTGCAAAATATGAAATACTCCAAACCCTTAGTGTAATATGTTGACAAAGTACTTGAGGGTTGAGATTCCCTGCCAGCATCTGCAGCAGAAGTGACCTGGTATATGTTTCCTGGTGGGAACATGTGACTGGCCAAAGAGGATTGTTTTGTTTGTGTGGATTGTACGCCTGTTGTGGATGAAGTAACATCCCTCTCGGATTATGCAGGCATCTACTAAGCAATTGTACAATCTGTATCACAGAAGCGCCTTTTGGGCATTTCTTCTGATAAATGCACTGGAAGCACAAAGAAAGCCATAGTCCACCACCAGTACTTCCAGCGCATTATCTATAATACTCCCTCATTTGATTATTTGTAAATTTGCTGTAAAGTTTTTTTGCACCTAAAATTGAATTAATATCCACATTTTAAGGACAAAAATCACTTTGGCTCTTGAGTGTGCTAGAGGAAGACACAAAGAAATGTACGCAAAAGAACGTGATATTGCATATACAGCCCTGTATTATGTTTAGGGTGCCCACTGCCCTGCCCTGGACTGTGCCACGGCATAGCTTTAATTGTGTGCACCAGTTGCAGACCAGCTCAATGCAACCTATTGCCATTAATGCGTGAACTCACATCTGTAGTGGGGCAGAGCATTAGTGAAATCTGGAATGACTGAAGCAACTGGTCCAACTTTCATCTGCAGGTGGCAACACGTCCAGCCTCTCAAAAGGGACAGAGGTCCTCCTCCAGGCTGGTGCTGGGAGGTAATGCATCTGCCTGGTGGCGGGTGTCTGGGGGTCCATGGGACACCATTCCCCAGCCTTCATATGTTGAATGCAATTAGTGTGCCCCAGGATAGCTCATTTGCCTGTACGCCTGCAACTATATTGCAGTCTTTCTGTAATATTAAAGTGCCTCCAAGGTGCAGAAAGAAGCACTCATGTCTCATATTCTCCCTAGATGAATTGTCGAAGTTAAGGAGCCCAATGCCCTCAGATTTGTCAACGAGAGGCACCACACATTTTTCTTTGCTGCATTTTGATATATGTTGCAGTAATGCTCTATGTAACTGCCAGCTACTTTGTTTATATTTCAGTAGGTTTGTAGAGAGAAGCTCAGATATGTGATGTACCTACAGTGGCGGCCGCCACAACCCGAAGATGGGGGGTGGACAGACGGGCGGGTGCGGGTAGGAGGTACAGGGAAAGTACAATACAAAATGTAACTTACCTTTCACTGCCACCTCCGAGGGCTGCCTCTGTGAGATCCCAGCAGTCTCTGGGAATGCAGAGGCTGCACACCCAATCCAGACACTGCTCTCTATGAGAGCAGCACCAGAATTGGTCTGCTCTGCCGCTCAGACACTGCCTTGAAACCTGCAGCTTTTCTCCAACCCGGCTGTGAACACAGCCAGGTTGGAGAAATAGAAGTGCGCATGTCTGTTTCGTTGGTTTAGGACGGACGGCCAAACTAACCTGCAAACTAGTGCCCACACCCTGTCTGCCATGGCCCTACACTCATGCCAGAGCCAGTAACAGAAAAATAAAAAGATATTGTTTCATTGTAATTTTAATTTTCTTTTACTGACTCTGATGAGTGGGGGGATTACGAAGGAGCTGCCCCTGGGTACCTAGGAGCCCTTTCTTTGCGGGTTTATTTTTATATGTTTTTTTTTAAATTCTGAAATGCATCGCGAAGCTTGATGCCATCTGACATTGTAACCGTTTTTACGACATGTCTGTAGCCCCACCATTTCCTTGTCTTCTGAATCTAATGGCTGGGGTACATTTAAGTTACGTCAAATTGTTGGGTGAATTTGGGAATCTGTACTCCACAAATAAATATTGTTTTCCCCATTTACCTGAGAATGCCCTAGTTGTACTTCATAAACAAAGTGAATCCAACCAGGGAAAGGGAAAAGAGTGATCAATAGTGAACAAGACCTCTGGTGTGCGTTGTTGTCGACATGTTTCGGAGACTTGTTCACCACATGTCGACAACAACGCACACCAGAGGCCTTGTTCATTATACAACTTAGACCTCGACCTGCACTTCTTTTAACAGTACCAGCCAGAGTTCAGAATAACATTTTTTTCTTTTATACTCCAGTGCCAGGTACTTTTTAACTTTTTTCACTACGCACCCCCCACTCACTCTTATTATACCCCACACACTGGACACCACACATAGTCAACACTGCAAGTGCTCCCGCGTAGTCGTAGGTCGCAGCACGCCGCATCCCGGTAGAGGGGTGCGAAGACCCCGATGATGAAGCATGACACCAAGGGGCCTTTTGGTGTGTGAGGGGTATTTTTCAAAACTCTGAGTGCTTCAATCACTATTGATCACTCTTTTCCCTTTCCCTGGTTGGATTCACTTTGTTTATGTAATTATCCCTGTGGAGCACGAATCCAACGACTTGCTCTACCTCCCTCAATTGTTTTTGAACTAGTTGTACTTCAGACATGCTCTGCAGCTTGATGCCCTTTCCAGTGTGGAATGGATACTATTTTGCAGCAATATTTGGGTACAGTGGGGGAATCAGAAAGGTGGCCATCAATCTAGGACCCCAACCATCTGACTTCTGGGATTAGACAACTAAGTGGTGCTGCAAGGAGAGAGGTATGCAGATGTTATTCCCTGCCCTGTTCTTGCTGCAGAGCAGGGCTCCTCTGTGGAGCATTTTCCTCACTAACCCCTTTTCAAAAACGTCTTCAAAGCTGATGAACTTTTCTGAAAAACTGCGCTGAGCTGTGAGGTGTGTCACACTGCACATCTTCACACAACTGGCACATCATCGTGATTGCTAAACTGCAGAACACAGTGGGACAAATATTCTAAGTTTTGGAGGAGCGCAAGGGAGAAATCTAAGCAGTTGTTCTGTGTTGCCTCAAAGGGAGAGAGAGAAACACACCACCATATCTATTAAGATATGATGCTCTTTTTATCTTCCTCAACACCGAAGCCCTTTAGACAGCCTTGCGCTCGCGCACACACACCGGTGCAACTCAGTAGAAGTGTGAGCCCGTTCTTTTAGGCACAGTTTTGTACTGGAAGGGAATCTTTTCAGTATAAAAGCTATGCTGTGACAAAGTGTAATACTTTACCAACGTTGTGTGCTGCAAACATGGAATGCTGGAGAAGCTTGGACATTTTTGGAAACTGCTCCACTGTTAAACATGCCTCGAGGAGACATGTTTGGGGTTCAAACTCCAGTCTATAAATGTTAGTAAATTAGGTTTGCATCAAAATCCATGGGTGGATTTAAGGGACCACTCATGTACCACCAATGCAATGCCAAGTCGTGCATAGTGCTACTTTGCTCTACTTTAAGCAACTTTCTAACTAAATTGTGATTGCCTTGGACAATAAACCCAGTAGCGGCTCCTGGAGGGAGTTCTGCCGGGCGGTGATGCAGAGTGGGGGAGAGGCAGGGTGGGGGGTAGTAAACTCCGGATTATGGCCTAACGGAGGTAAGTATACAAATAAATAAATAAAACGATTTACTACCCCCCACCCACCCTGCCCCTCCCCCACCCTGCATCACCGGCCGGCTGCACTCCCTCCAGGAGCCACTACCGAGTAAACCCCAACACAACACATTGTGGTGGGTTTGAGTCACTAACGATACAAATCTGGTGCAAAGTGTTAGTAAATTTCCCCTAGGGTTTTACCTTCCAACCATAAAACTCACCCACGAAGCATTGAAAAAAATCAGTATTAGTTGCAATCGAGTGTTAACCTACTTGTATTTGCCATCCCCATACCAGAGAAAGGCCGTTGCTGAAAAACGATAGATATAAAAATGCTTCAAAAAATAGTGTCTTATGACTAAATGAAATTCAGTATTATTTATTGTGAAGATTATGCCTTTGTGTTCAGATTCAATAGCAAGAGCACAGTGTGTGGTGTGTCTGTCATTCTGTATAAAAAGTGCTCCAGCAACAAAGAATGTCCCATCGAGATGTAGAGAACGTGTGTTCCTGCGGCCACAGCGCTGTAGAAAACACAGCACAGAACGTAGGGAAATAAATCATGTGTCTTATTGTTTTTGCCATTTTGTGACAAGAAAGCTCACATTTTCAAATACACGAATGATCAGCCAGGACCCGGGTGTGTGTATGAAGCTAGCACTGCATTGGTATGCTGAGTGAGACAGCAAGAAGAATAAGAATATCAAAATATACCCTGTGGAGAAAAGAAAATCTAATTCTGATCCTGGATATCATTATTTAAAGGTACCCAAGAAGACCTCTCAATGCCCTAAAACAAAATAATAACTCAGCAGGATCAAATCATTTCTGTTGTCGTATTTTAAATGAGGAGACTCACTTATTTTTGAATTGTATCCTCATCAAGGCAAGAAAGCTCACCTTTTAGTTACCACTGAGCAATATCTAGTGAGCTGACAGTGAATTTGTGCAAACCTTAGTGCTATCATGTAGGTGAGAATCAGTCGCTCTGGAGTGTCACTACAACCAGCGTTTAGTATGTGAAATAAAGAGTGCCGTGCCCAAAGCTCTCATCAGAAGCACGTGGCCGGTGTAAATCCACCTCATGCCTCCTCAATGCATCACCAGACAGTCCCCGCCCCTTTAACTCACTCTTGCAGGTTCCTGTTTTCTTCTTTTGTTACGGGGTTTGCACTCTTTCTCTGCTTCCGTCTTTACAATTTATGTTTTTTCCCTCTCTTTCTCTTGGTAAATATTTGATGTGGAAAAATAAGTCCCGGTCCCCAAAAATTAGTGCTCGAGTTGAACTGGCCTGTCGGGTAGCCTAGCGCCTTAAAGATTAGTCAGCATGACGGTCCAAAGAAATAAAACAGCCCACATACCTGTCCTTTCAAGCTGGTGCACCTGGCAGTGCCACAGTGCCCGAAAGACCACCCCAACATAGCGCACCCACTAAGGCAGCTAGGGTTGCATCCGTGGCTTCTTACATTACATTCACTGTGGCTGCTAATGTTACGCTCACTGTAGTACATTACAATGCATTTTCTATGTTTACATATATTATACCCACTGTAAATGCTGATGTTACATCCACTGTGGCTGCTTGTATTACACTCACTCTGGCTGTCGGGGCAACACCCACTTTGCTATTTACATTACACCCACTGGGGCTGGTTAATTTAAACCCTCTACTGCTGCTTCATTACATCGATTGTGGCTCCTTATGTTCCACCCGCACTTGATGGTTGTTACACCCACTGTTGCTCTTTATGTTACGCACACTGTGGTTGTATATGTAACACCCACACACCTTTCCTGCTGTGTTCGTGACTGTGCTTTGGCGCTGGTGGTCAGAGGAAGCTGTACACGACCCCCTGGAAGCGCTCTGCTAGACTCCTTGGAAGCGCTCTGCTAGGCGCTACTTTTCACCGGACCCGCTCCGCGGGTCCCGCTTCACAACAGCTGACTGTCATCACCTCCTTTGGGCTGAAGGCTTTCAGGGCTGCGAGCGTGTGCACCTCTGGACTCAATCTCCCAAGAGTCCCAGCAGTGTGAATCACCAATCACACCCGGTGACGCTCTCCCTGTAGGCCATGCCCAGTAACCTTCGCGACGTATTTATTGAGTGTCTGCACACCGCAGCGCGGTAGCGCGCGGGTAGCGCCCGGGAGAAGCCCGGGACAAGGGCGGGCCCTCTGAGGCCCTCAGAGGCACGAGAAGGCCAGGCTAGGCCCACTCCCTTACGCCCGGTAATCCATATTCTACTCTTGTCCTATATTACCTGTGAGTTTGTAGCTTTAGCCAGTGTGTTGCAGGTTCTGTATTCAAGCTCCAGACCCTAGAAATATTCCCTTGTAGCGTAATCCCAGAGACCTTTAACCATTTCGGCCACGTTATTTTATTGTGCAACCGCGACATCGTCCACCTGCCACGATGACAAAGAAACTAAGATCTGGGAAAATAATAGTAGGAAGATCTAGCACTAAAACAAAATCAAATCCTCTCCGAAACAAACATAGCCAATCTACCAACATGAAAAGTACGTGTCAGCTCTTCAACTTCTGGGAAAACGGTAAAAACAAAGCTACAGGGGTGGACAATAAAGCAATGGACCCAAAGGACTCCGGAGCTATTCACTTAGATTCTGCCCCTAATAACCTGCGAGAGAGCCCTGAAATTAAAAAGGTAACGGCAGACATGAGTCCAGGGCCAACAAGGGCGCCACAATCTCCCCTCAAGAGTGAGTTTTCACCCCCCCTATTTTCAACTCTGAAAAATAATATTGACCTCGTACCAGAGGTAGTCATAAAAACAAAAAAAGACATAGAGCAAGATAATTTAAACATCATGATAATACCTCACGATGACGCTACTCAGCCAGCTAACAGTTCACTAACCAAAATGTCATTTCACAACGGATTGTCCCCAATGATTCTGGATGAAGTCCTATGTCAACGGTACTTAGAATCTGATCCTACAAAAGTTGAGCTACCCCAGAACACCCCGATAATGTCAAACCACGCCGGCTTACATCTCTACAGTAGCACTCCATCTAAATCCTCACATTCACATTTTTCCTCTAGCCCTAACTTAAACTTGACCGGAATAAATACCTTCCAATGTAAGGGGCCCGATAAACCGTTCTCTGATTCCCTCCACATTTTAGAACACTTACTGGCTTCCATCTTACAATTATTGGAAAAATTCGTAGGGGGATCTGATTGTGTGCTTGATACAGTGACTCAAATTTTAAAAGTCCTGTTGAGGTCCCAAAGGGAGAAGGATGTGGACGGGAAGGTGCCAACCTCTCCGCCCCTGGCCTCAGATAAGATAGGTATAAAAGATCATTCCCCAGTAGCCATAATTACCACAAAAATAGCACAGGAGAAAATAAGTGTTCCCCAGCCACCATCCCGTCTAAAAGGTTCATCAAGTAACGACTTTGAAATAAAACCCCATGGGGAAATCCCGCCAAAAACTGGAAATGATCTGTTCCCAATCTTTAAGAAGCAGAAGGGGGACGGGGATATAGAGGAGGAAGCTATCCTGGGAGAAATTGATAATAGAGGGAAAATTGTGTCAATAAAAAAGAACGGAAAGCATAAGAGGAAACTGTTAAGACGGATAGAAAAAAATAGGCGGAGGAAAATTCTCTTTAGGAAACATTTAAACTCTCCCTTACCGAAAGCGATACACCAAGTACAGATGGCAGTGGGAATAAATAAAAACTCTGTCAATATGTCAGCCAAAGAAAACACCGCCTCTCCATCCAAGGCAACGTCACCCTCCTTATCTTCCCAAGCATCCCCCTTATCTGCAATAGCTAACATATTCACCTTCGGTCAACAAAGCAACAATATTAGGGATACAAAAGCGGTACACAAATCGACCTCTCCAGGTCAGGTGCAAAAGCCACTTACCCAAGCTACTTCTGCACTCAATCCTTTTGCATCTGTCTTCCAGGGAGCATCCTCCCAGGGTATTCCCTCCCAAGGTGCCACGAGCCAGGAAGCAGATAAACTAATTTCATTAGGGCATAAGCAAAATCTCCCTGCCCAAAAAATTTCATCATTTAATCCTTTCATAACTGCCTCCACGGGAGCACCTACAAAGGGTACCCCGGGTAAAGAATCTAAGGAATATAATATAGATACTGTATGGGTGTATTTCTTTCCCCTTTTTGAAGCTGATTGTATCCTGAACAGATCCCTCTTGTTGAAATACTTTCAAGAATCTGCTAATCTGAAACTTATCCAATCAGCCGACCTAGACATAGTTCTGCAACTAAAATCTGAAGTGGGGACGGTTACGAGGGTGAAATTTCATTCTAAATTAGTAGCTAACCTCATCCTACAACGGGCAGAAGACCTTCAGAGTAGAGGAATAGACGTAATTCCTGTATTAATGCCCATCAGACGGAATTATGCCCCCAAATCGCTAAACCAACAGAATCCACCCTCCTCCCTGCTGCTAGCTGCAACAGGTAACATAAACAATTTGGGTGAAATCAAAGAATTAAAAATAAGCAAGTCCAATGACTCTCGTGTAGTATCCTATGCTAACTCCTCTTTCTTAACATATCAAACTACTTCTGGAGAGGAAAAGGATCATTGGAATTGGCTCCCCAAAGTACTGGCCGAAAAATCTTCAGGTAAACCATCATCCAATCAGTAATTTTAGCACAGATCTATCCATAATATCGTGGAACATAGCAGGTCTAAAAAATAATCCAGAGAAAACACAATTCCTTTTGTCGCTAGAGGCAAATATAATTTGCCTCCAGGAGACATGGTGCAATGGAAATATCCAAATAGGGAAGGACTATATTGCACTGGAAGGTAGTGCCACTGCAAATAAAAAAGGCCACGCCAGTGGGGGTATAGCTTGCCTTCTATCAAACCGTATAAACTGGGACTATGATCACTTCATGGACCCGAGTAAACTTTTCCAGGTAGTAACTCTGTTTGGGTCAGGCAACCCCTTAACCAGAATCCACCTGGCCTTGATAAATGCTTACATTCCACCTGAAGCAGGTTTTAATGCAATTTTAAACAAAATCTTCCTCCATATACAGAGTATTAAGGAGAAAGATCCCAGAACGGTTATCATCCTAACCGGGGACTTGAACTGCAAGATCTCCAACTTTAGTTTAAATTTATTTTCCGACAAAATAAGAGAAGAAACACTCCATATTCCTCGAGCAACGTTCCCTGAAAGCATATTAACAAATAAACGGGGTAAACTATTATTAAATGAGTTGGCAGAAACCGATGGGATAATCGCAAATGGGCGTCTTCCCTCGGACTCCCCAGCAAATTTTACTCACAAATCGTATCAAGGGGAATCGATTCTTGATTATGTCATAATAGGGTCTCATTCATTTGAGTTATTAAAGGATATCGCTGTAATTGATACCATATTCAGCGATCATAAAATCCTATCCATCTCGATGAACGTAAACCCTCCCAAATGTGATCAATGGACTTTGTACAGTAACCAAATAAACTTTGGTAACAGTTCCGGAAGATGCTACTGGAACGCAAGGGCTCATCGATACCTGGAGGATTTGCTAGATATAGCAATTTCTGAGCTCCCCTCCTGGTATGGCCGCGAAAACGAGCTTTTTCCCTGTTTCTGAAGTCGATAATAACAGGGGCACAAAAACAGAATAAGAAAAAGTCCATCAAAACAATCCCCTGTCCCCTGAAACTGCTCAACGTAGACTTGAATAAATTAATAAGGGCCCAATATTTAAATAGAACTGACGCTATATCTCGACAAATAACAATACTAAAAAGGAGAAGGAGAAGACTCTTATTCGCACTTCGCAAAGAAAAAGAGGACGCCATCTGGGTAAAAATAAGGGAAGCAGCAACCAATGGGGAAATGAGACAATTTTGGTCCCTTATAGGTGAGGGGTGCGGAACGAGAACCAGTCCGCTTCCCATCCCTATTGAGGAACATATATGGAGGGATTTTGTCTCAAACCTCTATGCCAGTAACCACACTGCTTCACCCCAAGCACGGCTAATAGAAACAAGTCCGCCGTTAGAGTCTTTTTCAGAAAAAGACATAGATCTTGCTATTGGGGAAATGAGACGCTCAGGGGCTATGGGCCCCGATGAAGTTCCCATCAATGTGTTAAAGCAGAACAGGGTCAAATGGAGCAAGCTTTTGTGTCCAATTTTCAATACCTGCCTATTAAGCGGAAAGGTTCTACCTTCCTGGAAGGGAAGCATCCTGGTCCCATTGTTCAAAAAGGGTGACCGTCTCCTCCCCCAGAACTATCGCCAGATTGCATTGCTGGATGCAATCGGCAAAGTTTTTACTAGATGCCTGCTTAAACGGATAAATGCATGGGTGGAGTCTTCAAATGTCCTGCCACTCGAACAGACAGGCTTTAGAAAAAACCACGGGACCATGGACAATTTAACCGCCCTCCAGGTAATAGTTGACAAGTACATAAGAGTAAGAAAAGGGAGAGTCTATGCGGCCTTCATAGATTTCTCCACGGCCTTTGATAAGGTCGACCGTCAGGTATTGTGGAGAAAGCTACACAACTTAGGAATGCCACACAGACTCTTATGTTTGGTCCAGGATCTGCATGACAACACATGGTGTAAAGTTCTGTTGGGAGGAGAAAGAGGTCTCTCCCGGCTCATCCCATCAGCAAATGGCCTCAAACAGGGCTGCCTATTAGCTCCCCTCTTATTTTCCCTTTATGTTAGCGACCTTCCCCTCACTTTATCGACATGTGTAGGAATTGCACCACGCTTAGGCGAAAGACATATCTCCTGCCTAATGTATGCGGACGACATTTTAATCCTAGATCTCACCCCTAAGGGTCTTAATAATCGTCTACATGCACTGCACACCTTCCCCGAAGAGAATTTTCTGAAAACAAACATTTCTAAAAGTAAGATAATGTGCTTGGAAGGACGAAATAAACTAAAGTTGGACCACATTAGTTGGGAATTGGGAGGTCAAAAATTAGAAAGAGTAAAATCGTATGTCTTTCTAGGTATGGTAGTCACCAGTAGTTTGGGCAACAAATCACATATTGAAAGCAGCTCCCGAAAAGCAAAGTCTCAGGGTAAAGGCCTAAGAGCACTGTATAAATCAACAGGCCAAAGACACTTTGTTCATTTGCTGGAGGCCTTTCGGGCAAAAGTCCCCCCGACTCTGCTATATGGAGTTGAATTAATTGACCTAGCGGAATGGGGCTTCCTGGACACAGTGGAGGGCTCCCTACTGAGAAATGTATCCTCGGTAAACAACAGTTGTAGTGCTGCAACCCTGCGTTTAGAACTCGGCCTAAGGAGTAGCTGGGCACAGGGACTTGCAGGAGTGATTCACTGGGTTATTTGTCTGATTAAAGGAAAGCCAACTACTCTCAGATCTCTTATCACAAAAGAGTTGATGGGCCCACTAAATGAATATTCGACCCTAATAAAGAACTATAGGAGAGCCATCACTCTCTTGGATTTGGAGGAAGCATCTATCCTAGAGCTTTCCATGAATCAATTAAAATTACAATTAAAACAAGCAACATGGAAGCTAAGGTATGAGAGGGATCGGAATTTAATAATACAAAAAAAGGGGGTTATACAAGTTGTTGATTCCTATATAATTAGACAAGTACAACCTTACCTGTCATGGAACATCCCCCACGGCTTACGCCGCTTTTGGCTACTCCTCAGGCAGGACTTGCTCCCCCTGAATAAGTTGTTGACTAAATGGTATGGCATATCTAATGTATGCAATTACTGTAACCTTGCAATTCAAGATTCCAAACACGTCCTGCTAGTTTGTCCAGCATTATTGACTTACCGTCGCCTCTGGATAAAACCGGCATGTATTCAGTTTGGTATTTCTTCCGCAACAGCCTTGTTGGATGCTATCTTCAGTCCCCCAAATGGAATCTTTTGTAACAAAATTTTTAATTTTTTTAAATGTTTCTTAGAACTTTATTAGTAGAATGGTATATTGTTTTTGTATAATTACTGCCTGCATGAGTTGTTATATACGGTTTAATTCTCATATTTTGTTTGTAATTGTATAATATGTGGATCTCTACGGAGTTCCAAAACATATTTAATAAAATTGAATTGAAATTGAATAACACTCACTGTAGCTGCTTACGCAAAAGCAGTTGTGTCAGCTCAAGGTGCACATCCCAAGTCTGCTTACTTTGCATCCACATTAGCTCCTTAAATTACACAGTCTGTGGCTGCTTACATAACACCTACTGGGGTGCGTAATAAAGACTGTGGATCACATATCTTCAATTCCAATTCGCTGGCAGTATGTCTGGCCATCATGAAGAATAGTGATATGATTAGGCTGTATGGCATATTCCTCATACTAGGATCTCTGGTCTAAGCATGGGCGAATTTTGCGAATTCACGATCCGCGAATTTGCGGATTTGTGAATTCGCAATCCGCAAAATTCACGAATTCATGCGAATTTGCGGATTTTTTAATTTTTGCGTGTTCGCGGGGCGCTTTGCGTGTTCGCGGGTGTTCGCGTGGCGCTTTGTGTGTTCACTGGTTTTTTTTTGCCTGGTTAATCACTGCCACCCTCTCGTTTTCTATGCCTTTCTGCCCTCTGTACCACTCGTTTCTGTGCCCTTCTTCCCTCTGCCCCACTCATTTTTTGTCCCCTTCTGCCATCTGTCCCACTTTTGGGCCCTTCTGCCCTCAGCCCCACTTAGAATGGCGCCGGCAAGATGCCAGCGCCATTCTAAAATAGCTACAAAGAGCTTCAACAGGAAGCACTAATAGATAAAGTGAAGCAGGTGCTCGAGTTGAAGGTCAAATTAAGTTACACAATCATTAATCTCCCCAAGTTTGGGGTGATTAATGATTGTGTAACTGAATTTGAGCTTCAACTCGAGCACCTGCTTTACTTTATCTATTAGAGCTTCCTGTTGAAGCTGACTTTTGTAAATATTTTAGAATGGCACTGGCAGCTTGCCGGCGCCATACTAAAAGAGTTACAAAAGTCAGCTTGAACTTTTGACCCAATCCGTTCCGCTCGCGGATTTTGCGGGAAATTCGTGAATCTCGCGATTGCGAATTTACCGAAAACCCGCAAAATCCGCGAGCGGAACGAATTTTCCGCCCATGTTTATTCTGGTCACAGTCAATAGATGACCATAACAAAATTATATAATATAACATTACACAATTAGAAAACATAATATGACACAGTATAACCTAACAACTGTTCCTACAGGAAACATCTGTTTAATTGCTGCTCGTAGCGCATTTACTGGAGTTTTTGGCAGGTGTGGTAGTTCACTAGTGGAGCACGGATGCTCATACATGGCTAAATACCTTGGTAAGATCCATGCACATTGTCTTCAGACCACTTATAAAAAGAAGTGAAAGAGAACGTATACTCAAGTAAGTTTAATTGGTTTTAGCAGTGGATATTTATCTGACCTTCTTCAAGTCCTCGTCAAGTTCTAAGCAGATAAATCTAACTTCACGTGACAAAAAACATCTGTAAATCTCACTTTGCCACCAGCTTTTAAACGAAACAGCCAGCTAACATTTTTGGTGGGAAGCACCTTGCTTTAAAACCCTGATTGTTATTTATCAAATTCACCATAAGTGATGTTTTATTTTAATCCAAGCACTTCTATGAAATCAACATAGACCGAAGGCAACAAAAGTAACCGTGACACTCATCGCCTAGGACCTGAGCTTTTTCCAAAGGATCGCTGAATACAACTTGCTCCTTGTGGCCAGGGAGGAAGGTGACTCCCGGGTAGCAATTTGGTGAGCAGGGACCTAAAAATTGGCCACAAATGACTAACTACTAGCAACTGGCACTTACAAACGCACTTTTTACATATACCGAGTGAGATCTTAGTAAGTGTGGCGTAAGGAGATCCAACAGTCAAAAGATTATGTAAGCTAACTGGTGCTGGCGGCAACCACGAAGAAAAGAAACAAAACTTTGAGTTTTTGTAGGAAACACCTAACACAGGAAAGCCTCAGATAAGTTTCACAAAAGTATTCTACAAAGCAAAGGGGTAGACTGTTCCTTGACATAGGTCAATGTTTGCCACTATTTGATGGGCAGCCTGCCATCATCTGTGTTATTTTTAGTTCAAATAGTTGTATTAAATGTAAAAACCTTCCAAAGGGATGTACCAAACATGTAATTAAAACTGGATAGAATTTGATAAAAAGATAGTATAAATTCTTTCATATTTTGCCTCAAGGAAACTTTTTTTATCAAATGTACAGAGGCAAAACATACTTATTCAGTGTGTTTGTTTACTTTTAAGTACTCGGAGAAGACTTTGACATAAATGAGCCTTCGGTAGAATGAACACGAACACCTCTTTACTTGAAGAAAGCCAGTCTATGAACATATGCAATGGATTCTCCTATACTGAAGAACCGATTATGGAGACAAAAGGAACAACATTGAAGTTATGTTTTCGTGCAGGCTAGCACAGTGGATGAGGAAAAACAAGAAGGTGGTTGGTGCAATGTGTGAATTAATCTCCGCCACTGGTAATTACTCAGGTCACATTCCAGTTCATAGCTTTTCTTGTCCCCCATGTAGATAGAGACCAGCCATATTTAAATCAGCCTTGGCCCTTCTCCATCAGGAACAGTCTAGCATTAAGAGCCATATCAGGTCCTCACCAGACAGAACACAAACAGCCTCAGACTGATTTCGGCGTGTTGGGCCTGAACTGTATGTATGCGTTATTTATATAGCGCAAACCTAGCCAAAAGGCAGCCGAGCACTGTACAGGGTCAAATGCAAGCACAAAGCCAGCAAGTGATAGGAAAGGTAGCTGGATTCTCAGAGCGGGTGTGTCCTGTTACTTCATCAGTGAGGTGCTGGTACAGTCCAATAGCATAGTGAACACAGGACCCATGCCTGGGCATGTGTGTCATACTTAGGGCATCCCATTTTTTTTTTAAACAAAAGAAGTAATGGGTGGAATGCTTGAATCAGACTCAGACACAGTTAATTCCTCAGCCATACTCCAGTCCTTCGTTATTTGCCAACTATGAAACTATGAAGCGCCCTGAGACCTATTGGTGATTTGTGCGCTGTATAAGAACCTATGACTATGACTACGACTATGAAACCAGCCATATGGTTATGTCCAATCATATTTCTATTACACTGGGTCCTGCTCCAATAGGAACAGTCCAGCCTGTGCTGCCTCCTCCAAGCAACCCCAGTCCTCCCATCTCTGCATTCTGGTGCCTGGCTCCCAGGCTACTCCGGACTGTCCTGGCTCCCGGAAAGTATAATGTTCTCTCCTGGACACTTCCATGATAGATGTCCCTGTGAGTTTCTGTAGGGTATCCAATGTGCCCTGGACTCTTGTGCAAGGACCTGAGATAGGCCCCATGGCTGCTGTGTGAAGGATAAAATCCAGCAACAATCAGGGTTCTGTGGGCCCCTCCGGCCCCCGGCGCAACTGCACCTGCTGCACCATTGGATGCTACGTCTCTGAGAAGGCTCTTTCAGGAACTTTGGTGGGTTACTGCTTTCGTGTATGATGTGTTATGCACTGCTATGCGCAGGCTTGTCAAATGTGCTTTGCGCGCTGCCTGGCATTGCGGTCACATATCTGCACCTTCGTAGGTAGGTATGCGCAAAGCCTGCTTCTCTTGTTGACTCAATGCAACACACCTGAATGCTACATTGCATTGCTTAAGATGTCTCTTCGTTGATTTGGGAAAAGTATCTTCTGTAGAAACAAAATGACACCAAATTACCCTTTCTTCAAAAATAAACATCAAAAGTGGACTATTTTCAAAGATAAGCCCATATTCACTATTTACTTCCGGTTCTACTCTTTAAGATGATTTTCAAGATGAGCGCTCCAGTTTGAGAGAGGACATTATTCACTTGCAAAGCTTTCTTGTCTACGTTGGATTTCAATAAGCATGTCCAAGGTATTCATAAACGTTTCAAAACATGAGGAGCAACAGCTTGTTCTTGCCAGGCTATGCCTTTTAGGCTTTTAAATTGTGCAGGCCTTCATGTATAATGACTCCTCTCTGCACTTCCAGCTGCTCTGGGCACAGACATTCAAGTCAGTCAGTGAGGCAATGCTCTTTCTGAGCTTTATTTGCTCATACTAGTACCCAGTAACTAGTCTGATGTTCGAACCAGATGGTCTGAATGCAGAATTAGGCAGAAATAAAATATTCAGGCAGATTTGGAAAGAACAGGAGGCAGCTAGAAAATCAAAACAAAAGTAGGGGTTTTGGTGGGAGACATAGGACAGAGAGTAAAATAAAAAGGGCATAGGGAGGTGCAAGTGGTGGGTGGGTGTGAAGTAGAAAAGAGGTGTGTATAATGGAGGGCCCTAACAGAGCTAAAACAAAACATGACATAGGGCCATATGTATCAAGCCGTTTTTGAATCGCAAAGGCTGAAATTAGCAGAATTTCGGCCTTTGCGACTCGCAAACGGCCGTTTTGCACGTTTTCAAATGTACGAAACATTCCCAAAATGAGGATTTGCAAACTTGTGCCATTCCTTATTTTTCCATAGCATTTAGGGAATCGCAAATTTGCGATTCCTCAAATGCTATGTATGTAGCAATTTTAGCTTGCAAATTTTGTTTAAGAATTTGCAAATTACCACCAACTTTCAGTTGATGGTAACTTGCGAATTCTTCCAGAAATGTACAAATTGGCATTTTTAAAGGTGGCATATGATGCACACACATGCCCATAGGGCATGTATGTGCGCCATATGCACACACATGTTCTTTTCAGGGGTGCAGCAGGGTGTCTTTGAGACACCCCTGCACCCTTGCAATAATTCTCAAATTGCGATTAGCAAATTGCGAATTCGCAATTTGAGAATTATTTTGCATTCATTCCTATGTGCCTCCTGGCCCATAGGAATGCATTGGAAATTATTCCTTAATTGTGAATTCGCAAAATGCGAATTTGCAAATAAGGAACCTTAAGGAATCGAAAATAAAAGCGATTTTGTTCATACATACCATTTTGCATTTCCTAAATAGCGATTCATTAAAATTCGCTATTTAGGAAGTTAGGAAATGCAAATTAGTTTGATAATACATATGGCCCATAGTGAGGAGCGAAAAATCCTAAAAGAGAGCAGAGAAGGATTGAAGAGTAAACAGGGCAAAAAATGGGTTTAGACCATTGTCTATTTCAGTGCAAATGGTTTGTATGAAAAAATTGCAGCAATCGATTCAACCAGTTTCTGCTCAAAGTACTTGTACTATACATCTAGCTGCTCAGTAAATTTGTCAAGCGTCAGAGCTGATGACATTGGTGTCTGTGTTTTCTCACAGAGCACGCTCCATGAGGTGTTCATTTATTCAGATAAAGTCACTGAAAAGAGTCACCTACATCAGTAGTGATTCCTACGCTTGTTCAGATATATTATCTGTCCCAGAAGCTAAATTGTTTATCAACCTTTAAGAAAATAGTGGGTATAGACAGTGCTTAACTTATAAAACAATAAGTGCTGACGCCCAAAGTGTTACTCTGAATCAGCCAACCGCCAGGGTTGTTGAATGTTGAGGTTATATATTCTTGTGTCTTCATCCAACACTGTACGTACACCACAGCCTAATTATTTCACTCGTGCAGCCTCTATTTCATTCCTGCTTTCTGCCTTTGCCACTCTATGCTTACCTTTTCTCTGTCTTCTTCTCTCTTTTCTGCCTTTCTCTCTCTTGTTGTAGGTCAAAGTCAGATGATGGAAAAAAGTCCTTGACCTCAAAACATTTGTGCTGGTGGGCCCAACCTGGACCCACCGGCTCAGATTAAGGCACCGGCTCAGATTAAGGCACTGTCTGTATTTGTCAGTCAGTTTTTTGTAAACCTTCGCTAAAAAATCATTGCCTTTACTGTCGATTAGGAGGTCCAAGAACACAACATTATTTTGGCTAATGGTATGGGAAATTTAAGGAAAGGAGCCCTCTCATTAACCCATGACATTGATTCATCTGCTGTGGCGGGCCCGCCATGCCAGATCACAAACATGTCAATGTATCACCGCCACAGTTTTATCTGCTTTTTAAATGGATTGCCATCAGAGTAACTAAAATCGAACTGATGGACCTAAACATAGGCAATGCTCAGGGCAAAGGTACTGCCCATCGAGGTCCCTTGTATCCACTGGTAAGGTCTGCTGTTGTATTCAATATAATTCTCAGTCAGGGTCAATTGTGCACATTTCATCACAAACCTTCGCCTCAATAACCTCAGTAGTTTGTCTTTAGGGAATACTTGTATAGAGTGCCTCAAGGTCTATAGTAATAAGAAGGTTTACCAACCATTGCATAACATAATGTGATTTTGGCTCCAAAGGGAAGATCCAACGACCAACCAAACCACAGTCAGTAGAGCCCTGTCAAGCTACACTGGAAATGGAGCTGAAGCCTTCTACCACCGGGCTTTGCCTTCTATCTCCTCCTAAAAACCCACATTGTAATTTGTAGATGAAAAGACTAGAATTATAGCCCAGCAGAACCTAGAATGATGGCACAGCATATTAATACAACCACCCTAGAGATCTTCCATTGACTGAAAAATCACAGACACAAATCTTGCTCCTAGATGTGAAACAGGGGTGGCCAGTGTTTGCAGTTGCTACCCTTGACATATCCTCCAGCACTACTCTTGATCCTCCTGGGCTCAACAGCCTTGTACGCAGTGTAGGAACCATACACAAATAAGGACGTAAGAGCCTAACCTCCCCCCAACAGCAGATGGGAGGCTTCTCAGTGGCAGAAGGTGAGACAAATGATCAACCCTGTGACACTGTCAGGGGTCAAAGGGTATGTAATGTCACTTGCACTATTTCCTATGCATTGAGGAATAGATGTTCATAACCATGCCATGTCTTCTCAGCCTCTTATCCTCCTGAGACAGAATAAGTTCAATAAAAGTAAATCTCTTACATGCAACTAGAGACAATTAGGTGTGTGTAGAGTAACTGTACTCAAGGAGGTTGATGTTTAATACCATGGATCTACATAATAAATATAAAAAAAACTCTATTAATGTAAAAGACACACTTCAAAAGACACTCTTGGGAGCTAAAACCAGCACTGCCTAAGGGTTTCCATAGCAACCAAGTAAAGGAAGCAATCACAAAGCAAAATTATTTCCAAAGGCCCTAACACCTTTCTGTAGATTTGCACAGGAGGCTTTGCAGACAATTTTCTGTTTCTCTCTTACGGGAAATAAAGGAGCTGGGTCAATGTTCAAAGTTTACTGTAGAAATAATTTACAATTACGGGAAATGGCTCAGGTGGCATTTGGTAGATTTGATAACAAACATCCCACGAAATATCTTCATGAATTCAGTTCTCACTGTTACCAGGGTTGTTTTTGCATATTAGGTTCGTAAAAATATTGCTTGCTTCAGTGCGCTACAATGTTTTGAACCTCTTACATTTATTAACAACTTATTAGCAATTGAAATTTTTTGAGCTGTTGAAAATAATTTCCAAAACCAGAAAGAGTGCGCCAGAGAAATCCATCCAGCTGCTCACTACTGACCCACGTGTTTATGCCCTCTTACGGGATAGAGAGATATTTTACAAAAGCATGTTTTAATGCAAAAAAAAAAAACTTTTCTGGACTTTAATTTGACTATTCCACCAAGGGAAGGTAGTCTCCTGCGTGTTGTGAACTGAAGAATCCTTTTTCTCTCTATGTCCCAAGCATGTGTAGCAGGGTGTTGGGGTAGTTTTTTTTAACCAAAGTGTCAAGATTCTGGTTGCAGTAAATGTATCATTTAAGAGAACAAACACATTAAATTAATTGAAGTATTATAAAACGCGATAAGATAATTGAGTTAAAACAGAATAGATATTGTTATCATAGTCCTCAGTGTGTTTCTGTTATGTCCATTATTTTTCGAGGTTCTGCTGAAAAATAATTCAGTGTCTATGAGCTACATCCCTCCCTCTCCCTCAGTACCTTCCAGATGCATTTTTCAGAAAATTATTTATAGTGAATTTCCCCCAAATCTGGTTAAACGTCCATCTGTTTGTGTCTGGTTAATGGGTGACTTCTATTGACATGTAATTTGTAAGTGTGTCAACAGCACAGCCAAATATATAAAATAATGGCTCTGATTATAAGTAACCACCATCATGATCAGTATTGGGCAGAATTTGATCTGAGAGCCAAAGGGGAAGGTCATTTTATCCCGGACATTTTCCTTGTATGGTTTCAGCTCAAAACAAGTAGTAAATGTGTGTATCTGGTCTGCCATATACGCTAGACAAACCTGATTTAGGATACCATTTGAGAATCTTGGCAGGGATGACGTAGAAATCGAATAATACTGCATTGGTAGTGGATGGTCGGAAAACCCTGTTAAGGTACTTAAAGGCTAGATCTGGGGTGATTTCTGTATTTCACCACTGCATCTATTTTAAATCCTACACTATGTTATGATCCTCTAGAATCCAAGAAAATGCCTAATAGCATCCTGACAGTTTAAGTTGTGGAGATTTATATAAAGTGAACCCAAGGTCTAAATATTTAGATGGCAAGTGTTTTAAAAAAAAATCACACATCTGTAAATATTTAAAGACTTCAAGATGGTGAATCCCAAATACATAACCAATATTTCAGAAAGATTTTAAGAATTCTTGATCCTGTAGTTAATAAAGTAGCGGAAGAACGTTTTAACTTGGACGAACACTTGAAAATCTGAGGAACTAGGGTATTTTTTTAGATATCTAGGTGTCCATGTAGGATCGGAGTTCTGTGTAACTGCTTTATGTCATGCCATGCCTGTCATAAGATGGACAGTCACTTAATCTTGTCAGGGTGATGTCATAAGGCCATGACCGTTCGCTGTAAGAAAGTTGACGCTCAAGTAAAAAATCTACTTGAGTGGCAGCAAAAAAGCTGGGTCCACTGTTTCAAAACTGATTTTGCAGTGTGGAATAAGCTCCTGGCAGGAAAACTCAATGGAATCCGGCGGACTGAAACTCAGCGAGTTCCGCTGATTCCTAATTTTTATGATATTGTTAAACCAAACAATATTAAGGGAATACTTTCCCACTTTTTGTAACATAAGTAGCCTCTGCATTTGGGGGCTCACAATTCAAGGCTCCAAGCTTACATTAGAATGATGACAACCATATCCCTAAGTATTTTGGCTGGACTATGATTAGTGGTATTTGGATATCAGCTAGGCCTTTGATTAGAATCTGAGGGCACGATTCACAAAGATAAATTTACACATGTACATTATTCACATGTATATTTAGTACTACACCCAGGTGTACCTTTCCGCCTTTCTGTTAGTCACCATTCCTGAGTGGATATTTACACCCATGTGTATGCAGACTTACATGTCTCCATCCACTCACTCCAAGGAAGTGGAGTCTTCAACAACAGAATTTACAAGTGTAAACTTAAGTTACGACTAGTAACTTTGCACCTGTTCAAGGACTTTTCCGCCACTGTGGAAGAGATATCCCTGTAGGAAAATATAGGAAATATCATTCAAATGTATTATTTTTGAACAGAAAACTTTTAAAAGTTGCCAGGTACAAAGTAAATGTATAATATTTATGTAGTAAGCATGTACTAATAAAATAAAATGTCAGAGCACATTACCCTTCACATTAAATGAGTATTAAATAATCAAAACAAATGTGGGTGCGACCCGCACACGTATTTTCTCAAAGTTCATCAAGTGTAATCGTTTAGGGCACTGTCCTGGTAAGTGCTATGTCCTGAAGCACTATGGGAAATGTCGTATTAACTGTGCTGATATAGTGTATCAGTCCCAAGACGCAGCCACCATTGGGATGATAAAAATCATCATAATTCAGAAAGTGGTCAATCTTAC